>NW_021703786.1:3296952-3950404 GCF_005190385.1 Monodon monoceros | reverse complement strand
ATATATATATATATATATATATATATATATATATATATATAGTTATGTAACCACCATCACAATCAAGATATACAATATTTCCATCACCCCCAAAACGTCCTTCTAGCTGCTTTGTAGTCAATATCCCCACATGAAGCCTTGGTAACTACTCATGTGTTTCTTTCACTATGGTTTTGCCTTTTCCAAAATGCCATATACATGGAATCCACAGCTTGTACCTTTTAATCTGGTGTCTTTCACTCAACATAAAGCTTCTGAGCTTCCTCCTTGTTGTTGCATGTATCAATAGTTGTTCCTTTTTATTGCTAAATAATGTTCCATTGTATGGATATACCACACATTGTCGACTCATTCACAAGGTAATGGACATTCTCTCAATTCCCCCCCACCCCAGTTTTTGGCTATAAAGCTGCTATGAACGTGCATGAACAAGCCTTTGTGTGAACATATATTTTTATTTCTCTCAGGTAATTACCTAGTAGTGGAATGAGTGGGTTATATGGTAAGTGTATATTTAGCTTTTTAAGAAATCACCAAACTGTTTTCCATGGTGCTGGACCATTCTACATTCTCATTAACAGTATGCGGGAGTTGCATTTGCTCCACATCCTCACCAACAAGTGCTATGCTCAGATTTTTTAACTTAGTCATTCTAACAGGTGTGCAGTAATATCTCATTGTGGTTTTAATTTGGATTTTCCTAACAACTAGTGAAGTTATTAATTATTGGTAGGTACTCAACAAATCAAGATATTGAGCATCTTTCCATGTACTTACTTGCCATCTGTATATCTTCTTTGATGAAGTGTCTATTCAAATTTTTTTCCATTTTTAATTGTGTTGTTTTTTATTATTGAGTTGTAAGGGTTCTTTTTTAAAATAAATACTTATTTTTTAAAATTAATTAATTAATTTATTTTTGGCAGTGTTGTGTTTTGGCTGCACTGTGGGCTTTCTCTAGTTGCGGTGAGCGGGGGCTACTCTTCGTTGCGGTGCGTGGGCTTCTCATTTTGGTGGCTTCCCTTGTTGTGGAGCATGGGCTCTAGGCACTTCGGTAGCCATGGCTCACGGGCTTCAGTAGTTGTGGCTCGTGGGCTCTAGAGCGCAGGCTCAGTGGTTGTGGCGCATGGGCTTAGTTGCTCCGCGGCATGTGGGATCCTCCTGGACCAGGGCTCGAACCATGTCCCCTGCATTGGCAGGCGGATTCTTAACCACTGCACTACCAGGGAAGTCCCAAGAGTTCTTCATATATTCTGGATATCAGTCTATTATCTGATATACATTTTACAAATATTTTCTCCCATTTTGTAGGTTTTCTTTTCATTTTCTTAGCAGTGTTCTCAAAGAGAAGTTTTTAATTTTGATAAAATCAGATTTTCTAAAAAAATTTTTTTAATACTTTATGCTTTTTGTGCCTATCTAAGAAATCTTTACCTCACCTTCTTTGATAAGGACAACAATTCTCTACAAAACCTGGAGATAAAATCTCCATGGCTTCAAAACTTTCCTAAAATTTATGTCTGTGTAAATCAAAATAACTCTTACACAGAATAAATCTTTCTAGCTGCATTATTTTAGTTCACAGTGCTCTTTTCCTAATGAGAATTTCTCCATGTTGGTAGAGTCACCTTTAGGTTTTTTTCTTTTTCTTTTTTTTCATCTTTTTTGACCATGCTGCTCAGCATGTGTGAGGGATCGACTTACCCCCACCTCCACTCCCACCCCCCGCATTGGAAGCGCAAAGTCTTAACTACTGGACCGCCAAGGAAGTCCCACACCTTTAGATATTTTTATGCATGTGATTCATCATTAGGTACTAAGGTATCTCATAGTTCTTTTGTTTGCCTAATACCATGAGCATATTATCGGTTGCAAGAAGTTATTTGATATTCTTTGACCTATATTTCTTTTCTATTACTCAACTATAAGTACGTTAGCTTGTAGTTTAATGACATGATGAAAAATCACAGGCATTTTCTTTTTAAATTTTGAATGAAGGCAGAATCAGCTCACAATGGAGAATGCTGTGTGTATGTCCTCAAGTGCTGATTTAGTTAAGTAAAAGGGTGAAATTTCACTGTTAGTAATAATTGTGTCATTGAATATATTCTTGCTTTTCTGCTTCAGTTTTGCAAGGAGGTTTTTCCTACAGCTTCACTTTTCACAAGGTATATTTCATAAAATATTTCATGATTATATAGAGCTCTGCCAGAAACAAAGCACAAATAACAGAATTAGAAACTTATCTCATTAGGTATCACACATTATGCTCACCTCAGTCCTTAATCTTATTGTTGATTATGCCGATTATGCCAGTTAAGAAGATCTATAGTCTTTTGACAAAAAAATATTTATTTTGATTTCTTCTCTACACAGGCCGTTGCTTCCTCAGTTGTATCACTGGACGGTGCTTGGACTTCTGTGTTATACTTCATTGTGCCTGTGTCTATTTCTTATGCTAGATATAAGTTCCTTGAGGACAAGAACTATGCTTTATTCACTTTCATATCCCCAGAACCTAGCAGAGGACCTTCACTACAGGCACATCAATATTAAATTCATGTCTGAATTAGTGTAAACTAACAAAAATCTAATTTTCTATATTTGTTTTTCTGGAAACAGGATGCAGTGGCTCTTGGAGATCAAAAGCTAGGTTTTGGGGTCAAATGGACTTGTGTTCAACTCTGTCACATCCTGACTATGCCACCCTGGAAAGATACTTCACCTCCTGTACATCGATTTCCTCATTTATAAAATGGAGATAATATTCAGCTTCAGGCTGTTTTAAGTGTTAAATGAAATGAGGTCATACAAAGTGCATAGCATAGGTTATTCAATACCTGACAGCTGCTAATAGTGGTAGCATCAAAATGTATTTCTATGTCTGTGTTCACACGATCACAGTATTCTGTCTCATAGAAGTTTAAGATATTGAGTTTTACAGGCTACTATCAAATTGTAAATTTTTTTTGGAGTAAATTTGGCTTTTTGTAGTCTCTGAACCATTCAGAATTTCCCCCTCTTGTCTGAAATTCCACTTTGAGTATCTCAGACCCTATGGCATCTATCGATGTTTGCTTAGCTTGAATTTTCTTAATGGTGTGTTATAGCTGAGTGTCATGCCAGCTAAGGATTGTGACTTCCCAAGTGAAAAACTCACACAGTGGGTACCTAACTTTTCTTTATTCTACTCACAAATATAAGGCTCTCATCTGGTTTCTGCTTTACTCAGAGAGGGTAGACTCACTACCAAGTACTGAAAAGAGGTCATAATCATCTAAAATGTTTGTAAAAATGTTCTTATAATTTAAAAATATTTTAAAGTTATCTGCCTACACCTGCATGCATCTAGGATGCTCTAACTGAATGCATATGATACCTTTCATTCATTCACTCACTCATCTATTTTTCTGTTTAAACATTTCTTCAGTACCTACTACATACTAGGTACTGAACCCAGTCTTGGGAATTCTTAGTGGTATACAAAAGTGCTTCTTACAAGTCTTATATCATAAAATTCTAGATTAAGTTCACCTAGAAAATCTGTATTTTCTGAAAAATAATAACATCTGATAGCATTTTTACATGTAAATAACTTAAAGGGCATAGTGTATATTTCAAAAGTTTAAAAAATTAATCTCCGGAGAGAGATGGATTTAAACTGGCTTCACAGGCACACAGTAGTTAAGTTCAGCCAGCCTTCAAGATTACTCCTGACCCCTTCCAATTTCACATCCCCTAACCCCCCATGGATATTAAGACATTGTGTCTGGGCCATCAATTTTCAGATTTCTTGTGAACTGAAGAATTCAACACGGCAGGGACAGTCTTCCCTAGAACAGTCTGTTTTTATAATTTCTCTAGTGGGTGTTCATGCCAATTCTTAGTTTGGCTCAATAGAGCTAAATATATATCTTGTTGCATCTGATAATTTAACACAACAAAACCATGATTCCTGGAATCATTTGTGTTTTGTTTTCCACCAGCCTTTGTTGTTACCATCAGACGTCCTCTACACAGAACAGCCAGGTTATCTTGGCCTCAAGGGATACAATTTTGCCCCTGTTTCCCCTCCTTTTTACTCTGTGACCCTTTTCTCTGCCTCCCACCTCCTTGAAAACTCCCACACACACTTACAAAACACAAACATCGGGGTCTTCAAATCTCCAATTTTTCTGAAGTCTTAGGCTAATGTTTCCATTAGTTTGGCTTTGCTTCCTTGAAGCAGGATCATTGATTTGCCTGTATCCAGATCTATACATTACGTATTAATGGATGAGAAATCACGCACGCATGGCAGGACTTGGCAGGAGGCATCAACACAGATTAGCTCTAGCTGATCAAATAATAACCACAAGCCAACTCTGCGCTCTGCTCAATGGGTCTCAAGAGGGAAATCACAGGAATCTTTTCTATTTTTCAGAATGGCTTTCCCTTTCTTGCACTTTTAATAAAAAACATTTATTCCCTGGGCATCCTAGGGTAAAGTTTAGTCCTAATCAGTAACAGTCATCATAGCATTAAAGAGGAGAGGGCTTCCCTGGTGGCGCAGTGGTTGAGAGTCTGCCTGCCGATGCAGGGGACACGGGTTCGTGCCCCGGTCCGGGAAGATCCCACATGCCGCGGAGCGGCTGCGCCCGTGAGTCATGGCCGCTGAGCCTGCGCGTCCGGAGCCTGTGCTCCGCAACGGGAGAGGCCACAACAGTGAGGGGCCCGCGTACGGCAGAAAAAAAAAAAAAAAAAAAACAGGAGAGATGCGATGGGGCTGTCAGAGTTCAGGGATAATGGAGGGAGAACTAAGCTGGTATTAAAGCACCAGTTAAGCACTTCCTGAGCAAAATGTGGAATTCAGGGAAAGCCAGAAAGAGCTAGATGGCTGGCAGGTTGGTCCTGAGAAGAAAAGTATTGGTGTACCCACTGAATCAACCAACAGAGCCTGAGAAGGAGGAGTCGCGAGTATTTTCTGGCAGAGAGAAAATGTTTTCTCAGTGATGGTCTGGAGGCCAGCAGTGGAAATTTCCACTAAAACCTGAATATCTGAAAAGGGTCCTTGCTCTTTTTCTCTGCCACTTAACACATGGAATCTGCATGGGTGTTCAACAAGACTGATTTGTGGCCTCTTTTGTAACCAAAGAAAAAGTGATGAAGGTTTTTGAACTCACCATCATTAGAATGTCTCCTTAGAACTGGAATGTTTACTTAGCCCACAGCTTTACTGCTCTTTCAGGACACTGTGACCTCCTGCTTGGGTGTTAACCCCACCGCAGTAGTGGGGTGGGAAGGATGGAGCTGAGGGCCAGCAAGTGAAAGGAAATCAGAGGAGTCAGAGGCTGATCGGTATGCTAAAGTTTCCAACTAAGGTTGGTGGAGTGGACATATTTTATAGCAACTGCCAGGTACACTGAGACTAAGAGAATTTACGGGGTGGAGATTAACATTCTAGATAAGGGAATTTAGAAAGGTCCCTGGACCAATCAAGGGAGACAGGATATAGGGATCAACTTAAAGGGAGCATGAAGCAGCATGGGAAAGCAAATGAATTGGCAATCCAGAGCAAATTGTCAGATATCATCTTCTAACTTTCTGCCCTTGCATGGAATATTTAAAGGTCAACTGGCAGATGCATTACTTCTACTCCTGACTTTGGCCTCATTGACCCCTCTTATGTCTTTAATTCCCTAGTGTCTGACCTCGTGGGGGTCTGGGCTATGTGGTAGTAAGTACTTAGGCTTAAGCACTGTACATACAGAGTTCAAATCCCACCTCTGACACTTAACAAGCTGTTCATTCACTCCTTGGAGCCTCAACCTTTTTGTCTATGAAGTAGAGAAAATAATTCCTATCTTGCGAAGAGTTGTGAGAATTAAATGGTATGAGGCATGTAAAATCCCTATTATGAGGTCTGACATGCTGAGTAATATGCTATAATTATTAATATGGCTTCTTACCAAGAATCTGACAACTTCTGACCTAAGATTGTATCTTGCAAGAGCCCATTAATTTTTTGGCTTCTTTTTAGGAAGGGTCATCCCTGGCCAGTACCAGTTCCCTGGATATTCCTAGAGTAGCATCTTGGCATTCTGCAAGCCGGGAATTATTTGCCATTTCATGGGTTCCACCATGGAGTGCCCTTTAGTTGTGTTAGTCATCCCAACTTTTGGTCTGTCCCTGTGATATTGTGATTTACAATAAGAAATACGTATTTTGTTTTCATCCCTGTTTCTGGCACAGAGCTCCTAAAAATCTTCAAATTTCATTAAGTGATGAGAGCCATAAAGGTGTCTTCTGTTATGTCAGTCTCCCTCACCTCCACACACATCTGGGGGAGGGGAGAGGAGCTGGAGGTCAAATCAATTGCCAATGACCAGTGATTTAATCAATTGTGCCTTGTAATAAAGCCTCCATAAAAACCCAAAAGGACTGAGTTCAGAAAGCTTCCAGGTTGGTGAACACGTGGAGATGCAGGGAAAGTGGCAGGCCTAGAGAGGGCATGGAAGCTCAGCACCCTTTCCCCATACTTGCCCTATGCATCTCTTCCATCTGGCTGTTCTTGAGTTATATTCTTTTATAGTAGACCAGTGATCTAGTAAATAAAATGCTTCTATGAGTCCTGTAAGCCTTTCTAGCAAATTAATCAAATTCAAGGAAAGGGTTTTGGAACATCTGTCTGTAGCTTGTTGATCAGAAACACAGGTGTAAACCTGAAGTTGGCGGGGGAAGCAGTCTTGTAGGACTGAGCCCTTAATCTGTGGGATCTGACGCTTTCTCCAGGTAGATGGTATCCGAATTGAGTTGAATTGTAGGACACCAAGGTGGTGTCAGAACATTGCTTTGTTGGTGCAGAGAAACCCCCCTACCCCCTCCATAGTGGAACTGGGTACAGAATTCTTAGTCCCTTAGCCTTTTGTTAATCTTAGTAAAAGATCAAAACTTCCTTCAGGATATCACCTAAGCAGATTCCTAATATTTCTTCTCCACTATTCAATGATTCCTCTACAGTTCAGGAACATGTTAGGCCTTACAGTTGCTCTTCTGTATCCTTGGGTTCCATATTCATTAATTCAACCATACATGGATCAAAAATATTTGGGAAAAAAGTTCCAGAAAGTTCCAAAAAGTAAAACTTGAATTTTCTGCACACCGGCAACTATTTATATAGCATTTACATTTATTATATGTTAAAAGTAATCTAGGGATGACTTAAGGTGTACGGGAGGATGTGCATAGGTTATGTGCAAATACTACGCCATTTTATATAAGGGACTTGAGAATTCACAGAATTTGGTATCCTCGATGGGTCCTGGAACCAATCCCCTATGGATATCAGGGGTTGACTGTGTTCATATGGTGCTGGATAACCAAGAGTTAACTTAAGAGCTAGTGAAAACATTCTGACATTACCTATTTTTAAACCTCAGCTGTTAAGTCCCAATACATATATATATATTTTTTTTTTTTCTGGGCATTAAGCATTTGGCTAAGTGTTTCAACATCAACTAAGATATAGGATAATGCACTTTGAACTCAGTATAAACAGCATATTTAAATAGCCAAGCACCATTTAATATTCCCAGGCATAGGTCATAGGAAATGATGTTTGTGCTTTTTTTTCTCCTTTAGTAGTCTCCCTACATGAGGGAAACCAGGATCCGTAAACACAAATACTAAGGAACTCACTTTAAAACAAATAGTTGGTTTCAACGACTCTGATCTGAGAGGAATACCTGACCTTTACTGGAGTACGGTTTGCTTTGCCTGAGAAGCTGATCATCTTCTTGGGTATATCTCCTTTTTTGAAAGCATATTCTTTACCCGCGGGGCTGTCAACTCCTTCCTTGTTCCTCCTGCCCTTGTTTTTCTTTCATGGCAAACTGGAAATATCCTACTTTAAACACATGATTTCTAGTGTCATTCCAGCTCAGTCTGGTGGAGGCCAGATACGCCCTGAGAATGATGACCACGGGACAAGCTTGAGCCTACCCTTAGACAAGGGACGCCACTCACTGGGCTTCTAGATTTTTTGGCCATGGTAGAGAGATCAGTGGCAACATTGCCACATTGTCCTCACCATTATAACTCTAATTTTTCCATTTTGTAAAATGCGTGGAGCTACACTGGTTCCAATATTATCATCCCTTTGAAATGAATTATGTAAAAGTGAGAGAGAATTAAGATGAGATAAAAAATATCAAAGATTTGGTAATATAATAATGTAAGGACAGCCATATAAGGTATATGCCTTTTAAATTGTTTATTTCAATAATTCCTTTTTGTTTACAAACCAAGGCAGTATTGCCACGATTATAGGTATAGTCAGCACATTGAAGGGATATGAGCTAGAGAGAAAGATCTTTTGGAAAAGCAGTTTTTAGGGCCTGGAACACAGGACTAGATAATGGCCAATGATTCTATTAGATTGAGTCCATGTGTAGACACCCATGGCTATCAGGTGACAGACAGTGGTAACGGTACCAGATGCCTTCTACTCTATCACTCTTTGATTCTATTTTTGTTTAACTTGAGAGGGTAGTTATAGGTGTTTGGGTTTAAACACTTTCCTCTTAAGAAAACAGGCCAGATCCCTTATGAAAAATATTTGTGTAGGAGCAAATATGGAAGTTGTATAGACAAAGTCATTCTTTATAGAATGGGTGGGATGAAGGAGCAAACTGGTCCTGTGTTGATCATCCATGCCAGGCGCTTTCCATTCAGTCTCTCATTTGCTACTCACGCAAACTTGGAAACATTTAGGCATTTTATCAATAATAAAACAGACTCTCGGAGAGGTTAACTGACTTTGCTTAAGATCCCCTTGTGAGTAATTGGCGGAGATAAGATTTGAACCATGTCCGTCTACCAAGAGCACACACTCTCTCTGTTGAAATCTACTGTATGTGGTAGATGCTGCAACAGAGAAGGAAATAAATGGAAATGGATGGCAAGACCTGGAGATGTGAATGCCAACGCGGACATCTGGGAAAACTTCCTGGAAGAAAGAGAGTTATAGTAAAGGCTTGAAAGATGGCTGGGACTTTGAGTGAAAGAGATGAGGGCCACGGAGAAGTGGGAGAGAGGTAGGTCATCGGCTTCAAAATGAGTGAATAGGGCTTCCTGGTGGTGCAGTGGTTGAGAGTCCGCCTGCCGATGCAGGGGACACGGGTTCGTGCCCCGGTCCGGGAAGGTCCCACATGCCGCGGAGCGGCTAGGCCCGTGAGCCATGGCCGCTGAGCCTGATGTCCGGAGCCTGTGCTCTGCAACGGGAGAGGCCACAACAGTGAGAGGCCTGCGTACCACAAAAAAAAAAAAAAGAGTGAATAAATGATGTGGAGGAAAATGGGTTGTTCAAAAATGACAGAAAATTCAGTGTGACTCAAATATAAGCTGTGAGGGATCAAAAAGAGTGTGCAATGAATGATAAGACTAAAAAGGTGGGTGGAGGCTTTAATAATCCAGCCTGGTGTGTGATTACCTTCCAAGTGGCTTACACTGTAAGTGATGTAAGCTCAGAGAAGGAAAAGGCAATGTGAGCATTTGCTCCTTGAGTCATTTTTGTAGCGGAAATTCTATGCTGACAGTTCTTCTCCCTGGTTCTGTCTTCCTGAGTGATCTTTGAAAACACAGGCCCTGTATCTATGTGTAGCAGAGAGCTTAGCAAATCACCTAGTGGATCAAGGAAAGTTCTGTCATTCCTCAAACCCAGGGTTATCTGTTCCCTCAGCCAGCATAGCTGCCAGAAACCCTGGAGAAGTCTGAAAGGGCTTACCCATTCATGGGCTTATCAGGCAGAGCAGCTCAGAGGCTGTTTGTGAGAAAGATAAGATAGCAGGTCTCCAAAGAGAAGGAGGAAAATGACAGAGCAAAGAAAAAATGTGTGTATATATGTGAGTGTGTATATGTATACATGTGTACATGTACTTATGTGTATATGTATACGTATATGTATATATGTATCTGTCTGCCTATTATCTATCTTTCTATCTCTCTATCTATCTATCTATCATCTATCTATCTATCTCTCTAATCTCATCTTCTTGGCTGGGCCTTCTCATTTAGCTATGTATCTCTTTTAAGGAAAGGGATTCTTCACTAAAAGAAAATTGAGATTGTATTCAGGTAGGGAATTTTCTGACTCAATCAGGGCTGTTTTCAAAAAATAGTATATGTAGTCTCAAATGAATTTTCAGGGTAAAATCTGAGCACATAAGCAGATGTCTGTGTCAGGGGGTTTCAAGAAAAGTCAAGTAAGCAGGCAGCCAGTTTGGTAGACAGGTATGGTAGACAGAAGGAGTGAAGGGGTCACAGCACATGGCACACACAGACAGGTTATTATCTTATTATCTGGTGAGAATTTTGTAGGTTCTAATTCAAGATATCCATGTGCCTGTGTGGCAGTGGGATAGAGTAGAAAGTAGATGGACTTAGTAGTCAGACTTAGGTTAAAATTAATTCATTTATTTAGCACATATTTATTAAGCATTTATTATGTGCTAAGCCCCATGTTAGAAGCTGAGGATAGATTAGAACACAAGAGAAAAAATGTATCTCCTGCATGGAGTTTGTGTTACCAAACCCGATCTTGCACTGCTCGCTGCATGACAGGCCGATAAGTCAAGAGACGAGTTGTTGGGGCAGGAATAGCGACTTTATTTGGAAAGCCAGCAGACTGAGAAGGTGGTGGGCTACTGTCCCAAAGAACCACCTTACCCAAGTCAGAATTCAGGCTTCTTTTATACTAAAAAGGGGAGAGGGTGTGGTTGCTTGGTGCAAACTTCTTGGTGTTGGAATCCTTTGTTCTTGCAGCAGCTGTCCACATAGGTCAGGTCACAATGTTCCTATAAACTTCCAACAAAACAAATGCCATTCTCTGTTCTGCAACTTTTTTTCTCTGTATGAATGGAAAAGTATTAGACCATTAAAGGTCAGAGCCTTGAGAATGGGCTATCCTGTATATTTCAGGCTATAGGCAACATTCTCAACTCAAAGCAAAAGCAGTAGAATACAAAGATTAAAGTAAAAGAAGCATCCAGTATGGAGTCAGATTTGTTCTTCCCTATTATGCTGGCATTCCCTTCTGATCTATAGGTTCCCTGTTATCTACTTAACACCATTCACAGAAAACCTTCTCCCAAGAGTAGTTTATTGTAAGAGTTGGCATAGTATGGCCTGCCAAATCTGGCCTGACAACCATTTTTGTACTGATCAGGAGCTAAGAATTTCCTATTTGTAAATGGTTGGGGAAAAATCAAAAGAAGAAAAGTATTTTGTGATGTGAAAATTATATGAAATTCAATTTTCATTGTCTATGTTTTATTGGAATACAGCCTTGCCCATTTGCTTATATCTGTGGCTACTGTCACCCTCCAATGGCAGAGTTGAGTAGCTGTGTCAGAGACCATAAGGCCCACAAAGTCTGAAATACTGACCATCTGGCCTTTTGCAGACCCCTGGTCTAAAGTCTCTGCACTTCCTCATAACACATTCTCCTGCCAGTTCACTCTCCTCAGGCTCCTGTATCCATCCATCCCATGTGACTGCTCTTGTCAAGGAAAACAATATTTTCCATGTTGCCAGGTCCAGAGATTTCCTGTTACTTATCTTTCAACAGCATTGTACACAGGTGGCAGCTCTCTTCTTGTAATACCTTTTCCTCCTGGCTTCCATGACCTGTATTCTCATTTCTTTTTACCTACTGCCCACTGTGCCAATCCCCCATTCTCAGTAAAGCTGAAGGCCTAGAAATGGCCACTGTACTTATATAGCCTGTACTTGCCTCCCATGAGACATTCTAATGTTATAAACCCCCTCATGGAATTTTGCCTACATCTGCCCACAGCCACCTTTGGGCTTGTTCCCCACAAGCTCTGGCATCACCTTGCTGTCAGTTACATGGAAAGATAAACTGCGGTGCATTTTAGGATCACTGGGTCCTGTGGTTTGTGACCACACCCAGATCTCCGTCCCCTGTTCCTCTCAGGGCTATATGGTCTAGAGGAGAGATGTAGAGCAGAAAGTCCAGTAGTCGTCCTGCTACAACACAATTTTCCATAATGTGAATTATCCAATATGTGATTGGTGAGGGAATGTCATCACAGGAGGAGGACACTATATATTAGGTCACATGTGATTTTTCCTAGGCAAACTGAACAAGGGTAGTAGAAGAATTATAACCCTCAGCAGGAAAGAAAAAAGACATTCAGTCGTCTGAGGCAAAGACAGAAGCTTTTTCACCCCTATGTCAAGAAAATGAAACATGAGCATTTGTACAGGGGCATCCCTCCCCAGAGCGGGGCTCACTCAGCCTTGAGCAGATTGCACTTCCCTCTGTTTAGCTCCACCTGCATTGTCTCAGGCCTACAAGTCACATTTTTACTTTTGGGGTGGAAGATATTTTAGTATCCCCCAGAGCATTCTCCATCCCTGCTGACCTGGGGGTTTGGGTTCTCCAAGTTATCTCCTGAGGTTCCAATTATTGTTATCAATAGCGCTCAGGTTACAGTTACATAAGTCTTGAATAATTCGCTCTACAACCACAGGCAAATGCCACATTGATTAATGAATCTACCTCTCAAAATGGTTAGGGAGTTCTAGAATCTCTGAACCTGATGACCTTGAGTTGATGAATAGGAGTGCTTTTACTGCAGAGCTGAGAAGACACTGTGTCCCACCACTGCCCTATGAGGTCCAGGCCAAAGAGCTGACTTCTAACACCAGGTGCCTCTTGGATTCTTCCAGGTGAGCAGCAGCCTCCTCTGCTTGCCTGCAGATTGTTCCTGATTACGTTCTCAAGCCAGAGCCCTGAGGATTAGCCAGAGGCTTTGTCCTTTATTTGGTTGCCTTCTCTGGGAACAACCAGGTCATTTTGAGCTTTATTGTTTTCTTGTTTGGTTTGGTTATTTCATTTAGGAGGATTTCCTGGAGTTAATACCTCCTTCATATCCTTCTGTCATTTTGGGGAGTGGGTCTCCTTTCTCCCTGCACTGCACCTGTGAGAGACAGATGCTGTCACAGCATTACCAAATACGGCTGCACCGGGTCTTAGTTGTGGCACGCAGGATCTTTAGTTTTGGTACGCAAACTCTTAGTTGTGGCATGTGGGATCTAGTACCCTGACCAGGGATTAAACCTGGGCCCCCTGCATTGGGAGCACAGAGTCTTAGCCACTGGACCACCAGGGAAGTCCCTTTACTTCCTTTTCTATTATGTAGGGAACTGAAGATTCTCTGTGAAATCATGTTACTCTGAAAACATGTCCAGTGGACTTCGGTCACTCACAGCACATGTGGTAATAAAGTGGTACAGTGTGGGGAGGACTAATAATCGGGGCTTGAGGGAGAAAGGCAAGAAGACAGTGGCATCATCTCAAAGCCCAGAGACTTATTTCAAGTGAGCTGCTAAACTCTGAGGTTTATTCTAGAAGAATCCTTAAAGGATCATGTAAAATTTTTAATGTGTTTAAAAGCATATGTTGAGTTCTCCCCAGAGAGCAATTTCATTAATTGCTGGGGTTACTACAAGGTAGAATCATAATCCTTTTCTTATATTACAGAGCATGCTTCAACCAAAGTATGTTCCTTATATACTCTCATATTAAGGAATATTGTTTTTAAAAACAATAAACCAGAAATATTTTCAAGGATGCTTTTGACATAATTCTTTTCAAATATCATGGGGTTTCCAAATGAGACCAGTTTATGATAATACTATCATTCACAGTTACTCAAAACTCTCACTTATTCTTTTTTGAAATAGTCAGATATTAATGAATAATTCCTCATATTGGAGGGACACTATTATTCCAAACGGGGCTACCTGGAATGCTTAAATGGCAATCGTACTGATACGGTATCAACAAAGGGAGATGATACGGATTTGTCTCAATTAGGAAGAAACACAGACACCATGCTGTGTCATTATCAGCCGTGTTCTCAAGTTGGGAGTATGTGGTTCCTGGGTTCTGTCTTTTCCCTCCTCCTGATAACTTCCTCAACACTTTCAAGACCCCCCAAATCCATCTCTGGCTCCCATTACCTCAAGAACAGTTAAAACGTTTTAATACGGCATCAAGATACCAGGCCTTCCATGACCTGCCTCCCCTACATCCTCTTCTCCAGCTCCCACAGCAGCTTCCCGTACATTTTATGCACAAGCCATACAGGACTCTTGTGATTCAGTAAACAAGCTGTACTATTTTTACGTCTGTGCTTTTGGGCATGTCTCTTGCTTTTTCCTGAATGCCCTTTAACTCCTTGCCTGTCTGGAGAATTCCTTCTCAGTGCTTAAACTTCAGTTCACTTGTCACCTTCTCAGTGAAACCTTTTACAACCATCCCTGTCCATTCTCTGCCTCCTGCCATGAAGGTATTATTCCCTTCTTTGCATCACCCCAAGATCTTGTAAAGATGACATAGCAATTAGCGAGTATTTATATGCTTACCTTTCTTCTTTATTTGACTGTGTTTCTTGAGAGCAGCAGTTGTATTTTACTAAGTTTTGTCTTCTTAGTGCCTAGAATAATATCCAACATACAGTTGGCACTCCAAAAATAGAAACTATTATTAAGGAATTAGAATAATTTTATAAAACGATACATATTTACTGAAATGTTCTATTTTCTGCACTGTGCTGGTGTTATTAGGGATATAAAAGAGACAATTATCTCTCTACTCTTGGGGACTTTATGATTTAACCTGAGAGACAAGGCTGGCACACTTGGAACAATTAGACATTGTTTGCCAAAGAGTGTGCTGCAGAACACTAATCGTGGGAGAGCTGCATCTGAAAGGGTTCTGTGGTCATTTAAATTTGAAATGTTGCAGATTATATCATCCTTCAGAGATTTCAAAGTACTTATGTACCCTAAAGGCTCTGAGAAATCTGATAAAGAAGCCTGTGTAATATCAAATTTCATGTGATCGGGAGCCTTTTCGGTGTGGGTAACACCTATTAACATCCTGTGCTTCCTAGGAATACACTGATTTAAAGAATAGAAGTGGGGCTTCCCTGGTGGCACAGTGGTTGAGAATCTGCCTGCCGATGCAGGCGACATGGGTTCGAGCCCTGGTCTGGGAAGATCCCACATGCCGCAGAGTAACTAGGCCCGAGAGCCACAACTACTGAGCCTGCGCATCTGGAGCCTGTGCTCCGCAACGGGAGAGGCCGCGATAGTGAGAGGCCCGCGCACCGCGATGAAGAGTGGCCCCTGCTTGCCACAACTAGAGAAAGCCCTCGCACAGAAATGAAGACCCAACATAGCCTAAATAAATAAAAAAAAAAAAAAAAAAAAGAATAGAAGTAAGTGTTAAACTAAATTAAATTACAATTATGTGCAAAGTAGTGCAAAGAAAGGGACATCATTGTGGGTTTGAACAGGTAGGGAAAGATCCTAGTATGAATCTAACTTTGGGGAATTGAATTAAGGAATATTTTGTAATCTAGGTCCTTTATGTTGCTTTTAATTTTCTGTTCCACAAGGTGAAAATAGTTACCCTCACCATTACCTGGGCAAAGTTAGATGGCTTCTCCTGCTGGTAGTTGTGGAGACCCATCACACAGTGTACTAGGTGCTGTGTCTCCATCATTTCATTGCAACTCTGGGAGTTGATCATTATAACCTGTATTTCACAAATCAGAAACCTTTGGGGAGAAAGTGAATGTGACCTTCCTGTAGTCACAAAGCTAGTAAGTAGAAGAGCTAGGACTCAAAATCAGGTTTAATACCAAAACTCATAGAGTTAACCATTAGTTATGTATCGTGCTGCATCCCCCCAAAGATTGGGACCTCCCCAGGGAAGGAGCAACATGAAAACATTTAGAGGCCACTGATTTTCCATCTTTTCCCTAAGTGAGTTTGATGGTTAGTTTTATGTGTCAACTGGGCTGGGCTACGGTGCCTAGGTATTTGGTCTTGCTTCTGTGAGGGTGTTTTTAGATGAGATTAACATTTAAATTGGTGAACTTTGAGTAAAGCAGATTGCTCTCTATAATGTGTGTGGATCTCATCTAATCAGTTGAAGGCCTGAATAGAACAGAAAATTGAGCTCCCCCAAGCAATAAGAAATTCTGCCAGCAGATGGCCTTTGGTCTTAAACCACAACATCAGTTCTTCCTGGGGCTCCAGTTTGCCAATCCACCTTGCGGATTTTGGACTTGCTGCTTCCATAACTGCATGAACCAATTCCTTAAAATAAATCACAATTCCTTAGTTATTAGATCTTAACAAGAATTGGTTTTCCAGCCATGCTAGGTAGTCTATTCAAAGCTCTTTGGTTTACTGACCCCACACCCTCATTAATATAATTTTCTATTCAAGCATGACTCTGTAGTAATCCATACATCTGCAACTACACTCAGTACACTTTAGTTGCTGGACATACCCAAGTGTGTATATTCTGCTCCTGCTCTCAGGAACCTTGGAGTCTTTACTAAACCAGTAAGGACCAACTCGTAAGACTCCTTAGTTTCTAAGGAGTTTGGTGCTGCATTTCTAAGGCTACTAAAGCCTCTTACTTTCATAAAGATCTACATTACTGCTCAAGCCCAGAGTTGAGGCATTTACCTCGATTCCTCCCAGTTCTTTACCCCTTACATCTAATCCAGTAGCAAAGTCTCATCACCCTCATCTCATTGCTCGTATATGTGTTCTGAATCTATCTCCTCACATCACCACTGCTCACACTTGTGGAATTCAAGCTGCGATAAAAATTGTATGTTTCCTTTTGCCCAACTTGACTGAAAAGGGAACATCTAAAACAAAGAATCGTTCACTGAAAGAAAATGCTGTGGAAATTTTGTTTATACAGATGCGGTGCTGTTTATGAAAGACTTTACTTTGATCTGATAAGAAACTCAAACTAAACAGAAGTTTTGACTATCTAATTATTCAAGCTGAAGGTGGTTTCCAATAAGACTAAATTTAACTGTTTTTCTCCCTTTCCCAAATGTTAGATTTCCTCTTTTGAGATTTTCTTTTATCTCCTATAAATCAAGATTTTTGTCAGATTCTTTTTATCTGAGTTTGCCTTTAAGTACTTGCATTGTAACTTTTGTTCTCTTCTTGAAAAAAATGGGTAGAATCATGAAACCCTGAAAAGGTGTTGATTCCTAAAATATATGTTGCTTTTGTTTATGTTGCAAATGACATCATCGATATACTTTCCCTCCACTTTTTGCTTCCTTTTTTTTTCTTCCAAACATATATGTTATGTCCAAAATTTTCTGAGTGGGGAGAAAGTAGTTCAACCCCTGTTTTTTCCAGCATCATCAGTTTTAGAATAAAGAATTGACTATGACGTTTGTGATTCAAAACCAATGTGGTTTATTTTTCCCACACACTCTAGTCTATGTCCCTGCCATTAGTCACCTGGATTACACTATTGTCTCATTTGTGTTCCACCATTACCCAGTTTTCACCCAGTTTGATATAAAAAATATCAGAGTGGTATTTTTTTTTTTTTTGGCCGTACCTCTCAGCTTGTGGGATCTTAGTACCCTGACCAAGGATTGAACCCAGGCCACGGCAGTAAAACCACTGAGTCCTAACCACTGGACCACCAGGGAATTCCCAGAGTGGTATTTTTAAAACTTAGATAATGCCAACTCCAGCTGAAAACTCTTGAGTCTTCCTACCAGGTCCAGTGGGTTCTGGCTCCTCCTATCCCTCTGACTCAGTCACGAGACTCTAGCCACACTGACCTCTCAATTCTTGGACTATCCCAAGCTGGTATGTACCTTGGGATTTTGAACCCTAGTTTGTTTATACCTATTTCCTTCCCATCATTCATGTCTCATCTCATATGTCACCTCTTCAGAGAGGCCTTCCCTGACCAACTACCCAAAGTGTGTCCACTCCAGTGCTCCCTATCACCTCACCCTGTTTTGTTTCCATCATGACATTTACCTCAATCTGAAATCAGTGAGTTTATTTATTTGATTTTATGGTATGTTCTTTCTGGTTTCTCAGTATGATTATAAACTTCTGAGAGCAATGATCTTGTTTGTCTGGTTTGCCACTGTATCCTGAACACCTAGAACAGTTCCTGGAACATAGTAGTTGTTCAATAAATATTTGTTCAGTGAATAACTAGTTACTAGCCATGTTTTCTAATTATATTTGGGTCATGGACACATGTGTGCCTCTTGATTGGTGGTTTGATACTAATTATAGGTTCATCTGAATATATCAAAACAAATAATGACAAATATTGTTTGGGTACCCTTATATTCATGTAGTAGGTTGAATTAACCTTAAGTCTGGGCAGTCATAATATATTAGGATGTGTATTGATCAATAAGTCTAGCAGCATCATTTCTTGGACATCAGGGGAAATGCAGGAATGATAGCAGGGAACAGCATGGAGGCCATTGACTAAAGCCTATAAATGTGTAGGCATCTGAAAATCAGGAGAGTATTTACTACCCCCGCAGCCCTCACCCCTTTCACCGCTCACATCTAAAATATTCCTTAAACATTCTTCAGGACAATCTATCCTTCAGGGTATGGACCTTTCCAGCTTAGGAGAACAAAGGAAATAAGTGACAGATTTTGTCTAGTGGCTCTCCCCAATGTAGCTAGAATTTCATTTCAATAAAGCAGATGTCTTCTTAGGGAGGGTGAGCTGAGCTATTAATTCGTGGGAAGGAAAAGAGGAGGTTAAATGTGGGGCTGTCAATCTGAGCAATGCCCTTGCAAGGCAGATGATACCATCTTTCCTTTCCAATAGCCTTCCTGGCATCTAATTTGCATGAGTTGTGAGATAACACTCAGCTCTGTCTCATTTGCAAATCTGTAAACATAGGGAACAGACACAGGCCTCCAACAGTAAATCCAGAAAGTGTAGCAAGGTTAACTCTTCTCATTTATAGACAGAAATGTTGTGCTGGTCACTTCCTGGATGAAAAAGAAGGACCTGCAAAATTTGTGGGGATATCTACTTAAGTAAATACTATTACAGCCCCTGAAACAAAAGAGTCAGATGAAGAAATTTACTGTCTCCAAATTGAGGGTGTCTGCAGAATATCACCCCCTAATGAATGAATAAAATTCTTATCAAGAAAAAGAGCAATCAGCAGGGTGGACAGTCATGGCTTCAAGATATTTTTGGAATAGTTACCAAAAAGGTTTTTGGATTTTTGTTTTGCATTTCCTGTTCCTCATTTGAACTGCTAGATCTATGGCCTTCATTGCCTCAAGTTATAGAGAATGAAAAAGAAAGCCAAGAGAAACTGGAATGTTTTACAAAAGAACAGTAAAGTTGGAAGTATATGAGTCAGAGCCAGGAATCAGGCCCCAAGACCAGATGGGGACTTGATAGGCTGGGAGCTGGAAACAAGTTTGCGGAGGAGTGCGCAACATGGGCTTAGATATTATAGGTCTCTTAAAAAGTACCTTGACTGGCCTTCCCTGGTGGCGCAGTGGTTGAGAGTCCGGCTGGCGATGAAGGGAACCCGGGTTCGTGCCCCGGTCCGGGAAGATGCCACATGACGTGGAGCGGCTGCGCCTGTGAGCCATGGCCGCTGAGCCTGCGTGTCCGGAGCCTGTGTTCCGCAACGGGAGAGGCCATAGTCGTGAGAAGCCCGCGTATCGCAAAAAAAAAAAAAGCACCTTGACTTACCCCCTCAAGATAATTTAGGCTGGGGAGAGCACTAAAAAGTAGCAGGTGTGGGGCTTCCCTGGTGGCGCAGTGGTTGAGAGTCCGCCTGGCGATGCAGGGCACACGGGTTCGTGCCCCGGTTCGGGAGGATCCCACATGCCGCGGAGCGGTTGGGCCTGTGGGCCATGGCCTCTGAGCCTGCGCATCTGGAGCCTGTGCTCCGCAGCGGGAGAGGCCACAGCAGTGAGAGGCCCGCGTACCGCAAAAAAAAAAAAAAAAAAAAAAAAAAGTAGCAGGTGTGTCTGAAGACTCTATATGTTGTTTCCAGAATAGAATCTTGGAGAGAGATGGCAAGATCATCCTTAAGGGAAAAAGTCGGAAGCCTGTTCAGATACTTATACCCACGTATTGCAAAGGCGAAACATATCTCTCAAATGTTTTAGCCAATCCACATATCTTAAGTACGTCATATTTTCCCAAAGAGAGTTCCATATCTAGCATTCATTATGTTATTTAACATGCACACATTTCAGCAATAAAAAACCATTTCTGCTACTTCCTGTGCCAATTAGCCAAACTTCAAGTGTTGATTAAAATATGAATATAGAAGTGCTTGTAGTTATTTCCTGTGGACTGAGGCTCTTCTGATATAATGCCAGCTGACCACCCTCATTGATATACAGGTTTTTCCGTGCTTTCTTTTTATCACGGCAGGGATGTATTAGCAGAGAGCATAGGGGAAAAATGTGCCTCTTCCTGGCTTTTGAGCTTCTTAAGTTTAGGTTCTATGAGTCGTATTCAGATTGTTAGGGAAAAAGCATGACAAGTATCATCCTTTCCCTCAGTATAGAAAAAATTCTCCAGGTCTGGGGGAGGAGGACAAAGGGAGAGAGGGGAAGTGATGAGAGGAAACGCTTGTTAGGGCTGAAGTCAAGGGAGCCCCCGAAGGGATTGTTGGGGAGTCAGTGTCCTCATAATCCACAGACTGTACTTGAGCAAGTAGTGTTTGCCCCCAGTGACCAGAGCCCATCAGTGGCATGGATGATCATCCAGTCTCCCTGCTAGACCAGGGTGCATCACCAGGGTGCATCTAGGGTCTCTGTTAGATTTACTTCATGTCTAGCGAGATCTCCTTACTTCATTAGCACAAGGTCTACTGACCACCCAGCAGAAAGATGCTTTTTGAGCTTGGAGACCGCTCTGTCCCTGTCCAACCTATCTGATGTGAACAGCCTACCACCTTCCTCCATCTTGTAAGGTCCCAAATCATTTGTAAGCCCCAGAGGAAAGCAGGATACGGCCCCGGAGGATGAAAGCAGAGCCCTGTATCCATCATGGCAGTAATGGTGAGAAAGGGAGTGTTCCCACATGAGCTTGTGTGGGATAAATTGGAAACAGCTAGAGATCTTCTCTGAAGCAAGAAAGTGATAAACTGGGGCTTCCCTGGTGGCGCAGTGGTTGAGAATCCGCCTGCCGATGCAGGGGACACGGGTTCGTGCCCTGGACCGGGAAGATCCCACGTGCCCCGGAGCGGCTGGGCCCGTGAGCCATGCCCGCTGGGCCTGAGCGTCCTAAGCCTGTGCTCCTTAACGGAAGAGGCCACAGCAGTGAGAGGCCCGTGTACCACAAAAAAAAAAAAAAACACACAAGAAAGTGATAAACTATCTCCACCCTGACCTAGACTGACATGCTTAATTCTCTGAAATGGACAAATAAGAATTTAATTACTTGCTGGAAATGCACCTCAAATAGCTCAGGCTGTGACCTGTGGAAAATATGCTGTGGACCACATAGCTACTTATGTTTGGCTAAGCTTCTCTTTGCAGGGCCATATGATCAGTCTTGAGTTGATCTTGCCTCACTTTTCCTTCACTGTTGCTCCCTACATTTTGGCCTGATCCTTGCTGGCAATTTGTGTGAACTAATTAATTATGACATACACAAAGCTCTAACTTTTCAAGAAGTTTTGCCTTTTTTCCTCAGATAAAATTTACTTTAGTCTTTACATTTAGTGAAAATAAATATCCCAGCTTTAACTGCATATAAGGAGAAAGCCTATCTTAGGAAAATATAGTTTTCTTAAGCCTTCATCTCTGGAGAGAAGAAGTAGTTTGGAATAGAATCCAAAGGAAAAGGATGAAGAAAGAGCTAATTGCTCAGGTTTGGGCATTAAAAGACCATGTAGGTAACTCAACAACAGCAAAAAAACAAAGAACTTGATAAAAATATGTGCAAAGGACTTGAATAGATATTTCTCTAAAGAAGATGTACATGTGGCCAGTAAGCACATGAAAAGATGCTCAGCATTGCTAATCATCAGGGAAATGCGAATCAATGAGATACCACCTCACACCCATTAGGATGGCTACTCTCAAAACACCAGAAAAAAACAAGTGTTGGCGAGGACGTGGAGAAATTGGAACACTTGTACACTGTTGGTAAGTATGTAAAATGGTGCAGCCATTGTGGAAACAATATGGCAGTTCCTTAAAAAATTCAAAATAAAATTACCATATGATCCAGCAACTCCACTTCTGGGGGTTCACCCAAAATAAGTGAAAGCAGAGTCTTGAAGACACATTTGTACACCTATATTCATAGCAGCATTTTTCACAATAGCCAAAGGGTGGAAGAAACCCAAGTGTCCATTGATGGGTGAATGGAGAAAAAGAATGTGGTATATACATACAATGAATATTATTCGGTCTTAAAAAGGAAGGACATTCTGACACATGCTGCAACATGAATGAACTTTGAGGATGCTATGCTAAGTAAAATAAGTCAATCATAGAAAGACAAATGCTATATGATTCACTTATATGAGGTACCTAGACTAGTCGAATTCATAGAGACAGCATGTAGAATGGTGGTTGCCAGGAGGTGAGGTAGGGGGCATGGAGAGTTATTATTTAATGAATATAGCATTTTAGTTTTGCAAGATAAAAAGAGTTCTAGAGAGGGATGATGGTGATAGTTGCACAACAATGTGAATGTACTTAACACTGCTGAACTGTATACTTAAAAATGGTGAAGGTGAGAAATTTTATGTTAGATGTATTTTACCACAATTAAAAAAACAAGTCCATGTGAAGAGTAGGTCATAGAATTTTGCATGTTTTCTAGTCTAGCTCATTGGGATAATAGAGCAGAAAGGTATTTGAGGCTGCAATCCGAGTCAAGAATAAAAGGTGAGAATTTTTATGAAGGGTTCTTGAATCACATATTTCACAGGAACTAGTAAGGAGAGAAGAGGCTATGTGATAACAAAATTACCTTTGAAATCTCAGTCACTTATTCAGAGAAAAAGTTTATCAATTAATTTATTTACCAAGTGATTTACCAATTAGTTAATTTACCAATTAATTACCAATTACCCATTAGTTATCAATTACCAATAGGTACCAATTATTTATCAATTTGTACCAATTAATTTTCCAATTACAATTAATTACAAAAATGACCAATTAATGAATTTACCAATGAATTTACTAATTATGCTAGATGTTCAACTTGGGAGCATAGAGGGCCTCTACTCCATCCACATAGTCACTCAGGGACCCAGGCTGATGGAGGCTGCATCCTCTTATGATGTTACTTTCTCATCATGCCTTCCAGGGTTGCTGAAGCAGGGGAAGAGAGCGCAAGGAGATAGCATGGAATGGTTTTAAGTGTCATGCTTAGAGTGATATACATTTGTTCTTCTAAATTTTATTGGTCAGAATCCACAGATATAGTACCACCTTAACTGCAGGTTGGGCAAGAAGTGAATTCTTCCTGCATGTCCAGGAAGAGGAAAATGAAATGGAGATTGGTAAATGTATAGCATTGTTTCTGTCACAGGGAACTTTCCTAAATATCCAAATTAATAAATGGATCTAAAATAAAAAATAAAAAAATAAATGGATCTAACCATGAGATGCACACTCATAAAAAAAGAAAACAATAGTGAAGCTATAATTATCATTCCACTTTTATCATTTTTATATTTACTTCCAGTATCTATTAATCCTATACTTCCCCTTTCCAAAACTGACTTGAGAGGGCCTCCAATAAGACAGGAGTAGAGGAATATAGAATCAATAATGGAGAAGGTACAAAAATATTAGTTTTGAACTTCCTGGATGTCTTGGTAGAAAACCTCAATGACATCGTTTTCTGAAAAAGTTTCTGTTTATTAGGGAATCTAATACTTTCCTTGCACTGATTTTGGTTTTGATATGTTTTTATAGAGAAAGCATTACACAATGTACTATTTTCAATAGCAATTTTGCAAAAGATGACAAATTTTTGGTCCTTTCAATAAGAAGACATAATATAACACTGGGTTGTAAAGGCATTTTTATAGGGAACTGAGAGAATAATCCTTGCACATAGCTCTTCTGGCTACTTGATTTGATTCAGAGATAAAACTTAGAAGATTGAGGGAAATGAATATTTAAAAATTCTCTTAGCCTGTCTCTGTAGAATATCAGTTGTCTCATGGAGAGTTTTTAGATTAGATGGATAGAATATATTATGAAGATCAGTGTCTCCTTTCTTAATTTCAAATATTCTGTGTTATTGATTGAAAGAGGTCCATATACTTTAGAAGAAAATGCACAAGGGGAAGAGTTAACATTTTGATAGGAAAACTAAGGAAACTGACTTGAATTTTTATTCTGAGTATAAATTTTAAAGTAGAGGGTTTAGAACTCAGCTTTTTAAAAATTTTAAAACACTGGTTAAGTTCTGAATTGACAGTGTCTGGAGCCCATTCCTGTGTGATCTATTTTTCACAGGGGTGATTTAACAAAGGCTTGGAAGAATCATTTGGAGTCCCTGACCTATTTTGAGATGACTGACCCATACACTGTTTCCATCTGTGTGATCAAAGGCTTCTGCAGCCTACTTCTGATGTGTTAAGCCAGGTGGTTATGTCTTCCTAGCTGCCCAAATGTAAAAGCACACCACAGACCCTTGAATGGTCTTTTTAGTTAGGACTTTGGATCTTCCTTGCTTGTTCTTTATGTATTCTTTGCCTGATCTAATCCCCTTCTGACCTTACACTTTTGACTCCTTCCCTCAAATCTTCCATTTCTGGCACTGTGGATTCCTTCCCTAATTTTTTTAATTGCTTCTTTGGTATCTTACTTTCAGCTATCATCAATATATTTTGACTTGTGTGTATGTTCCTGCTTCTTTTCATACTGCCGTAGATTGGTTGCTACCCTCTAGTTTAAGGGTTTTGGAAACTCCTAGCACTGAGTCTTTGCTTATCATGTGGATCAGCCTTACCTCCTAAGGAGAGTGTTTGAACAAAGTTATAGATAAATCAATTCTTACTTCTAAAAAGATTTTAATTATTATTAACATTCTCCATCAGGTAAAATTTGAGGGTACAAATACTCAGTGGTGTACCAGTTGAATCTATAACCTGACAACCCTTTATGAAGGCAATGAGTAGAGAGCTGCTCTTGAAAAAAGTATGGTTTACTGTACATCCATTCCCTAGGGACATATACCTGAGCCATTAATTAGATAAATTGTTTTGCAAGGATTTGAAAATACTTTCTTTAGGAATATTCTTTAATTTAAAGTGGTTGATCAGATACTCAATAATGAGTGGATTTAACATTTCACAGTTAGATAGAGGTTGAATTCTACATACATACCTTATACAGATTGTAAATTTAGGGCATTTAGAGTTAAAAATATTTGTGATTTTTTTTGAACCAGAAAATCACTAAGAGCTCTATGCTTCTGTGTTTATAGGCAGATTCTACAATACCTGGTATTTTGATCTATGTAGATAAGATTATATTAATGCGCACCTTAACTTGTATCATAAAATGAGCCAGATAACTTCTATGCATCTACATTGTTTTGATGTCTCTCTGAGTAGCTTTCACCATCTGCAACTGGCTGAAATAGCTCTGGGTGGCTGGAAGGAAAGAACCATCCTATCTACTACTGGGCTGATCTTTCTGCTTCAATAGCCATGTCTTCTCCTTTTCTATTAGGTATTATGGGCACAGCTCTAGGGTTATTACTTACCTGGAGGGAAAAGAGATTGGGAAGAAATGAAGAATCAGCCCTTGTTCTTCAGAACAGGGCCCCACTCACAGAATGCTCATGTGTGGCCAGTGCCAAATGCTTCAGATGAGTCCCGTGGGACCCTTGAGTGTAAGCCCTGCTGGCCACCAGAGCCAGGTAATCTAGAGGTGGCCCCTAGTGGCAGCCATAAAAATCAGGGTATCAGAAGAGGGTACAAGCTCCTTTCTGGAGACATATTGAGTTGGATGAGGCAGAGGGAGAGTGGGAAGATGGTGCTGCCAGCCCCCTGCCTCCTTTCACAGGAAGTCTGAGCACTTTTCAACCAGGTGCCTCTACACAGGGCCCTGGGATGAGTGAGTCTGAGTACAGGAGCTTTTGGAGCTGTTTCTCAGTTCACTAGAATCTTGTGGGTCTCATGGACACCAGCCTTGTTGACTTTCAAAGCTAGATGCTTTGAAGGCTTAAATTTCAGGTGTGAGCCTTAAAAGTTGGGGTGCCCAATGTGAGGTTCAAATCCTTTGCTTCTCAGACAGAGGGTTCCTTCCACTTGTGAGTCATCAGCTGGGGGTAGGGTTTATGACAACATTGTGTCTCGGCCTCTCCTACCCACTTGATTGTGGGTTTTTCTTCATTTGCCTGATGTGTAGTCATTGGTCAGCTAGTTTGGGGTGTTTTTTCAGAGGAAATTGTTCCACACGTAACTGTAGATTCTGTGTGTCCATGGGGAGAGGTAAGTTCAGGAACTTCCTACATCACCATCTTGAACGGGATGTAGTTCTTTAACTGAGGTGAGAAATGTGTCCTGAATACTCTGTGTTCCCAGATAAGCAACGGAAAGCTGACATTAACGCAGTCCCACAAAGTTCACAAAGATTAATATGCTGTTGAATTATTTAAAAGGATCGACAGTTCTTTATCTTATCCATATGTATTGCTTGGTGATCCAGCAAACTTGGTACAGTTATGATGAGAAGATATTTTAAAGATAAAGTTAATCAGAATGTCCTTCTTAGCTAAAAATCAGCTCAGTGCTAGATAAAAATGTGTACTCTGTGGGACAAGAATTGACCTCATGAATATATTCCACTCCTCTTCAATAATCTCTCAAAATAACTTTGTTTGAACTGCACCCCCTTCAGGAAGTGCTACTGCTTGTCAATGGATTAGTCACCAGGGATGGAAAGGTAGGAGTCAAAAGAACCAGACATGGTCAGAAATACTCAAGATAAACAAATGAATGGGACTGGATTGGCTCCGTGGTCCTGGGTTAAGCTGCAGCTTTACTGTATTTTTTTCTCCTCTAAAAGGGATGCCCATGAAACCCTGGGGCTGTGTGATGCAAATTAAGCTGTTTGTTCTCAGCCTCTCAGAGGTAACCCATATAGACAAAGTCTAGCTGATTTATTGTTTCAGTATCCAATCTTAGTGCTACCTTTTGTCATGGCCACGCCCTAGTGTTGATTCTGAAACCTTGGTGGGTAGTAAACACCTGAAATGGTGGAAGAGAAAGTCAACATGCTTCCCTTCTGGGGTAATTTAGGTTAGGCTTTGCATCTGGATCACAGGAGATTAGCTATAAGATATTGGTGAGTGGATTTAGTACTTGGCAAAGGCAAATGCTTAAGAATCCTGGCTGGGGAGAGGCTGTGAGGAGTCTTCCCTGGGTCTGTTGGTGGGTCCAGCTTTGACTTGCCATATGCTACTTTTTAGCTGCAAGGCCTACTGGGAGCAGAGCTGGGTTGTCTCAAAAAACACTGTGAGTCTGTAGAGTCTATGAAGAAAGTCATTCCAGAAAGAAGGAAGAGCATAATCACAACAACCAGCATGAAAGCTTTTCTTTTTGGGGGGAGGGGGAGGGACATCAAAAAGTAAGCAGGATTCAGATTACAATGAACCTGTTTGTCATACTCAAGAAGGAATTTGAACTTTATTCTATGGATGTGTTTTAAAAACAGAAGCAACCTGATTAGATTTGAGATAAGGATACATTTGACAGCAGTCCTGAGAGTCCTTGCCACTTCTCCTGGGGGGAAGGGGACTTTTGGGGATAGTAGAGTAGATCTGCCAAGGCATAGACACTGGTGATCCAACAAGACCCTGCTAAGATCAGCAGATTTAAAATTTTTTTTTTAGATTATTTTTTGAAATAACTATAGATTTACAGGAAATTATAAAATAAATATAAAGTGATAGTTATTCTCAGTAGTAACATTTTACCAACTATATAGTACAATTATCAAACCCATGAAATTGACATTGGTACAATCTACAGAGCTTATTCAGAGTTTACCAAATCACATGCACATTTTTGTGTGTATGTGTAGTTCTATGCAATTTTATCACATGTAGATTCTGTTACTGTTACCCCAACCAAGACACAAAACTGCTCCATCACCTCAAAAATTCTTTATAATACCCCTTTATAGTCACATCCATTGCTATCCTGCCTCTCTGCCACTCCCCACCCTCCATTCCTAACCCTTGGAAAACACTAATCTGTTTTCCATTTCTGTCACTTTGTCATTTTGAGAATGTTACAGAAACGGAATCATACAGTTTCAAAATTGTTTCAAAACGATTTTGAAATTGTTTTTTCTCCCCCACTCAGCATAATGCCCTTGAAATTTATCCAAATTATCTTCTGTATCAATAATCAGAGGATTTGAAAAGCCCACAAAAGTTTATTTTGTTCCTACAGTGTCTTAGTGGGTAACAATTTAAATATTTAAATAGAGGCCTTAAAATAGAGGACAAAGAAAGCGAAATGGTGGCTAAGTGCTAAAGGAATTTTGCATTCTGTTCTGAAGGATAATTATTACACGTGACATGTCTGAAGGGACTGAGCAACTTTTTCTCAGCCATGATAGTCATAGGTAGAGCTGCCATTGTTTATTTTCCCCTGTGATTTCCTGGTCATCTGTCCATATGCAAAATGAAAGCTGAAGTAACATACCTCTATTTTCTTTGGTACAGTGTTTGGGTACACTGTACAGTTTATGAAAAATCATAAAAATCAGACAAACTGGCTTTGTGTCTAGGCTCTGCCTTACACCAAATCTCAAACTCACTGGGTCACATATTTTTCCTCTGTAATGTGAGGGATTTAAAATCTGCCTTCTTCACTCACAGTCATTAGTAGGATTAAATGAGATTATGTATTTTCAAGGAATATTTAAACTATCAGAGATTATTTGAATGGAAGGATGATTTTTAACATTGATATGTCCTAATGAAGGGATTAAAAATTACTTTTCTATTCTAAAGCCATAGGTTTAAAACATGAGAGGCAATTTGGTGTAATAAAGAGCAGGGCAATCAGATTCAAACCATTAAAATTTACCTAACTGGGATTCCCTGGTGGCGCAGTGGTTGAGAGTCCGCATGCCGATGCAGGGGACACAGGTTCGTGCCCCAGGCCAGGAAGACCCCAAATGTCACAGAGCAGCTAGGCCTGTGAGACTTGGAGGCTGAGCCTGCGTGTCTGGAGCCTGTGCTCCACAACGAGAGAGGCCACAACAGTGAGAGGCCCGTGTACCAAAAAAAAAAAAAAAAATTACCTAACATTTCTCAGGTTTGGTTTTATTTTATTTTATTTTATTTTTACATCTTTATTGAAGTATAATTGCTTTACAATGGTGTGTTAGTTTCTGCTTTATAACAAAGTGAATCAGTTATACATACACATATGTTCCAATATCTCCTCGCTCTTGCATCTCCCTCCCTCCCACCCTCCCTATCCCAGCCATCCAGGTGGTCACAAAGCACTAAGCTGATCTCCCTGTGCTATGCGGCTGCTTCCCACTAGCTATCTATTTTACGTTTGGTAGTGTATATGTCCATGCCATTCTCTCGCTTTGTCACAGCTTACCCTTCCCCCTCCCCATATCCTCAAGTCCATTCTATAGTAGGTCTGTGTCTTTATTCCTGTCTTACACCTAGGTTCTTCATGACATTTTTTTTTCTTAAATTCCATATATATGTGTTAGCATACGGTATTTGTCTCTCTCTTTCTGACTTACTTCACTCTGTATGACAGACTCTAGGTCCATCCACCTCACTACAAATAACTCAATTTCGTTTCTTTTTATGGCTGAGTAATATTCCATTGTATATATGTGCCACATCTTCTTTATCCATTCATCTGATGAAGGACACTTAGGTTGTTTCCATCTCCTGGCTATTGTAAATAGAGCTGCAATGAACATTTTGGTACATGACTCCTTTTGAATTATGGTTTTCTCAGGGTATATGCCCAGTAGTGAGATTGCTGGGTCATATGGTAGTTCTATTTGTAGTATTTTAAGGAACATCCATACTGTTCTCCATAGTGGCTGTACCAATTCACATTCCCACCAGCAGTGCAAGAGTGTTCCATTTTCTCCACACCCTCTCCAGCATTTATTGTTTATAGATTTTTTGATGATGGCCATTCTGACCGGTATGCGATGATATCTCATGGTAGTTTTGATTTGCATTTCTCTAATGATTAATGATGTTGAGCATTCTTTCATGTGCTTGTTGACAATCTGTATATCTTCTTTGGAGAAATGTCTATTTAGGTCTTCTGCCCATTTTTGGATTGGGTTGTTTGTTTTTTTGTAATTGAGCTGCATATAAATTTTGGAGATTAATCCTTTGTCAGTTGCTTCATTTGCAAATATTTTCTCCCATTCTGAGGGTTGTATTTTGGTCTTGTTTATGGTTTCCTTTGCTGTGCAAAAACTTTGAAGTTTCATTAGGTTCCATTTGTTTATTTTTGTTTTTATTTCCATTTCTCTAGGAGGTGGGTCAAAAAGGATCTTGCTGTGATTTATGTCATAGAGTGTTCTGCCTATGTTTTCCTCTAAGAGTTTGATAGTGTCTGGCCTTACATTTAGGTCTTCAATCCATTTTGAGCTTATTTTCGTGTATGGTATTAGGGAGTGTTCTAATCTCATACTTTTATATGTACCTGTCCAGTATTCCCAGCACCACTTATTGAAGAGGCTGTCTTTTCCCCACTGTACATTCCTGTCTCCTTTATCAAATATAAGGTGACCATATGTGCATGGGTTTATCTCTGGGCTTTCTATCCTGTTCCATTGATCTATCTTTCTGTTTTTGTGCCAGTAGCATACTGTCTTGATTACTGTAGCTTTGTAGTATAGTCTGAAGTCAGGGAGCCTGATTCCTCCAGCTCCGTTTTTTGTTCTCAAGATTGCTTTGGCTATTCGGGGTCTTTTGTGTTTCCATACAAATTGTGAAATTTTTTGTTCTAGTTCTGTGAAAAATGCCAGTGGTAGTTTGATAGGGATTGCATTGAATCTGTAGATTGCTTTGGGTAGTGAGTCATTTTCACAATGTTGATTCTTCCAATCAAAGAACATGGTATATCTCTCCATCTATTTGTATCATCTTTAATTTCTTTCATCAGTGTCATAATTTTCTGCATACAGGTCTTTTGTCTCCTTGGGTAGGTTTATTCCTAGATATTTTATTCTTTTTGTTGCAATGGTAAATGGGAGTGTGTTCTTGATTTCACTTTCAGATTTTTCATCATTAGTGTATAGGAATGCCAGAGATTTCTGTGAATTAATTTTGTATCCTCCTACTTTACCAAATTCATTGAGTAGCTGTAGTAGTTTTCTGGTAGCATCTTTAGGATTCTCTGTGTATATTATCATGTCATCTGCACACAATGACAACTTTACTTCTTCTTTTCAGATTTGGATTCCTTTTATTTCCTTTTCTTCTCTGATTGCTGTGGCTAAGACTTCCAAAACTATGTTGAATAAGAGTGGTGAGAGTGGGCAACCTTGTATTGTTTCTGATCTTAGTGGAAATGCTTTCAGTTTTTCACCATTGAGGACGATGTTGGCTGTGGGTTTGTCATATATGGCCTTTATTATGTTGAGGAAAGTTCCCTCTATGCCTACTTTCTGCAGGATTTTTATCATAAATGGGTGTTGAATTTTGTCGAACGCTTTCTCTGCATCTATTGAGATGATCATATGGTTTTTCTCCTTCAATTTGTTAATATAGTTTATCACACTGATTGATTTGTGTATATTGAAGAATCCTTGCATTCCTGAGATAAACCCCACTTGATCATGGTGTATGATCCTTTTAATGTGCTGTTGGATTCTGTTTGCTAGTATTTTGTTGAGGATTTTTGCATCTATGTTCATCAGAGATATTGGCCTGTAGTTTTCTTTCCTTGTGACATCCTTGTCTGGTTTTGGTATCGGGGTGATGGTGGCCTCGTAGAATGAGTTTGGGAGTGTTCCTCTCTCTGCTATATTTTGGAAGAGTTTGAGAAGGATAGGTGTTAGCTCTTCTCTAAATGTTTGATAGAATTTTCCTGTGAAGCCATCTGGTCCTGGGCTTTTGTTTGTTGGAAGATTTTTAATCACAGTTTCAATTTCAGTGCTTGTTATTGGTCTGTTCATATTTTCTATTTCTTCCTGATTCAGTCTTGGCAGGTTGTACATTTCTAAGAATTTGTCCATTTCTTCCAGGTTGTCCATTTTATTGGCATAGAGTTGCTTGTAGTAATCTCTCATGATCTTTTGTATTTCTGCAGTGTCAGTTGTTACTTCTCCTTTTTCATTTCTAATTCTATTGATTTGAGTTTTCTCCCTTTTTTTCTTGATGAGTCTGGCTAATGGTTTATCAGTTTTGTTTATCTTCTCAAAGAACCAGCTTTTAGTTCTATTGATCTTTGCTATCATTTCCCTCATTTCTTTTTCATTTATTTCTGATCTGATATTTATGATTTCTTTCCTTCTGCTAGCTTTGGGATATTTTTGTTCTTTCTCTAATTGCTTTAGGTGCAAGGTTAGGTTGTTTATTCGAGATGTTTCCTGTTTCTTAAGGTAGGATTGTATTGCTATAGACTTCCCTCTTAGAATGGCTTTTGCTGCATCCCATAGATTTTGGGTCCTCGTGTCTCCGTTGTCATTTGTTTCTAGGTATTTTTTGATTTCCTCTTTGATTTCTTCAGTGATCACTTCGTTATTAAGTAGTGTATTGTTTAGCCTCCATGTGTTCGTATTTTTTACAGATCTTTTCCTGTAATTGATATCTAGTCTCATAGCATTGTTGTCAGAAAGTATACTTGATACAATTTCAATTTTCTTAGATTTACCAAGGCTTAATTTGTTACCCAAGATATGTTCTATCTTGGAGAATGTTCCATGAACACTTGAGAAAAATGTGTATTTTGTTGTTTTTGGATGGAATGTCCTATAAATATCAAGTCAGTACATCTTTTTTAATGTATCTTTTAAAGCTTGTGTTCCCTTATTTATTTTCATTTTGCATGATCTGTCCATTGGTGAAAGTGGGGTGTTAAAGTCCCCTACTATGATTGTGTTACTGTTGATTTCCCCTTTTATGGCTGTTAGTATTTGCCTTATGTATTGAGGTGCTCCTATGTTGGGTGCATAAATATTTACAGTTGTTATATCTTCTTCTTGGATGGATCCCTTGATCATTATGTAGTGTCCTTCTTTGTCTCTTCTAATAGTCTTTATTTTAAAGTCTATTTTGTCTGATATGAGAATTGCTACTCCAGTTTTCTTTTGGTTTCCATTTGCATGGAATATCTTTTTCCATCCCCTCACTTTCAGTCTGTATGTGTCCCTAGGTCTGAAGTGGGTCTCTTGTAGACAGCTTATATATGGGTCTTGTTTTTGTATCCATTCAGCCAGTCTGTGTCTTTTGGTTGGAGCATTTAATCCATTTACATTTAAGGTAATTATCGATATGTGTGTTCCTATTCCCATTTTCTTAATTGTTTTGGGTTTGTTATTATAGGTCTTTTCCTTCTCTTGTGTTTCTTGCCTAGAGAAGATCATTTAGCATTTGTTGTAAAGCTGGTTTGGTGGTGCTGAACTCTCTCAGCTTTTGCTTGTCTGTAAAGGTTTTAATTTTTCCATCAAATCTGAATGAGATCCTTGCTGGGTAGAGTAATCTTGGTTGTAGGTTTTTCTCCTTCATCACTTTAAATATGTCCTTCCAGTTCCTTCTGGCTTGCAGAGTTTCTGCTGAAAGATCAGCTGTTAACCTTATGGGGATTCCCTTGTGTGTTATTTGTTGTTTTTCCCTTGCTGCTTTTAATATGTTTTCTTTGTATTTAATTTTTGACAATTTGTTTAATATGAGTCTTGGTGTGTTTCTCCTTGGCTTTTTCCTTTATGGGACTCTCTCTGCTTCCTGGACTTGATTAACTATTTCCTTTCCCATATTAGGGAAGTTTTCAACTATAATCTCTTCAAATATTTTCTCAGTCCCTTTCTTTTTCGCTTCTTCTTCTGGAACCCCTATTATTCGAATGTTGGTGAATTTAATGTTGTCCCAGAGGTCTCTGATACTGTCCTCAGTTCTTTTCATTCTTTTTTCTTTATTCTGCTCTGTAGTATTTATTTCCACTATTTTATCTTCCATATCACTTATCCACTCTTTTGCCTCAGTTATTCTGCTATTGATCCCTTCTAGAGTATTTTTAATTTCATTTATTGTGTTGTTCATCATTGCTTCTTTCATCTTTAGTTCTTCTAGGTCCATGATTTTGGATCATCTTTCCTATTATTATTCTGAATTCTTTTTTAGGTAGACTGCCTATTTCCTCTTCATTTGTTAGGTCTGATTGGTTTTTATCTTGCTCCTTCATCTGTTGTGTGTTTTTCTGTCTTCTTATTTTGCTTGTCTTACTGTGTTTGGGGTCTCCTTTTTGCAGGCTGCAGGTTTGTAATTCCCGTCGTTTTTGGTGTCTTTCCCCATTGGCTAATGTTGTTTCAGTGGGTTTTGTAGGCTTCCTTGTGGAGGGGACTAGTGCCTGTGTTCTGGTGGATGAGGCTGGATCTTGTCTTTCTGGTGGGCAGGTCCACATCTGGTGGTGTGTTTTGGGGTGTCTGTGGACTTATTTTGATTTTGGACAGCCTCTCTGCTAATGGGCGGTGTTGTGTTTCTGTCTTGCTAGTTGTTTGGCATAGGGTGTCCAGCACTGTAGCTTGCTGGTCATTGAGTGAAGCTGGGTGTTGGTGCTGAGATGGAGAGCTCTGGGAGATTTTCATCATTTGATATTATGTGGAGCTGGGAGGTCTCTTGTAGACCAGTGTCCTGAAGTTGGCTCTCCCACCTCAGAGGCACAGCACTGACTCCTGGCTGGAGCACCAAGAGCCTTTCATCCACACGGTATCACCTGGGCAGGCAGCAAATCCACAGCCATTCTTTCCTTCTTAGTTTTCCTGAAATAAATGTGTTCTTTTGTTTATCTCATATAATGAGAACTCTAGAAATGAGCAGCACAGGGTCAATATGGCAGCTCCATAATGTCATCAGAGACCAGCCTCTTTCTGTTTTTGCTGCTAGAGTTGGAAAGTCTCCTGCAGGGGCCGGGGGTGGCTGTGGCACACCGTAGGGGCAAAGACACTGGCAGCAGAATTTCTGGGAAGTACTCCTTTGCGTGAGCCCTCCCAGAGTCTCGGCATGTTTCCTTTTAACACTTGTTAGAGGTCAAGTGTCAATTTTTCACTTTCTTATGTGTTCAAGTATATGTAAGGTGTTTATTAAAAAAAAAAAAATTACATGCAAAATTTACTATTCAGTGTATATAGTTCTGTGCCCTTATGACATGTGAATAAAGTTGTGTATCCAACACCATGGTCATGATACTGAATATTTCCATTACACAAAATTCCCTTGTACTTCTTTGTAGTCAACTCTTTCCCCCAACTCTACCTTCTGGAAATCATGAATCTGTTTTCTGTGCCTATAGTTTTGCCTGATCAGACTGTCATATGATAAAATACAATGTGTAGTCTTTTGAGACTTTGTCTTTGGCCCAACAAAATGCATCTGAGATTCATTCATGTCTGTGTGAATCAGTAGGTCACTCTTTTTCATTGCTGAGTAGTGTTCCACTGCATGGCTGCATTGCAGTTTGTTTATCCATTTGCAAGTTGAAAGACACTTCATTTATTACTGGTTTTTGGCAATTATGAATAAAGCTGCTCTAAATATTTGCATACATTTTGTGTGCATGGACATAAGTTTTCATATTTCTTAGGCAAATACCTAAGAGTGAGATTGCAGAGTAGTATGGTAAGCATATGTTTAATTATAATAAACCATCAAACTATTTTCCAAATTGGTTGCACCATTAGCATTTCTACCAGTAAGGTAGGAGAATTCTTGACACCCCACATCCTCACCAGCATTTTGTTTTATCAGCTTTTTATATTTTAGCCATTCTAATAGATGTATAATTGTCTTTCATTATATTTTTAATGAAGCTGATCATCTTTTTACATGCTTATTTGCCATCCATACATTTTCTTTGGTGAAGTGTCTGTTCAGATCTTATGCACAATGTACATTGTTTTCTTGTTATTGAATTTTGAGAGTTCTTCATGGATTCTGTTTACAAGTTCTTTGTCAGATACATGACTTGTAAATATTTTCTCCTAATCTGTGGCTGATACTTTTATTTAATAGTGTCCTTCCTAAGGCAAAGTTCTTACATTTTGATGAAGTCCAATTTATCATGATTTTACACCTATGGATTACACTTTTGGTGTCATATCTAAGAATCCTTTACACAATCTAATGCCACAAAGATCTCTTATGTTTTCTTCTAAACTTTTTATAATTTTACATTTTATATTTGGATCTATTTTCTGTTAATTTTTCAATAAAAAGTAAAATATAGGTTGTGATTCCAATTGTTCCAGCATCATTACTGAAAAACCTCTCCTTTCTCCATTAAATTGCCTTTGCAATTTTGTCAAAAATCAGTTGTTCATATATAAGTAGGCCATTTATGAACTCCCTATTCTGTCTTATTGATCTAAGTGGCTATCCATTCACTATACTCTTAATTAATATAGCTTTACATTGTCTTGAAATTAGGTAATTTGAGCCTTCTTCATTCATTTTTTAAAATTTATTTAGTTATTTTAGTACTTTTGCCTTCCCATAAATTTTACAATATTCTTGTCAAAAGTGTTGTGGGGTTTAGAGTGGTATTGTGTTGGCTCTACAGATCAGATTGGAGAGAACTGACAGCAATATTGACTCTTCCAATTCATTGATATAGCATATTTCTTCATTTCTTCAGATCTTTTTTGCTTTTTCTTTGATCAGTGGTTTGTACTTTTTATCATATTGTCTTGCATGCATTTTGTTAGGTTGATACCTATGTATTTAATTTTTTTGGTGTTATTGTAAATGGTACTATTTCAAGTTTTGAATTCTAATTATTCATTGCTAATGTATAGAAATACTATTGATTTTTGTATATTGAGCTTGAATTCTGACACCTTGTTAAACTCACTTAATATTTCTAGAAGCTCATTTATAGATTCATTTAGATTTTCTGTGTAGACAGTCATATCATCTGGGAACAGAGGAAATTTGATTTCTTTTTTCTAATCTGTATGTCTTTTTAAAATTCCTCCCCCAAAACACTGGTTGGGTGTTTCAGAATACTATTGAATTGGAATGATGAAAGCATGACTTATTCTCAATTTTAGGATGAAAGCATTTAGTCTTTCACCATTAAGTATGATATTATCTGTGGTGTTTTTTTGTAAATGACTTTTATCAGGTTAAGGAAGTTCCTGTACATTCATAGTTGCTGAGAGGTTTTTTTCTTTTTAAAATTATTTATGGATATGAGTTTTCTCAATTGCCTTTATGCATCTATTGAAGTGATCATGTGTTTTTCTCTTCTTTAGTTGGCTAAGATGATTAATTATATTGATTAACTTTTGAATGTTGAAACAACATTACATTTCTGCGATAAACCCAAATTGGTCATGATCCATTTCATATACTCTTTGATTTGATTTGCTAATATTTTAACTCTATTTTCATGGATTTTTGAATTTATATTTATGCACTGTATTTTTTATTTTGGTAATGTCTTTGGGTTTGGTATCAAGGTAATGCTGGTCACAGAAAATGATTTTGGACATCGTCTCTCCTCTTTTATTTTATGGAAGTAATTGTGTAGAATTCATATACTTTCTTCCTTAAATCTCTTGTGGAATTGGCCAGTGAAATCACCTAGGACTGGAGTACTTTTGTTAGAAGATTTTAAACCAGAAGTTCAATTTATAGGAACATTACAGTTATCTAATTTTCTCAAATGAGTTTTGGTAGTTTGTTTGGTAGTTTGGAATGAGTTTTCCAAGGAATTTTGACCATTTCATTTATGTTGTTGGGGTTATGGGCTTACTGCTATTTATAGCACATCCTTATTATTATTTTAATATCTGTGCTGTCTGTAGTGATGTTCTGCTTTCATTCCTGATACTGGAAAATTGCATCTTCACCCTTTTTTTTTTCTTTGTCAGCCTTTCTTTAATTATTATATGTTTTATTAATCTCTCAAAGAAACAGCTTTTGGTTTCATTGAATTTTCTCCATTATTTTTTATATTTTAGTTTCATTTATTTGTGCTTTTAGGAAAACTTAAGAGGAGAAAGGGTCTATTGTGTTTATCCAGATACATGCCATTGCTGTTGTTTTTCCTTTATTCTTGAAGTTCCAAGCTTCCCTCTGGTTTCATTTCCCTTCCACCTGAAGAACTTCTTATTGCATTTACTTTAGAACTGATTTGCTGGTGAAAAATGTCTCTTCACCTGAAACTTCTTACATTTTCCTCCATTTGAAAGTGGCTTTATTTTGTCTTCATTTTTGAAGGGTATTTTTACTGGATATAGAATTCTCAGTTGACAGTTCTTTTTTTCAAGACTCTAAAGATGTTCTTCCACTTTTTTGTGGCTTTAGAAATTCCTGAGGAGAAACTCGTAATTCATTTGAATCACTTTTCTCCTTTTATGCAAGATGTCAGTTTTCTCTAATTGTAGTCAAGATTTTTTATTAAGTGTGAGACACCCAGGGTGCAGAATTTTAGGAGCTGCTCACTCTGGTGCGGTGAATGTACTGAGCTGGCACTTAGATAACCCTGAGAACTAGTGCCCTCCTCAATTTTGCTCCCTAGATGCCTACATTGCCTCACTCTCATCACAGCCCTGTCTTTATCCTCAGCTCCTCAGGGTCTCCTCTCTTAGTTTCCTTGGACAGAACGATGAGTGCTAGCCTCTTGCACTCTCTTATAGTTCCACACAACTAGGGCTGCCTGTGGTGTGATGAGGCAAGAGGACAGAGAGGAAAACTTAACAGCGACATCCCTGTATACTCTTTGGACCACAAACATCCTTTTCCCCATTTTCTCTGGCCAGAGAGATGGGTTTTCCTCTCAGGGGTGCTGGTGCCCACACAACCATCCATGCTGTGATGACAATGCAGCTCTGTGACTTGGGCTGCCCTCCAGACATGTCCAGGAGAGAAAAAATGAAAGAGATAGATAGATAGATAGATAGATAGAGAGAGAGAGAGAGAGAGAGAGAAACCCTCTACTTTGCAAGAGTGCCTTGTCTCAGTCCTCTAGCCAGAAAAAAGATGTTTCTTTCAGAGGTTTTGTTGTGCATTTCCACACCGCACTGCCCTGGGGTCAAAGAAGGAAAAAAAAAGGAACAAAACAAGGAACTCAACACACTCTGGTCACTCTTTAAGTTTCCTAATAGTGTTTATTTTTCAAAATTCTCAGGTTTTTGCTTTTTGTATTCTGTGCACTGTTTAGTTGTAAGCAGTGGGAGAGAAGCTGTGTGGTAAGTTTATTCCATCTTGGCACACACTCATACTCCTAAGGTAATTTTAAAGGTGGAAAACATATATAAAGATGAGTAAATTCCTGACAGACTAAGGAAGTGATGGCCATAGTTTTCGAATCATTTATCAGTGTACATAGATTGACACTTTAAAATATATCTATGGAGGCAAATTACTCAAAACTGGGTTTGTTTTGGAAAATGTACGAGGTGTGTTTAGCAGGTCTTTTTGATCTTAAGACTGGGATGGGTGTCTCTTCTTTACATTGTCAAAATACTGTGACATTGCTTTCTTAGTTTTTTTCTAAACCGAATTGCAATAATCCATTTCCTTATCTCTCTCTCACATTAAACCATTCAGTTCTTGAGAAAAGGAGCTATGTCTTATTCTCCTGGGCATTCTCAGCATCTAGTAATAATGCCTGGTAATTGATAGTCATTGAATAAATATTTGCTGAATAAAGGGATAAACCAAGCTATGGAAGGCTCATTCACAGCTTTTCCACATATTGATACTTACATATAAAGGATTCTTCACCCAGACATGTATTATTTACCCAGTGTTGTGAAGTCAACCTGTCCTTTGAGCTAACTCTGATACTTTCCCACACATATTTTTTTTTTCAGATTCTCAGGGACTTATGTTCTCATGGTCAATTTTTACTTTGATATTTCAATCCAATTACAACTTACCTCCTTTGACACTGCTTTGGTTGCACGGTGAATCAAACATGGGATTTAGCTTTTTTCTTTGTTTATTCCCCACATCCTTTATGCAAGGTGTGTGTGTGCGTGCTTGCGAGCACGATCTTCAAGAAAGTACATGATGATGAAGCTTATCACCTGTAGACAAAAAAACTGAATAGTAGATGCTTTTAAGAGTCTGTCTACAACATTGCTACACAATTTCCTTTCCCCTCTCTAATTTCAGTTTCCCTCACATCATTATACAGGATGATTTATCTTTTCATCCTTCTACAGAGTTTGGGTCTACTTTTGCATATCCAAAGACCCATTACTGGGCTCTGCTAAAATAAAGAGTAATTGAAACTCTTTAATCCAACAGAAGGACTGTCAGAGGCTTTAAAGCTTCAGTTTTCTTTTACCTTTCTCTTAAGGATCATATAGACATTTATTTTTCATGTGGTATGATTTAAGCCATACTCTCTACCCTGCTTCCTTACTTCCTCAACAAACACAGAAGAAGTTAAAGTCAGCTTTGAGTTTCAAATGACAATTTAACTATACTGTTACACATCCGGATACACATACATGTTCTTTTCCCAAAGACCAAAAAAAAGGCATACCTCACTAAGAAGGGTAACCCTACCTGTTTACAAAAGAGCATGAGATTTGGAATTGGAAGACCTGTGCTTGAATCCTGGCAATATAGCTTCCCACCTTATTTGAGATAAGTCTTTGTCACAAACTTTGGAGGGCTCATTTATATCTTTTCTACATAAAGATACTTATACATAAATCTGCATATTTTGGTCATCTATTTATTATCTCTTTGAGCTTCAGTTTTATCACCTGTAAAATGAGAATAATTATATCTTTGGATGCAAAATTGCTGTAGGAATTAAATGAAATAATATATATACCAAGGCATTTTGTAAAATATTATTTGTCCTATAAATCTTAGCTATTATTGTCATTATTATGTATCTGAATTTTAGCGGTGATTATCTCAAGAGGAGTTGTTATTTACTTTTCAACATTGAAGCCAAAGGCTGTCACTCCCAATCAATTCTGAAGCAACTACTTTATGTTGGAAGCACCTGGAGGTCAAGTCGTGCCTGAGGGGACTTCTCCATACACAGAGGTGCCCTGTAATGTGAGAGCATTTCTTTCTATCGCATCACCATACCTCACTTTCTCTCCTTACTGTACTCCAACATAGGGGAAGATTTCCATGTGGTAATGGAGAGGATTAGAGGTGGGGAGGAGAAGACAAAAAAAATAAGTGTACAGGACCCTGTAAGTTACTGGCCTCTAGTTATATCCAGGAAATTTGATCTGGGCTGGTAAAGATTCTGTCATCCTTGTAGAACAAATAAGTCTAATGCAAATATGTTTAGTAGCTTCCCTCATGTCTGTTTGCTAATTAGCTCAGTGTCCAAATCACCTTTGATGACAATTCTTGGTTGTTTTCAACTGTAGCTAAATTTGATCAAGTAATCTAGATATTACAGTTCAAAATTTAACTCCAGGAATGTTTGGACTGCAGGCAAATTGTGAAATAGCCTCTTGTTGGGGAACTATAGCTATACCCTATGAACCATAGAGCTTATATTAGCCACATCAAATCTCCTATGAGAACAGCACTGGGCCTTTTGGAATTTCTTTGGTTTGTACATGAATTTGATTAAATGAAAAGGAAAAAATGTTCTGGAAAATTACTTGTAGTGATGAGTTACTAAGAAGCATATAACTGTGGCCAGATGCCTTGACATTATCGTTAAATAAATCCGTTGGAAGTTTAATGGTCATGTTTCAAATCCACTTACTGTGATAAATGTTCACATTAAAGTCATTGGATTTGAAAGGCTAGCTTGCATCACTCCTCACTTATTAAACCAATTTTTGAAAAATTGAAAGGCAATTTTACAACAAAATAAAAGGAATCTTAAACAATGAAATATTAGTCATTTACTGTATGTTATCTTAACCCAGTAATTGATTTCCTAGTTTTCAAATGCTCTTTCAATTCCATATGCATTTGTTATTTTGTAGTTGCTGTCTTGGTAGTCAGATTTATAATCTGTTTTTACTTAGCATTATGATAGCATTAATACTTTCTATGATGCTCAGTAGTATTCACATTGTCTATTTTAATAGCTGCTTGATAAGAGTATAATATTACATTATTTCATTAACTTAATGTGCCATCATTTACATGGACATTGAAATAGTTTTCAAGTATCTGCTGCTATAGATATTGGGGCACTATCTTCATGGATTTAGCTTTTCATTGTTATTTTGTTCTATTATTTCTTTAGGATCCATTTTCTAGTAGATTGAAAGAATTATTGTACTATCTTACAATGCCACAAGCACATAGGAGTATACCAAGGTCGATACAATATTGCCATTTTTCAGAGGGAATATTTTAAACTTTTGAATAGTTCAAATAAGTTAATAGGTAAAAATTGTTATCTCAAGATTGACTTTACATTTTTATTAATAGTGAAGTTGAACATTTTCCATATATTTATTCATTAGAGTTTCCTTTTGTGTGACTGAATTGTTGCTATCCCTTGTCCATTTTCTCTATTGGTGACTTGAGCTATTTTCTTGTAATATATATTAACAACTTGCTGCAAATATTTTCATAACTTTGGTTTTCCTCTTTAACTTACTTTTTTATGCAAATGCCTTTTAATTTTAGATGGTCAAGCAAGTCTTCAGTTCTCTTTATGATTTCTTGTATTGCTTTAAATAGAGGAAATAAGCATTTCTCCAAAGATGTGGTAAATAATATTTTAATTTTTTTCTATTTTCCTACACTAAAAAATTGTACTTTAACTCTTAATCCTTAAGTTTATTTTGAAGAGTTGGTACTCATTTATATACATCAAATTGGCAGCTTTAATAAAATAATATGCTATCATATTTCTATGTGCAAACATGGAGAAAGAGATAAAGTTACTAAGCAAACATGAAGAAGAAAAAAAAAATTTCCAAGGGCAGAGAGTTATTACAAACTGACAATTGTATAACTATTTCTTTTTTTCTTTTTAGAAATTTTAAAATAATTTTTATTGGAGTATAGCTGTTTACAATGTTGTATTAGCTTCTGCTGTACAGCAAAGTGAATCAGTTGTACATATACATATATCCCCTTTTTTTAGATTTCCTTCCCATTTAGGGAAGCATTGAGTAGAGTTCCCTGTGCTATACAGTAGGTTCTCATTAGTTATCTGTTTTATAAACAGTAGTATATATATGTCAATCCCAATCTCCCAATTCATCCTACCCTCCCCTTCCCCCCTTGGTATTCATAAGTTTGTTCTCTACAACTGTGTCTCTATTTCTGCTTTGCATGGATAAAGAAGAGGTTGAAAAAATAAAAATAATAAAAAAAGAAGATGTTGTACATATATACAATGGAAAATTACTCAGCCATAAAAAGGAATGAAATAGTGCCATTTGCAGAGATATGGATAGACCTATAGTGTGTCATACAGAGGGAAGTAAGTCAGAAAGAGAAAAATAAATATCGTACAGTATCACTTATTTGTGGAATCTAGAAAAATGGTACAGATGAACTTATTTGTAACTATTTCTTATTTCTTTACATGACCATATTGAGAAACTGATGAACACTTGAAAAAATTATATCCTATAAAATATTTCTCATTTTTCTATTTTCTAGAAGATTTTATGTTATGCTGAAATTATATGTATCTTGGAAATTTGGTGGAAATATTCTTCAGAATTACCTGAGTGTGGATTTTTGTGTGAAAATTTCAAAATAGTTATGAAACTTCCTACATCTTCCTGACTGTTTTGATGTTATTATTATTTTTTGCTAGTGCATTTTCATTTCATCTAAGTTTTCAAAATGTTTGGCATACAGTTGTTCATAGTGCTTTCTTAGCATTTAAAATATCTCTTATGTAACTATAGTTATTCCTCTTTTGGATCACATTTTAATTTGTTTCTTCCCTCTGTCTCTTTTTCTGAATTAATTTTCCAGAGAATTATTGAGCTTATCTCTTTAAAGAGTTGAATTTGTCTTTGGTGATGGTCTCTAATGACTTTGTTTTCTATTTCATTTATTTTCTGCTTTTAACTTGATTACTTTTTTCCAATTTTATTATGCTTCACTCGTTAATTTTAGCTTTTTAATTTTCTAATATAAGCTTATTTTAAAGCTAAAATTTCCCTCTAAAAACCACTTTAGCTATATTCCACAGATTTTGATACACAGTATTTTCTTCTTAGTACTTTAACATTTCTATTATAATTTCCTTTTCAACTTTTCAGTTATTTAAAAGAGATATTTACAAATTTCCAAATGTATGGACATTCTTAATTTTTCTTTTATTATTGATTTTGAATTTAATTGCATTGTGGTAGAAGAACATAATCTGTATGATATCAGTTCTTTGAAGTCCTTTGAGACTTGACTTATGATCTGTATTTGTAAATGCTAATTTTTGTAAATGTCCCTTGTATGCATGGAAAGAATATACATTTTAAAATTGACAGGTGCTGATATATATATGTTCATTAATCAGTCATGTTATTTATGTTGTTCAAATCTTCCGTATCTGTTTTTATGTGCTTGGCATATTGGTAGTAAGGGAGGTGGGTTGAAATATTCCACAATAAGGGTGGTTTTTAATTTTTTGTAATCTTTTGTTTTTGCTGGTATATTTTTTATTAGGATGATACGTCTTTAGAAATGTTATATTTTCTAGGTGAGTCGACATTTTATCAATATTAGTGGTAATCACTGATAGAGGTTTTCTCTTAAAGTTTATTTTATAATTTATATATTATATATAATTATATAATTTTATAATTAAGTTATATTAATATCTCTATGCAAACTTATTTTTAAGGTGTTTTCCTTTTTCTCTCTTATTTTATGCCCTTCTTTGAATTAAAACAATTCAATCTAACAATCTGTCTTAAAACTGACAAATTTAGTCTTTATTAAGACTTCTTTATATCTTATTTTGTGCTTATTATTTTTCCCATTTTCCTATGCTTTTTTTTTCTGATAACAGAACACATGATTTCAATATCCTTTCTAGCTCTAACATTCTATGATATTGTAAAGTAGATAAAACTAAATGAAAACCAGTGTGGTTCAAGCTGTATATTTAGTAGCCACCAGTGTGAGGGAGAGAAGTCAGGAATTACTGCACTTGAAATCTTTCTTGAAGGATAGACTCTATCTGAATAAGCAGAAAGACAAAGATTAACAGTAGGAAACAAGATGAAGGATATACATTGTGAAAGAAGTTTACAACTTTGGGAGTAGATAATAAACTGGAGGTCAGGGAAGAGAGATGTTAGGTCATGTCTACCAGAAGAAAAAGACTTGCAACAGAAAAGAAAGGTGAAAGGGAAGAGGAAGACTGGGTGGAAAGTTGATTATAACAAGAAGCACAAGAAATACTACAAGCATATCTTGTAGATGTTTACTCCAGAGATTGGAGAAGCAGCTTCACATCTTGCAGTGGGCTGTCCATAGTCTCAGAGTGGTCATGCGAAAGAATCTTTCCTGTCTTTTTGATACAGGAGAAGCAGGTAGGAAGTTAATTATTTCTGGTAGCCTTGGGTGCAGGGAAACCACAGACATCATTTTTGACCATTGAAATCCTGTTTCCATAAGAATGGTGACACATATCATTGGAAGTGACATCCAAGTTGTCACAACCTGCCAAGGTCCCCAACTGCTGTCAATCTGTGGACTTCTCCTTTGGGAGAGATGACCTTTTCTGAAATGTTTATTAGAAGCTCAGAAAGTAAACTTGACTTCCTAGCACCATTTATAGTTTTTGTAAGTGTAAGGGCAAAGGCTATCTTACACAGTGTTGTAGAATATGTTTGTAATTTTGGACGAAGGGAATAGAAAATACTAGTAAATAAACCTCATTGTAAGAGAGCAAATTGGTGTGCCCTCATTTACATTCCAGCCTAGGAAATGGTCTTTCACTGGATGATAAGAAAAAGGCAGAAGCTTGTTCATGACCCTCCTATTAAAACCAAATTTATGAGTAAAAAAGAAATAATGTTTGAAAATTTTCAGGAATTATGAGGGAAGAATTGAGGCGCGTGTTCTGCAGCTTTCGCTCTTGCTATCTCTAAAAAATCTGCACTGCCCAATTGCTACTCTTAGCCCAGGGAGCTGAATGATGATGATAAGATATCTCTCCCACATGAGCAATCTGAACAGTGTAACAACATGTCACTTTGCTGAAGATTAGATGTCAGCAGGGGGTCAAAAATGCAAATGCATGAGTCAGTTCCACAAAAACTCCCCTACTTCTTATACCAGCTAAAGGAAACTTGCTATTAGGGCTGAAATTTGTGTAACCTTCTTCAGCTGCATTAGTTTTAAAAAAACTAATGATAGTTTTTTTACAAGGTCACAGTAAGGGAAGCTGAACAACTTTGTGACACTCAACTGTCAAAACTCTTTTCCATAAAGTCCCAATTATTAGGAGCATGCTACTGGCACAGAGGTAGACACAATGATCAATGAACAGGCTAGATGACCCAGACCCTCAAATATTTAAACACTTAATATACAGTTAAATCCTCATTTCACATCATATGTCTAAAAAAGTGTTAGATTTTAATATAATGAACTACACAAGCATTATAAGAAACTGTCAGTGATTACTTCCCTGATCTCTGAACTGGAATATTTTTTGTGGGATGAATGCAGGCAGTATAGAATACTTTGATTAAGAGCATGGTTGTGATTTAATTCTAGCTAGCAATTTACTAGCTTTTTCACTTAGGCAAATTGCCTAATCTTTCCAAATTCACAGTTCTGCAATCTGTAAAATGGGAGTGACAGTAGAAACTATCTTGGGCAAATTATATTTCCTCATCTCAAATAGTAGTAAAATAATAAAGATTGTCAAAGTATACAGTAACTGGAATAATAATAAATCTAGTTTATTTTTGCCAGGAGAAAATGAAATAGTAAGTAAAGCTATATCATAATAATTGTCTCATAATCACATCCTTTGTCATCTAGTATCATTGTTAATTTATACATTGGAACAAAGAAGGGAAAGATATGGCTATGTAAAATAACTACAATTTAATAAAAGAAACTTAAAGGGAAACAGCAAGCAAAAATATTTTTAAAAATCTGTCTAATATATAAACTTCCTTTGGATCCAATTTTTTTGGTATAATTTCTGGTGGGTCTATTGGCAATAAATTTTTGTGGCTTCCTTTTTTTTTTTCTGAAAGCATCTTTATTCTTTTCATTTTTGAGGGTTATTTTCGCTGGATATAGAACTCCAAGTTGACAATTCTATTCTTTCAGATCTTATGTATATCATTCTATAATTTTCTGGCCTAAATTGTTTTTGATATGAAGTCAACTGTCATTTTTTCATTATTCCCCTCCATGTAATGATTTTTTTCTCCTGGGGTTATTTTTAAGATCTTTGTTTTTGTTTTCTAACAGTTAAACTCTGATGAACATACGTGTGATTTTCTTTGTATTTATCTTGATTGGAGTTCAATGATATTTTTGGATTTGCTAATATATTTTTGATCAATTTTAGAAAAAAGTTGGCCAAATTTTTTTCTATCCCATTCCCTCTCTTTCCTTTCAAGACTCTAGTTACATGAATATTAGAGTACTTGATATTGATTCAGATGTAACTGAAGTTTTGTTAGCTTTTCTCCCCCCAGTTTTTTTTTCTCTTTATGCTTCAGTTGGATGACTTTCATTGACTTGCCTTCAAGTTCACTGGTCTTTTTTTGTTGTTGTGTGTAATTTGCTATCAATCTCATCCAATGATTTTTTTCAAAAAAAAATTTTGATTTCAGATATTGTATTATTTAGTTCTTAGATTTACAGTTGCCCCTTGAACAACATGGATTTGAACTGTGCAGGTCCACTTATACACAGATTTTTTCAATAAATATGTATTAAAGTACTACATGACCCACAGTTGGTTGAATCCAGGGATGCAGAACTGTGGATTTGGTGGGCCGACTGTAAAGCTATATGAGGATTTTCAAATGTGCAGGAGTTGGTGCCCCAACCCCTGTGTTGTTCAAGGGTCAATTGTATTTTTTTATTATAATGTTGAAATCTCTTATTAAATTCTCAATATATGCATTTATATCTATATGTTTTAATATAACTGTGTATTATTTTTATCAATATCTTAGTTATTTTAAAATCTTATCTGAAAATAGCAAATCTGGATTGTTCTGAGTATGTTTTTCTTGAATAACGTTTCTCTTGACAGTTAGTTACATGTTCCTGTCTTTCCCCTGTGGTCCCCCCTTCCCCCCACAGGCTAGTAAATTTTCATTGGCTACTGGATATTTTGAAGGACACTTTATAGAGACTGGGTTCTGTTATCTTCCACTAGAGGATGTTTAGTTTTGTTTTAGAAGGCAGTTAAATTACTCACTGCTAATCCTGAACCTGTGAAGGCTTAGTTCTATAATCTGCAAGACCAGGTCCCCTTTCTTGCCATAATTCCTAGGGCAAATTCTTTAGTTGTGAAATGTTTCCTTTACTCCTTAAGTGGTTTTTCTGTGTTTCCATGAAAAGCTTGAGACGTTTTCCAAGTTCCTCCAATTTTGAGGTCTAGAATCACACACTTTCCCCTTATTCATCTCTTTTAGGTTTCCAGCTACTGTTTTCACTCTGGTATCCTTGGCGTCTCTCTCATGTATGTGCAGTTTGGAGATTAGACAAGCATTTGAAGGAAATCTCACATACAAAGTTGGGTCCTTATGGATTTCTTTTTTATCTGAAATTTCTCTCTTTAATTTCCAACGACTCTTGCAGTTCCAAACTCCTTTTCCTGGTCCTTAGGTCAAAACCAAGCCAAACCAAAACAATCTGTGCCTTGCTTTGCAAGTTTTAGCCACTCCATGCTGTGGAGTGCCCTCATGGAACAAATTATATAAACACATGTGATTTTCAGGAGTCAAATCCCTTCCATTTTCTGTTTGATTTTGGTTGCTTTCCTGTGCCTTCAAGCAGTTATTTAAAGAAATTTTGTCCAGAGTTTGTAATTGTTATTTGCAAGAGGGTTAGTCTGATATAGAAGTTCTTCCATTATTTACTGGAATCCTGCTTATAAATCATTACATATATCCAAAATATTCAGAGGTGGAGGCATTTAGAAAAAAAAAGAAAAAGTTCACTTGTAAAGAGTGCAGGAGAGTCAGACTTCAGGAGGACTGGCTCATGAAATACAGAACACAAAAAACATTTTAGGGAATCAAAGTGCAAAATTGCATGGTTACCAAGTTTATGTTGGTCTTCTCATAGTGAAAGATGACAACTCTGTCACAATTAATGAAGTTCAGAAAGCTTATGACATGTCCTCAGACAGCAGCATAGCAAAAACCTAAGAAAATAATTTTGTTAGAGTCCAGATTTACAAGAAATATTCAAGGTTTTATTATTTTAGAGAACAGAATTAGTCAGAGTAACTTTTGCTTGTTTTTCTTTGTTTGTTGTTTGCTTTTTATCTTAGAATGAAAAGTGTTGATTATTCTTATTTTCTTTTTTGAATGATATTTGGTTATTGAGACATAGAGATTTGATTTTTGAGAGACAGATTTTATGAGTCTGTCTCATTTCTCATCATTATGCCATATGTAACATTCTTTTTAGGAAGTTGAAAATATGCATCAAGTTCCTTAAAGCTGTTCATATTCTTTTGTCAATAATTCTAATATACAAAAAGCTTACACAAATTGATGAGAAAAACATTAAAATTTGAATGGAAGAATAGGCATACATGAATCAGACAATTAACAGAGGAAATATAAATGAAAAACATGGGAAAATGTTCCAAATCATCAAACATCAAACAAATTCAAAGTAAAAAAATAACATCCAATTTTCCTGGTGTTACATTAATGAAGAATATAATACTTAATGTTCACCAGGATACCATTAAGTGGATAGTCTCATGTACTACTGGTAGAAATATAACTTGACAAAACTTTTTTGAAAACCATTTGTTTATATGTTTGAAAGCCTTAAATATTCATAAATTTTGGCCCAGTTATTCTCTTTCCAAAGTGCTATTTTAAGAAAATAATCAAAATTCAGAAAAGATAATATTTATATGGAAGTTAACTAAGAAATTTTTATTCAGTGCTAGTTAATTATATATATGCTGAAATGTTTAGAGATGAGGCTTATTGTTAACTATAGATAACTCTAAAATGCATCAAAATTTATTGATGGGTGTATAGAGGAAGAATAAATGGATGGATATATTCTAAGCTAAATATAGTTGAACATTAATTAGTTAATGTTTAATTAATAGTAAACCTAGGTGGTTGGTATATTGTTGTTCACAGAATGATTCTTTCAACTTTTCTATATGTTGAAAGTTTTTAAGTTAAAATGTTGGGATAGGGCTTCCCTGGTGGCACAGTGGTTAAGAATTTGCCTGCCAATGCAGGGGACACAGGTTGGAGTCCTGGTCTGGGAAGATCCCACATGCCGCGGAGCAGCTAAGCCCGTGTGCCACAACTACTGAGCCTGCCCTCCGGAGCTTGCAAGCCACAACTACACTACTGAGCCCGCGTGCCACAACTACTGAAGTCCGCCCGCCTAGAGCCCATGCTCCACAGCAAGAGAAGCCACCGCAATGAGAAGCCTGCACACCACAACGAAGAGTAGCCCCCGCTCGCCGCAACTAGAGAAAACCCGCGTGCAGCAACAAAGACCCAACACAGCCCAAAATAAATAAATTTATTTAAAAAAAAAAAGTTGGGATAAAGAAAACAATAATTAATAACCACAAATATTTGAAGAGTCTAATGTATAATTAATTATAGTGCATACAAATGATATATTAATGAAATAGTTATTCAAATAATGTTTTAAATGAGTTTTTAACAAAGCTTGTTTAATGAGTTTAATATTAGGAGGGAAGTAGAGGATTCAGTGTACCCTTAATTAAAAAGAAACTGTATGTATATATTATCATTTTAAAAAAGCAAGCTAGAGAGAAATGTATCGACATTTTAATGTTTTTAAAAAGTTCTGGATGCTAGTGTTATGGATGTCTACTTTCTTTGTGCCTTTTTCCATATTCCAGATGCTCTGTAGATCACATGTATTCGTTTTTTATTGTTGGTGTAACGTATTACTACAAAGGTAGTGGCCTATCTTAAAATTGTAGACTGTAGACTCTGAGTCTGATGTGGGTCACTATGGGCTAAAATTACTGGGCTGTGCCCCTTTCTGGAGAATCAAGGGGAGAATTTATTTTCCTGTCTTTTCCAGCTTCTAGAGGCCACCCCCTAAAACTTGGCATGTGCCTCCTTCCTCCACCTTCAAAGTCAGCAAAGTTGCAGAAGCTTACTCTTCTTCCTTAGTTACATCCTTAGGTGTCATTATTCTGCCTACCACAGCATGTATTACTCCTGTAAGCAAAAAAATATGTATTTAAAGTTAAAAACCACCTTAAATTATTTCTAAAGTAGTTCACTTACAGGACTCAATCTTAAGAAATAACAAATATAATCCATGGTTTATGTAGAAGATTATTTATTGCATTTTTAATAATAATGGTGAAAAATTACAAAGAATTACAATTCCCCAAGACAGATGACAATAAAATAGTTTCATAGAGTATTATACCTCTAGTTGTTATCCTATGCAGTCATTAAAAATGTTTATGACTATTTCTATTTGTTTGGGAAATTCTCAGTTAAAATGTTATATATAAAAAGCAGAATAAAAAATCTATGTACAGTTTGATTTCTACAGTGGAAATGTATATATTGGATGGATGGATGTGTAATCTTACTTTCTCTCTCATATGTATATGTATGACAGAGATGGAAGGCGGCACAATACAGCAAAATGCTAACAGTGGTGTCTTTCTTGGTGGAGGCAGGTGATCAAGACTATCTCTCTCTTAGTTGTGTACTAGAAAATGAGTGTGTGTGTGCATATACATGCATGTACAGTTGACCCTTGAACATCATAGGTTTGAACTATGCAGGTCCACTTCTATGGGGATTTTTTTTGAGTAGTAAATACTACAGTACTATGTGATCCTCAGTTGGTTGAATCCAAGGATGCAAAGGGTCGACTATAAGTTATATGTGAATTTTCGACTGCATAGAGAATTAGCATCCCTAACCCTTACATTGTTCAAGGGTAAACTGTATGTATATATGTGTACACACACACACACACACACACACATATATATACCAAATAATATATCAAATAATTAAGGTGGCATTCTCACTGTTCATTTTCTAATGAGGTATTTAGCTTCCCAATAGATATAGTACTTCTTATTTCCTACTTAAGAATGCTGTGATTTGTTTATCCATTTATTTTATATTTATGGAGCTCCCATGATGTAAACTACATTGTGAGGGTCCAATAGAGCTGTTAGATTTGTCTTTATCAATTTATATCTTTGATGAGCAAAGAAAATTCTATGCCTGTTTCTTCTCTCTGTTCTCTTTTTTCTCCTAAAGGTAAATTTTAAAACATTGATATGTTTCTAAACAGAAAGTAACTTTCACACTTCTCAAAATAGCTTTCTACTAGCACTTGAAATTCAGGTGTTTATTGGAATTTTCATAGGATGATCCCCTTAACAACTTCGGCAAGAACACTATATTTTTCAAATAGTTTCTAATGCAAACCATAATAGCAAGAGGGTATTTCAGAACTCATTCTAAAAGAGCTCTATCCCCATTAGAATGAAACACTGTATAACATTTAAAGATGATGTTTAAAAAAGATTGAATTTATTTTTTGAAGGCAGTATAAAAAGAAAGAAGACAAACACACAGAACCTCAGGTGCTTATAATCAAGATAATAAAACAAGCCTGATACACATAAAATATTTAGATACTATGGTAATATTTTATTAATATACATATTATTAACTATGACTGGCTCATCTCTGGGTGATGTAGCTTCATCTCACTAAGGCTGAAAGAGAAGGAGATGAGGCTGTGGGCGGAGAAGAGGAACCCTTTTAATTTATCACAGCTCAATGGATTATTTTAATCCCTTAATGAGGCGTGGGAGTCTCTGAGTTCATATTGACTTCTTTCCCATATGTCTCCTCTGCTTTTTTCCCTATGTACATTTTAAATTGTTCTAATTTTCTATTGAAAGTATAAAACTCCAAGTGGCCAGTTAACAAGATTCCAACAATTTTTAGAGGAGCAGTTGAGAAGTAGGTTTTGGCATCTGAGAGATCTTTATTCAGATCCAAGCTCTGCTGTTCTGTGCACACACTTCAAACTTAAATTTCTTCGTCAGTAACAATAGGAATAAAATAACAAAATAATTTGGTATTTTCTTGTGAAATAACAAGTAATAGTTATTTTTACTTGTAAAAGTAAATAAATTAATGAAAGTCTTAGAGTCCATTTACCTATTAGGTTCTGAGGTTTTTCTGAGAAATCAACCTTATGTGGTATGCAAATTTATTTCTTGGGAAGGATAGATATGGGAAGTGAAGTTGTCCATAAAAAAGGATATATATGTGTTCACAGAATTAAGGGTACTGTTGATTAGCTGCAAGGATACTCAAGAATTTCCAACTGCTTGTCCATGTACTCCATGTTAATAGAGCAAGGGTCACACCTTGTCTGTTTTACTCTTTTCTGTAACCCTCTCCTCTCTAAGTCTATCACACCTAATTCCTTTTTGTAGATTTAGGCTTACTCCATCCAATACCAGAAGAAGTTTGATCTGAGGCAGAAGGAATCAACCAGTTCTCACCTCACAGTCTCAGCATAATTTCTTCTAGGTATTGATACACAGGCCTGGGATTGTGTTTTAATCTTTATTTCTTTTTTTTTTTTTCAAATCATTTTCCTGTAAGCCATCTATGACAAGGGGCTAATTTTTGACCTTAATGGTCCTCCTGTAAACCAGAGTCCTTCTTCTGAAACTTTATCCAATGGCTGTAGCTCTTCTATTCTTAGATGGAACATCCTAATTCTACTTACCTGTTTGGACTTGAGAGTATTGTCTGCCTTGGATCCTTTCCTGCTTTGTGCCGTTCACTTGTGGGCAAGCTCGTGCATGATACTAACTTTTCACCTGAATTGATATAGTAGAGTTTACTAAAGAATATTTGTTAGCTAGACCAAACCTCCTGTGCTATTTTATTCTGAGTTCTTTGAACAAATATTTATTGAATATATGTCAGGATCCCAGAATATGGAGTTGACTACTACTGAGAAATTCTGATGTATAACACTGACTACCCACAGCAAGAATAAAACAACTGCTTGTTAAAACTTGAATGGGGGAAGGGAGTCTCTAAGGGAAGGAGTGTGTTTGTGTGTGTGTGTGCAGGTATTATTTATCATGACAGACCGATGGGAGCCTCGCCGAAATATTTGGCATTGGCTGATGGCCAACATCTCATTTGCTTTCCCCATGAAACCAGAGGACCTTCATTCCTAGGCTGCCAGAGTGACACTTTCTGAGGTCAGCTCATGAGCCCAGTGCTGGGAAATGGCATTTAGCATAGCTGGCATGTTCCTCAGACAACAGTTACCTACTGAGAGCAGCGGTGGGGGCAAATCGCTTCTCAGTTTTATGCAACGCTGATGCATCAACCCAGTGGCCGCATTTCTTTATCTGGGACTTTGCTGAGGATTAGTCTGGACAGTGTATTGAGGCAAATCTGCCTATCAAACCAATACTAGAGGGTTTTATTTATTTATTAAATCTTTTTCTCTTCTATCATAAAGAAAATTAAAAGCAGGAGAAAAAGAAAAAGTACAATTAAAAATATTGGTAAAAATTAGAAAAAAAAGAGAAAATGTAAGCTGTCAGAGCAGTTCACTTTGTAGATATCTAGAACGATTGCAGCGGTCACTCCTTTGCCCTGGGAAGGGATTCATGTGTTATAGAGTGATGAGCTTCCCTATTCTCTTTCCTTCCATTGCCCTCTGGTTATGGCTGCAAAGGAAGGATATTTTTGTGATCTATTCCACCATTTTAAGATATCAGGGTTTCTGAATTCTATACCCATTTGGCCCCATTCCCTTAAGGATTGTGTCACGTAAGCACCAGGACCTGAACCCTTACAGTACCTTCCTTAATCATTAATCCAAGAATCCAGGAAAAACTGTATTCCTATCCACTCATGCACCAGAAGAGGAGGTTTTGGAAACTACTCCAAAAAAGTTTTGATAACACTCTAAATAATAGTGGTTTTCAACTTTTTCTTAGCTCTGGAGCCCTTTGTTAAAATTAAAGTTTTCAGAAATATGGTGGAAATGGATGGAGACTTAATTCCTCAGTTACTACAGTCTAGTCTGCGCCCTTCAAGGAGCTCCTTGAACAAGTGCCTTAAAGCCATCTGAATATGTTAAATGTAACTTATGCTTACTATGGAAAATTTGGAACATTCAAAAAAGGAAATCACATCACACAATAACTACCTTTAAACATATCATGTATGTGTGCCTGTCTGTGTGTGTTTGCTTTAAAAGTTTTGAAAACATAATTTTATATCCCATATTTTATTTGGAATTTTAATATGAATAATATCTATTCTTCAAAAATACTTTATTTAATGCTATATCACGTGGCTCTGCCCTTTCCCTACTGTTGTATATATAGGTTTTTTTCCCCAAATTTTGTCTATTATTATGACTAGTATTATGATAGATGTCTTTTTGTATGTGTCCCAAGGATAGATCACAGAAGTGAAAAAATCTGTGGTCTCAGTAAAAAGTTTTTTATGAGAAAGAAAGGGTAAACCAAGCCTCATGTATTGTCTGTATGTCCAGTGTTCTGGAGGGAGCCTCAGCCACCCCTCTGATTGGATACAGGCTTGATTGTTAAACCCAAGGGGTTTAACGGAAGCAGAAGTGAGCTGGTTGAGTAAGAAGGAAGCGCCCCTGCCTTTCTGCGTGCTTCTCAGCCCTTTCCTTGCTTTTCCACGGGGAGGGTAATTAGTAAATCTGAGCACTCAGAGCAGGGGTTAGCAAACTTTTTTTTGTAAATGCCAAAGATAAATATTTCAGGCTTTGAAGATCAGATGATATTTTTAACCACTATTCAACTCTGCTGTCATAGAGTCAAAGTAAACACAGATAAGATGTAAGAAAATGGTCACGTGTTCATTTAAAACTGTGTTTGCATAAAACTTTATTTACAAAGACAGACAAATAGAAGGTGGGTTGGATCTGGCCTGAAGTCTATAGTTTGCTGACCCATGACTTCAAGCCCGAGGTACTGATTGGAGGTTCACTAGTGTGTAGGTTCACTGTAAATATGAGTACAGCTTACTCAATCTGGTTACCACTTCTCCAGGCCTTGCAACTAGTAAACTGAGAAGGGCCAGCTAACAGGGTTGGCCATCTTCCTTCTTCTTTTTCTCCCTGAACACTGGTCATTGCGCTGGGTCCTGGGGTGGTAAAAGTTGGAACCAGGCTTGCATGTGAGAAGCAGGTGACCCTGCATAGGGCTTAAAACTAAGCTGCGTGTTATAACCCAATATTATCAGTACTTTTCTTTAAGGAGTATTCGGCAAAGCTCAGCTAAAAACAAAGAGAGATTTTATAAACCATGTGCTATAATTTCTTCTGTGTTAAGCTCCTTTGGAAATCTTGCTTGGTAAGAGGGTAGTAGGGTATGTCTGCAAATTCTTGGGTCCTCTGCTTAGATACCACTAAAAATTCACCCCATAATTTTCATGGAAGCAATACCTTTTCTGCATGCACTGTTGACAGGACATTTCAGCACAACGGGCTATATTTTCTTCCCTGGCTAAAACTAAAACATGTCACTTGAGTGTCCATCTGCATGTTGTTCAGAGAACAACATTTAGAGATGGCGGGAAGCCAGATGGACTAATCTGATTGCACGTGGAACAGGGACTTCTGGCCTGTCCCATGGGATCTTCTGTGAGGAAACTCTAATGAAAAATAGATTAGATTTTTACCAAGTGGAGCGTCGGGTGTCAAATGCCTAAATTGTACCACTTCCCATCCTCATTACAATTACTGTCATAAGAATTGATTCACATTGTGCTATTTTCTTTTTTTGTCCTTATTACAATTTTACCAGAAAAAAATAAGACCCAGGAGTGCATTATCTGCCTGGCCCTGGGAACCACTGGTCCTTGTAATTATGAGGTTTATTTCTTTGCTCAGGCAATCTGTACGTGGAGGTGTTTTATGAAAACTCATGTTCTCAGCTGGGAAAAGCATGCCATGGGATGTGGAAGAGGGAGAACTTGTTTGAAGGAGAGAAAGTAGAGTCAGCAGCAGAAACTGAGGCATAATTTAAACATACAAAATGGTAGAGGTAGTGTGCTGGAGAAGCATTTTAAAAGGAAGTAAGGATAATAACTAATAATAATAACCAAGGGAGCAAAAAGCAAAATGGCAAAAGGATTCTGTAGTTATTTTTTTAAGATCAAGGTATTTGAATAATGCTACCTCCAAGGGAATAATTTCAAAAAAGATGAATATTGAGATGGATGTGGAGACTTTCTAGTCCGTTCTCTGCATTGTGCAGAAGGGGACAGGGTTACAAAGCTCAGTATGATCAAAATGTGGACCTGACCCTAGATCTCTGACTCTTGAACTCTTGTCTTCCTTTCGTCTATAATTTTCTGTCTTGATGAGCAAATGGTTTGGGGCTCACTTCTCATTCAGATCTGAGCTTTGCATTGCTTTTCCTTGAGTGGAGATGTGTCAGCATTTTATTAGGTATTCTAAAGAGTACTAGTCTTAAGAGGTGATCCATGGAGGAAAAGAGTTTCTCAGTTAAATATATTTGGGAGATAGTTGGGAGAAGCTGCTCCCTACATCACTTTCTTGGATGGAAAGACTCACATTAAAGAGCCTGCTTAACTTTATTTAACCCAGAGTGTCTGGAAAGTATTTTGTTCTGGAGCCCATTTTTGGTGTGTGTGTGTTAATAAGACATTACAGAATACAATTTGGGAAACTGATTTGGATGGGACTGTCCATGAGGGGCTTGGCCTCATTAAGAGTGCTAGTAGTAGCACTGATTTAAATTGCTGTTCTAGAAAGAAGAGTGAACTAATAATATTTATTGGGATTCCATGATGTGACTTGCAATGCTCTTTATAATCATTGTTTCCTTTTTGTCCGCTCATAACCCCATACAGTAGATTTTATATTCTTTACTTTACACAAGGAGCTTGAGATTCTGAGAGACAAAGTGGGGTTTCCAAGGTATCTCATAAATCAGTTGTACAAAAGAATAACCAACTGAGGTTATTTTTCTCCAAAGATCAGTCTCCTTGAAATAGACCGTAGAAGGCAAAGGCAGGTAATCATTTCCTGGTAGAGTGAGAAACATCCTAGATTTTCAGTGCTAAAACCAAGAGAATCTCAAGGAAACTGAGGGTGAAACATTGGTCATTCTATGTTTCTTCCTCTTACCCCCAGAATAAATATAGATGAGCCATACTGGCACTCCTTTCTGCTGAGGCTGCATATGGCCTCAGCATCTTTCTTGACACTATGCTCCAGGCGGCCACTACCAGTCAACTGAAACAGGGTATGTGGGTGGGGGTGGGAGGAGGACTGAGGAGAGGGTATTTTTCATCTCCACCCTATATTACTTTGGTTCATATGAAACCTTTTGCCTCTCAGAAGCCTGAGTGCTAGGGGAGGGCGGCTGCTCTGGTTCTGTATTTCAGACTCTAAGTTTTATCCACCACAGAATGAGTTAACATTTAGTGATTTTTACTTCCCTTCAGGCTGGTAGCTTTCATTTGTGACCCAAATCCATCCTTCTCAGTTCCCTAACCCATTAAATCTGGACTAGTCTTGTTCTTGTATTTTGTTTTAGTCTCAGCTCTTGGTCCTCAGAAGGTGCCTTAAGCAAGTGATCTACTCACTTAATAACAAAGAGCATGATTCTACAAATTTGAAATCAGAGTCAATTTATTGAAACTTTATTTTGTTTGTGTGGAGTAAAATTATGTTTCTTCTCTCCTTAATCAACATGAAATCTTAATTAGTTATATCATAGATCAAAATAAATATTAAAATGTGCATGAGAAACTAAATAATGAAGTCCTTCAAATCCCAGGTTATATGTTACCTAAGAGAATATTTTCTGATATCCAAAGCTAAAAAACAACCCTAATTCTCTAGTCCTATACAGCTTTTTTAAAATAAATTTATTTATTCATTTGTGTGTTTTTTTGTTTTTCTTTTGGCTGTGTTTGATCTTTGTTGCTGTGCATGGGCTTTCTCTAGTTGAGGCAAGGAGTGGCTACTCTTCATGCGGTGCACGGGCTTCTCATTGTCGTGGCTTCTCTTGTTGCGGAGCACGGGCTCTAGAGCGCAGGCTCAGTAGTTGTAGCACACAGGCTTATTTGCTCCGCGGCACGTGGGATCTTCCCGGGCCAGGGATTGAACCCATGTCCCCTGCATTGGCAGGCGGATTCTGAACCACTGCGCCACCAGGGAAGCCCCCCTACACAGTTTTTAAGTAAGCTTCTAAAATAGAGCATACATGACAAAAAGAAACAAATCATAAATGTACATACGGCTTGATGCATTTCACAAAGGGAACACAGTCTTGTAATCATTACTCAGATTAAGAAATAGAATATTATCAGTACCCTGGAAGTCCTCCTTGTGCTCTAGGCCTCTGCTCTCCTCCCCAAATCAGCCACTCTCCTGAACTGAATCACTGTGGAATAGGTTTATTTGTTTCTGACCTTTATATAAAGGGAGTCTTTTGTGTCTGGCTTCTTTCATTTACTATTATGCTTGTCACAGGCATTCAGGTTGTTGCGTGCAGCAATATTTCATTCTTCCTCATTATTGTATAGTATCTATTATTAGGTCACAGTGCATTTATGCATTCTACTGTTGAGGGGCATTTGTTTAAGTTCCAGTTTTGGCTAGTATAAACAGTGTCACAATGAACATTCTCTCACATGCCTTTTTGATGTACACATATAGCATTTCTATTGGGTGTGTACTTAGGAGTAGAATTGCTGAGTTATGGTGGTGGGTCCATAGGTTCAGCTTTAGTAGATAATATCAAACAATTTTCCAAAGCAGTTGTGTTCATTTACACTCCTAGCAGCAATTATATGAGAGTCCCAAGCACTCCACAGCTTCCTCAAGGCTAGGATTTATTACAGTAAAGGAAGCATTTTTCTTCAGTCTTAGGAAAATCTTTGTGGAAGTTGATCCCCTCATTGATGCCCCTTGCTTATCGCCTTTTATCTCTTTTTCAGAAAATTCTCTACTGCTTTAAATCTCCCCTTTCTCATTCTGCATTTTCTTTCCTGCTCTTTGTTAGAAACATTCTATCTGCCTTTGCAAAGAGGAAAATTGTAATGGTAACAAAAAAAATGAATCACTGGAATTTTAGGCATCAGTATTGTGTGTGTATATATATTTTTTAAAGATTTCAGTTTTATTTATTTATTTATTTATTTTTTGCGGTACACGGGCCTCTCACTGTTGTAGCCTCTCCCGTTGCGGAGCACAGGCTCCGGACGCGCAGGCTCAACGGCCATGGCTCACGGGCCCAGCCGCTCCGCGGCATGCGGGATCCTCCCGGACCAGGGCACGAACCCACGTCCCCTGCATCGGCAGGCGGACTCTCAACCACTGCGCCACCAGGGAAGCCCAAGATTTCAGTTTTTAGAGCAGTTTTAGGTTCACAGCAAAATTGAGAGGAAGGTAAGAGAGATCCCATATACTCCCTGCTCCCACTCATGCATAGCCTCCCCATTAGCAACATCCTCCACCAGAGCACTACATGTGTTACAATTGATGAAACTACATCATTATCATCCAAAGTCCATAGTTTACATTAGGGTTCACACTGGTCTTGAACTTTCTGTGGGTCTGGGCAAATGTGTAATAATATGTGTCTACCATTATGGTATCATAGACAGTAATTTCACTGCCCTGAAAATCCACTGTGTTCTATCTGCTCATCCTTTCCTCTCCCCAACTCCTGGCAACCACTGATCTTTTCATTCTTTTCATAGTTTTTGCCTTTTCCAGAATATTTTATATATATATATACAATATATATATATACACATATTATATATATATATATATATATATATATATATATATATAGTCATATGATACGTAGCCTTTTCAGATTGGCTTCTTTCACTTAGTAACATGCATTTAAGGTTCCTCCATGTCTTTTCATGGCTTGTTAACCCCATTTCCTTTCAGTACTGAATAATATCCCATTGTCTGGACGTACCACAGTTTATCCATTCACCTACTGAAGGACATCTTGATTGCCTCCAAGCTTCGGCAATTATGAATAAAGTTTCTGTGAACATTTGGGTGCAGGTTTTTTGTGTGGACTTAAGTTTTCAGCTCTTTGAATACCAAGGAGCACAATTGCTAGATCCTATAGTAGGAGTATCTGCAAGACTTTTGATTGTCCTATCCATGGCCTGTTCCTCTCACTTCCTGACCCCCCACCTTTATACCAGATATTTCCACACAAATATTCTTCAAATCCTTTAAACGCAACAAATCTAACATTGAAATCATTAACTGCCCAGCCCTACTCCTGTCAAACTAGCTCAACTTCTGGATTCTTTCTTTTGTTTTTAATAATCTCCATTCTCCTGTGGCTACCAGGCTTAGCAATGTCTAGTCATCTTCCTACCTCTCCCTTTCCCTCTGTACACCATTAGTAACCAAGTTTTCCAACTTCTTTCATTCCAAGTTCTCCTTTTCCACTGACACTATCCCACTGCAGTACCCCATTTTTGCTTAAGCTATTACAATATCCTCTTCCTTGTTTCTAAGCTTCCAATTATTCCATTAATCTAATCCATTTTGTAAATTCCTATTTGCTAAATAATTCTTTGTAAGTAATACTTTGATTGTATTGAAAAATTATCAGTTGTTTCCTAGTCCCTGGTGATTAAATTCAAAACTCACTCATATCTTGTCAGTCAAGACCCTCTATATTCTGGCTTCTACCTTCCTCTCTTGACTGATTTTTCTCTCTCCCCTGGTATACTTTGTGACTTCCTGCCTTTGTGCTTAGCTCAACTTGTTCTATTTTAGAATGTTCCCCACACCTACATTTATCTCTTAATTGTTCCTCGAAACCAGATGAATAGCTATGAGTTTCCTAATTGTGTACTGATCATTCCATGTATAAGTTGTCTCACTCTCCAACTAAACTAAAATCTCTCTAATTGGAGCTCTCTCAAATTTGACTAATTATAAGAATCATCTGAGCTTTGTAAAGATATACAGATTTTTAGGTATATGGCAAGCCTGCTGAATCCTAATCTCTATGGAACATCAGGTAGGTGTGTGAAACATCATCTAATCATATAAAAGACACTGGTGTTCCTTTTCACATGTTGTCTATGGTGCCTTAATGTTTTTTGCATATAATACGATATTTTCTACTAGGTTACAAGACTGCTTAGGGCTCAGGACAGATCATTATCTCTGTATGCCTTGCATTTCTCAGCACAGTTATTTGTATACACTAGGTGCTTAATGAGTATAGACTGAATAAGTAAATAATATAGTTCCCAGGGTACTACAATGATTATTTTAAAAAAAATTATCAGCAGCATTCCAGCCAAACCCTATCTGTTCTTGGCCTTGCCATCTTTTTCTAAAATGTCTTTTATCACACTCTGATCTCTTCTTTTGGCTGACAGGACCTATATTTCCAGGATCGGTCTTAGGTTCAAACATCTTCCAGAAAACTGGGAAAACAATTAATCCTGTGTCAATATCTCTTATGTCTGGGAAACCCTATGCCTGAATCAATGCAGGTACACTATTTTTGATGGGGAAAGGAGAATATTATTCACTCTAACAGAGCTATGAGCCCAGAGTATGATATGAAAATCATGAGTGTAAAATTATCTTCCCCATATGTGTGAAGACAGAAAGATATTGAAATGCCCTGGGTAGTTTGTTCTTACAATTGCTCATGGTGATTTATTCAACTTCAAATCCCTTCTAAGTTTTTCTGAAGAAAGATGAGGCCAAATTACCTGCTGGTGCCTAATCTTTCAGCACGATTACTTAAGAGAACTCTTTGGGGCAGTCTTGTGCTTTGACGGTATTATGGTGCATTCATGATTTAACAGTGGTGAGATGATTGTCATTTATGGGACCCATCCTCACTGCACAAGTGTTTCTGATTAGGACAAGACCGAAATTGTTGCTGATTAGAGTCACACACTGCGGTTGGCTGTTAGTGCCCCATATCTCCTTAGAAAAAGGTGGCACCTGTAAAAATCAATAATGCATGAGTTGAGAAAGCTCTGAGATGGCATTTCTGTTAAGTCCAGAAGGAAAGACAGAATCACTTTCTCAGCCTCCAAGTTTCTCATTTTATTCACATCAAAGGGTTTATATGGAACACCTGTGTTGTGCTTTTTACTCTGCCAGCTGTTGTGGGTTAGACAAGAGAAATACGTCATTATTCCTACCCTCAAGTAGTTTATGATTTTATTAGGTGAGACAAGACATTTAAACATATGCAATTAAAAGGCAATGCAAGGCAGTATGTGGACAGGTTGCAAAGCATGTTATGTAAGGAGAGAATGGGATCCGATTTATAAGAGAGAGAAGGAAATGGGCCATCCTTAAGGAGAGTTGGATTTAAGAATGGTCCTGATTTTATGTGAGAGTAAAATGAAATAAGTAAGTAAGGAACAAAACCACTGATAGAGCTGAATGTCTTTCATCTTTTAGGCAGGGGGTTGAGCACTGAGTAGGAAATCTAAGAATTTTTAAGTGGACAACTTGGGTAATTCTTAATGTCTTGTATTCAATACCCTTGAAAATGCCAGAACATAAACAACCTTTTTCTAATGGGGGTGTCTCATTTCGCATTTTAAAGTGATTTTATCTACAGCTGGTCTAATCCTTTTCTTCATCAGTGGCAGCCTCTGAGCCATTCATTTGCAGTCTTTGCATTCTGGTATTTTCCTGCTATTTCTCTTTGTGAGTGTACTTCTCTCTCTGCAGTGATCTATGGTGCTCAGGAAATGATTTTTAAACTGACAGCCTGAAAGATACCAGCACTGAGAGAGTTTATTAAACCCACAGCCAATGAACTTGGTTCAGCCAATGCCTTTAAAAGAATGAGTGTCTGAGAAACTGCAGGGCACTATATCGTTTTAGCACTGAAAAATGAGACGGAGATTTTGAACAGTGTGAAATGGACATTTTGTTCTGTAGTTGAAAATGTGTGTGAGAGAGGAAAGAGGTTTTGCCAGTGGAAGAATGAAGGAAGTATGAACAGGGACAAATTTATGTAAGTGGAAGTTTTCCAGGGACTCTTGGGAGTCTGTTCTCTCAAGGGTCAGGGCAAGGGAGCAGGATTCTTCTGGATAGAAACCAGAAATTCTACAAAGGCGATCTTTGCTACTTCTTTCTTCTCCTGTTTTAAGGGGGAAAAATGAAGCTTTAAATGAAGCAGAAAATGCCATGGATTATTTAGACACTCACTTGCTTTCCTGTAGGCATGGATTGTATCAGATGGTTCTGGAGACTTTGTCCAGCCCCTGATTTTGAGAGTCTCTGTCTCCTGAGAAAGCAGTTTGTGTTTAACTTAGACATAAAATATAGACTCTGTTGAACATTCTAGAACATTGGCCAATCAGCTCAAATAATAATGCAGTGAATTGTGTTAAATGTACATTCTCTAGTATATTACCTGGATTACAGCTCCCAATTCCTGCTTTCATCTGTCTGTTCAGTCTCACTTATTAAGCACCTATACATGACAGGAGACCAGGATACAATGAGAGAGAGGCCCCTGACCTTAGGGAGCTTTGAGTCCAATAGGAAAATTACCAAATGTAATTTGTGGTGGAAACAGAGACTTGGAGGTCAGAAAATGATTCCAGAACTGAGCTGAGTTTTGATGCCTTTTAAGAGTTAGCTAGGTGGGCTTCCCTGGTGGCACAGTGGTTGAGAGTCCACCTGCCGATGCAGGGCACACGGGTTCGTGCCCCGGTCCGGGAAGATCCTACATGCCGTGGAGCGGCTGGGCCCGTAAGCCATGGCCGCTGAGCCTGCGCGTCCGGAGCCTGTGCTCCAGAATGGGAGAGGCCACAACAGTGAGAGGCCTGCATACCGCAGTAAAAAAAGAGTTAGCTAGGTAAAATGTGGAAAGGCCAATAGATTATGTATCACAGAGCTTTAATTAGAGAGTTAAATTCATATGATATTGGAATATTTTGTTAATTGCACTCGACTGTAATTGCTATACAAAAGTTACCTACATGTATATAATAATAATTTTTTATTTTTATTTTTATTTTTTTTGCAGTACGCAGGCCTCTCACTGTTGTGGCCTCTCCCATTGTGGAGCACAGGCTCCGGACGCGCAGGCTCAGCGACCATGGCTCACGGGCCCAGCCGCTCCGCGGCATGTGGGATCTTCCCAGACCGGGGCACGAACCGTTGTCCCCTGCATTGGCAGACGGACTCCCAACCACTGCGCCACCAGGGAAGCCCTATAATAATTATTATTATAAAAAAATGAAAGAAGAAAATGCCCAAAGGAAAAATGATTCAGTTAGTCATGTATAGTTTGATTATGTCACATATATTCAAAACAACAATTTTATCTGTAATAAGCTGAACTCTGACCGAAAAGATACTGTATTACATTGTCCTGGCCACTTACAAGAGACTCAGAAAGACTGATTACTAGCTCTACTGATACATATGTTCTCAAATGTTTAGTTGTTTCCTCTGGTTGCCTTTTGGGGGGAGGAGTAGAGCTGCTTGAATTAGTAAGTTTTAGTGGTTATCTGAAACAGGCGTTATGAAGAGAAATTATATATTTTGTGGGCTTTTAACAAGTGTTCTGGTGGCTTCAAATGCATAACACATTTCTTAATGTGTGACTTTGGTCACAACACTTATTGTACCCTCTCCATCTATTAAATTGGGGAAAATAACATCTTTTCTTCTTTATAGGGTTGCAGTGAGGATCAAAGCCATGTGTGTAAACGTCCTTCATAGACTAAAAACTTGCCACATTCTGTTTTGGGGTCAGAAATATCAAGTTAAGCCCTCTCTGGAAAATTCTGACCTTTCAAACTATTCCACACTGCTCTTGATTTTCAGTTTTCTATCTTCTTACTTTATATATAAAATTAATAATTCTAGAATTCACTATATATGTATACAAATATGGAAGAGAGCTGGATTTTAGTTATATGTTCTCAGAATGTTTTTTTTTCTTTTTCCATCTTCTTATCAAGCCACCTTTCATATAAAATTAAATGACCACTTAAGATTAACTGTTCAGGCCTAGCAGGCCACCTTCTCTTCTGAGAATTCTCCTATATAAATTGCTGCTCTGAGATCTCTCTCACTGTCATGTCATTAATTGCAGAACTAATTTGTTTGCTCCCTTGCCCAGGTTTATTATCATTAAAGACTCTCTGTGAATCGTTGGAGAGTCTGGGGGCTGAATTGCTATAGGGAAAATGTTGTAAGCGTGAAACCTGCATGAGCTTAGAGTCATTCAAACTCAGATCTGACAATACATCAGGAAAATATAAGGTGCAATTCTAGTTCAGTGTCCTTCATGGGAATCATGATGTTTTTAAGCATGGAAGGGATCTTAGGGAGAACTCACTTCAGCCATATCTCTTCCTCCTGTTCTGGAAATGATGCTGAAATGAATGAAGTGCTTTGGCCCAGGTTGCGCCTCAAGCACCAGAACTCACATCTCTCAGCTTAGAGCTCTTTCCATGACGTGCTTCTCCTTCCCCTTTCTGGTATTGTAAATTTCAGGGCCCAGGTGCTTCATAGTCGGATGCAGGATTTGTCAGGGCTATATAGTGAGAGTGTGGCTTTTGGTTTATATTATTCAATTCAGGGTTTCATCCTAATAGGCAAGAAAATGGATTTTAATTTAATCTTTCAGTATCATAATCTTAAAAAATTGTTTAGATGAAAACATTTAGCTCTTTATGTGGGTATGGTGGGCTCTATTGACATAAGTTAATGTAGCTTATAAATTAAGTACACATATGTGGCGTAGGATTTAGAAAACCTGGATTCTATTTCTCCTCTCTCTACCATTTGGCTGTGAGACTATCAGCATTTCAATGTTTCAGAATCTTAATTTACTTTTCTGCAAAATGAGAAGACAACTGTCTACTACATAACATTGCCGTCTGGTTTAAAATAATTTGTGAATGTGGAAGCTCATGTTGTCTGTAAGATATAATGCAAATACATTAATATTATTACTTAACTGTGTGCTCCAGAGCCCTCCAGCTTTGCTGCCTCCTATATGTGGTTGAATCAAGTCATATACAATCCTAGCACTAGGTAGCTCCATAGGAAGTATCAAGGGCCTTCCTTAAAGGTTTTTAATTCTGATCATCGATTATCTTCCTTGTTGAATTTTAGTCATATCTGAATTATAATCGTTCAGAGCTTTGACTCTGGAAATGAGCAATGTCAGGGAAAAGTCATTTATGTTAAAAAAATCACAAATTAGGAGAGATAACAAAGAAACTGAGGTGATTAAATGATAGAAGGCTTAGTATTCTGAGCCTTAAAAGAAACTATAGTTTATTTTGAATGTTTATTTTGAAGCAGAATTTTTGTGACTTTCCCCCATGCTCCATGTCCATGCTAATGTTAACAGATGTCCCACCTTCCAAAACAGAGAGGCAAGCTTGGCAGCTCTTCTCAGCAACAAATTTAATTATGACTGCAAATATGATAATGGAGCAACCTTTCCAAGTTTTAATTGGATCTGCACTTGGCAGAAGCAACCTTCGTTTTTCCACCATATGGGTAACAGTGGTGCAAGGTGCTGTCTTGTGCCCTTGCTGTGAATTAGTCAACTCTTGATTATCTGCACAGGAACCAGCCACGTAGTGGATCAGTCATGGCTCTTTTATAACCCCATCCAGTTCTCCCTGAACCTACTAATAGGTAGCTGGACTGCCTCACCACATTGTCACTTGGTTTAGTCTTGAGAACTGTAAACTTATTTTAATATTTATTTGGCAGAAAAACCACATATTAATTCTATGTCAGCTTATTCATCACTCATTGCTATCAGATTCCATTCTAAATGTAATATTCCCATGATCTTAGATGTGTACTGTGTTCTATGATTTGCAGAATATAGTACAAATTGTGTCATCCAGACACCAGTCCTATGGCTAGGAAAGGTAAACACTGCAGGTGAAGAAACTGAGTTTCAGAAAGGTTGAGTGACACCTCCAGGGTCATCTTATAAATAAGAAGTGTGACTTCAGCCTTATGTCTCTGAAGTTAGGGCTCTTGCTTCTGTGTGACACTTTCCCCCAAAGGACAAAAGGGTTATTTAGATGATCTACTATTTGGAACTATGTATACTATAGCTTCCCTTTATTAGTGCAGGTAATGGAGAGTTTGAGCTTGAATAAAGATGGGAAAAGATGGATATGCAGGCAAAGAAGCAGGGAAATCTTGATATGGTTATGATATCCATTATCTTTCTAAACATTCCTCTCTGTCCCCCTTAGAACTATTGTCCTCTCGTAGCTTCAGGCAGGTCTGTGGAGGTTCTTGGACACGAGGTACAAATGGAGAAGAAATAAGGTTTTTAGTATAAACAGTGCCCGAGGGCATTGAAATGGTTATCATGGACATGTAAAATTTTAATCCAACAACATATATATTGAGTAATGATTAGGTCCTTGCCAGGCACTTAAGCTTCGGGGATAAAAAGATAACTAAAATACATAGTCTTTAAGACATTTATTGGCTAGAGGGAAAGGAAGACATAAATGATTTTGACACCTAGTAAACATAAAGTTAAAAGGAAGTTTGAAGTGCTGTGGGAACCCAGAGGGTGGAAAAACTAATTCAGTGTGCTGGTGAATTTCAAGCCTTCCTGGCTTAATTTGCACATATGGGAGAGCTGAGACCTTTAATAATCATGAAATTTAAAAAAATCTCTTGAGTCAAATGAAGCTATAATTCCAAATTAAGGCTGAGTGTATAGAAATACTTAACTTTGTAACATTAAGGCTAAATCTTTTATGATCAACTCTTTAGAGCCATATCTGGAAGGAGTCTTTTCGCTCATAGCGCGTATAGTCAGCATAAAAGCATGATGCAGAATAAAGCAGAGAAAGCGCTCTCAGTAGCAAAGCAGCATAGATCATTGTGTGGGAGGTGGGGTGCAAACCCAGATAACTGAAGGCCCTCGATTTAAAAATGTTGCTTTGGTCACAGCAACCGTCCTAGATGATTTCAAGGCATGTTGAAATAGCAATGTTCCAAGGCATCACACGGTTCCAGGGAGGGCTTTCAACCATGTGGTCCAGGCTGGGCTGCGTGGGTGGAAGGAATGAAGCCACTTTACAAAATGCTACGTGCTGTCTAGGTGCAGGGCAAGGAGGTGGTCTCTCCAATTTGTCAAAAACTCATTTTCAAGCCGCTACGTCTCCTAGCAGCAGAATGGTTTCTGGAGCCTGCTTTTTCTTTCTTGGGCCAAAATAGGAGTATTTAGCCAGAAGCAAAAGTTGAAAAATAATGACATTAAAAAGGATTGGAGTGCTTAAAAATATGGACTTAATTAAGCATTTCTATAATTTGGGGTGGAGGGATTCTGATTTGGAGCTACATGTAAGATACAACTTCTATCTTTTCACTGCCTCTGGAACCATGGTCCTAATAGGCCACTCCTTGGCCTTTCTCTGGCTCAAGTGGGTAGATTACATGGAAATGATCCTCTATTTTTGTTTTTTTGCTAAATATTACTTAGTTAAAACATTCCTCCTCTGGTACAAAAAAGAAGTGCTGTACGTGGGTGTGTGTGTGTGTGTTTGTGCGTGTGCAGACTGCAGCAGAAATAGTGGACGTTGCAGTAATTCAGTTTATTTTTTAATTAAAAAAATTTTTTTTAGTAATTCAGTTTAGAGTAATATTCTTTCCCTATAAGTAGCCATTAGGGTGGTATGGGTACAATGTGAAGTAATTTGGCAGAATGATATTCTGAAAAAAGACTGGATCTTAAGACAGAGAAGTGAATTTGAATCCCACTCCTGTTGCTTACTAGGTGGTGAAATGTCCTGCTCCTGCTGAGATGGTTTTCTCCCCTGTTCCCACTGTACAGAATCATAGTCTCTTTCAAAGCTTCCCCTAGTTACCTCTGGGAGTCCTCAGGTTTGGGGCGCTTGCACACATGTGCTCAGGGACAAGTTTGACCATGTTCTTTGGCTCTGCTTTCTTGTCGAGGCTCCTGATGTGGCTCTGCAGCTGCCCCACCCCCACCCTCATCACAGTATGGCTTCAGCAGGTTAGCTGTCATCCAGGGTGGGAGGGACTCAAAGTACACTGGGTTTGTGGCCTTGGAACATGGGTTTGGGGATGAGCTTGGTGTGATGAAAATGGCTCTCACTCTGATTCTGTCTCACTTCACAAAATGGCCTGAAGAAGCACAATTTGTTTCCAGAATCTCACATATCCTTTATCAGACCTTATCTTGTAGCTTCTGGCCTTAATTTCTCTCTCTACAGGACTTTGAAACCAGTCCTTCTGGCCAGCAGGGAGACAGATGCCAAGCAATTCCCTCCCAAATCTAATTCTCCCCTCTATCTTTGACTCAAGCCTCCCTGTATTAAATTCTTCCCCCACACTTCAACCCTGCACCATAAAGTCATACGAATAAATACCCAACAGTGTCACCAGCCTGCCAGATCCACAAACAGCTCAGCTCTGAATCTCAGGTTTCAATCTTTACAACCCAAAGAAACAGCAAAGAAAACAGTCAAGCTCTGTTGGTAACTGGAAGGTTTCATGACTTAGTAGTATGTTACAGTAATAATTCAGGAAAGTAGTAATTCTGATACTTATCAGATCCATTTCAATGACAGATGAATGTAATGTACGTGGTCAGTGCAAACTGAGTCTTTATAAGTATATACTGGATTCATCCTGTTATAAGAACAGAACAACAAAATTATAATTTGGCAAATAATAATGCTTGGAAATAAACAGTACTTTTTAAAACACTTCCAGAACCATCTTGCTTTTAAAAACTATTTTCTAAATGTTTATTTGAAATGCACCTTGATTCAGGCATATCACTTACCATATCTTTATTGTACTTTACAATAAAGTGACAATAAAAATACTAAGTATAATAGGTAACTTTTATTAGATATTTACTGAGATCAGGCACAGTTCTAAACATTTTACATATATTAATACATTTAATCTTCTTTACAACCCTATGAGATGGCTATTGTTATTATTAAACTTTTACAGATGAGGAAACTGAGGATAAGAGAGGTTAAGTAGTTTGTCAAAGACAGCCAGTGAGTGGTGAAGCTGAGATTTTTTTAAACCTTGGCAGTTTAAGTTTCTTCATCTTTCTTCTTTACTCCTTTTTCCTTTTACACTCTTTTATAAACTATTGCACTGCTTAGTAGGTATTTGTTTAGTTTCTTACTTTCCCCACTAGATGTTCCCTGATAGAAAGGACTATAACTTAATGAAGCTCAGTGTTACCCCTGGCACATGGTCAGGACTAAAATGTCTGCTGAACACAGAAAGGATTCATCAGTGAACCTCAGGACTATTTATCTATTTCTGTTTTGTGTATGGAAAATGTTGTTTAGAGAGAAATAACAAAGAACACATGGGCCATATTCTCATATTGTTCCCAACCAATTTGAGGAGAAAAATCTCTTCCCAGATGAAGAGTGATATGACAATCTGAAAGATGACATGAATACAAGACAACAAGCTGGTACAGCTAATGTGTGAGAAAGTCCCAAATGAATGACAAGTAAGGAAGGGGGAGCAGCCCTGGGATCTACCAAGTTGCTCAAAAACATAGAGTGAGTTAGTGTTCAATCAAGGACTAACACTAGAGTCTTTCATCTGCCAGGTTATCAGGTTATTAGCTTTTAGATAAAACAGTTAGATCAATGTGGGTCAGTTAGATCTGGGTAGATTAGAGCCCAAAACCTACAAGAGGGTAGAAAAGAACTAAAGTTACTGATTTCCAAATGCTTGAATGATCCAAATAGCAAATTCACTTGATTTATAAAACTCTTGGGTCTGTAGCTTGTTAGTTCACTAAATTATTCACTCATTCATTCATTCACTCACTCACTCAACCATCACATTTATAATTAGTGCTTACTATGTTTTAGTCGTGGATGTCTCTGGGTTTGAAAGAGAAAAGTAGAAAGCCCTAAGTTTCAGAATAACTTTTCTGGCTAGGCAACCATTTCTTGGCAGCAACGTGGCATTGTGGGAGGTGTTTAAGAAACCGCTGCTGATTTTGGACGTGAATCAGGTCGAATTGGGCACCTGACTAGTTTTATCAATTCAACTAGCATATTTTGAGTACCCACTATATTTAAGCATTGTAAGAATAAAGTGACAAAATGTTCCTGCACTTAAGTGGCTTGCAGTGTATTTAATTAGGTTTTATAGAGAGTCTATAAACCAGAAGCTGTGGGAGTACATAGATGAGGAGGATCTTTTCATGTAATATAAGCTGAAGAATTGCATAAGTTCATTAATGCCTTGGCTGAGTGTCTGTATCTAGTGCTCACAACTATCCATGTTCTGCTCTCCCTCCTGGGTACCACAGCTTACCATTTCCAGATCCTTTTTGTAGTTAGCTACAACAATGTGATTGGGTGCTGTACAACAGAATGTGAGTAGAAGTGTTGTACCTCTGCCCCATCTGCCCATAAAATTCTCTCCTGGACTGTGCCTACTCTATTTCTTCATCAGCTGGTGGAAAGGATAGGTCTCTACGAACCTAGAGTCGTGGGGAGTCATGAGATGCAAGAAGCTTGGATGAAAAACCACCTGCTGATGCATGATGGGGTGCGACATGAGTGAGAAATTGCGATAAGCCATGATAAGCCAGTGTGATCTGGGGGCTGTTGCTTGCAGCAGTTAAATGACCTTAATTATTCAGTATCAGTGCTTGACTTACACAGTGCCAAATCCTAAAAGCCAGGACACTAAGTCCAGGCATAGGAGGGGCAAAAATAAAACTTATAATCATGAACTGTGTTCAAATTTACAAAGCACTTTCATGTACAGTAGTTAGTTTTGTCATTGGGTCATATAATAACCAAAGGAAACAGGGCAAGTAGTATTATGTCTGTTTTTCCAATAGGGAAACTAGGCTGTTTGTGTTAGTTAGGCTACTTGGAAATATAGGATTATCAAAATAAACTTTAGTTCAGTTGGGAAAATGCTGCTCTTTAGGACTATCTATGAACTAGGATTTTTTTCCTAACACAGAGTTTTACTCAAATTTTTTTCACAGCCTCGGCCTCCCTGCTTTAACCAGATACATGAGCATGGGATGAAGCGAGAAGAACATGAGAGAGGTAAGATCATCCCCCTATGGGGGACCCCATTGACTCTCCTGGGACTGCTGTGAACTCCAGGAGCACAATTCCCATGGTAGCCTCCATAGCACGGCAGAACTGGGCCTTTTCCCTGCCTGGATCACTATAATTATTTGAGGGCATCTGGATTCTTTAAATATAGCTTCTGACAGAATACCTTTTCTCTTTTCACTCCTCATCCAGTACAGGCAATTCTGTCCTCCCCAGAGCATCAAACCTTCCTGCAGCCTTTGGCATACCTTTTCTTATTTTAGACTTTGTCGATGTAATTGTGCATTTTATTCTTTCTTATAAAAGGAGAATTTTCTCATGCAACATTTTTACATAGCCTACAGGGACTCTGTACTGGCAATAACTCACTTCAACTCCTCCCACCCAGGGCATTTTTCTAATTCAATTTAACTTCATTATTTTATGCAACTAATACGTCTAGTATTTTACTAGGGATGGGGCGTATAAAGAGACTAGGGTATGATTCCCACTGTTAAGTGGATATTTTTCACAGGAATAGTTTTTTAAAATATTTAAACCAATCAGTATTAATATTCATTTGGAATGACCTTATCAATATATGTGACACACCTTCAATAGACACCTGATTATGCTGCATTGTTCTTGTGAGAGTAGAACACATGACAGCAAAGGAGCTCTGAGGATGAAAGAGCAGATTCTACTCAGGCTTGTCTATGTCTGCAAGGCTAGATAAGCCTACTGTTGTGGGTCAGGTGCTGGATTAGTCTAGACTCTTCTGGTAGCAAGTTATAGAAAATGTAATTCAAATTGGTTTGAGCCAAAGTGAACTTATTGGCTCCTATGTCTGAAACATCTAGGCCATAAATCTGTGCATTAGTGGGATTAGAAACAAATCTTCCAGTTTCAGAGGTTGGAATTAGAACAAGTTCTTTTTCTTCTAGATATGCGGGCCTTTACACACACAGAAATAGAATCACTTAATGTGGATAAAACAAAAGCAAGCTTTAGGGCAACTACCTATCTTTCTTAGATACAGCAGGAAACAAAATAAAGCATTCCAGCAAGAGGACAGTTAAAAGTTAACAGCTTCTCACCAATATGGCCAAGTAGATGGTATAGATGTTCTGATAGCCTATGGTCCTCAGTCTTCAAAATAGTTGGGTCATAAGATGAGAAAACACTTGTCTAGTCAGTGACTTCCAGCAGGTATAGTAGCAGAAGGACAGGCTGGTGTGTGTCCTCCTACCTTGGGCTCCCTGAAGAGATGGACCCTCTTTTTTATAGTCTCATCTCTGTATGAGTTAGGTAACTCAAGCACACCAGGTTTTGCCAAGGCATTTAGGCAATGGGGCTGAAGGCAAAAAAATTATAAATCTTTTAAATATATAATTAAAAACCACCTACACACTATCATTTTAAATGTAGCAGTTGTACCTGAATTCAAATGCCATGGTATTGTCAAGTTATTGTCAAATTGGACTAGCCACCTTTGCATCAGTGGCCAAAATCTTTTAATGATGCTATTGAACTATCTAGATATCAAAGAAAGAAATTCTTTTTACAAAGAATTTAAAGGGCTTCAATGTCTTGTACCAAGGTAATACTCAGGCTTGGCTGGATCCAAGTTCTCAAACAAAGGGTCATTCTCCTCATTTCTCAGCTATCCTTTCCTCTGTGTTGATTCCTTCTCAGGCAGATTCTCTGTTTAATGTGCAGACTGCTGCTCCAGTGTTATGTTTCATCCCCGCATTAACCAATAGAAAGAGAGAGTCTTTCTTCCCCAAAATTGAAACAAAAGTCCTAGAGTTGAGTTACTGAATCCACTTAGGTCATGAGCCTATCCTGAAATAATCACTTCCAATGAGTCTCTAGTTTTTTTTTGTTTTTTTTTGTTTTTTTTTGCGGTATGCGGGCCTCTCACTGTTGGGGCCTCTCACTGTTGTGTCCTCTCCCGTTGCGGAGCACAGGCTCCGGACGCGCAGGCTCAGCGGCCATGGCTCACGGGCCCAGCCGCTCTGCGGCATGTGGGATCTTCCTGGACTGGGGCACGAACCCGTGTCCCCTGCATCAGCAGGCGGACTCTCAACCACTGTGCCACCAGGGAAGCCCTATCACCTCTTTTTAAAGGTGAGAAAATCAGGTTCATGGAAATGAAATTTTCCAATGTTGCATAGCTAATAATAGCAGAGCCAGTATTTTCATTTAGTTCTGATTAAATTTTTTTTGTATATTCTGTATATAGTACCATGACTGTTAAACTAAGTGTAATAGGATTCTAAGCTTATAATTGTTAAATGTGACGATTCTGTTTTTACATTTGTGTGCCTTCTTTGTGCTTTGTTAATTCTTTAGTTTTAATCAGGTCACACTTAAATATTCCAGTCTTTCCCAATGAGGCAATGTCCCCAGGGAGTGCATATGGCCGGCATCAGGATTAAAAGTAGGATGTGTTTGTCAAAGGCAAAACCCCCTTGGACAACTGTCCTTCCTCTTTCAGTGATTCCTTCTCAGAGCTCTTCCCTTCTTACTTGTAGAATTTTGAGTTTAGGGTTTTTTTTTTAAGAAATAATTCTCTTATCACACCACCCTACCCCCCATGAACATACATGATTTGAAAATTCCAAACTCTTAACAGTTTCTGTTCACAATATGTGGAAGGAAGAGTCAGAAGCACATTTCACAGTAAGCACAAAATGTGGCAAAACTAGACAGAGAAACACCCAGTGATGGCACAATTCTGTTAAGAGCAATGGGGCTCTTTCCTTTACCAGGCAGCAAAGCTTATTTTAGAATCATACCTATATATCTATAAAACAAATTTAATTCTATACAATGTGGTTTTGTGTGTTTGTTTTTTAAGATGTGATTCTAAGGTTAACTTCTAACCCTCTTCACTAAAGAAAAGTTAAAGTGCTTATGGTGGCCCTATTTGGCTTCTCTTTCACTATTCTTTTTCATGGATGGGTTTCTCCTGATTTCAGGCAGCTCCTATCCCACACAGTTCATGCTGAGTTAGTCACTTCTTACTATTAGAGAATATTACAGTACATAAGATTCAGGGTCTCTCAGATGACAGTTGTTCATATTTCACTGTTAAGGCACAAAGTCCTTGTCTTTGTCTACACATTCTGGAAGCTTCCCACTGCCACTGTACAATGTTTCAGTTTTCTGCTTGCTGTCTTTGATTTGTAGGACTGAATAAAACCATTTCCAAGTGTGGGATAGCTTGAGGAAAGATCCATTTCTACAGAAATAAATCGACTCTGGCATAGCATCATCTAATATTCCCTTTTTCATTAAACTCCTTGATCCCCTTCTTTCCCCCTGTCTCCTCTCTCCTCCTCCCCTGGCTATATGGAAAAGTGGAGCATTGTTGCTCTAAGCATTTCAGGCCAACATCAGTGTAGGCTACAAAAGCACATGTGGACATGGTCTGCAGACAGTACTGTGGAAGGCAAGAAACTTACCAGAAGATGTTGAGGATAATACATATCTCTGATGTCTGACCCTATCCAGGGCAATCTGGCTCAAAGGAGAGTAGGGTCATGTTCATGAGATAACTTTCCTTTTCTGTACTGGGAAAGTCATCAGGCCAACAAATAACTGATTAGCATCTTACAGTCTACAAAGCATTTCTAAATGCATTAGCTCCTTTAATCCTCGCAACTCAGAGGTAAGTGTTATTATGATCCCCCTTTTCAGACAAGGCTCAGATTCAAAATTCAGAGCCAGAGCTGTGTCTGAATCAAGATCTTTTAGCTCTGAATCTCCTCTCTTTCCCTGATGCTTCATAGCTGTACCAGAAAAGGGTGTAGTTTTTGTGCCTTTTTAACACAGAAACATACCCTGCATTGCCTTTTGTGTGAGTATGGTGAGGTACAGGTCTGTTAAATGATTCACTTAAAGAGGGACCCAACAGGCAAGAAGGGATCTACTTATAGGGCAAATGCAAGGAAATTTGCTTTAGATAAAGGATCAAGAATAAGCTGTATATAAAGATCAAATGATCAGGAATGGGGCAAAGAGGGGCTATTTTTTTCTGTAACCTAGGAATCCACGCAACTTGTACTTTCTTTAACAAATAGAGGCAAATAAACTGCATTCTTCTGCGTGAGAATATTCAAAATTATGAAAGTCAGCATTTTCAAAAGAAATATTATGTTTATTGAAAAAACTCTTGAAATTCTCTAAAATAAGTCAGCTAGCAGAGGTTATGACTAGCAAAGGCAAAACAGAAAAGAGGAGGATTTTTCTTGCCAAGAGAAACTGCTGTGGCAGCCAGAGAAGTCCCTTCACATGCACTGTGAAAGGAAGCCCAGTCTGTGCTTGTCTTAGGTGATAAAGGAGGAGGTTTGCTAAGGCCTTTTCTCCCTTTAAGGTTTTTGATTCTGTGGAGGTGAAAAAAATTCCGGACATTTAAAGACAAGCCTAAAATATAGAAAGCAGCCAAGGCTCCTTTTCTCAGTGTGACAGTGTTGCTGACACACAGCTGGAGATTGATTTATCTTCACATTTAAGGAAAGTCTTTAAGAAACTACAACACATATGGACATTAGGCAGTTCCTTTCCCCTGCATAAAGCAAAGTGATAAATGGTGTGTGAATTTTAAAGACATAAATTCTCCAGTAAAAACACTAAAACATGTGAACTAAAATATCTGAGAATTGCTAGTTATTCCCTCATTTCAAATGTACAAGGTGACTCATAGGAGAGGATTGAGAAAATTTAGTTGAAATCTATTAGTCTCTTATTTCAATGCTAGTCTTACATCACCCTTTCCGTGCCTCACATTTATAAAATGCGCTGTGATTTTCCTTTAGAAGACTAAGGTGGGTTGGATTTATCACCAGTCTACCCCCTCTGCATGTCTATGATACCCAGTTTTTATTGTTGAAAATTAAATTAGGATGATTTAAAGCCGACCAGATCAGAAGCAGACCTTTAATCTTTTTTTTTTTTTAATTTTTAAAATTTATTTTTGGCTGCATTGGGTCTTCGTTGCTGCGCGTGGGCTTTCTCTAGTTGTGGCGAGCAGGGGCTACTCTTCATTGCCATGCGTGTGCTCCTCATTGAGGTGGTTTGTCTTGTTGCGGAGCACGGGCTCTAGGCACGTGGGCTTCAGTAGTTGTGGTGCACGGGTTTAGTTGCCCTGCAGCATGTGGGATCTTCCTGAACCAGGGCTCGAACCCGTGTCCCCTGCATTGGCAGGCGGATTCTTAACCACTGCAGCACCAGAGAAGCCCCAGACCCTTAATCTTTAAATCTTTGAATTTTATGGGAGTCAAGAAGACCAAGTCAAGAGAAAGGTCCAGGAATATGTCAAAGTTTTATATGGCATCTGTCAACAATGCATCTACGGTAACCCAATTACCTCCAATTCACACACGTCTTGTTCTTTGGACATTTCAGTTTGACCCCCTTAGGAGTCTAAGTAGCCAGCTTGGCATCAACATCTAGACCAGAGGTTAGTAAACTAAAATCCCTGGCCAAAATCAGCCCACTTCCTGCTTTTATGAATAAAGTTTTATTGGAATACAGCCAAGCCCATTTGTGTTGCCTATGGCTGCTCTCACACCACAATGGCAGAGTTGACTAGTTGTGATAGTTTGAACCTAAAACACCTAAAATATTTACTAACTGGAGCTGAACATAAGTAGTTTGCTGACCCCTGGTCTAGTCCCATTCAGGCAAGTGTTATAGGGCTGCAAAAGGGATTTTTTTCCTTCCTGATTCTTTGATTTATAGAAAACTTAATTTTTTTCAATTAAGTATCTATTATTTGAAAATTCACCAGACCTGGCTGTAGACAGATTCCATTCTTTACATTCAAATGACCATTAGACTTGGCAGACATTTCTGTCTGTGGTTCTCTATTTTACCATTTAAAAATACTTTCAATAGAAAGTATATTTAATGGAAAGATTAAAAAGCCATTTCTTGTCTACTTAGCTAGCTTACAAATCTCCGTACTCCCTGAAAATATCCGCAGAAATCTCCAAGTGATTTTTTCAGTGACTTGAAACCACCGTGTCCACTGCTCTCTGCCCCACCCCCCATTCCCACTCTAACCATGTCTTCAATGGTCAGAGTGCACAGTCCCAACAGAAATACGCAGGAGACACATAGGGCCCTTTCACGTAAAACAGCTTTAATTTTCACAGTTTTCCTTGTTGCAGGAATTGAGATTCCCATAAGGAAATAACACTCTCTTTAGTGGGTTTGAGTTGGATCCTGAAACTATAAAGTTTCCTCCTAACAGTCTGCTCATAAATCCTTTTAAGCATGTAGCCCTTAGTACAAGTTCCTACTAAATTAAATATCAAGCAGCGCTAGGAAAGAACTGGTAGGTACATTTGATTATTTTATAAGGTTGGGAGAGAGAAAGTGCCACAGGAGTTTGAAACTATGATTGCTGCTTTTCCCTTGTCACTTTTCTCATTTCCTGAAGAATTGTAAGAAGTTCCAAGCTCGTGCTCTCCTGGCCATGCGTGTTCAGTCTTGTCCTCAGCTCTGATACCAAGTGCCAAAAGTGCTTACCCAGAGGACATAGTGAATTCAGGGTAGTTTTCCTTTGTATTGTTGAGATTCTTCCTTTAAACAAGGAATATGCATCTTTGGGGCACTCCACCACATCATCTGAGGCAATAAAACAATTCACTAGTGACTCAGCAACTTTAATTTTCTCTCCCATATACCTCAAGTCTCAATAATTCTGCAAGCCAGAAGTGAAATTCTCCAAATTTCCCCTCCTTCTAATATTAAAGAGGAAGATAAGAATCATATTATCAAAAGAGAACTAGAAGCATGAGTATATCCCACAACACGAGGCACTTAGGTTATTTGGACAATATGCAATCATTGAGTTCTAATCCTTGGGCTGCCTTTAATTAGTCATACAACCTGAGGGAGTCCTTTCATATCACTGGATTCGTAAATGTAAAAAGGAGAGAGATTAGGACATGATTTTTAAAGTACTTCTGGCTTATATATTCAGATTAAACTCAAATTCTGAACTGTGAGGGCTGTCAATCTCAAACAGTTTTTCAGTGAATGGCAGTCTTGGAAAATTTACTGTCCTATGTCATCCTCTCTCTGGCCCTAAATAAACCTTTTTAGAACTCACAGTGAGAAAGAACAAATCCTTGAATACCCTTGGTAAGATAAATGGTCCTTCTGTTTGGAAGACTGTGCTTCTTGACCAAATGTGCATCTTTGGCAAGGGCCCAAGTAGAATGATGAGAAAAAGAGGAAGTAGCTGCCTTTCCCACCAGGTCAGCTGAAACCACTGTGCCCCTTAGAGATGTGTTACAGATGGACTCCACATACCAAAGGGAATTGCAGCATTTTACATATTGTCTCATCTAGAGCCAAGGAAATAGAGAATAAGCTATGCAACTTCCTTCCTAGGCCTATAATTTTATGATTTTCTTAAGTCTACAATTGAAACTTTGATAAGCACACGTTTTTATTGAGATGAATCTTGCCTTAAGAGCCGCAGGTGGGACATAGTTTATTAGGGGCCTCTATGTTAAGGATTACATGTAATCCTCCCTTAGTTTTTGTAGAAAAAAATCTTGACAGTAACACTGTAATATTTGACCTTAATAACTGCACCTGGAGTCATTCACGAAGAATACCAGAGGAATTTTGCCAACAAATTTAGCTCTGCACACTAACAGTAAATCGCATTCATCTGCACTTTTTAGGAGGTTCTAAAGCAGCTAAGTTAGCCTTGATGAATTAGTTCTTTCTCTGAAACAGGGAATCACATAACTTATTATTAGCACATTTTATGGAAACGACACTAATCCAAATTGTGAGTAATTTAAGATGTGTATTTCAAAAGTGCATGATTTAATTCAGTGTAATGAATGAAATTAAGAGTAAATTTCCTCCCACTTCTTGTCATGAAATACACGGAGATGTTATAATGCATGAGAAGCAGATTTGGTAATACAGCATGCTTGGGGACTTAAATCAAAAGATGTCTTTTTACCCTGGCATTCCACTCAGTGGTCCTACGTAGAAGTAGACTGCTGTCTGCCCCTGGAGACCAGTGATTCTTCAGCACTCTTTCTTTCTAAGTCTACAAGCACTTAGAATGCATCATCATTGAGACCATTAAGAAAAGAAGTGTCTGTTGAGGAACAGGAAGAAAAAGAAAAAACTCGACATTATCCAAACCCTAGAAAAAATGCACAAACACCTTTCTTCTTACACCTTGAACCCCGATATATGAGTAATGGATTTAAGATTAGTCTTTTAGGAGGTCGGAATAAGACCTTTAACCCAACTGCCTCACCTACGAGAAAGTTGTCCATCTTCACTACCCTGCCCTAGGTCAAGACCCTTAATATTTTCACCTGGAAAAGTACTGCAATAGCACTGTAACTGATTTCTTTGCAGCCACTTTTGCCTCTGGCCCACATGCTTTCCACATTGTTAACAGAGTCATCTTGTTGAAATAGAATTTAGTTCCAATCACTCCCATGCTTAAAAATCCATCAGTGTCTCCCATGACCCATAACCATCATGATAAAATCCAGATTAGTCAGTACTGGAGCCAGGCTCCTTCCACATGATCTGGGCTCGATCTGTATCCCCAGAAGGATGCTCTGCTCCAGTCTGCTCAATCTAAGTGCAGTCTTCCAAATGGTTCCGGGTTTTCATGCCCTTGATTTTTTTGTACATGCCATTCACTTCTCATTTAAGCTGAAACTGGAAGAATGAGAAATGACAGCCAAATTTGTTGGGCACTTAATTATGAGCCAGTTAGGATTCTGAGGGTTTTCATTTATTAATGCATTCAGTACACTCAGCAACAGCACGAGTAGGTACCCTTATTATCCTCACTTTATAAAGGAGGGACCTGAAGCACTTGCCTGAGTTTACACAGGGAGGAAGAGTCAGATCTGGGAATCCACACCACATGCTCATGACGGCAGTGCTCTGCTGCTTCTAGGTCTCAGGAAGCATTCACTCACCCTTCACCGTGCAGATCAGAGGTGATTCGCCGGGAAACTCCCATGATGCCCCTGATCTGAAGACAGTGTTGTGTATCTGTGCTTTGTATCCTGTCCCCCTGTTGTAACTTGTCACACAACTTGCTAAGTTCCGGGAGAGACAGGCATCTTGACAGTGTCTCCTGCCTTTTTATGCTTAGTACTTCATAAATATTTGTGGAATGGAGAAAAACTCATTGTTTCCTACCATAAACTATTTCCTTTTGTTTCAAGATTTTCTATATTTCTAGTGAATAAGTTAGCCCCTAGAAGACAGGAGGTATTCAGTAAATGTTGGGTGATGAAATGAAAGAGCAAATGAGTTTATGGGCTATTTCTTGGTGCCCATAGGAAGTAGGAGATCAGCTTCTATAATGGCAGTTCCCTTAGTTTTCTTTATCACTTTTTTGCCACTCCCTTAATTATAAATACCCCTACTCCACACATCTATGAACTGTAAAGAAAATATTCTCTTGTGTAGAAACTAGAAACTTCTCTTGTGTTACCTTTGACTTATAGGGTATAAGTATATTTTTAATTTTAACACAAAAATAAAAAATTACAACAGAATGTTTTCAAGATTGCCATTTGCTATAGCAATAAAAGTGAAGGAAACCCCTACTCTATGCCAGCTCCTGGTGTAAACATTTTATATGATCTTATTTCATCATCATAGCATATTTTAGGATAAACATTATTACTCCCATTTTGCAAATGAAGTGACACTAAGAGTAATCAGCGGAGCATAAACCCAAACCCAGATCTGCCTGACTTCAAAGTATCTCTCTGATTTAAAGTCTATTCAGTGGCCTGGTGTCTGAGGCCAGGGGGGTGCCTGTGTAACTGGCTACCCTTTGGGATTACAAATTCAAGTAATTCACCTATGTGACAAACCTATCCACTCCATTCTGCAGTGGCAGGCTCTGTATTGAGTTTGCAGTGTAATAGGAAGAAGGCATCATTTCCTAGTGATAAAGAGAACAATTCTGGTGCTAGATTGCTGGTTTGAATCCCTGCTTGCTTGTTGTGTCTTTGGGCAAGTGGTTGAACTTCTCCGTACCCAGTTTTTCCACCTGAAAAACAGGTAATAACAATAAATGAAACAGTTTATAATAATAAAACCTACCCTCTGGGGTTGTTGGACTCTGGCTCCTGATCTCTGATTTAAGTTACAGCTTCCCTGTCAGCATTCCGGTGCTGGATAAGCTGGCATCTCCATGCCTCCTTAGTTTAGTGCTCTGTTGTCTGCTTTTTCCTGACTCTAATATGCCATTCCTCATTCCAGGCTCTGCCGCCGGAGGGAGGCATGTGGTCATGAATGCAAACAATCCTTTTGCTAATGTATTTTCCCCAAGAAATGATGAAAATTTCTTGCTTCAGCTCTAACCGTCTTGCAGTTTATGTATACACTCTGCTATATTAATTGTAGTCAATTACTTAAGGTTAGCAACTGAAATTCCCTGTAGTAGTAAAGAAGCTAGCCATTTGTAAGTCATCTGTAGTAATTTTTAGTAACCGATCATTAGACACTCATTAGCTCATTTGCTTAGTGTTGTTTTTACTTAGTAAGACAGTTAATGAGCTAATTACAAGGAAAAGAATGGTGATTACATGACAATTAAAGGGTTTTATATGTAAGTAAACTACATTGTTTTAAATAACAACGTTTAAAACTAAAACAATGGGCTAAATGATTGAAGGTAATGCGATAAGAATTGTTCTATCCCTTATTACCGATTTTCATGGTGCATTAGTATTGCTTGGTGTGCAAAAGACTAAGCAAATCTCAGGTGATCAGAGTTTTTCAACCTCCGCTCTATTGACATTTTGAGCCAGATAATTCTTTGTTGTGGGGACTGTCTTATGCAACATTGGATGTTTAGCAGCATCCTATTCCTCTACCCACTAGATGCCAGTAGTACACTCCCATTTGTGACAACAAAAATGTCTCCAGTCATTGCCAAATGTCCCCTGGGGGGCGAAAACGCCCTACTTGAGAAGCACTGGGTTATATTAAATATCTCTTTCTATTTTTTTTTTTTTTCTTTTCCTCAAAGGTATTTTATTTTCACTACTTACCTGAAGCTGATTTTTTTTTTTTTTTTTTTTTTTGCAGTACGTGGGCCTCTCACCGCTGTGGCCTCTCCCGTTGCAGGCACAGGCTCCGGACACGCAGGCCCAGTGGCCATGGCTCACAGGCCCAGCCACTCAGCGGCATGTGGGATCTTCCCAGACCGGGGCATGAACCCGTGTCCCCTGCATCAGCAGGCGGACTCTCAGCCACTGCGCCACCAGGGAAGCCCTGAAGCTGATTTTTTAATGCTCACTGTAACATCTGTGGACTCCACTAAGAATTAACTGATAAAGGGGCAAGAGCACTGAATTTGGTACCTGAAACCTGACTCATAGTAAGTGTTCTACTTACACAGTGAGTAATGAAGCATTTTTGAATATTAGTTTCCTCATCTCTATAAGAAGGATAAGAGAATCATTTTTAGTTTTCAAATAGGGTTCTAAGAGTTTGGAGCCAAAAAATGCTTTGCAATATGACATTTAACCTTTGGTCCTAAGGATCATCTAGAACCTTCCCTGACCCACTGTCTATTTTTTTCTTTTATTTTAACATACTTATTGAGTGCTTTCTATATGCCAGGCACTGGGGATACAGAAGTGAACAAAACAGACAAATGTATGTTGTGTTAGAGTGAGAAATAGCACAAAGATAAATAAGCAGAGAGTGGAGATGGAGAATTCAGTTTTTAGTAGGGTGGTCTGAGAAGTTCCAACTTAGAAGGAGCCAAGACTTGAAGGAGAAGGGGAAGTGAATCATGTGGATATCTGAGGGAAGAGTATTCAAGACAGAGGGAACAGCCAGTACAAAACCTGTTTCTTTTTTTCTTATACAAAATTTGAAAAGTTTATGAAACTAAATAGACATCGTTACTGATCTTGTTGCTTATAAAATTAAAATTGGGTGTTTTATTACAAGCATCTCAGAATTTTTCCTTTTAAAAGTTATTAATGTACATTTTCAGGATACTTAAAATATGCATAATTATACCTCTTTATTATAATATTGGGATAATCTGAAGAAATAAGTAATATCTTTGTATATTCCAACTAAGGATAGTGAAAGTAAAATTTTATTAAGAGTCAGTTAAAAAATAGACAAACACTGTTGTGTTACTTTTAGTAACATTAATTAGTTGCTCTTGTCAATTTGAGTCTATTGACAAGAACTCGGTATGACATTAAGAAGTCATACTATGACCTATACAATTTGAAATCCTCAGGATACCTATAAAAGTATGTCTCATTTTAATTAGAAAACCTAATAAAGTAGATAAATATTGGTTTTAGAATCTTAACCACACAATACAAATCAGTCATAACTGTAATAAAGACCATGTGCTCTCACTGCTAGATTTTCATATTCTTTGCAGTCCACAAAGTTCAAGGGCAGATCATAGATCTTCATTTTGTATTTGGAAGCATAGAGATTGATTTTTTAAAGTGATATTTCCATCAATTAACACTATGGTTAATTGTATGTTGGGCTGACAAACTCAGTCATTATCGGGGTCTCATAGACTATGCGTTCTGGAACTCTACCAGTCTACCAGTCTTTATGTCAGTGTTTCTTGGATAATTTAGAATGTATTATTCTCTAGTAATTCTTCAGGAAAGGCAAAAAGAAACAATATAGTCCTCAAATCCTTGCATGCTCATAATAGTTTATATGTGGGCTTTATACTTAAAAGTTAGTTTGCTGGTATGTAGAATTCTTGGCTCAGATTTTCTTTCCCTTAGTAACTTAACATGTTATTCCATTGTTATCTGGAATAACGCACTGGTGTAAAAATATGATGACACTTTTATTTTCCTTATAAGTGAATTGGTTGGTTTGCATGAATGTCTAAAGGATTTTTTTTTTTTTTTTCCTCAACAGTCCTGTAGCTTTACTAGAATAGATCTCAGTTTGGGTCCTTCTGGGCTGATTTTCCCGGGTAGATTGTGTACCCTTACAAAATATAATGTCAACTCTTTTTTTTTTTTCTTTTAGTTAAAACTTATAGGAAAGTTATATTCAGGTAAAGTTTGTGTATTTGTTCTGCTCCATTGCTTTGGTTTACTTCCTCAGGGATTCTATTAGAAGTTTTGTGTCAGATTGTATTTTTCCAAAGATGGTCACACTCACCTACTTATTCCACCCACACACTCTTCTCCCATTATGGCTGATATGCTTCTCACCAAGAGGTGAGTCTCTGTTCCCTCTTCTTGAATCTGGATCATGCCTTGGAACTACCTCGACCAACGGATGACGAAAGAAGTGATACTATATAACTTCTGAGTCTAGGTCATAAGAATAATGCAGCCTCCTCCTGGCTGTTTCTTGGGATACTTGCCCTTGGGACCCTGCCCTCATGCTGTGAGGAGGCCAGGCCACCTGGAGAGGCCACATTCCAGTGTTCCAGCTGTTACCAACCAGGGTTCTTGGCCTCCTTAATCAATAGAAATTGATCAGAGGCCAGACAAGAAATTCGGGCAAGGCTTTATTGGGGCCCCTGCTGCAGCAGAGGGGAGCGAGAATGAACAACAGGTTCCCTTGCTGGCTCTCTCCCTGAGTGGGGGCAAGCTTGTTCCTTATACGGGGTGAGGGTAGGGGTATGTCCAGGGGTCGGGCTGGAGGGGTGGCTTAGGTGTTTTGCCCACCCCTTAGGTGGTTTTGTGTGCAAGGGGCATGCACAGTACCCCGCTTTTGCTCCTGACCCCCTGCTTTTGCTCCAGGCTCTTCAAAAGTTGCAGTTTGGTTTTTGGTCTCTTTGTATCTTTTGGGTCCAGAATTTGCCCCAACTGCACATGCGTGCAGTTATTTTTAGTCCCATATAGTTTCTTTGTATTTTCTTGCTTGAGGAGAGGTATGTCCATGTGTAAGCATTGCAGCACTGCAGCAAAGGGCCCCAGGTCCCAGCCTGTCTCACAGCCCTAGCCAGGCTCTCAGAAAAGAACCAATGATGACTGCCAGGTATATGACAGAACAAGGGTTTAGATGATTCCAGCCCCCAAGTTTTCCAGCTGAAGCTCTAGACATCATGGAGTAGGAATAATCTCTCCCACTTATGTACTGTCTGACACTCAGAAACCAAGAGAGATAATATATGGTTGTAGGTTTGGGGAATATTTGATACATAGCAACAGAAAGCTAACACAGGTGTGTTGGTTCTTCATTTTTTAAAAAATTTCTATATCTGCTACTTTTTTTCTTTTTCAACTTCCATGGTCTTTTGTGTTTATTCACTTCTGTGTTCCTTCTAGTTTAGTCATTTAGTCTTCATTTCTGAAAAGATTTTTAGCAATGTATTTTAAAATTTTCTTGAGCTCTGTTCTCTTATTTCACCTATTTTTATGTTGTACTCTGTGTCTTATATCAAATTCATGTGCTTTTTAGCTTATTTGAGGAAGTAGGTCACCGTTTTGGTTCGTTTTGTGGACCTGTCTTTCTGGTGTGTTTTCATTATTTGTGGTGGTATTAGTTTGTCCCTCTTCTCTATTTTGCTTATGAGAACTTTGTAGGTTGTATTACCTCCATCCTTTTTGGTTGCTCACTTTTATGTGAAACTAGTTTTCCTGAATGTTTAGGAGAAAAGGGTTGGGTTGAAGTGGTCATTCTGGTTTCCTGTCTCTTGAGCTCCTTCTTTTATTCTTTTTCTTGAAGTTGTTCTGAGAGCTGCCCCTCAGGGATGCCCCCGCCCCACCTCTATCGGTGTCTCTTTTTCCCTGTGTGCCCGCCATCCCTGCCCTGTCCAGTGGGGATTCTCCTTCCAGCAGCTTTTCCTCCATGAGGGCCTTTGTCCTGGAAGGGGAGTTTATTAGTTTTGAGAGTTCTTAGGGGCATATTTTTCAGCACTTTCAGATCTCTCCACAGATTCCTTGTACCTGGATGGCTACAAGGAGGTGTTCAAACTCCTCCCAGGGTTCGCTGCTGTCCTCATTTGGCTTGCGATGTGTGCTGTCCAGTGTGCCCCTGTTAACAATTTGGGGTCCCCTGTTCTCAGGTGTGTGTGACGCCCTTTGGCTTCATTCCACATAGATGCTGATATCACAAGGGCCTTTTGGCTCTAAGTGGTCATTCCCCACCTGTTTATATTCTGGGGTTCATAGGAATACCTTTGTTACCTGGTGTTGTGGGTGTTGTCTGTGTGAGTTTTGTTTTGCTATTTTAGTGGTTTATATGTTTTAATGGGGGTTAGGGAGAATCATCACCATTGCTATGGTTCCAGTATTCCATCTATGATTTTCTTTCTTTTTTGTTTTTTGCAGTACGCGGGCCTCTCACTGCTGTGGCCTCTCCCGTTGCAGAGCACAGGCTCCGGACGCGCAGGCTCAGCGGCCGTGGCTCACGGGCCCAGCCACTCCGCGGCACATGGGATCTTCCCGGACCTGAGCACGAACCCATGTCCCCTGCATCTGCAGGCTGACTCTCAACCACTGCGCCACCAGGGAAGCCCCATCTATGTATTTAAATCTCACTCTCTTGTATGTGTTTCTGAGGCCACCTCAGAGCTGCTTGTCTATAAAGAGAGGATATAAATGAATTTAGAGAAAAGTCTGTGGCATGCCACCTCTGCCTTCCTAACAGTCAGCCTCCAGGAAGGTGGCAGGCAACGGAGCCATAATCTTCCTAAATGGTGCCCATTAGAACGTCCTCTACATGCAGAGTTTCTTTCCTTGACACAATTTCTTACAGTCAAAGCACTCTTTGTCGACATTTCCTCTCAAGACTTCAGAAACTTGACAACTATTTGGAATGTGAGGGGATGGGGTAGGAGGTGAAGTGAAGGAAAGGAAAATGGTGGGGATCATGCCAGCACTGGGTTCTTGAGTCCCATTATTTTCATAAGAGAACATACTGATAAGTTTCTTCTCTATGTTGACTTTTGCCCAACAGTTTAGCCCTTAACAGCTGGAAATAGCCGATAAATAGAATAACTCCCATCAAGAACTGGTGGGGGGAAAAACCCTGGAGAAAATGAGTGGTAGATGTAATATCATGAGCCCTTGCCCTTAAGCCCCTATCTTATAGATTCTCCAAAGGCTGGTGGAGTTATCAGAGTCCTCAATTCAAAAATCTGCCCGAGTTTCCTGATCTTCCCAAGCGCATGCTGAGCAGTCAGCTGAAACCCAGCTGCTTTTGACTTCACCTTATTTATTTTGTTTATTTTTTTTTTGCGGTACGCGGGCCTCTCACTGTTGTGGCTTCTCCCGTTGCGGAGCGGACGCGCCGGCTCAGCGGCCATGGCTTATGGGCCCAGTCGCTCCGCGGCATGTGGGATCTTCCCGGACCGGGGCACGAACACATGTCCCCTGCATCGGCAGGCGGACTCTCAACCGCTGCGCCACCAGGGAAGCCCGTGACCTCACCTTACTTTTATTAAGGTGTTAAGGGAGATTAGACTTGAATTACATTTGGGAAAAAAAAATCTCTACTACCATGAAGCAAATAAATCTTTAATGGTGTTAGAACGGCACTATAAGGTTTCTTTCTGCCTTTTTTCCCCCCACCAAATCTTACTTTCTAAACAACATATTGCCGACTTAAGTGTAAACCAATCAGTAGCATATGGCTTAATCTTCTCTCAAATTCCCTTTGGGCTCAAGGAATTAATTGACAAACTTAGCAGCAAAAGCTTCCTTGTAGTATTTGGAACCCCAAACTCAGGCAGCATGCCTGGAATCATTTAGAGACTCCAATTTCAGTTAATGGCCTTTTCTCTATCAAAAAGTCTTAGAGGGCTAATGGGAATGCAGCCTTCATAGCTGACTACCTCAAGCTCCTGTGTCACACTTTCCCCTCTGCCTTTTTTCTCTAAGATCTTATTAGGAAACAAGCATGTGTTAAGTTCAAACCAAAGAGCCTCTTGCTCTTGTGCAGTGAGGCAGTCAAGCAGGGGCAAATGCAGAAGCTGGGAAAACTGAGCTGTGCTGTTTCTTTCCTGTCTACTCTTTCAGAAGTCCCCTGAATTCTAAACATCCCACAGAGAACTCAGAATGAGATAAAAGTTTCTCACTACAGGCAAATGTTAATTAAGATTCTTCTGTCTTTGCCAGAGCTTAATTAAATAGGAAAGTCAGCTGGTATGCAGGAAAGACTATGGACTTTGGAGTATTGAAAGACTGGAGTTCCAATCTCCTCTCTGCCTCTCACTGGTTACCTGGCTGGTTACAAAAGCTGAGCTGAAATGGCAGGTGCATGACAGGGGCTGTTGGGAACCCCAATCAGCTCCTGCCTGAGGTCTGGCTGGGGATGAACTCTAAGGCTGGGAGAGTTTGGGCTAAGATGGCAAAATCAATTAAGACCACACACATTAGATTCTGACCAATGTTAGAGTTGCTTCAGACATGGGGAATGTGTAAAGTAATTAAGAACAATAGAAATAAGACTATCAGGGACCCAAAGGCAATCTGCATTCGACTTTTTGGTAACCTCACTCCCACCACTTAAGACACAAATAATTGCCCTCGGGCCTCTAAAATAATTCATTTTGCTCTTGCCTAATGGGGTACACTCTCCCTGTTAGCAGGAGAAAGGGGAGGAGGTGTTATGTATGCTGTGCATGTGGGGACTCAGAGACATGCTGGACCAGTCTTTTTGGCTATGGGTCTTAACCCCATAGTGTCCATTTCTTCATCTGTAACATGGGTATGGTAACATGTACCTCATAGTATTGCAGTGAGAAGTCACTAAAATACTGTCTATAATATGCTCAATGCAGTAAATGCCACATCATAGGGGCTCATTGCTAGATCTCTTACAATCTGCTATCTCCTAGTTTATGAAGTGCTGTACATCAATGTCAAGGATTACCATATCCTGAAGGTGATAGGACAGGTGATTGTGAACTTCAGGGGGTTCTGCTTGTGTGTAATTTGATTGAAAGTTTTAGGAGTTGGAATGAATCTTGGAAAGGTTGGTTATTCCCAAAAGCCCTTTAAAAGACATAGCTATCAAAAGCAAGGTGCCCCTGAAACCTCAAGCTGCTGTTTTGTGACACTGTTACATGTGGGAATAGAACATCCCTTCCCCCAAATAACCACAAAATTCAATCAGTGTAATTACAGAAATCACAGCTGGCTCATATTTTTCTTCTGCTTTTTTATGTTGCCTTATTATCTCTGTCACTAGTTGCTTTATAGCTGTTTTATTACCCTCATAATGTTTTGAGACATCAAACTTCAAATAACTTTTTTTTTTAAATTTTGGGGAAAACATGAAATAGAAAAGAACGTGGAGAATAATATTACTAACACCTATGTACCCACCACAGAAAATGAATAAATGTGAAATTGATAAATTTCTTTTTACTTCTGATCTTTCTTTTAGGTTGAAGTCTCTCTCACTCATCCTGTTCTCCTTACTCAGAGTCAGTCCTTAATATACCTTTTGTGTGAATCCTGCTAGCCCATGTTTTTGAAAATTTTTCACTATATACAAAAGCTTAAAACCTATGTGTATTTTGTATTTTTAAAAAATTATGTGAATGTTTTGCAACTCCCTATTTTATTCAACGGCATGTTAGAGAGTGAGCCATGTTGATTGACACATGCAGATCTATTAATTCACAGTAACCACTGAATTATATTTTATCGTGTAACTGTGCCAGGAGACTTTATCTCTTATTGATGTATATTGAGTATTTCTTAACTTTTTGCTATTTATTTCCTAAAATGCTTTAGTAGTTTGACAACATGTAAACTTACAAAGCTGCAAGATAAATAAAGCATTTTTTTTTTTTTTTTTTTTTTTAACATAACCAGGAACAAACCATCACTTTCAGGACAGAATTCTGTAAGATGCAGCTTTGCCCACTTGGAGCACCAGAATCTTGACTGTAATGAAATTGGTTCAATATGTTTGTTTTATATCCGTGGTTCTCAAATTTTAGTTTTTGTTAGAATCACCCAATTTGTGTCTTTAAACAAACTCTCTAGCTTTTCCTTGGTTTATATTTCAGGAAACCCTGTCTTTAAAGACACGAGTTTGGTGTCTAGCATATAGAAATGCAATTGAGTTTTTAAAATTGTGCTTTTATCCTGAAATTTTGCCAACCTCAGTAGTTCGGGTGGCTTGTTTGCAGACTCTGTATGACTTTCTGCATATCATGGCATCTGCACATAAAGACAATTCTAATTCTTCCATTCCAATCTAGGTGCCTTTATTTCTTGTCTTGATTTATTGCACCAAAGACAAAATGAGTAAAGGGAGTGAGTAAAGATACCATTTCCCGCATTCCTGGTCTCAGGGGGAAAACACTCCATATTTCAACACTAAGTATGATGATAGCTGTCGGTTTTTCATAGATGACCTTTATCAGGTTGGAGGAAGTATCATGTATTCCTAGTTTGCTGAGAGTTTTCATTAGGAATGGATGTTGGATTTTGTCAAATGTTTTTCTGCTTCTCTTCAGATGATCGTGGTATTTGTTTTTAACTTGTTAACATGGTTAATGACATTGATTTACCTTTAAATATTAAACCAATCATATTTATGGGATAAACTCACTTGGTCATTATGCATTTTTTAAAAAAAATATTGTTAGATTTGATTTGCTAATACTTTGTTAAGGTTTTTTGTATTTTTCATGAGGGATATTGTTCTGCGGCTGTCTTTTCTTTTAATGTCTTTATTTCATTTTGGTATAAAGATAATTATGGCCTCATAAAATCAATTAGGAAGTGTTCTCATGTATTCAATTTTCTGGAACAGTTTGTGTAGAATTCTATGATTTTGTTTTAAAGTATTTTATAGAATTCACCAGTGAAATCATCGGAACTTTGAATTCCTTTTGTGGAGACATTTTTAAACTGCACATTCAATATGTTTAATAGGTGTAGGGCTCTACAGATTATCTAATTATTCTTGAAGGAGTTTTAGTTATGCTTATCTTCCAAGGAATTTGTCCATTTCATCTAATTCATCAGATTATTTAGACATAAAGTTTCTAACATTCCATTATTACCCTTTTAATATCTGTTAGGATATGTAGTTATGTCTTCTCTTTCTTTCAGGTGTGTCTCCTCTCTTTGGGCTGGCTAGAGGTTTATTACTTTTATTTACTCAAGGAACAAGATCTTGGTTTTATTGATTCTCACTATTGCTTTTATGTTTTCTGTTTCACTGAGCTCTGCTTGATCTATATTTCCTTTTTTCTGCTCACTTTGGGCTTAGTTTTGTCTACTCACTAATTTTGATATTTTGTTTTTATTTAATTCCAAATACTTTCTAATTTCCCTTTTGATTTCTTCTTTTGGATTTATTTTGGAATGCATTTCCATTACATAGAAACTATTTAATATTTTCTAGCCTTGCTTTAAAATTTTTAAGGTGGAATTAGAGCAGCCTATAGTCTACAGCTTAGCTTTCTCCATCTTTCACAGTGGAGAAAGATACCCTGCTGAATACCCAAATGTCTGATGCATTACAAGGTTCTTCCACTCTGCCTGGTGGGAACACAAACTATTCTTGGTCCCATGTGAGCTCTGGAGACTGTTCCCTCTAGTCCTTTTGAATTGTTCTTTCCCTGACTTTTGGGTAGTGTTCTTAGTTGCGTACACTAAGTTCTCACCTGGAGCCTGGAGGGGAACTCTCCACAGACCTCCAGAGCTTTCTGTCTGTGCAGCTCTTCTCTCTTCTCTGGCACTTTGCTCTGAGAACTCTTGCCACCTTGACTTGTCGGGACTCCCCCATTCAGCTTCTTGACTCATTGCTCTGGAAACTCTACAGATGGTAAGCTGGAGCCATTGTAGGGCTCCCCTTATTTGTTTCTCTTCTCTTGGGAATCATTACCCTGTGCTATCTAACATACAATGTCTGAAAATCTTTGTTTCACATATTTCACCCAGTTTTTAAATTATTTCAAGCAGGAGTCAATCTAGTGATTCTTACTTCATCTTGCCATGCAGTAATTTTTTTAAAAAGTGAATATGACCCTAGATTTCCTTGCTGTACATACAGTATGCTGAGCAACTGAGGTACATAGTCTCATACTACTTGGAACTGGTTAGACAGCACCCAAAATATTATGTTTAATATCCATTTGAAGAAATTCATGAGTGACCTAGACTGTAGCCCAAAGACTGTGATTAGAACAGAAATGTGTTTAGAATGGGGGATGATGACTGTCTTCAGGAATCTATTCTCCATGTAGCAGTCAGAAGGGATTCTTTTAATTTTTTTTAAATTTATTTTTATTTTTTATTTATTGCGGTATGCGGGCCTCTCACTGTTGTGGCCTCTCCCTTTGCGCAGCACAGGCTTCGGACGCGCAGGCTCAGCGGCCATGTCTCACGGGCCTAGCCGCTCCGCGGCATATGGGATCTTCCTGGACCGGGGCGTGAACCCGTGTCCCCTGCATCGGCAGGCGGACCCTCAACCACTGCGTCACCAGGGAAGCCCCCAGAAGTGATTCTTTTAAATCAGAAGTCCAATTATATTTCTAACTTTCTTAAGACCCTCCCATGATTTTTCATTATACGAGAATAAAATCTAAACTCCACACAAAAGCCTATAAGGCCCTGCATGATCTGGCAAGAGCTGCTTTTCTGATTTTCTCTCCTAACAGTGTATCCCACTCCCTCTGAGCATCACTCACGCGGACTTTCTTGTTGTTCTTCAAAAATATTAGGCTTGTTGCTAACTTAGGGCCTTAATTCTTGCTGTCCCCTCCACCTGGACCATCTTTCTCCATATGTCTCCAAGGTCAGCATTTTAAAAAATCATTCATATTAGTATTCACATGTTACCTCTTCAGAGAAGCCCTCTCTACTCTATTTAAATAGCCAATCCCCACCCTACATTATGTTTTTCAGAGCACTCACCACTTTTCTTCTCTGATTATATTTTGTATTTATTTGTTTACTCATTTGTCACTATCTTTTCCCCCAGCATGTAAGCTTCATGAGGGAAGGGACTTTATTTGTCCTGTTTGCCGTTACATGCCCAGTCTCTAGAATGGTATCTGGCATAAGTGTAGACATGCAATAAATTCTTATTTAACGTGTGAAGAAATGAAGACTAGATTTTTATGTGTGCTCCAGATTTAATTATATGCTCCAGAATATAATTATATTCTTCTAATTATACCAGAGATAGAAGAGAGAATGATCATTATTGAGCACCCATTAAACACAAGTCACTTTACATATATCATCTCACTGAATAGGGACAAAATAAAAATCATTTTATAGACCTCAGATAAGGTTCAGATGGGTTACTTTTTTTGTCTAGTTAATAGAGGAGCAGGGATGTAAGTCTCAGCCTGATTTTCCCCAAATGCCATCATCTTTCTATCATATTCCAGTACAGATCCTCAGCTTGGTCAATAGAGCACTAGTGAGTTCATTAACTTCATCTAAATGAACTGGTCATGTAGGTCACATGGCATACTGTGGGAATGAAACAAGAGGTGTTTTTGCTTTGTGGTGGTTGACTCAGTGCAGGTGAAATAACTGAGATCCACATGGGTAAAGTATGTGCATATCCCCCCTCATTGTTTCTTGTTCCTCTTCTCTCTCTTTTTTTTTTTTCATCCTTTATACACTCAAGACAGATTTAAAATCCCATCTTGAATTCCAAGAGACTGTCTAGGGAAAAATCGGTACAGCTAGTAGGAGATATCTGTTGTTGATGTTTAAGACTTTTTTTTCCTGGAGGGCTCTCTAGTGAGGTAGAAAACCTTCTAAGAAGAATTACTCCTCAAAGTCTTCAGCTAAAACATTTGTAAAAATTGACAAGCACTGAATTTTTCACTGGGGACAGCTGCAGCGCAGTGGGTTTTCTTCAGGGTCATGGTTCTTAAGGGCAGAGCAAGTAACTTGGCTACATTAGCACAACTTCTCATGTCCTGGATACACAGTTGCAGGAATGCTGTGGATTGATCTTATAGTCAGTGTGGCACCTCCGAATGGGCTGAGTGACCATCCCAGGAACATTTGAGCAGAAAATTAATGAGGTAGAATGTTGCATAAATATATTGGGCTGGGTAGTGGATATTTGACGCTTGTTCAGAAACTCAGTATCCATTACCCCATCCACCACCTGTTGCTTTGTAATAGCATTGCAAGTAACTTTTGAGCAATAATTTCTCTGTGATTGTGTGTCATCCTGGTAGCACTGTACATCAATATGGTCTCCTCTCCCCTATCCAAGGAGTGGGCATATGTTTTAATGTTGACTCAAGTCAACATTAGATAGTGATATTAGTCAACATTGACTAATATCACTATCTTGTGATATTGGAGGTGCTGTGAAACATGGAAAAGTACTTACTTTATTCTAGTGTGAGCACTTTGATCAATGGCTTACCGAGAATTCCTTCTCAGCGTCTACTTCTCCAGGCTTTCCATGGACTATGTCGCTATTCAAGATCTTTCCAATAAAGATCATGTTCTCTTTAAGCTTGTCAGAGTTCATTTCTTATAATTTATGAAAATAAATAAAGAAAACCTCATATAAAATAGAGTCAGGAAGCCCTGAAGGGGGAGCTTCATTGCAGGAAGAAGGAAGATAAGAATTATTTTGACAAGTGAGGACATGAATCACATGGGAATTTTATTTCCTGCTTTTAAGAAAAAGAAGGAAGAACTCTCCTGCCCCAGCAACAAAGCTTTAACTCCAGAGTGCAGCCAATGAGAAAATATCAAAATCTCAAACTCTTGCTCTTCTCCAAGGAAATTTTGTTCAAAACAACCTTCCCCAGTTTCCTCCTAAAACCTAACAAAAGCTGACCTTCCCTTTGTCTCTTTGGACTTGCCTATGTTTCACCATAGCTTGCTTGTCCTGAACTGCAATTCTCTGCTCTTCCCAAATAAACCCATTTTGCTGGTAAAATAACTACTGCTTTATTTTTAAGGCCGACAAATCAAAGAAGCTGTCTGTGGTGGGTCTGTGAATGTGTTTTGGATGTTGGAGGCATTTTCCTAATTATGGCACCCTGATTTTGACAGAGAAATGAATGGAACAGTGAAATAAGTTATTGTGAGTTAGCAAGGAGTTTCCTTACATGGTAGTTTGTAGACCCTTGAGTGATGCTTTGACCTTTCACTAAGCTAATGACTCTGGGTTGTTGAAACGTTGTGTGTTTCTAGATCACAAAGCTTTGGGGTCTCCCTGAGGAAAAAGAAAGTATTGTCAAGTGTCTCCACTTTTTTGCATTTTAATTTCATGTATCCTTTTACACTGATCGTTTGCTGATTTGGTAGCAAACTGAAGTAGTAGCAGCCGTGAACTAGATCTAAGTTATCATTCTCATACTCTTTGGAATTGAAATAGCCCTTTGTTATGTGACCTGGTTCAGCTTGTTTTCTCCTTGGCAATCAGCTTAAGACACGGCCTTGAAAATGGAGCTTTCATATTAAGAATGTGATTTATGCTATTTCTTCTTCAGCAAGAACACAAGGCACAGGAATCTACCTCAAATTCCAGGAAAGTTACAGACTTCCGGCAATACTTCCTTTACACAAGTCATTTAGGGACATTCAAATTTCCGGCAAACCAGAAGTAATTTAAAAACTCAGTACCCTGGGTTGTTTCTCATCAAATCTGGTCTAGGTGTCCCATTCCTTATAAGAACTGAACAGAAAAAGAAAAAAATATCTTAATATTCTACCTTAATTCTGGGTTGCCTATTGTTTGAAACTAGATTTATATTTCAAAGTAAAATGGCTCTAGAAGGCAATGGAATCTAAGAAATGTAAATCAGAACCAAAGGAGCATGACTTGTAATTGCATTTCTGAAAGACTTCAGTGTAGTGTGTAGGATCTAGACTCAAAGATCTGGTAAGAGTGGGAACAAAAATGAATCAGGTTAGGTAGAGAGACACGTTTGAGACATCATCAAGTGAAAAATATTACTAGGTCTTTTCAGGTAACTGGCAGTAAGCAGTGGAGATTGCAATTATTACAAATATTTTTTCTTCCATCCATGCCCGTTGTTTACTGGGCCATGCTAATGCTATATAATAATAACATATTCAAAGACTCATAGAATTAAGAACACTCATTCTTGAATGGGGTAGGTGCTGTACTGATAGTCAAGAGACATGGTGTGTGAATTTTCTTTATTTCTGCTCACTGTCCCTTTGAAGAGTGATTAAATCCTCTTCTCAGATTTACAGCTCAGGGAAAGTTTGAGGTGCACAGCTTCCAGCCCAGCTTCCAGTTTCTATCAGAGATTTATCTGGTTTGGTCTTGCTATACTGAGTTGAGATCTGATCTTACTCCTCAGTGGCTGTTCATGATACTCTGAACTACAAGAGAACATATATGCAACATCAGCAATGACACAAATGAATCCAGAGAAAAACAAAAAGTTTTATACTCTGGCTTCAGCCTGCAGTTTCATGAGTGTTTTCTCTATTCCTTGCTGCCTCTGCTAATGGTTTGGTTGTGGGAATATCAGGTAAACTGGAAGGCCACTGCCTTTCAACCCTCAAATTCTTTTTCTCTTTCTTCCTCCACTTTCCCCAAAGGATATCAGCCCCAATTTGGACATGGAAAGCTGTCTTCTTCAAATATCAGTACCTGGTCAGGAGCAAGGTAGGTGTTCAGTTTCTGGCTGGCAGCAACCGCAGGTGTCTGAGTAGGCGGGGTAGAGTGGGGAATGGGTATGACCGTGCTTTGGATATTAAAAAGAGCAACCTATGAAAGGCCCTGGTTCCTCATTTCATCTTTATCCAAAAATATGCACATTTGGGCATGCCTATTATCTTCTGATTTCCAGAAATGGAGTTCAGGAAGGGATCTCTTGATTTTAAATATTAATACATGTATATACAGTGATCTATTCCTGAGCACATGAGAATTTTTATAGTCTTTTATCTATAAATGGATTAGCTACATTTTACAATCACAAATTGATAACACTCTTCTCCTCAGAAAGCTTTGAGATGCTGTAGTTTCTCTCATGAGTCAGTGTATACCCAGTGTGTCATACGTACATTCATGTCTGCAAATATAATTAAGGAAATTCTGCTCCTTAAAAATGTTATATCCCAAAACCTTACAGGAATATTTTTGATTATTCCCTTATTTGCATTAAAGTCTCCACTATACCCCTTTTCAGGGTGAGAGTTAGCTACCTTTACAGGAAGCTTCTATTTTTTAGGCAAATGGGGTCACAAATAATTTAAATCACCTCAAAGGACCATGTGTTAACTCTTGGGAAATGCTAATCCCTGCGTTTATGAACTGGCTTTTTGATAGTTATGTGAACCAACCCAGCGTATTTATTTCTTTTCTTTTCCCAGAACTATTTTAAATATAAAATCTAAGTGATTCTTTGGTGGGGGCCTGGATAGAAAAAAAATAAGCTCTTTTTCATGTTGATTACTTTCTGTTCAGAATGACAGCATCATTGGTTCCAGCTTGACACCAGACACAATAAGCAAACTATAAAGTGCTCCCCTTCCCAGCTGCATTTCTTAGCAGTCCTTCAGACAGCCTTTCTGCTGTTTAAAGGTGTTGGAGATTTTCTGTTGTATTGGCAACTCTGAGGCCTGGTGAGGGTGGAAGGGTAGAAAAAGCTAGTAAAAGGGAAGAGCTTTGTTTACCTGCATCAAACTAATTCTCCAAGGTTTAGTTTACTCACTGCACTTCAGAAAATGCAGTAAGAGAGAAGGAACTCCAAATCCCTTGATTGCCCATCTGTTTCACCTAAAGATCAGGCTATCCTCCCTTGGCCGCTATAATATTTCACCTTGCCTTCTGACTTTAGGACTTCAGTTCACATAAAGTAGTCAAGAACAGTATTTATAACAGAAAAGCTTAATAAAACCAAAAGAGGCAGAAAACGGGTCACTGATGGACATTTACTATTTGTTCATAGATTTTTTTGTTGTTGTTATTGTTGGTTTTTTTGTTTTGTTTTTAGTTAGAGGGTAAAATTCAAGTCTTAGGAAGTATGTTGTGAAATCTGCTACAGTGGGACCATTAGACTCCTCCCCACAGACATGCTGCCTGAATGACTCACCCACATTTCCTAGATGGAAAAAAATTATTGAAGCTAAAAGTGACTTTCACTTGGAATTAATCATTTTTTTAGTTACCCATTTTCTTTCTCCCTCTTTAGGATCAACATAAGAAGGATAAGCAGGCTGGCTTTGTGGGCATGCAACGTATGTAGTCACAAAGTCCCCATGCCCAGAAGGGCCTCTTGATTTGTTTAATGGTCTTCTGCCCGCTTCTTAAAATTCTTAACATTTGTTGTAAATTATGTAATTGGTCCTGAGGCTAAATTAGAGGTAATGCTTATTTTGATGGTGAACTAAGAGTAATAACAGAAGCACCAGACTGGAAGGTCTCACCTAGGAGGTATCACTAATTAGCAGTCTAACCACTGGCAGTTAACCATTTAATCTATCTGGTGAATTCTGTTAGTGAGTGGGCCTAGACGGGTAGTTTAAGGTACATGGTATATTCGCCTTGAGGTATCATGATTTTTGCTGCAGGGCAATGCGGGGGCGTGAGTGGACTGGCCTCTGGGTCCCTTTCCTGCTTCAATGTGAAGAGTGGGTCTTTAATCTCTTCCATGTTCCAAAGATCTCTTCAGGGTCAAGATTCTATGAATAGTGTTCTCAGAGGTCAGGACTTGTGATTGGGGATGAGGTAAAAACAGAGAAACATAGAGGCCAATGATTTTCCAGGATGAAAGATTTGGATTGGGAGGGGCCAGATGCCAAGAAAATTATGATGGCAAATTAAACTCCTCTTTATTTGCCAGCTGAAATACTATCTTCACAAGGAATTCTTCCTTGACTCACCTAGTTTCCTGTGACATTTCTTGCTTCTGAACTCCCATAGGCCTTAAGATCTTATCACTCATTTGACACAAACTTATGCTGCTTTAAATAATATTTTGGAATAAAAATGCTAATATTAGCATTGCAGTACCATATATATATTTTTTAAAAAATAAATTTATTTATTTATTTAATTTTTGGCTGTGTTGGGTCTTCATTTCTGTGTGAGGGCTTTCTCTAGTTGCGGCAAGAGGGGCCACTCTTCATCGTGGTGCGCTGGTCTCTCACTGTCACAGCCTCTCTTGTTGCGGAGCACAGGCTCCAGACGCGCAGGCTCCGTAGTTGTGGCTCACGGGCCCAGTTGCTCCGCGGCATGTGGGAGCTTCCCAGACCAGGGCTCGAACCCATGTCCCCTGTACTGGCAGGCAGAGTCTCAACCACTGCACCACCAGGGAAGCCTGCAGTACCATATATTTTGTTTCTGCTAGAAAAAAAGTTTCATTTGTGTGGCCTGCCTCCCCAGCCAGTTATAACTTAGCATATGGTAATCTATCAAAAATAGTTCTGAATGCATTTATGGAATGAATAAATATATTATAAGCTCTTTGAAGACAGACAAAATTAATTTGGAGTTCATGTTTTTCTCTCAAGACCTAGCAGAAGATTATGTGTATTCCACTGATACTGGTTATGAAGTGATTTAACAGTTGCCTCCCTGGAATGTTGCCTGGGGAAAGTTTTATGAAGGTACACAGAAAGTATCAGTATACTATAAAATAGCAAGTCTATATTCATTTTAATTTCCTGAAGGAAACTGATTTTTCTTACAAAATATCTCAAATAAATAAATAAATAAGTAAGAAATGTAAAAGAGAAGAAAAGACAAAAAAGCATTTCCTTCCATTTCCTAGCACAGTGACCCTGATCCTTCAGAGGGAAGTTATCCAGATGGAAATTATCCTCTAAAACATTCCCACCTTCAGTGCTCAGGTTGTAGAGACACAGACCAGCAGCATCACGAAACCATAGCCAGGATTTTGCAGATCATACTGGAAGAAAAGGAAATTTCCCTTAGAAGTCATTTGATTCACATTCAGTCCTTAAAGACCATATATATATGTATATATATATATATATATATATATATATTTATTTTTTTTTTTTTGCAGTACACGGGCCTCTCACTGTTGTGGTCTCTCCTGTTGCGGAGCAATAGGCTCCGGACACGCAGGCTCAGCTTCCATGGCTCACGGGCCTAGCCGCTCCGCGGCATGGGGGATCCTCCCGGACTGGGTCATGAACCCGTATTCCCTGCATTGGCAGGCGGACTCTCAACCACTGCGCCACCAGGGAAGCCCCTTAAAGACCATATTTTGACCAAACATATAAACCAAGAATTAAAGCTTAACACCCATATATACACTACCAAACGTAAAGTAGATAGCTAGTGGGAAGCAGCTGCATAGCACAGGGAGATCAGCTTGGTGCTTTGTGACTACCTAGAGGGGTGGGATAAGGAGGGTGGGAGGAAGGGAGACGCAAGAGGGAAGAGATATGGGAACATATGTATATGTATAACTGATTCACTTTGTTATAAAGCAGAAACTAACACACCATTGTAAAGCAATTATTCTCCAATAAAGATGTTAAAAAAAAATAAGTGCCAGCAGAATGAGTCAACCCACCATGCATTCCATAAAATCTTCCCTAAGACCAAGAAAAATTTGACCAGAGCTAGGCAATTAGACATCACGCTAATTAAGAATTAACAATTTCAGTTCAAGATGGCCATAAAGGAGGAGCCTATACCCACCTCCTCCCACAGACATCCCAAATCTAGAGCTACGTATGGAAAAATGCCTTTTGGGAAAAACAAAACAAAACAAAACACAAAACAAACTAGCTGAACAACTCCTACACATTGGGTGAACAAGAAAAAAAACACATCCAAGAAGGTAGGAGAGACTGAAACACAATATTGCCAGAAGCCTCACACCTGGTGCATGGTGACCCACAGTTGGGAGGGAAATCAAATTCCTGAGCTTCTCTGTAAAGAGTGAAGGGATTTCACCCCCACATCTGGAACCCTAGCTTTTAAGACTTGCACCTGGGAAATGAGCCCCCAAAACATCTAGCTTTGAAGCCAACAAGACTATCGCAAACTGAGAAACAGTCCATAAAGGGCTTGCGTGGATTCAGCCACCCTCGACCCTCGATCCCAGCACAGAGGCAGCTGACTGAAAAACGCCCAGTCTCTGTGGAAGAGGCTTATCTTAAGCATTGGCCTGAGAGGCAGGCGTCTAATTTAACACACATCCAGGGGTCTACTGAAATACTCTCCAAAGACAGAGGCTGATGGGTGCCATCTTTGTGTTCTCCCTATATCTATGAGGTTTTCTTTTAATTTAATTTTTTTTGTTGTTGGACAAAAATCTTTTATTTTAACTAGAGATCAAATAAGTATTACCTTAATAAAGACAGACAGGCAGCCAAGTTGTAAAAACAAAACAAAATGAAAAAAGTTTAGTATAAATAATTGTCTATTTTTCTTTGAGAATTTATCTTAGTAATAATTACTGAATGCATTAGTCACGGTGAAAATTATATTCTATTCTACATATACTTCTCTACTGGTACAGAAAAATGAAACTGGCTATGGTCACCACATGATACTGCTTTTGATAGTCCCAAATTAGACGAGCCACTGGTTTTGTTATTGGCAGAAAATGTCCCATCATAATTGTGAAACTCCTGCTGAAAAAAAGAAACAATAGTGTTTGTAAAGCCACTGCAAAATAGAAATACTAAATAGAAAAAAGAAAGTCTTATAATTTGGTACCATCTGTTAATGATTTTCTTTTCAATTTCCACAAGAAAAGAAATAATTTGATGCTATTGTTTGAAGAGGTTGAGAGAGGTGTTAATGTCCAGTGTCAGTTAATTGTCTCTTGGTAAGAAAATCACACACATAATACTTTAGATAAGGGAGAAAACCTCATTGTAAAATTGTGTTGGATGAGAGGACAATTGTTCTATCAGGTTTAAGAGTTTTTGGCCTATGGAGATAAGATTCACTACTGCTATATTAGATGAATTTCTTTTAATAGACTTCAGTAAGTTAACTTCATCAGTATGCATCTTATAGCAAGAGACACACTTTCCTTGCTATAGTATTTGGGGCATGGCTCTAGGGACCCCATTTACCTCTTTTCTTTTAACATCTTTATTGGAGTATAATTGCTTTACAATGGTGTGTTAGTCTCTGCTTTATAACAAAGTGAATCAGCTCTACATATACATATATCCCCATAGTTCTTCCCGCTTGCATCTCCCTCCCATCTTCCCTATCTGACCCCTCTAGGTGGTCACAAAGCACCAAGGTGATCTCCCTGTGCTATGGGGCTGCTTCCCACTAGCTATCGATTTCACATTTGGTAGTGTATATATTTCCATGCCACTCTCACACTTCGTCCCAGCTTACCCTTCCCCCTCCCCGTGTCCTCAGGTCCGTTCTCTACATCTGCATTTTTATTCCTATCCTGACCTAGGTTCTTCAGAACCAGTTTTGTTTTTTTTTTTAGATTCCATATATATGTGTTAGCATATGGTATTTCTTTTTCTCTTTCTGACTTACTTCACTCTGTATGACAGACTCTAAGTCCATCCACCTCACCACAAATAACTCAATTTCGTTTCTTTTTATGGCTGAGTAATATTCCATTGAACATATGTGCCACATCTTCTTTATTCATTCATTTGTCAATGGACACTTATGTTGCTTCCATGTCCTGGCTTCTGTAAATAGAGCTGCAATGAACATTGTGGAACATGACTCTTTTTGAATTATGGTTTTCTTAGGGTATATGCCCAGTAGTGGGATTGCTGGGTCATATGGTAGTTCTATTTTTAGTTTTCTAAGGAACCTCCATACTGTTGTCCATAGTGGCTGTATCAATTAACATTCGCACCAAGAGTGCAAGAGGGCTCCCTTTTCTCCACACTCTCTCCAGCATTTATTGTTTGTAGAGTTTCTGATGATGGCTATTCTGACTGGTATGAGGTGATACCTCATTGTAGTTTTGATTTGCATTTCTCTAATGATTGGTGATGTTGAGCATTCTTTTTTTTTTTTTTTTTTGCAGTACGCGGGCCTCTCACTGTTGTGGCCTCTCCCGCTGCGGAGCACAGGCTCCGGATGTGCAGGCTCAGCGGCCATGTCTCACGGGCCTAGCCGCTCCACGGCATGTGGGATCTTCCCGGACCGGGGCACGAACCCGTGTCCCCTGCATCAACAGGCAGACTCTCAACCATTGCACCACCAGGGAAGCCTGATGTTGAGCATTCTTTCATGTGTTTGTTGGCAATATGTATATCTTCTTTGGAGAAATGTCTGTTTAGGTCTTCTGCCCATTTTTGGACTGGGTTGTTTGTTTCTTTGATATTGAGCTGCATGAGCTGCTTATAAATTTTGGACATTAATCCTTTGTCAGTTGCTTCATTTGCAAACATTTTCTCCCACTCTGAGGGTTGTCTTTTTGTCTTGTTTATGGTTTCCTTTGCTGTGCAAAAGCTTTTAAGTTTCATTAGGTCCCATTTGTTTATTTTTGTTTTTATTTCCATTTCTCTAGGAGGTGGGTCAAAAAGGATCTTGCTGTGATTTATGTCATAGAGGGTTCTGCCTATGTTTTCCTCCAAGAGTTTTATACTGTCTGGACTTACATTTTGGTCTTTAATCCATTTTGAGTTTATTTTTGTGTATGGTGTTAGGGAGTGTTCTAATTTCATTCTTTTACATGTAGCTGTCCAGTTTTACAAGCACCACTTATTGAAGAGGCTGTCTTTTCTCCATTGTATATTCTTGCTCCTTTATCAAAAATCAGGTGAGCATAGGTGCGTGGGTTTATCTCTGGGCTTTCTATCCTGCTCCATTGATCTATATTTCTGTTGATTACTGTAGCTTTGTAGTATAGTCTGAAGTCCAGGAGCCTGATTCATCCCACTCCGTTTTTCTTTCTCAAGATTGCATTGGCTAATCAGAGTCTTTTGTGTTTCCATGGAAAATGTGAAAATTTTGTTCTAGTTCTGTGAAAAATGCCATTGGTAGTTTGATAGGGATTGCATTGAATCTGTAGATTACTTTGGGTAGTATACTCATTTTCACAATGTTGATTCTTCCAGTCGAGGAACATGGTATATCTCTCCATCTGTTTGTGTCATCTTTAATTTCTTTCATCAGTGTCTTATAGTTTTCTGTGTACAGGTCATTTGTTTCCTTAGGTAGGTTTATTCCTAGGTATTTTATTCTTTTTGTTGCAGTGGTACATGGGAGTGTTTCCTTAATTTCTCTTTCAGAGTTTTCATCATTAGTGTATAGGAATGCAAGAGATTTCTGTGCATTAATTTTGTATATTGCTACTTTACCAAATTCATTGATTAGCTCTAGTAGTTTTCTGGTAGCATCTTTAGGTTTCTCTATGTATAGTATCATGTCATCTGCATACAGTGACAGCTTTACGTCTTCTTTTCTGATTTGGATTCCTTTTATTTCTTTTTATTCTCTGATTGCTGTGGCTAAAACTTCCAAAACTATATTGAATAATAGTGGTGAGAGTGGGCAACCTTGTCTTGTTCCAGATCTTAGAGGAAATAGTTTCAGTTTTTCACCATTGAGAACGATGTTGGCTGTGGGTTTGTCATATATAGCCTTTATGATGTTGAGGTAAGTTCCTTCAATGCCTAATTTCCAGAGGGTTTATATCATAAATGGGTGTTGAATTTTGGTGACACTTTTTCTGTATCTATGGAGATGATCGTATGGTTTTTCTCCTTCAATTGGTTAATATGTTTTATCTCATTGATTTATTTGCATATATTGAAGAATCCTTGCATTCCTGGGGTAATCCCCATTTGATCATGGTGTATGATCCTTTTAATGTGCTTTGGATTCTGTTTGCTAGTATTTTGTTGAGGATTTTTGCATCTATGTTCATCAGAGATATTGGCCTGTAGTTTTATTTCTTTGTCACATCTTTTTCTGGTTTTCATATCAGGGTGTTGGTGGTTGTGTAGAATGAGTTTGGGAGTGTTCCTTCCTCTGCTATATTTTGGAAGAGTTTGAGAAGTATAGGTGTTAGCTCTTCTCTAAATGTTTGATAGAATTCACCTGTGAAGCCATCTGGTCCTGGGCTTTTGTTTTTTGGAAGATTTTTTTTCACAGATTTGTGATTGGTCTGTTTATATTTTCTATTTCTTCCTGGTTCAGTCTCAGAAGGTTGTGCTTTTCTAAGAATTTGTCCATTTCTTCCAGGTTTTCCATTTTATTGGCATCGAGTTCCTTGTAGTAATCTCTCATGATCCTTTGTATTTCTGCAGTGTCAGTTGTTACTTCTCCTTTTTCATTTCTAATTCTATTGATTTGAGTCTTCTCCCTTTTTTTTCTTGATAAGTCTGGCTAATGTTTAATCAATTTTGTTTACCTTCTCAAAGAAACAGCTTTTAGTTTTATTGATCTTTGCTCTTGTTTCCTTCCTTTCTTTTTCATTTCTTTCTGATCTGATCTTTATGATTTCTTCCCTTCTGCTAACTTTGGGAGTTTTAGTTCTTCTTTCTCTAATTCCTTTAGGTGTAGGGTTAGGTTGTTTATTTGAGATGTTTTTTTGTTTCTTGAGGTAGGTTTGTATTGCTATAAACTTCCCTGTTAGAACTGCTTTTGATGCATCCCATAGGTTTTGGGTCATCATGTTTTCATTATCATTTATTTCTAGGTATTTTTTGATTTCCTCTGATTTCTTCAGTGATCTCCTGGTGATATGATAGTAGCATATTGTTTAGCCTTCATGTATTTGTATTTCTTAAAGATTTTTTTCTTGTAATTGATATCTAGTCTCATAGCATTGTGGTCGGAAAAGATACTTGAAACGATTTCAATTTTCTTAAATTTACTGAGGCTTGATTTGTGACCCAAGATATGATCTATCCTAGAGAATGCTCAATGAGCACTTGAGAAGAAAGTGTATTCTGTTGTTTTTGGATGGAATGTCTTATAAATATCAATTAAGTCCATCTTGTTTAATATATCATTTAAAGCTTGTGTTTCCTTATTTATTTTCATTTTGGATGATCTGTCCATGGGTGAAAGTGGGGTGTTAAAGTCCCCTACTATGATTGTATTACTGTTAATTTCCCCTTTTATGGCTGTTAGCATTTCCCTTATGTATTGAGGTGCTCCTATGTTGGGTGCATAAATATTTACAATTGTTATATCTTCTTCTTGGATTGATCCCTTGATTATTATGTAGTGTCCTTCTTTGTCTCTTGTAATCGTCTTTATTTTAAAGTCTATTTTGTCTGATGTGAGAATTGCTACTCCAGCTTTTGATTTCCATTTGCATGGAACATCTTTTTCCATCCCCTCACTTTCAGTCTGTATGTGTCCCTAGGTATGAAGTGGGTCACCTGTAGACAGCATATATATGGGTCTTGCTTTTGTATCCATTCAGGCAGTCTATGTCTTTTGGTTGGAGCATTTAATTCATTTACATTTAAGGTAGTTATCGGTATGTATTTTCCTATTACCATTTTTTTAACGGTTTTGGGTTTGTTATTGCAGGTCTTTTCCCTCTCTTGTGTTTCCTGCTTAGAGAAGTTCCTTTAGCATTTGCTGTAAAGCTGGTTTGGTGGTGCTGAATTCTCTTAGCTTTTGCTTGTGTGTAAAGGTTTTAATTTCTCTGTTGAATCTGAATGAGATCCTTGCTGGGTAGAGTAATCGTGGTTGTAGGTTTTCCCCTTTCATCATTTTAAATATGTCCTGCCACTCCCTTCTGGCTTGCAGAGTTTCTGCTGAAAGATCAGGTGTTAACCTTATGGGGATTCCCTTGTATGTTATTTGTTGTTTTTCCCTTGCTGCTTTTAATATTTTTTCTCTGTATTTAATTTTTGATAGTTTGATTAATATGTGTCTTTGTGTGTTTCTCCTTGGATTTATCCTGTATGCGACTCCCTGTGCTTCCTGGACTTGATTGACTATTTTATTTCCCATATTAGGGAAGTTTTCAACTATAATCGCTTCAAATATTTTCTCCCTTTCTTTTTCTCTTCCTCCTCTGGGACCCCTATAATTCAAATGTTGGTGCATTTAAATGTTTTCCCAAAGGTCTATGAGACTGTCATCAATCATTTTCATTCTTTATTTCTTTATTCTGCTCTGTGGTAGTTATTTCCACTATTTTATCTTCCAGGTCACTTATCCGTTCTTCTGCCTCAGTTATTCTGCTATTGATTCTTTTTAGAGAATTTTTAATTTCACTTATTGTGTTTTCATCATTGTTTGTTTGCTCTTTAGTTCTTCTAGTTCCTTGTTAAACGTTTCTTGTATTTTCTCCATTCTATTTCCAAGATCTTGGATCATCTTTACTGTCATTATTCTGAATTCTTTTTCAAGTAGACTGCCTATTTCCTCTTCATTTATTTGGTCTGGTGGGTTTTTACCTTGCTCCTTCATCTGCTGTGTGTTTCTCTGTCTTCTCATTTTGCTTAACTTACTGTGTTTGGGGTCTCCTTTTCGCAGGCTGCATGTTTGTAGCTCCCGTTGTTTTTGGTGTCTGCCCCCAGTGGCTAAGGTTTGTTCAGTGGGTTGTGTAGGCCTCCTGGTGGAGGGACTGGTGCTTGTGTTCTGGTGGATGAGGCTGGATCTTGTCTTTCTGGTGGGCAGGATGGCATCCAGTGGTGTGTTTTGCGGTGTCTGTGACCTTATTATGATTTTAGGCATCCTCTCTGCTAATGGGTGGGTTTGTGTTCCTGTCTTGCTAGTTGTTTGGCATAGGGTGTCCAGTACTGTAGCTTGCTGGTCGTTGAGTGGAGCTGAGTCTTAGCATTGAGTTGGAGATCTCTGGGCAAGCTTTCACCGTTTGACATTACATGGAGCCAGGAGGTCTCCGGTGGACAGATGTCTTGAACTCAGCTCTCCCACCTCAGAAGCACAGGCCTGACACCCAGCCGGAGCACAAAGACCTTATCAGCCACATGGTGCAGAAGAAAAGGGTGAAAAAAAGAAAGAAAGAAAGAAGAGAGAAACCAAACCAAAAAACAAATCCACCAATGATAACAAGCACTGAAAACTATACCAAAAAAAAATTTTAAAAAAAGGACAGAGAGAACCCTAGGACAAATAGTAAAATCAAAGCTATACAGACAAAATCACACAAAGAAGCATTCACATACACAGTCACAAAAGGAGAAAAAGGAAATATATATATATATATATTTAAAAAAAAAAGGAAGAGAGCAACCAAATCAATAAACAAATCTACCAATGATAATAAACTCTAAATACTAAACTAAGATAAACATAAGAGCAGAAAGAAATTAGATGCAGAACGCAAACCCCAAGTCTACAGTTGTTCCCAAAGTCCACCGCCTCAATTTTGTGATGATTTGTTGTCTGTTCAGGTATTCCACAGATGCAGGTACATCAAGTTGATTGTGGAGATTTCATCCGCTGCTCCTGAGGCTGTTGGTTAACCCCGTCCTGTCTGAGCAAAGAACAGACGCCCTCAGGCGACCTACACGCAGAGGCGTGTAGCCAACTCCAGTCCTCTCCCTGGGATCTGAACTCCAAAGCCCGAGCCTCAGCTCCGAGCCCCCACCCACCCCAGTGGGTGAGCAGACAAGCCTCTTGGGCTGATGAATGCTGGTCACCACTGATCCTCTGTGTGGGAATCTCTCCACTTTGCCCTCTGCACCCCTATTTTTTCGCTCTCCTCTGTGGCTCTGAAGCTTCCCCCCCCCCGCCACTCCCTGTCTCCGCCAGTGAAGGGGCTTCCTAGTGTGTGGAAATATTTCCTCCTTCACAGCTCCCTCCCAGAGGTGCAGGTCCCATCCCTATTCTTTTGTCTCTGTTTTTACTTTTTCCTTTTGCCCTACCCAGGTATGTGGGGAGTTTCTTGCCTTTTGGGAATTTGAGGGCTTCTGCCAATATTCAGTAAGTGTTCTGTAGTAGTTGTTCCACATGTAGATGTATTTCTGATGTATTTGTGGGGAGAAAGGTGATCTGCACGTCTTACTCATCCACCATCTTGAAGGTCTCCCCTTTTTTAATTTTAGATTCCACATATAAATGAGATCACACAGTATTTGTTTTTCTCTGTCTGACTTGTTTTACTCAGCTTGATGCTTTCAAGTTTCACCCATACTGTCACAGTGGCAGAATTTTCTTCTTTCTGTGGCTGAATAATATTCCATTTTATATATATACCACATTTTCTTTATCCATTCATCCATCCATGGGCACTAAGGTTGTTTCCATGTCTTAGTTATTGTAAATAATACTGCAAGGAAAATGCAGGTTCAGATATCTCTTTGAGATAGTTATTTCATTTCCTTCAGATATATACACAAAAGTAGAATTGCTGGATCATACAGTAATTCTATTTTTAATATTTTGAGGAACCTCCAAATTGTTTTTCATAGTGGCTGTACCAAGGTACATTCCCACCAACAGTGCACAAGGGTTCCCTTTTCTCTACATCTTTTCCAGCATTTATCTCTTTTCTTTTGGATAATAACCATTCTAACAGGTATGAGGTGATATCTCCTTGTGGTTTTCATTTCTGTTTCCCTGATGATTAGTTAGTTGTGTACCTTTTGGCCATTTACATATCCTCTTTGGAGAAATGTCTATTCAAGCCCTTTGTCCATTTTAAAATCAGATTTTTTTTTTTTTTTTTACTATCAAGTTGTCTGAGTTCTTTATATATTTTGGATATTAACCCATTATGAGATATATGATTTGCAAATATTTTCTCCCACTTCTCTCAGTTTTGTGGAAGAGTTTGAGAGGATCATCTCTGGTTGTACAAGGTCAGAGGTTTGTTCCCCGGCAGGGCTGCAAACTGGGCTCCACAATCACTTCTGGTCAAATAGGGTCTCAGGCTGTGCTCCCAGACTGCATATGGTGCTGCTGGCTGAGCTCTGTGTTTAGGTGAGGCTGTAGGTAGGGCTTCATGATTGGAAGGACCTTAGGCTGCACTCTGTGAGCAGGTAGGCTCCTGGCTGTGCCTGGCTGTCAGGTGAGGTCACTGGCCAGGCTCTTTGGTTGGGCATGGTCACTGGCTGAGCTCCCTGCCTGGGCAAGGCACAGACTGTTTTCAGCAGTCTGGTGGGGCTGTAGGCTGGGCTTTGTGGCTTGGGTGGTACTGAGGCTTTGCAGGGTCACTGTTCAGGCTCCCTGGCTGTGCCGGGCCAGTGGCTATGCTCAACATTTGGGCAGGGCTGTGGGTTTGACATCCTGCCCAAGTGGGGCTGTAGGACGGGATCTGTGGCTGCCCATGCATGACAGGAGTCTATGCTCAGCAGCTGAACAGAGCTGCAACTTTGATTCCTTGCTTAGGTTCTGTGGGTTTTGGCAATATTGAATTGACATGCATACTCTAAAAAATCTCACTATGGTCAACACAGGCTCAGGCAATGTTCCACAACCATTTCAGTTAAAATCTAAGTTAAAATACAAACTTATTTTAATAATTGAAATACTTGATCCAGATCCACACAGTAATTAGGCATTGAATCTGGAATTCAAACCTCTTCTTTGCCTGATTTTAAACCCTGTTTTATTCCCAGACGTTGAGATATAGTAGTGCATGGAGCATTAATGTGTTTTGTTTGGGTTTCACAGTGTTTTATTAAAAGTGTTTTTAATTATATATACATAGGATATATATATGTAGGATATATATATATGTATGTATATATACATATCATTTACATAAATATATGGATTTTCAGATTTTGGAAGATGAAAAATAAAATGTTTGAGATGAAATACACACTGGGTGGGTTTAAGGGATGATTAGATGGAGCAGAAAAATAGATTAATGAACTTGAAAACATATCCAGAATAGAACACAACAGAGAAAAAAGACTAAACAAAAAATAGAGTGTTAGCAAGCTGAGAGATAAAGTCAAATGGTCACATAATTATGAAACTGGAGTCCTTGGGGAGACACGCTGGCCATTAACACTATAGCACTATAGCATGCAGCAAGGAACTGTGGAGGGGTGAGGCCACTCCGTCTGGTTAGGTGCGGTACAACAGAGGGCCCAGATTTGGGTCCATCCTTTAGCAAGGAGGCTTCAGTGGCCATGCCAAGGCTGCAGGTGCTACTTCCATGACAGTAGGCATGAAGGGAAGCTACATGTGAAGGGTCACAGGTTCAGGGCCTTTAAGGGCCTCTGTTTCAAAGAGAGCCCAGTATGTAGTCAGCAATTACCACTTAATGGCATATAGTATGGGACCAAGCAGGAGGGCAGCTTCTTATCTGAGAATCCCATGGACAGCTTATGGCCATCATAGGTGGTCCAGAGACTCTCGGACACAGAAGAGAGTTTGCTAAAGTCTCTAGAATGAAGGAGTTTCTGGAGAGCCCTAAGGAGAGTACCTACTGCTTTGTAATTTGGATAGATTCTACAGACTTTCTTTGGAGGGAGCCCCATTCAAAGTGGGAAGATTTGCAAATAATGGCATTAATGGGCTTAAGTAAAAATTTGTATATGCTTCTAGAACCCTCCAAAGCCTGAAAGATGTTGGACTTGTTTTATAGCTGTAGATGCTGAAAGAGTCAATAGCTGTTTCCTGACAGCGTCAGGGATAGAGTGGCCTTTGGTTTACCAAATAATTTTAAGGAATTTAATTGAGGCTTTGAATCATATTTGGGGCAATGGCTCATCCTCATTTTTTTTTTTTTTTTTGCGTTACGCGGGCCTCTCACTGTTGTGGCCTCTCCCGGTGCGGAGCACAGGCTCCGGACGCACAGGCCCAGCGGCCACGGCTCACGGGCCCAGCCGCTCCGCGGCACGCGGGATCTTCCCGGACTGGGGCACGAACCCACGTCCCCTGCATTGGCAGGCAGACCCTCAACCACTGTGCCGCCAGGGAAGCCCCATCCCCATTTTTTGAGCTCTTTTATGAGTATTTGTATATACTAACAAGTATATTAAATGAGTCATCTTGGAAGAGAATATCATCAATGTAATGTCATATCTGTGCCCCAGGAGAAAACTGAATGCAGTTAAGATGTTGCCTGTAAAGATTACGTGTGATTAAAAGCTGTTGAGGTACCCAATGACTAGCTGGGTATAGGTCTGTTATGTCACTTCAGAAATGATGGCAAACTGCAGTTGAGAGACTGTTGAAAAAGGCACTGAACAGAACATAGCCAAATCGATAATGGTTAATATTTACCAGTTCCTGATTAGATAGAGTCAATAATTTCAATAATATGCCTTAATTGTGGGAACATGGCATTAAATTTGAGGTAATCTACTGCGAAGCACCATTCACTCCTACCAAGTTTAAGAATAGACCAAATTGAGCTGTTAAATGGAGAAGCAATGGGGATAATCATCCCTTATGAAATAGATACCACTCTTTGAAAGCTCTGTTTTAATTTACTCTGGGCCATATTAATTGCACAGTCCCTACTGGGCTTACTTGTTTTCATTTACGTTAGCTGGCTGCCTCTTGCAGGCGTTTATATACTACACTGCTGGAAGCCAGCCATCTGTATGAGTTAACCTCCCCCCCCACCCCAAACATACTAGCCTTCCTAAAAGAACCTCCATGTCACCTGTTTTTTTCAGATTCTCCATAGCAAACGGGATTCTTCTAGACACATGGCTGGCATGCAATCGATATGTTGAGTTTGAAACATACGGTTCCCTAACATCCTTCTGTGAAGTAAGCCAGTTTGGGAGACACTGTAATATAAAGGTCGTAAAGGTTAGTATCTACACTGGGTTTGGTTTTTGGCTTTTCCTCTTATTAACATTGCAAAAAGAGCAAGTCAGTTCCCTCCCTAAGCTTCTCATTTATAAAATAGAGGTGTAATAACATGTATTCTAAAGTTACCATGTGTATTCAATGAAATCTAGTTTATTGACTACAAAGTGTTAATCAATGTGTAGCCTCCAGGGCATCCCCCTTTCCACACTATTTCAAAGGAATGTTCTCATCTTAGACATTGTTTTAACCAATTAATTACATTTTGATTGCTTGTGGGATGCCCATCTCCTCTTTAGGCTGACTCTGTCAGCGCTGTTTATAACTTAGTTGGGCTTTACTTATACTGTGTTTAGCTACCTTGATCAGTTATTTCTAGAATTTCCTCTGATTTTCAAGTGGATAATTTGAAGTAGAAATCTGAACTTGCTTCTACCTTAGGAAATTCATCTCCTGTGACAGTGCATGTGGCAGATGGCATCCTCTGATCCTTCTGCTATACTCTGAAGGGTGAAGGTGGTTTGCAGTTTTTTCTTTCTTGATGATACTATTTCTTGTGAATGAAGAACATGAAAATAGAATTCACTGCCTACTCTACTTCTGTTTAGAAAACTGTCCTTCAGCTTTGCTTGTCTGCATCTGTCCTTTAAACCTTTCCACAGCCCACTTCTCTTCCTCCCCTAAGACAGCTGTACTCCCGCTTTCCATCTGACAATACATCTCCCACACACCTTATATAATACTGGAAAAGAAGGGACCTTACTTATCACTGAGTCTAATTTTTTGAATTATTATTTTTCAGACTAGATTTGCTCAATTTACCTTAGCCATAAGTGAAAAGAGGATTAGAACTTCATAAGCCAGCACTAAAGCAGGCATATATATCTAAATATTAGTCACTTAAAAACAAATAGTAGATGCAAACTATTATATATGGAATGGATAAACAACAAGGTCCTACTGTATAGCACAGGGAACTATATTCAATATCCTGTGACAAACCATAATGGAAGAGAAGAAAAAAATAAATACAAATAATACATGACTGATGTAATAATTTAACATTATGAAAGTATTTAGATTAAAATTAATAGTGTTTTTTCTCAAGCTCCAATTCTGCCCTCTTCAATGTATCCACTGTTAAACATAAAATTCTTATCATTCTATATATTTTTATTTGTTTATGCAAGATTACATCAATTGTATACATACAAAATTTTATTATAAAACCAGGATCACAGTATGTGTTATTCTGGAATTTTTTTCACTTCACTCTATTTCATAAATACTTTTTCAAGACAGCACTCAAAAATATAATTCAGTTTTTAAAATGAATGCATTATATCCCGTATTAAGAATGTACATCATTTACTCAACCATTCTCATATTGAAAGATGCTCCAATTTTCCCATGTTTTTTGCTAATAAAATAATGCTTTTATATACATTCATATGTCTATATTTTATTTTTATTTTTAAAATAAATTCCTGGAGGTAGGATTGCTTGGTTAAAGGATGCCTGCATTATAAATTTTAATCCATATTGCCAGAAGGCAATTCAAAAATTGTTGCAAGTTAAGCCTTTCAACAATGCATGAGTAGACTTCTTTACTTACTTCCTTGCTTCATGAAATGTTGCTAAACTTTTCCAGGTGGAAGGAAAACTTTTAACTTTTAAAAATTTGTATTTATTTTGTGTTTTGTCAACTATTGTGTTTGATAGTATTTTCATATTGGCCTTTTGCATGTCATTTTTTGTGATTGCTTCTTCAGATACTTTTGCTCATTTTTATTGGTTTATTTATCCTTTCTTAATCAGTTTGAAGGAGCTCTTTGTAAATTAATGATAATTATTCTTTGTCTTCATACATATTGCAAATAGTTTGTATTTTCCTAAGTTTATCTTTTATTCTTTGGTTTTGTATATAGTACCTTTTGCCATAAAAGCTTTTTTAAGTTTTACTGAATTAAATCATTTATAAAATACTCCTAGGTTTTCTGCTTTCCTTTAGAAAACTTTCATAAGGAGTGGGTATTTTAAATAGAAATGCATACAAATTCTCATATTTTTTTCATTTTTAAGAACCCATTCAGACTTAAAAGACTTAGGCCAAATTTTCATTGCACATGAAGAATTTTCTTGCAGTGCATTTTAATTTTTCTGGAAGCGTGTCCTCATGAATCACATCTTTAAATTGACTGTACCAGTTATGAATTTATTGCCTCTTAGCCTGAACTATACTCTTCTTCACTGTGCTTTGGATACTGGAGCTGGACCCTGTAGACATTTCTTCTTTCCTGTTGGCACAATGATTGTCTTTGATAATAAAGTGTGCTGGAGTGATTCTGCAAGGCCAGAGCAGGAAGAAGGGATTTCTTTTCCTTCTTCCAGTCTGCTGTGATAGCCACATATTGGTTTGTGTGTGTGTGTGTGTGTGTGTGTGTGTGTGTGTGTGTGGAGGTAATAGTGGGAAACATGCTCATCTCTACAGCCCTCATGGTTTGTTTGCAGCCTTCACTCTTCAGCAAATATGTCCTCCATTCAGCAGCTGTCTACCCCTGTAGTCTAGCTGTAGTGGCTGCCCTTTGGCAAGCTGATTTTCCACTATTGGCTGTGTGTTCCTGTAACTGCTATACCTTTTTTTAGAGATCTGAATCTCAGCTTGTGGGAAGGGCTCCTATAAGTTTCTAAATTCCTTTCTTGTTTGTTCTCCCTTAGTCCTAGGAATAGTGCTGCTTCCTGCCATTGCTGCTTCAATTGCTACTATGTCTTAGAATCCTCTCTTACTGCTTTTAGTATTAACCATTCTTTATTCATTAATAATTCTTTATATTAAATTTTCCTTGTTAAATTACTGGTGTGGTGTTTGTCTCCTGACTTGGCCTTATTTGAAATGTAAGCATAATTTTAAGGTTTCTGGGAGAAAACGTCTTCTGTGCATCAATAAGGATTGGTATGTAGATTTACCTTAAAAGATGAAGTTACAAATGTTGACCACAGTGACAAATGAAGGCAACATGATAGGTAGATAAAACTCCCAAATATAGAACTTATAGTAATTTCCCAATCGGTAGTAGTTTGTGTTTTGCCTTATAATATTTGCCATAACTATGGATCACCTGTGCTTTTATTTATTAATATTTTTCCTTCAACCAAACCATATTTAATTGTCTTTATTTTTAATACAGTCTTAGATTTACAGAAAAAATAAGCAGATGGTGCAAATCAACCCATTTTAACTTAAATAACTTGTTTAAAAATTAACTTTATAAAATAGTAGGTAGTAATAATATATATTTGCCATAAAGCGTCAACTGATAAAAAGTATTTAATTATTAAAATAAAGTGTTCACGTATTAACTAAAATCATATCTTGTAACATTGTATGTTCTATGTTTGAGAAAGAGTAGACCAGAATATCTCTGAGGCAAGTCTCTGTCTATAAACTATAGGCACAATATGTTCATGCACTTTTTGTTTGTTTCAGGAGAGTGTGAAGGTCAATTGTTCCAAATACTATCTTTTATAAACAACAAAAATACCTACCTATATATACATATATATCTATCTACATTTGCATTTGTGTATGTATCCACAAATCTTTCTGAATATATGGCTAATATCTATGTCTGAAATATCTTAATCTATATACCATCATTTCCTTTTTCTTTGGAATTTGTTCACTTACTTGATGTACTGGCATAAATCAGACCCATTATTATCCCTCAGCTGTTCCTGACATTTTTATTTAAATCATAACCTTGAAAGGGCAAAAGCAAATTGCTTTCTCTTTACTCTGTAACCCTATAGCAGTCAAATAGTGCTATTCATGATTCATCAGCCATCAGGAAATGTTTTCAATGAAGATGATAAGGCAGAAATTTCAAGGATTTTCTATTGTTTATTGAGTTCAAACAAAGCACGTGGGGTTGCTGTTGCCACAGTAACAGATCTGTCTGCATTAGTTCATAGCTTTGTCTTTAATAATAAGAAACTGGATTCTTTGTGTGTGTGTGTGTGTGTGTAGGCATGAATGTTTGTGTACTTCTATTTCACTTTACATTAGATTTGTGACCTTTATTGTAATGGCATATGCACATACAGATCCATTTAAGGACTAAACAGTCTTTTTTTTAGACTCCTTCTGAGGCATAGACTGTTCCCTCTTTTTACTAATAGCAATAATATTGCAATGAACATACATGTACATATCTCCTTGAACATGGAAAAAAATCTTTAGAGAGATTAAAGGGAAATTTCTGAGTTAGGGTTAGTATTATATTATAAATGTACAAGCAATATATGTTTCTATTTTCCCACATTGTTTCCAAAAGTTAATTTCATGAACCTTATTAACTTCATTCAGTTAAATGAATGTGTGAAATTGTATCACATTTTAAATCTACATTTTCTCTGGACTTCCCTGGTTGCACAGTGGTTAAGACTCCGTGCTCCCAATGCAGGGGGCCTGGGTTCAATCCCTGGTCATGGAACTAGATCCCACATGCATGCTGCAACTAAGAGTTCGCATGTCACAACTAAGGAGCCCGTGAGCTGCAACTTAGGAGCACATGTGCTACAACTAAGGAGCCTGCCGGCCACAACTAAGGAGCACACCTGCTGCAACTAAGACCTGGTGCAACCAAATAAAAAAAAATAAATAAATCTACATTTCTTATTTAGTAGTGAAATATAATATTTTTTTCATATATTTATTGTCCATTTGTGCTTTTTTGTTTGCAAACTGCTATTACAATATCCTCTGCTCATTTTTATGATCTCATGTCAGCCTGAGGTATGTCTTTTCTATCTATTTATGACAGTTCTATTTTTCCTACAAGGAAGTTCATCAGTAAGCCTACGCTGGGTTCTGTTGTATTAACAACCTTCAAATCTCAATGGCTTCATGCAACAAAGATTTATCTTTTTCACAGGAAGTCTACTGTGGGTTCAGATGTCTCTTCAGGAAAGCTGTCCTCCACGTAAACACTCAGCAATCTAGACTGCTCTGACTTTTCAACACGAATTCTCCTCCACAATTCCTGTGCAGGGAAAGAGAGCTGAAAGGTCTCACACTGGCAATTAAGTCCTTATGTCTAGAAATGACACGATTCATTGGCCAGAATCAGTCACATGGCTTAGCTTAATTGCAAGGGGCAGGGAAGTGTAATCCTGCTACATGCCTGAAAGGAGAAAAGGGCCACTTAACGATGATCACTAGACATTGTTATCACAGGAAGATTTAAAACTTTGTGGACATTTATTCTTCCTGATGAACTTTAAAATTATTTTAAGTTCTCTCCCCAAATAGCATTGGAATTTTAATTAATATCGCCATACCATTTCAGAGTAATTGGTGACAAAGAAAGAGGAGGAGAACTGACATCCTCCATTATTAAGCCTTTCTATTCATAAGCATCTTCGTGTCTCCAAATATTTAAACTTCATTTATATCTTACAGGGAAGATTTACAGCTTTAGCCATATTTAGTGTCTCTAGTCTTTAGTTAATTTCTAGGCACTTTATATTCTATGTTGCAACTATAAACAAGATTTTTTTTTCTAATTGGTTGTTTCTCATTTATAAAAGGACATTTAGGTATATTTATTTGTATATTACAACCTTAACAACCCTCCTTTTAGTTTGAATAGGTTTTAATGGATTCTTTTAGATTTCTCCAGGTAATAATATTGAATATAATATATTCAATAATAATATTGAAAACAATATTTTTACTTTTAGCCAGTTCTTTCTCACGTCTATATATTTTTCATATAAATAAATATTATTTTTCTGTTTAAATAACAATAGTTTCAAATAGTAGTAATAATCACATGCAAGATTACCTTGCTACTATAAAGAGAATGACTTTAGGATTTTACAATTAAGAATGACATTTATTACCAGTTTGAGCGAGTCTCACTCTTTACATGATTAAGGTACTAACTAAGATGATTAGGAATGGATATTAAGTTTTATCAATTATCTTTTCAGTATCAAGATAATCACATGATTTATCTATTTTGACCTACCGATATGATGAATTATATTTAAAAATTTTCCTATTAAGCTCCTTTGCATTATATAACAAAGCCAACTTGGTCATACTATACTATACTTTTAATTATGTTTATGGACTCATTTTACAATTATTTAGAATTTTCCTGTGTTTTTAAATAATAATTGGCCTAAACTTTAGTTCTCTTTGTGCTATGTTACATCTTGCTGGCAAGATTATGCTAGCTTTGTATAATGAATTGCAGAGATACATCTTTTTTATTTGCACTACAATAGTTTAAGTGGCATCTGGATTTTCTGATAATTAAAAATTTGCAAGCAGTCACTTATAACAATCTTTGGTACTGGAATTCATTTTTGACTATATTTCCCAATCCCTTCTTCATTCATTTTTCTATTAAGTTTGCTTACCCTTCTTAGGACAATTTTGGTCATTTTTGTTTTCTTAGAAAATGCCCATTTTATCATAATTTTCAAATACATAAGCACAGAATTGTAGACTATATTCAACTATTTAAAATATACCTCTGCATTGACGGTTATGTTTCTTTCTATACTACTTTTGGGGGTTTATATTCTCTTTATATCATAACTTTATTATTTCTTTCTTCCTGCCACTCAGTCTAATTTGATGTTAGTTTTTATAAATTACTGTGCTGAATGCTTAATTTATTTTTATCTCATTTAATGATAACACCAATTATAGTGTAAAATTTCATCACAAGAAATTAGTTCATATCTCATAAGTTTTGACATAAACTATTCCCTTTCCTATTGTTATATATATTGTCTTATAAAATCAGCTTTAATTTCTTCTCTTGCCCAATTGTTACCTTAAAAAGTCTTTTCTATTTTTAAATAGTTGAGTTTTTGGTTAGCAATTTTGTTTTTATTTCAAGTTTATTGCATTATTAATAAAGTCTTTTTTTTTTTTACTTTGAAATATTTTGAAGTTTCTTTAGCTTGTTCTAGGATGTGCTGATTTTAATGTGTTCTAGGGAAATTTGAAGTATGTGCTGTTCCTAGGGTACAAAGATTGCTATACATCCTTCTAATTTGTGTCCCTATTCCCATTGTTGACCTCATGCAATCCATGCTCCATGCTGCTGTTGGGGAGGATTAAGGAGGGGTGTTGAGCTATAATTAGGCACAGGGATAAGGATCAAACGTCTGTGGTTAACTGAGACATCAGAATTGCCTCAACATATCTCTTTTTATTTCCTTGTACATGCCTTAGCGTTCTGCATTTTTCATTATATCCTGAATTCCCTTCATCATAGAATGTTTTACATATTAAAAAATAGTGGGTACTAGTTAAAGACTTGGAGGCATGGTCCTTACTCTTCTTTTATTTGTTAGGTTTGTTTTATTTGTTGAAATGTGCATTGAGACATTGGGGAGAACCTTTATACTTCTGAACTGTTTTCCTGATGCCACTGAAATCAGTGCATTTTCATTAAAATTGGGCTGTTCTTAGTTTTGATTGGCCAAGGATATCAGTTTCCTGAAGACAAACACTTGAGAATTAGGAGACTGGTACATAATTAACTATCAACAAATATCTTTTGAGTAAATAAGTTTGGGGGGGTACTTTTTTAATAAATAAAATTAAAATTTAAAGTTCAAGTGAAAGGCTCTTCATTGTAAGGCTCATAAATGGTAAGACTTGGATTTGAGCCTAGGTCTTCTGACACTGGGTCAGCTTTTCCCAGTGAAGTGTTGCTTAAAATTTTGCAAATTTCTTTTGCAGCCCAGATAAGAATAAGCGTAAAGGTAAAATTCTGCAAAATCTGCTTTTTTGTGGGTTTTGCCAGTTTTGTCAGCAGAATCTTGTCATTTGGGGTCTATCTCATGTACATTAAGTTTTTGTAAAACAATTATACACACACACACATACACACACACACACACGTGCATACCTATATGAAATCTAAACAGTAATTAACTCAGTATTTTAAAACACAACAAAGGATTAACAAAGAATTACTGAATGGGATGAGAAATATATGCAGTTTACTAGTGAGTTAATCTATGCACATTTATATAAGAAACAACCAAAAAATAATGTAAAGTTTGGTTTAAGGATGAACTTTTATTCTATTCTTACAGAAGAATTGGTTAAACCAAAAGTAGGAAACAGCAAAAGGCAATGTCTCTCTTGGTTTTATTTGGATAGCTTTAAAAAAATTTATTCTCATTCTATATTTTCCATTGATTCTTTTCTGCATTCTGTGCTATGTATATCCTATACCAACTTTTCTTTTACAACTTCTTTTTTTTAAAGGGTTCTTAGTACTAAAACTAGAGAATTGTCAATATTTTTTCTCAGTCTGTAATTGATGAAAGTTCCGGCCTTAGAGAGTCATCACTGATTGTATCCCTGGATCTTCCCATCTCTATCCCTGTTTATAAAGAAGTTGAGGAGGGGCTTCCCTGGTGGCGCAGTGGTTGAGAGTCCGGCTGCCGATGCAGGGGACACGGGTTCACGCCCCGGTCCGGGAAGATCCCACATGCCGCGCAGCGGCTAGGCCCGTGAGCCACGGCTGATGAGCCTGCGCGTCCGGAGCCTGTGCTCTGCGACGGGAGAGGCCACAGCAAGTGAGAGGCCCGCGTACCGCCAAAAAACAAAAAACAAAAAAAAAAAAAAGAAGAAGTTGAGGAGATTTTCTCTTCTCTCACATTGACAGTACACACACACACACACATTTCTAGAAGCCCTGTGTGGAGAAGCAGCATGTCTGCTTGCTGCATATTTCTGCAGGCTCAACACAATGCCTGACACAGAGCCAGTGCTCAACATCTATCCAAGGTCTCTCTGGGCTATGCTCTCTGTTTCTCTGTCTGAATCTTCTCTCTCTGATCTGGCCTAAAGCAGGAGGTGGGGATGAAAGTAAAGAGTGTTCAGGTTGGATACATCTTGAAAACAGCCTCCTTCCAGAACTCGTTGACTCTCTCTTATTTCCGTTGTATACTATTCAAAATCTCACATGTCTGCAACTGCACAGGGTTTTTCTATTAACCACTCATGTTTTCTGTATGAGAGCCAATGCTTCCACATGGACACATTGTTTTAGTCTAACTTCTGATACGAAAACATAAAACAATATCACAGTTTGTTTTGAAAAATGGGAACTATCATATAAAATTCTACCACTCTATCACAATGTCCACTTTTGAGTATCCTCTTTGTTTTCCACATGTATCTCAGTCTTTCCAAAGTAGCCATCATCCTGCACATATTACTTTCTATACTCATTTAATAGAACGTTGCAACATTTATTTTTTTTTTTATTGGAGTATAATTGCTTTACAATATTGTGTTAGTTTCTGCCACACAGCCAAGTAAATCAGCCCTATGCCTACACGCATCCCCTCCCTCTTGGACCTCCCTTCCCCTTCCCATCCCACACAACTAGGCCATTACAGAGCACCGAGCTGAGCTCCTTGTGCCATACAGCATGTTCCCACTAGCTATCTATCTTACACATGGTAGTGTATTTATGTCAAACCTAATCTCCCAATTCATCCCACCCTCCCATTCCCCCCTGTGTCCACACATCGGTTCTCCATGTCTGCCTTTCTATTCCTGCCCTGCAAATAGGTTTATCTGTACCATTTTTCTAGATTCTACACATAGGATTTAATATACTATATTTGTTTTTCTCTTTCTGACTTACTCCAATCTGTATGACAGTCTCTAGGTCCATCCACATCTCTACAAATGAACCAATTTCATTTCTTTTTATGGCTGAGTAATATTCCATTGTATATATGTACCACATCTTCTTTATCCATTGGTCTGTTGATGGACATTTAGGTTGATTCCATGTCCTGGCTATTGTAAATAGAGCTGCAGTGAACATTGTGGTAGATGACTCTTTTTGAATTATGGTTTTCTCAGGGTATATGCACAGTAGTGGGATTGCTGGGTCATATGGTAGTTCTATTTTTAGTTTTCTAAGGAACCTCCTACTGTTCTCCACAGTGGCTGTATTAATTGCACATTCCCACCAACAGTGCAAGAGGGTTCCCTTTTCTCTGTACCCTCTCCAGAATTTATTGTTTGTAGATTTTTTGATGATGGCCGTTCTGACTGATGTGAGGTGATACCTCATTGTAGTTTTGATTTGCTTTTCTCTAATAATTAGTGATGTTGAGCATCTTTTCATGTGTCTCTTGGCCATCTGTATGTCTTCTTTGTTGAAATGTCTATTTAGGTCTTCTGCCGATTTTTGGATTGGTTTTTTTTTTTTTTTTTTTTGGTATTGAGCTGCATGAGCTGATTGTATATTTTGGAGATTAATCCTTTGTCTGTTGCTTCATTTGCAAATATTTTCTCCCATTCTGTGGGTTGTCTTTTCATCTTGTTTATGATATTCTTTGCTGTGCAAAAGATTTTAAGTTTAATTAGGTCTCATTCACTTATTTTTGTTTTTATTTTCATGTTTTTCTCTAAGAGCTTTATAGTGTCCAGTCTTACATTTAGGTCTTTTATTCATTTATTTATTTTTGGCTGTGTTGGGTCTTCCTTGCTGTGGCTTTCTCTAGTTGTGGTGAGCAGGGGCTACTCTTCATTGTGGTGCACAGGCTTCTCATTGTGGTGGCTTGCTGTGGAGCACGGGCTCTAGGTGTGTGGGCTTCAGTAGTTGTGGCTCGTGGGCTCTAGAGCACAGGCTCAGTAGTTGTGGTGCACAGGCTTAGTTGCTCCATGGCATGTGGAATCTTCCCAGACTGGAGCTCAAACCCATATCCCCTGCACTGGCAGGAGGATTCTTAACCACTGCACCACCAGGGAAGCCCTACATTTGGGTCTTTAATCCATTTTGAGTTTATCTTTGTGTATGGTGTTAGGTGGTGTTCTAATTTCATTATTTTACATATACACCATGGTCAAAGTGGGATTTATCCCAGGGATGCAAGGATTCTTCAATATACATAAAACAATCAATGTAATACACCATATTAACAAATTAAAGAGTAAAAACCATATGATCATCTCAATAGATGCAGAAAAAGCTTTTGACAAAATTCAACACCCATTCATGATAAAAACTCTCCAGAAGGTGGGCATAGAGGGGACCTACCTCAACATAAGAAAGGCCATATATGACAAACCCACAACAAACATCATTCTCAATGGTGAAAAACTGAAAACATTTCCTTTAAGATCAGGTACAAGACAAGGATGTCCACTCTTGTCACTATTATTCAACATCGTATTGGAAGTCCTAGCCACAGCAATCAGAGAAGAAAAAGAAATAAAAAGAATACAAATTGGAATAAAAGAAGTAAAATTGTCACTGTTTGCAGATGACATGATGCTATACATAGAACATCATAAAGGTGTCACCAGAAAACTACTAGAGCTAATCAATGAATTTGGTAATGTTGTAGGATACAAAATTAATGCACAGAAATCTCTTGCATTCCTATACACTAACAATGAAAGATCAGTAAGAGAAATTAAGGAAATAATCCCATTTACCATTGCAATAAAAAGAATAAAATATCTAGGAATAAACCTACCTAAGGAGGCAAAAGACCTGTACTCAGAAAACTATAAAACACTGATGAAATAAATCAAAGATGACACAAATCGATGGAGAGATATACCATGCTCCTGGATTGGAAGAATCAATATTGTGAAAATGACTATACTACCCAAAGTAATCTACATGTTCAATGCAATCCCTATCAAATTACCAATGGCATTTTTCACAGAATTAGAAACAAAAATTATACAATTTGTATGGAAACACAAAAGACCCCGAATAGCCAAAGCAATCTTGAGAAAGAAAAATGGAGCTGGAGGAATCAGGCGCTCTGACTTTAGACTACACTGCAAAGCTACAGTAGTCAAGACAGTATGGTACTGGCACAAAAACAGAAATATAGTGGAACAGGATAGAAAGCCCAGAGATAAACCCACACACCTATGGTCACCTAATCTATGACAAAGGAGGCAAGAACATACAATGGAGACAAGACAGCCTCTTCAGTAAGTGGTGCTGAGAAAACTAGCAACATTTATTCTTGCATGTACATGACAGTTATAATTTTTTACCTTTAAGAATTTATAGTGTTATGGGCTTCCCTGGTGGCGCAGTCGTTGAGAGTCCACCTGCCGATGCAGAGGACAAGGGTTCGTGTCCCGGTCCGGGAAGATCCCACACGCCGTGGAGTGGCTTGGCCTGTGAGCCATGGCCACTGAGCCTGTGCATCCGGATCCTGTGCTCCGCAATGGGAGAGGGCACAACAGTGAGAGTCCCGCCTACTGCAAAAAATAAAAATAAAAAATAAAGAATTTATAGTGTTACTATAAATATATACTATACTATACTATATACTATAAAGAGTTTATAGTGTTACCAAAATCAACATGGCTTTGAGCCTTGAAAGAAATGGAGAGGATATTTTCCTAATAAGTAAAATATTCAGTATACATATTGGGACAATATCGCAAATTTAGTGTATGACTTAACTAGTTCTCCAACCCATGTTTTCTGACACCAAATCTAGAGGTTACTCCTAATACCACCTAATAGCTTCTCTGGATAAGAGGCTTCGAAACACCTGCCTTCCAAACACCACTATATTTGTTTGCCCCTTTAGTTTGTAAGAGTTGTAGCACTTTATCTGCACAGAGTGAGGATATAGAAATGTCTCTGTTCTACTGCTTAGTTGTTCCAATAATGGCTCCTGAATTTCCTTCAGGAGTGCCTGCTTTGCTTTCTACCTTTCACCTTTAGTCTCCCTAGGTAAGTTGGGTTGGTTAACCACCATCCAAAGTGAGCCATTTTTCTCAGGTGGTCATAATTGGGAAATTCTCCCTAACCCAATCACTTGTGCCAAAGGCATCAATACTCTTTTAGCTTGAAGAACATGATTTGCCTCTCACAGAATACTTTTTGAGTATTAGTTTCTTAGCAAGATTTTTTGAGGCTTCTCGTCCATTGCATCCCACCTCCTACCTACTGGGTCATACAGCTTCCTTCATGGTGATTATACAGCTCCGAGGATGCTCTGTCCTAGCACTGTAAAATGTTCTTGTGTAGCCACTTGAAGTCACATCCAGTTATTCCATCCAGAGGCAATGCTGTAGTCTTCCTTAAAAAAACTGTTTTTGTCTCAAAGTTCACAATATCTCCTGGTTCTCTCATAATTCCATCTTAATATTCTACTCTTCTGTATAAAATGGCGCACAATCACTAACACTTTCTGATTGTGGAGCAAAATTGCAATATTAGTAAGCTAAGCAAAAAAAATGCAAGTAGAATTCCTCTATAGAATAAAGGTCTACTAAAGATGACAAAAGAAAGCAGAGTATATCTCAAATTTAAATACTCTGACAGTGAGCAAGAAAAGGAAATTTAAAACATAGCTTTTATTTGTGTAAGGGATTAGAGTCAGAATAGTTCCTGGAACAAAGCAGATGCTCAGTATATGTGCTGAACAAATGAATGAGTAAACAGCTGGTACATACAGCTTCCCTCCTTGTTCATTGATTCACAGATGCCTTTAGCCATCAGTCCTAGAAAATGGGTTCTTTTCCTACTGAATGTTCCTAAACTTCTTTTCTGAGAGATCTAAGCCCTAATTAGTCTTCTATTTATCTTTGCTGTTCATTACAGTTTTATAGAAAGTTTCTTGGGCTCTAAAACCACTGTTCCAGCTCCATGGAACATCAAAATCCTATCTCCCCTTTAGAATTAAGGTCGTTTCCATTGCATTGAAACCTTTATATTGTCACTTTCTGGATACCGTGTTAGGATCCCTTTTCTGGACACTAAAACCTCTAAAGAAGCAAGGCCTAGGGGAATGGGTTTGGGGAGCAAAATATATTAAAATGAGTCAGTAGATACACTTCTAATTAGATACACCTCCACATTCGTCAGCAGCTTGCTGACCTCTCCCTCACTTCCTATGCAGCTCCCATTTGGAGTTTCTACCAGAGTGTTCTCTGTGGCTAGGTGACATCATTCTTGCTCTTTGACTTACAAATGAGGCTAAGACCATACATGGCTTAGTTAACAGCACTTAGATGTGTCCTTATATCCCTACCTCTTGCCATATTATATGTCACTAATTGCAGGAAAGGAGTAAAGTAGGACAGAAAATCCTTATTCAATAATAACAATTGAAAACATATGCCTTGATGCTCCAGTAGGTCATTCTTTGTATAAAAAAGGGAATCTAAAGATAATGATGACTTTTTCATTGTTTACTATTATATGGTTATCTTTACATAAATTCTGTTTTCAACACAGTTTTGCTTCTTTCTTTCTTTCCCCTTTCTCCCTTCCTTCCTTCCTTCCTTCCTTCCTTCTTACTATGTATGGGTCCTAATTTCTCTTTGCAGGGGTTGTAATTCCCGTTCCTCCTGCCATCACCCCTCTCACCTGTCTATGGTAAATACTCAATAACTATGTGCTTCTGTCAATGCTTTCAGGCTGATCTATCTCATTCTCCAAGTGGGGCTACGTCATCTCCCAATAAGTAGATGGGATGGAATAATTAAACGTCAGAGTTGGACCGTTAGAGAACTGTGTACCTAGACTGCATTATTTTGACTCTTTATAAACTGTCTTTACTGAGCTAGGTTTGGAGTGACACCAAGGTTAGTATTGAGGGATGTTATACAGAAAACAGCTGTGTGAATCTTGCAGCTGCATGTCTTGTAGGCATGGCATTGAGGCTTTACAGTCTGTTGTATTATATAGCTTCTTCTATGTAAGGATGCAGAAGAAATTCCGTTCATGTCCGAAGCCCAGAAAGGTTGGACTTCCCCTCAACAATATTGTAACTCTAGTAATTAATCTTAATATTTTCACTACTTTTTGCCCAGGGAAATCAGATATAAATATGCACCTCCTTTTGTGAAAATGTGTCACTTGTTATAAATCTTGTATCAGTCTTATCTTTGACTTATTTTTTGACTTCATTACCTTTTCACACCAATTAGCTCACTTATTTCAAGATTTTATATTATTCAATTGTTCACTTTTCTGTAAGCTGCCCCAAATTCTTCCCCATTTTTTTGAATGAGTCAGATAAGCATCTATAATAAAGTTTTTATAAACACCCATAAATAAATTTTAATATTCAGTAGTTGGTTCAATTAGTTTAAAAAACTTTATAAGAATAAAATTGAATTTAAAACTGATTACAGGGCTTCCCTGGTGGTGCAGTGGCTGAGAGTCCACCTGCTGATGCAGGGGACGCAGGTTCGTGCCCCGGTCCGGGAAGATCCCACATGCCACGGAGCGGCTGGGACCGTGAGCCATGGCCACTGAGCCTACGCATCTGGAGCCTGTGCTCCGCAACAGGAGAGGCCACAAGAGTGAGAGGCCTGCGTACCGCAAAAAAATAAAAATAAAAATAAATAAATAAATAAAACTGATTATAAAACACTTTTGATGCTAAACTCTTACTATTATATGCTTATCTTTACATAAATTCTGAATGAAAATGAAATGAAAATTATATTGTGTTAAATTTATATCCTGTTAATCCAAACATATATATTTTTCTACCATTAATTGCTTCTGAATTAATTTTTCCAAGCCATGTATTTTTAAATTATTTTAACTATTTGTCATTGGATTATTATTGCATTTTCAAATTATTTATGGAGATTCATTCTGAAAATATGCAGATGAGATTTTATGTTTCTTGTTCAGACTTTTGATTTTTTATATTTAGGAATTTTTACATCTATATCATCTGTACCTTGAGATGGAAACCTCTTCAAGGTCAGGGCCCAAAATGACTCTATTCTTTATTATTAGTCACTAATAAACTGCCTTCACTACTTACTACCTCTGTGACCTTGAACAAATGGCATCTCAGCTCTGGGCCTCAGTTTCCTCACTGATAAAACGTGGATAATTATAATAACCATTTCATAAGGTTGTTGTGGTTGTTTTAAAGGATTAATCACATCAGGAATTTGTAACTAGCACTTTGGGTATATTAGTAATGGCAAAGTAGCTGCTTAGCTGACAACTCCCCAAATCTCTGTTGTTTTACAACATAGAAGTTTATTTTTCACTCCATAAATGAGAGAGGGTACTCCACACAGTAATTTAGGGGCCCAGGCTGATGGAGTCTCTGCCATCATCAACATATAACTTTTAAGTTTTTACTGGGTGATCTATTATCTATCTGCCCTATCTATCTATCTATCTATCATCTATTTCAGGTGGCAGTGGTGGGATATATGCCTGGAGAGGAAAAGGGTTAATGGAGAATATCAGAAAAACATCACTTCTGCCCACAGTCTATATGGTCTTCCTTATATTTGACTGTAACTGGGAAATGTAGTACCTATGTGGGCAGCTTCTTCCCAGCAGTAATTCTTCCCTTCAGAAGAGGAACATGAACCTTTGATAGACAGCTTGATATCACTACCTCACAGATACATGGGAAGTAATTGGTACATGTTGGGTATTGTTTGTATATCTTTATATACCACTCAATACAATGTATCATACTTACAATTTCCTTGTTAAACTCTCCAATTAGGCAGGAGTCCTTTGAAGTCACACAGGGACTATATCTTGCACAGAGTCCCTGGTTGTTAGCAGAATTGAAGAACAATATAAGTTCTTAACAAATGCTTGGTGAATGGATTTCTGTGGATGGCACTCGCTTAAGAAATAAATAAATATCTGATCTGTTGTTGACTATACAATCATAATCACCATTAGTATTAACTGAAAATTACAAATAGCTCCTCTACATTGGAAGTTTAAAGTTCCAAAAAAGTGAACTAGTCTCATTGCTTGGCCTCACTGAGTATCAACAATCTGAAGAAAAATAAGCCATCTGGGTGTGGATGGATTTGAAGAATAATAGATGCTGTCATGGCAGTTAATGACAACATGGTCACCCCTTTGAAGTATTGTATAATGGTTGCCACTGACTTCCCGTTTCTCCACACCTTTTTTGGGAAATAATAAACCTAGATGTGTAGTACAATTTATCAATGATTTTGTAATCTAAAATCAATATCTAGAGTTATGAGAATCTGCTTAGATTGACTAAGCTTTCCTCCACTGCTCCAGTTGTGTTAACGCCTGCTTTTCCAATTAGATGACATTTAATCTAATGGGGAATGGGCTGTTGAACACAGTGTCACGTTCCCTCACAATTTGGTCCTCATTACTTCTATTAAAATCACAAAAGAGGACTCCAGTAAGAGGTGAGTAACTTGTAATCTAACCTTTGCATTCTCAGAGCCTTATATCCATGTCTCTCATGACGTGCAATACTTTCTCTCTTCTAAGAAGGTGATATCTCAGAATGCTAGAGCTACAGAGGTAAAAATTGGCATGGACGGTTGTGTCACTATTCCTCTGGAACTTTCACATATCCTCCCCCTTTTTCTGGTTCTTCTGAGATCAGGACAAAAGGAGGGTTCTAGATGGTAGGAGAAAAGGTTTTTTTTTTTAGTTGTTTGTATTTCTCTTGTGGTTGTACATGCACTCTCTCTTGGCGGGCATCCAGATATTGGCTCTTCTGTGGGTGTATCAATGGATTCTCCAAAGGGCCCTATGGGCACATCTCTCATGAACAGGCCCCTGATATGGATGCACCCTCTGGCTGGACCTGATGATACCCTCCAAAAGCTTTTGCCTGTAGCAGAAATCCCTATAGCTTATTACCACTTGCTTGTCCTATGCCAGCAGGGCATCCTCTTTGGTAGAAGCCCAACAAGACAATTCAAACATGGTTACTTGGCCCCTAGGACATACATCCTTATCCTGCCAAATCATGGAGCAGTCTCCCCAAATTCTAATAGCCCTCTTTTAAACGTGTAGACAAAGCCTGATCCAGCCAGCCTCTCACCTTCAGATTTCCCCAGTGACTACTATTTGTGTTCATTTGTGCCCGCAAACTCCTGGGGCTACATAGCAGACTCTTCAAATATCTCTCCCCATAGCTTCACTTTGGCTCCACAGAGACTTGGGACAGGCCTATGAATTTTTCTTGCTCAAAGGGCATTAAACTAGTATTAACCTCACTTCTTTTCTGATATCAAGTTAATCTTTAAGCTTTCTTTCTCTTGGCATGATAGAGGGGAGACACAACCCTTCCAAATCTTTTCCTAAGGGGGTAGGAAGAGAAAGAAAAAGAATTCTTCACTCGTATGAAAATTCTTCGACCAATTCTGTTCAATAACCATTTGAATTTCTAGTCTTATAAGACAGAAGCAGAAGATGATGGAGGGTTTCAGAGTCACTGATCTGATGTGTTTATGTTTTAGCACAGCATGGATTCATCTTATATACAATAATTATCTGATAAAAATTTGTACAACTGCCACAGATCAAGCCATTTCAGGGTCTTTAATTATTTTAAATTCCAAAATCCCATACCAAATTCAACTTTTCAGTTCCCCTGACTCTCTACTATATTCTTATTTTTGTGTGTTTTTATGTTTTGCTGCACGCTTGGACCATTTTTCTTTTCTTACAAACCATGTCTTGTAAATCTGTGTTTGGATTTAATTTTCTTTGCATAACCCAAAGGATATATATCATGAAAATCTGTTGCTTTGCCACTAAGTGGTTCTGATTCTGAAATTAAATATAGTAACTCGTATGATTATGTGTATATTGGCTAGATTTTTCTGTGTTTATAAGTTAGGTATGTTGCCTTCTGAGGTTGAATGGCAACTATTACCACTTGTCTCTCCTGAATCAGTCAGTTCATCATTAATTTCCTTGTCCAGTGTGTCATTCATGATGGTGCTTGGATATTTAGCCCTGCAGGGAGAAAAAAATAATCTAGGAATATGTTTTATTGTTTTCTGTGTTAGAGTTTCAGCCAAAACCCTGAGATAATAGAAAATGTTCCATTTAATATATTGTTACTCTAATAGGAAATTTTAATGGCATATTTTCTTTTTTGTAAAGTATGAAAAGAAATCTTAACTAACCTACTTGAGACTTTTGACACATATTATCACTCACATGGCAGTTAGGTGATAACCATAAAGCTGAGTGAGAAGCAGTTGCTGGGAGGTGGGGCTAAGTGGTCCTTTTCCCCACACCAGACTGACAGTACACACTTTCCAGCCTTCTCCTCAGCAAAACTGAAAATAACCACACATCTTGAAACTTCAGAGTGACTTACAAATATTCAAAAATCTCCCATTGTTAAATAGTCAGATGCTGAGGGTCTGCTAAGTGGAAGTAATAGGTTGTTTCAAGGATTAAAAGCAATTAAATTTTTTTCTGACCCTGACATCCTAAATATCTCTCCTGCTTGACTGAAACCTTTCTGAGGACTAGGGCTCACTTACTTATCTCTATCTCTTCCACCATCCCATTGGGATTGAACATATGATCTTTAGAGTGTTGCCAACTTGGATTTTGCTCTGGAACTTAATGGGGCCCTGAATCACCCTATGATTCAGGAAACTAGCCAGTGGTTTGATTCCTTTGTCAGGGTTTTCTCCCCTTTATAGAGAAATTCCTCAAAACCAGATGTCTATATTTGCTGTTTCCATTTCCTTTACTCTCAGTCTCTTTTGAACCCATATTAATTGGTGTTTTGTTCCCTCTTCCACTGAAAGAACAATTCTATAGTCCTTGATGATCACCATGGTACCAAATCCAGTAAGTGATTATTATTCCTCATCATATTAGGTCTATCAACAACGTTAGGAAGAGTCGATCATTCTCTTCTTCTTGAAACACTTTCTTCACTTTGCTTCCAGGAAGTACCCTGGTTGTGTTTTCCTTCTATTTTGCTTGTTACCCTTCCTCGATCTCCTCTGTTTGTTCTTCCTCATCTCCCTGAAGCCCATTCTTCAGACCTCTTCTCCTCTGGTTCTATACTCACTCCCTAAGCTCTCTCTCCCAGTTTCAGGGTTTTGAAAGCCATGTGAACTCTGGAAACTCCTAAATTTATATTTACAACCCACATGCCTCTCCCGAAATCATTCTCAAACATCCAACTGCCTACTCAACACATCCCCCTTGATGTAAAGTTGTCATCTCAGACTTAATATGGCTAAAACATAACTCTAGATTTCTAAGCTCCCAATCTGCTCCTCCCACAGGGTTATCTTAGTGACTGGCAGCTCCATCCCAGTCACCCGAGCCAAGAATCTCGGATTCAACTCAAGTTTCCTCTTTCTCTTGTAAAATTCTTTCAGTGGTACCTTCAAAACATATCCTGAATCCAATCATTTCTCAAGACCTTCTTTACTACCTATTTTATCTAAAGCAATATTGTCATTCACTTGGACTATTATAACCTCCTAATTTCCCCTGTCCACCCCAACACTTGGCAAAAGTAGGCATTCCAGTAATATGAATTAACTAAATTCATATTAAATTTGAATTCAGATTTTTGCTAAGGGAATGAATGAATGGCTGCTTATTGTTACTGGGTGGCTGTTTGGAGGTCATGTCCCCCAGGCTCGCCCTTAAGATTTGAGATCGCTTTGAGACTCCCTCACCAATCAACACATATGTGTGCACGTCTGTGTACACAGTTCTCGCCTCTCTTATCTCTTAAGAGGCTTTAAAGACTGCCTTTTAACTCTTGGTAAGGTTATTCCAGTAAGGCAGTGAATGCCCCTTTAGATAGAAGAAGGTGAGCTCCACCTTAGGAAAATTATGGTGCTAAGCTGGCAAGACATTCTAAAGGGTAGAAGTGAGAGCTTTTTTTTATTTGAAGACTAAGATTCTTTTATAATAGATGATGGAATAGGAAATTAACAATGAGTGGAATCTGGCAAAACTACCTATCTAGGTGGGATCTTAAATCAGATATAATTGGCCTCTGACTTCCCAGTGACAGGAACAACTTCAAGATCAATGACTACTGGTAGACATTTTCTTCCTAAAAAGAGCCCAAATCAGCATTTATGCTGGCTTGGTTTGTTTCTCACTCACTCTGACCCATTCCATTATTTATTGCCAGAGGTCTGAGGCTTGAATATTATCTCAGCTCTGATTTTCTTATTGCCCTACTTTTAGGCTTCATGCTATGTGGACTTGATCTGCCTTTGGCTATTAGGTTCATCAAAAATGTTCAGTTTTTAATAATAACTTCTAGTTCTTTATGCCAGGTGCCCTAGGGCCTTTGGATCCACAGCCAAATCACAAAAATGAATAAAAACAACTTTTCTACTTTCACTAATAGGAGTGCAAACTTCTCATCACATTTTCAGCAGAATTGTCCTTTCATCAAAGTCTCTTACTTGGGGTGATTGGGTCTAAGATTTAATCAAAGGACATTTGGCTCAGACAGAAAGGTGTGGAATTGTTAACACTTCACTTCAACCCTGCTTTGAGTATTCAGATAATAATAATAATTATAGCTACAGTTAATACTGCTTACCTTGTGCTAGGCAATGTGTTATATTTTTTACTTTTAACTCTACTGACAGCCTTATGAAATATGTACTATTTTTTATCTCTTTTCTATATATGAAGATATGAGGTTTAGAAAGGTTAAGTGACTTGCCAAAAGTCACAGAAGAGACAAATTGCAAAATGGATACTCACAAATGTACTCCTAATGCCAAAGACTATTATTTAAAAAAACTTCACACTACTATCTCCCTTAGAGCAAGGGGTAGTGACTATGAGGCAAGGCATGTTGATTTCTCCTCTTTCTGTAAGAGAAAAGGACCAACACGTGAGTCCTCTCCAATTATTTTCATTTCTGTCCTGAAAGAATAAGGTAACAGAGTCATTTAGATGCACCTTTGGTGCCCAAGTTGAGACAAATGATTTCTTAACGTTCCCTACTTGATAGAAGCTTAGGGAAGCTACTCACTGAATTATGTCATTGAACAAACCATGAGATCAGGATATTTTCTGTCCTGGCAGATTCTGAAAAAAATGGAGCCAGAAAACTTTTGGAGGAAAAAAGCCACATTTGAGAAGCATTCTCTGGCATTATCCTGTCCCAAGGCATCCACTTTCTGTGACTTATTAAAAGTAGCAAATGCTAATGTTTAAATTAGATTTTTAGTATATCAATTTCACTATTTATTAGAAAAGGGCTATAATTCTACCCCTGGGCCTTTTTAGCTACATTAATAAGGCCCAAACCTATATAAATAACTTTTGATTGTCTGAAAGTGAAAATACATCATGAATCAGACTGACAAAAACAAGGAAACCCAAACTCATTTAAACCAATAATTGGCTCATTCCTACTTTTGGCAATTCCTTATATATTTCCCAATAAATTAACATGATTACACTTGAGACCAGAGAACATCAATTTTCACTTTAAATTAAAGAGAAAGTACTTTGATTGATCATTTACCTGACCAGCAACAGGTCTCCAGAGACTCCAGGAACTCATTAATATATTGAGCTTTGAAGTTTTTGATTTGGTAGAATATCTATGTTGAGTCAGTATTAAGTGGTATAATGCTCAAATTCCTTCTCAGCTAGTTAGGTCCATGGGTTAGAAAATGCTGCTAGCAAAGCCACTTATTCTGCGTAGAGTAGAGAAAGTTGCTGTTCTGAACTATTGATAGTATTCTTAACTCCAGCTTGTAAATATTTGCAGTGTTTCACAAGGCAGGAACCAGGGACAATCGAACCATGGCATTCATTAGGGCCTTTTGTACTTTGCTAAGCTTATCTCATCACTAAAGGAAAACAAACAGTGTTGCTTTCCTTCTACCTCCAAGAATCTCATCTTGCTTGGTCAAATCCACACCATTTTTTAAAAGATAAAGCAGAAGGCTCTTTGGGTTATATCTAAGGGCATCAACATTGGGAATGGCCTAGCCAGGGCAAATTACTTTATATCAAGGACCATTTTGTCAATTAGTCGATTGTATAGAAGAGACTCCTGTGACATCTGAGCAAGCATGGTTAGAGGAAAGAGTGGTTGAACTCTTGGCTTCCACCATCATGTGATTGTTTACTCAACATCTCCACTCAATAAATTCAGACGAGTCTCATATTTAACATGTAAAAATAGAACTCTGGTTTTCCCTTTGTGGAGGGTTGAATGGTGCCCTTCCCAAAAGATATTTCTACCTGGAATCTGTGAATATGACTTTATTTGGAAAAGGAACTTTGCAGATGTAATTAGGTTAAGAATCTTGAGATGAGATATTCTGGATTATCCAGGTAGGTCCTAAATCTAATGACAAGTGTTCTTATAAGAGACAGAAGAGAAGATACACAGAGGAGGAGAAGGTCATGTGAAGACAGAGGCAGAGATTGTGGTCATACAGCTCTAAGCCAAGAAATGCCACCAGAAGCTGAAAAGGCAAGGGAAGATGCTCCCCTAGAGCCTTTGGAGGGAGTACGATCCTGCTGACACTTTGATTTTGGACTTCTGTGCTCTAGAACTATGAGAGAGACTAATTTCTGTTGTTTTAAGCCATCAAGTTTGTGGCACTTTGTTACAGTCGCCCCGGGGAAACAACCTCCCTCTTCAAATCTGCTTCAGCCCCAGCCTTCAGAAGATAGTAGCTCTGGTCTTCCAGCTCAGGCCAAAAACCTGGCAGTGGGGGAGGTCATCCTTGGCTCCTTTCCTCTCATCTAATCCATCAGCAAATCCTGTTCCTCTACCTTCAAAATATTCCAAGAAGTCAATTATTTCTCATTATTTCCATTGCTACAGTCAACATCTCTTGCCTACCGTATTACAAAAGCCTACTAACTCATCTCCCTGCTTTGATCATGTCCTACTACACTTCATTTTCAACAGAACAACAGGAGGAAGACTTTAAAAACCAAATCAGATCATGGCACTTCTCCATTTAAATAATGTCAGTGGTTTCCTATTTTACTGAGTAAAACCCTAAGTTCTTACAATGCCTCTAAAGCCCCAAGGCAGCTGCTCGTTACCCTTAACTCGCTGTAAGAACTGCCCAAAACACCTTTTCAGAATGTGAAACTCCTCCCCTTAAACATGCCCTATTCCCCTTACCCTGATTAATCTCTCCCATGACACTTAACTTTCTAACTATGTGATTAACTTTTTACTTAAGCATATTGATAGTCTTCTCCCATAAGAATGTAAGCACCATGAGGGTGGGGTTGTTTCTTTGGTTTTTTGTTTTTCCTATTTTTACCACTGCTGTACCCTAAGCTCCTAGAATAGTAGGCAGCAAATTCTTTCTACAAAGGGCCAGGGAGAAAATATTTTATGCTATGTGGTCCATATGGTCTTTGTTGCTGCTATTTAATTTTACCATTGTATCAATAGTATGAAAGCAGCCATAGACTGGGTGTGGCTATGGTCCGATAAAATTTTATTTGCAAAAATAGGCATTGGGCAGGATTTAGCCTGTGACCTATAGCTTACCAATCTCTGTTCTAGAACAATATCTAGCATGTAATATTTGTTGAGTGAGTAAATACATGAAATTCACAAAAGTGGGAAGATTAGTAATCCTCTGGGAACCTCATTTTATTTAGCTATCAAATCAGGATATTAATGTAATTCTCCTAGGGGTGTTTTCAGGTTTAAATGAGAAAAGTTATGTGAGAAAACCTGGATGAGTGTCACATGCATGAAATTCATAACAGGACTTTCTCCCTCTGCCATGTAGAGAGTAGGAAAACGTAAAATGGGTTATTGAAAAGCATTGTCTTAGTCCACTTGCCTTAAACAGTAAATAGTTATTTCTCCCAGTTCTGAAGGCTGGAAGTCTGAGATCAGGGTGCCAGCCTGGTCAGATTCTTGGTTTGGGACCTCTTACTGGTTTACAGACCACCATCTTCTCTATCCGCACAGGGCAGAGAGAAGAGAGTAAGGAAGCTCTCTCACTCTCTTATAAGGACGCTAATCCCTTCATGAGGGTTCCGTCCTCATGAAGCAAGCAAGGCCCCACCTCTTAATTCCATCATGTTGGCGATTAAAATTTCAATATATGAATTTTAGGGGACCACAAACATTTAGTTTATAGGAAGCATCTTGTATTTGTACATTATTTTTAATTCTGGGCATTTCACATGTATTACTTCAGTGGATCCTCACAGAAACCCTCTGATGGAGTTGGGACCCTCATACTCATAGAGCTTATGTGATTTCAAAATCCCTCAGCTGGGGGCAGTGCAGTATGAGAATCTTATCTTGGGATCCTGATCTCTGATCATGTGCTATTCCCATCATGATGGCCTCAATCATTTAAAAGTTATTCTTCTTGAAAATAGTGCAGTTTTTCTAAAATATCAAGTAGTTCAGTTTTGTTCTAGTACCACAGTCTTCCCATTCCATGCCCCAGATCTGAGTTATATAGGACAAAGACCTAGAGGATTCTCTCTATGTGGTGCCTGCAACACATCTAGTTGTACTTATTTGCTAAACAGTTGCCACAGTGGGCTATATTTCTAAGATATTTTCCCCCTCACTGTGAATTCAGAGCAATGAGAAATAGAGGGGAATAATCAGCACAGGAAAAGTACCTCATAAGATGCAGAGGGGGCACTGAGATATGGTAGGAGCAAAAATTTTGATTACATACAGAGCTCTGGCCAGAGGGAGTTGGAGGAAGTTTCTGCTGGGAATCCCCTTCTCCCACTTTTACTTGGCTGCACAGTACCTTTGGATACCAGGCATCAAGAATGTTTTTCTGACTCACTGCGGGGATTTCTGGGAAGTCAGCTTGTCAATATGGGGCAAGAAAAATCATCATGAGGCCTGATGGCACAGAACCAGGAAGACTGCCCCAAAGAATGTATCTGTGGCTGTGCTTCCCTCATCCTTTGTGTGCATCCCATTTCCACAAAGAGAAAGCAAACACATTACTTTGCTTCTTAGTCTTTTTACTCCTCTGGACAACTGTCAAAAAAAACCTAACCAATAAGACCTGTGTATTTCTATTTTGCAAGTATTATGTCTTAAGTATTATTTCTTAAGATCATTTCTCTCAACCCCTTTCTCGCTTTGTTCCTTTTCCAACCAAAAGAAATGTTAATTTCATTAGTTTTTGTAACCATAGTGGAGAGGTCCTTCATGATTCATGGATCATTGCTCCAACCCAGTCTCGTTAATTTTCTGTGTCACATAAGTCTTGAGGTCCATTAGTCTCAGGATTATTGAAAAGAGGATCCAGTCGCTTTTTAACATATTAATGCTGTTTAAATGGGCCTTTGTATACTAATTTGGATTTAGTAAACGTAGTTAGGGTTGGGAAGAAAAAGATGAAAGGGACACTGTGACTAAAAAGACAGTGTTAGCCAGGAGCTACATTGGTAATAAGATCATTTGAACATATTTTCATAATGTGCAGGTGCCAAAAATATTTGAAAAGTGGGATGAAGAGAAAGGATAATATTGGAAATGGCAGGGGAATGATTTTCTACTGTATCTCAGCTCTGCCAACAAGGCAACCAGGGAAGAGAAGGGTTGAATAAACACAAAATTTTGGTTGCGGCACAAAATAAGATCAAAGAAAAGGGAAGAATAATCAGAGGTAATGATGGTAAATTGCTTTTTCGTTCAGAGATAATTGACCTGCACTGAAGACATAATTATGGTACCTTGAGGAGATTAAAAGAAAGGCAAAGGCAAAGGCATGGAGTGACAACAAACATGATTCAAGATCCTATAATTATGATGTTTTTATAACCACAATATTTTGATAGTAGCCTTTCAACCTACAAAATGCAGGAACAGCAGAAAACCAAGCAGATTCCATTTCAGTTGTCAGATATGTTTTCTTTTATTTAATTTCTATTTCTTCTCCTTTTCAGTTTCTTCTAACAGTTGCCGGCACTTGAATGGTATCTGCTAGTAGTAAAGATGTGGAAAAGTGGAGAGAAATGATGGTGTATTTAGATGAGAAGGGTGAGTCTGCAATGAGAATTCTCCACTCCTGCCTTTTCATCCAGCTCAAGCTAGGGTATTTTGGGCTCAGTCTGAAATTCTAGCAGCTCTCAGCTGGGCTTTCTATTAGATGTGAATTTTCCAAAGCGTGACTTAGGCACATAAGATGATTTTAGATCATGAGTGAACAATTTTTTTTTTGTTCCATCAGTTATGGATTTGAATGAGCATTTAAAAAGTTATTCATCCCTTAAATCTGTGTTACCATGGTTGTTATTTGCTTAAGATCAGGCCAAGTAAACATAGCAAGTCAATTTAAAGGACAATACAATTAAATAATTGTATTAATGGTGCATGACTTTGGTACAAATCATGATAGAAGCTATCACAAATTACTGACATTTGCAAAATGCTGGTTAGTTCCTCCCTTTCCTTCATCCCACGGAGCTGTCCCATCACTGCCCCACGGTGATACAGTGAGAGAGAGGTGGGATAGCAGTTCTGAAAAACCATCAGAATGGAAATTGTACTGCTATATACTGACCACATTGGTGTTAGTTAAGGCAATATGTAATCTCCAGAAATCTGGACTTGAATTATGTAACGAGTCAACTACTCACTGTTGGCAGGTTAGCTATTAATCTAGAGAGTATGCACAGAGAAACCCATAGGTGCCACCAAAGCTGCATGTTGTAGCAGGGATACATGTGTTTTCTGTCTCAATGTGTGTGTGTACGTGTGTGGTGCAAGGTTGACTGCAGGCAGAATGTGCCTCAATGCGGAACAGGTGGTGTGCTTTTCAGAACCAAGCAGACTCTTCAATCAAAATGGGATCTGTCAAGAATAACATACAGAACCCATTATAAGAAATTCAGTTTTTCCCAACTCAATTCTCTCCTTACCTAGCTTCTCCTATTACACAAATGAAGACACACACCTTTTCTTTGATCCATGGCTCAATCCATCATTTTTGGAAGTGCAATTCACTGCTTGTTTAGTTTTTTAGGAGGCTAGTATTCACCACTCATTGTACTTTCTAACTGAACTTCTAAAAATCTTTTCAATTACACAAAAACTAGAACTGACATCCAAACTACTTGCTCAGAAGGAAGTGAGACAATTTTTCTAAGTATACGAGGTGAGCCAAGTGGGTTGCAAAGTCTAGAACAAAAATGGTCTCCAGGTTGGGAAAAATAAGCATAAGAAATACAAGGAAAATTGGTTATGAATTCTTCTTAGATGGAAATATCTTACCAGGTAGACCTCAGAAATGCTATTTAAAATTTTTTCAAGATTAGGTACACAATCCTCACATACCATTCTCTTTATGGCAAAGGTTTCTGTTTTGAAAGTTGCCATCTACTGCTCTCTCTCATTTGGAGCATCCTCCAGGACTTGGAGCATCTCTCTCATTTGGAGCATCCTCCAGCTCACCAAGCCTACCCTTTGCTCATGTCTCCGATTGTGAGTATTCATCTTCCCTGAAACTCTTGCAGGACATTTTCCTCAACCAATTCCTACATAGTCACATTTGGTAGGGGGCGTTATTCAGCCTACAACATGTGATTTTCAACTCATTTGCCTTTCAGAACTCATGTCATAGAAATGTTTAAGGTTGGACAAAGGAAAAAGTCACTGGATGTTTATATTTAACTTCAGCTAACCATTTTATTTAATGTCCTTGCAAATTACATAAATTCTTAAATATCTGTCATGTGTAGCACACCTATCTGTCTGTCTATCTATCTATCTGTCTATATTTGTAGTGTGTGGTATACTGGGTACCAGTTTCTTCACTGCAGTTGTCAGTCATACCCATATTCAGTTATCATTAATTAACATTTGGAGTGTCTAACTTGACCTTAAGCATCGTCCTCTCCATTATCAGCTTCCATTTCAGGCTTGTGTAAAGGGTTCCCTTCCTCTCTATATCTTTGTCTCATAGAATTTCTCCAGATTCTTACCCTTGAACTCTCTTGCTATTTGCTTGACCAGTGTTATCAATCTTTTGCTTCAGATTCATTTCCTCCATCTTTTTTGACTTGATACTTCATTAAAAAAATTATTTCTCCCTTACTCAGAATACAATCTTGATGCATCCACTTTGTTCCCATAAGAGTTTTTTTTTTTCTTCTGTATAGTAATATCATTAGATGGAAAGGTGAATTTTGTCGAACAATAAACCTTTCCCTACAAGGCTACAACATTTTAACTTATTAACTACACTGAACATGGCCCCACACAGAAACAGACACAACAGATTTCTGCCATACCCATCAGTTTAGTTTACAGCCAACACCTGGCATTTGTGTTGACATTTTCAACCTACACCTCTCTGGCCAGACTGGATTGTGATACTCTTTAGTTTTAGCCTAGAAATGGCCTCTCAACACGGTGCTTGAGACAACCATCACTAATCGTCAAAAGGAAACATATGCATCCTTGGAATAAATCCATGGAAGGAAACTTGGTAGAATCATATGGGCATTTGTAGAAGGAAATAATATATCATGTAATAATTTCACTTGCCCCCTTACTTCACAGGGAATTTTTGGTAGTTTTAATAAGTATTATTTTTCAAGTACTTTGTAACTCAGGTGCAAGTGCCTAGGTGCATTAGTCTGTTTGAGGTCTGTAGGGCAAAAGTCAATATTAAACCTTCTAAGCTTGACAGCTCCATTTCAGACATGCCCAATTTACCACACTTCAGCTTTAAGCAACCTGTGTCAGGACGAAGGCTGTGTTCTGCTCCTGTTTGACACCTTCTGAGCATCCATTGTCAACTTTAACAAGCTGTGTATTGACATTATTCAATATACCTTATCTGCCAAGATGCATTCTAGCCATTAAACAAGGGTGTACTTTTAAACTGGCAATGGGAAAGACTAGTATAATGCTTACAGTGTCAAAACTTGAGCACACAATGTCACTCATTGGATATATAGGTGTAGGGAAGATGCAAGATGCAAATTTTACTTTCCAGGAATTTTACAAGGAAAAGGTAAGGACCTCCAAATCTTTTAATCAGTTCTTTCTTTCAAAAGGAATTACTTGCAAAACAAACTATCTATCTATCCATCTTTTATTTATACTTATATACTTGTGTATATGAATGTGTGTATATGTAGATATATTGTGTGTATATATATATATACATATATTTCTGCTATTCATTCTATTTCTGCACCTCCTCTTGTATTCAGTAGTGAAGGATAGTTTCATATTCTTTTTGAGTCATGGGTTATTCATGGAATCGCTGCTCCTTAAGGTCGTGTGTTCTATATCTCACTCTGCTGAACACCACTTGTATCTCCCACATACACCCCCTTCCGTAGTATGCTTGGGCACCAGAAAATCACACTAGCCTTTACTCCCCATTTTTCTTGTTGTCCAAAACACCACTATGCAAGCCTTCATGGGTATAACCAACTTTCTTAAAAGATTGGAGTCTAAAGGAAATTACAATATAAGGGAAGAACAGTCAGTGGGAAATACAACTATTCCCATAGTAGAAAGCATCCAAGAATTTCAGCTCTGGAGGGATAATGGTTGATTCTGAGTGTGGGGGGTATCTCTGGAATGTTTTCTGTTCCTTACTCTGTATCACTGTTCTCATATGCATCTCTTTCTGGGACCACGACCTTCTTCTACTTGCTGTGCTTCAGGCTACCCATGCTATTCCCTACCCACATGGAGGACATATGACAACGTTTTAATTATTTGTTTAAGTAATATTTAGAATAATGGTTCTGAGGTCTCCAGCACAACAGAACCCATGGCCCCTTTCTCTTCGACCCCACTGAATAATGTGTTAAAGAGTAATGGGGTCTGGAGGACATTATTACTCAAAACCCACACAAAAGTACAGGATGGTGTAAGGCAATTCCCTTTGAGTATTTTCCACCAGTGGGAGTTGCAGATTCATTTCTTCATTATTTTGGTTGTCCAGTAGCTAACTATAAAATCAAACAAGGAGAAATACTTACCTTTCAAAAAGAAACAACTCTTAGGATAAGTATAGTCTAAAGCAGAGGTAACAAACTCAGTTGCTTAGATGGCCAGGTAAGGAAATTGATTGATTGGGTAGGGTAGGGGTTGTGTCAAACTGAAGACTATGTATTTCTTTTAAAGGTACATTTCATAGCTATCAGGACCTCAGAAGTTGCTCAGTTCCAGGGAGTAACACATTAGTATCATATAAGTACAACTCCATTGTATTAATTTTACTTAGGTTACAAGCTAAGTGGTGCTCTTTGAATTTGTAAGACAACATGGCCCTGTGACATTATATTTGATTTTTAGTATGTGGAAATTCAAGCTTAGAGTTGTCAGGACTTTCTTTCTTTCTTCCTGAGAAAACACAATTCTATGTGTGAAATCTCCAATTTAATTTTTTTGCAAGTAATTCAAATAAAAAACAACTCTGTGTAATCCAACAAAATGTCTACAGGCCAAATTTATACTATAAGCAAAGCTACTGCAGTCCATCTAAATCCTTAAGGCAAGAGAAACATTTTCCTAACTTCCCTAATAAGTTGAGAGATTGTTTTTCTTACAGTGGGGATAGTACTTCACATTTTAATCAGAATGACTGTACCCCATATTTTGCCTGAGGCAGTCCTGGTTTATGGCAATAATCATGGTATCCAGTTTCATTTAGCATTTGTCCTAGATTTTTCATTTTTTTTTGAGCATAATGTCATTATAGATAACTGCATTCAGATAACCAGTGTGCCTTTGGTTGATTTCATTTCTACTTCTAGTTTCTGCCATCTTGAGTGTCAGATGCATGTGCAGTGAAAAGGGTTCTTACTTTAACACGTAGTTAAATATGAAAAATGGGTTAGTGGTGACCTATTTCTCTTTTCTGACTCTTTCCAAATGTAAGGTAGCTAACACCCTAAATTCTTCCTTTGAATGATAGCATTAAGATGCTTGCTGGTGAACTCAAGTGCACTCTAGAGAAGCTAGGGACAGCTAACGTTTACTTTTAGGCAGAAAAGGGAGAATTGTTTATTGCTGCTGTTTCTGCTGGCCAGTTGGTGAATTGCTGTGGGCTTGCCTTGAGATGCTAGACACACAAAGCACCAATCACAGACAGTGGGAAGCTAGCAAAATTATAGGTGAGATATATGTAAAACATGTTTGAGAAATATTTATTGGAATGCTGTTTCTACAGTGATTTTTGTCATTTATTCTATGGTTACTCTATCTACAACAATTTATTTATTTTACTGTTTCATTATGCATTTTTAAATTTTGTAATAAATTATTGCTGCAATGAGCTAAAGCAAAAAAGTGTATATTTAATAAGAGATTAAAAATGAATTTTTGCTTCTTAAGAACATTTTAATGAATGTGAAGCTTTCATAAAATTTTATTGACAATTATTATTCACTAAGGAGGTTGTCATGATATTGATGACTGCATAAACACCAGGAGTCAAAAATATACTAAATAAATAAAATATTAAAGAAGCATCATCATCTATTTTGAAAGTTAGTAGTTACTTTAAGAATACTATCTCATTGGCAATGACTAAAAACATACAGCTACAGAAAGTGCACTTACATTTCATCTTGTGAAGAATGACTTTTCGTTTAGATCAGATGATGGCTTCAAATTAATTTCTTTTATTGTTGATTCCAACTTTCCTTGTGAGCATAATAAAAGTAGAGTAATTGTTGCTAATATGGTAATTTCATTAGCAGAAGAACTTTGTAAAGATTTAAATGATACCAGGTTTTTTTTCCCTCAGTGTAAACAAATAATTCAAGTAGAAAATAAATTTAGATAAATTCAACAATAGTGAATTTTTAAGTCTCAATTAATGGAATCAAAATCATTCTGTCGAAATTACAACATCTGACAGTATTGTGAGTACTATTATAAATTTAGTTAAATATGTCAACATTTAATATAAAATATTTATTATGTGGAGAAAAGATGAATACAGATTTTAGTGGAGTATGGTGGTAAAACTAATGTTCTTATTAAAATAAAAGGCCATGGAGCAGAAATGTACTTGAAGTTGGTTGTGGTACACACATTATTTATAATTGCATCTAAACCAAGCATACTATTTTACCAATCAAAATGGAAGCTGTAGAAATCAAAATAACAAATGTCATATATATCCACTTAGAATAAATAAACTACAACTTTTTTTTTGGTAATGAAGATGGTATTAAATTTTAAAAAATACTTCAGCATGGCAGTACATGCTTACTGCTCTTAGTTATCCAGTATTAGTCAGAAATGTTGGATTTGTGATGAGAAACTTTAGAAAATAAACTAAATGTTTTATGATGCTTTTTTTTTTTTAAAGTAACTCCTTTAATTTTGATTGCATTTTGTTCAAAATTAATTGGAAATCTTTAATCAAAATATTTAACACATGAATGCCAAAAAACTGCAGCTTTTGAAGTATTTAGCAAGCTTGCAAACAGGAAGACAGTGAATTTGGTCTCTCAAAAAGGAAAGGAGAAACTGAACAAATAAAACAATAAAAACCTAGATTGTAACTTTGCTATTCAAACTGTGGTCCTAGGCAGCATTGGCATCACCTGGGAACTTGTTAGAAATGCAGACTCTCACCCACCCCAGAATTACTGAATCAGAATCTTTGTTTTAACATGATTCATGGGGCTTTTGTATTTACATTATAATTTGATAAGCACTGGTATAAAAGGTTTCATTTAGAAATTTAGAAATTACACTTCAGAATACCTTGACAAATAAGAAGCATACTTTGATGATACTTTTTTATTAATTGGAAAAATTATTATTCTCTGCTAGGATGACATGAAATTGAAAAGGCCTATGAAGATGGCATAATTTGGCAAAATATACAAAATAATCATAGAGAAAAAATCATAAATATAGATTTGATTATTTTTTATTAAAGAAAATATCTAAATGGAAGCAAAAGTAACAGTATCCATAAAAATATTTGTTCTGAAATATTTACACATTAAAAAAAGCAAAGAATTAGGATTGAGAAAAACATCCATTTATGAGAAATTGCTCTGAGCTTGTCAGATACCTCAGTGTCTCTGGGAATGATTTTCTCAATTAAAGACATTTTGGTCTACAGAGAAAGGTCAACTGGAGGTGTCAACAATTTTAAATCTATTACATATAAAATGCAATGTTGAGGGTGATGTGTGAAATTTAATTTTAAAAATTAAAAAATAACATTTTGAAAAAATCAACTTTAAGAAGAATACTAGTGATAAGAGATTAGAGGTAGATATGGCTAAGAAAGTAAAGTAAATTAATCCATACCAAAATAAGTATTTTACTTATGTTATTTATAGTTTTTTGCTATAACATCAATAATCAAACACTAAAGTTTCATAATAATCAGTACAATACTGTTTTATTTGCAGCTACATGGATATATATTATTGTAATTTAGAGAAAGAATTATATTTTGAAAATAATTTTTAATTCAATTATTTTAAGGTCCAGCAATATATTTGATAGTCAATAAATTATTTCAAAAATTATATAATTTTTAATTATCCCTCAAAAGTGTTTGGACAGTATATCATAATGCAGAACTGTGTTAGTTTCTTTCCATTTGTTTCTTTCACCTTACCCTTTCCAAATTATTCCTCTGCTGACCTGTTTAAAGAAAAAAAAAGGTAGTTTTAAATTACCTATTTTCTTAAGTGTGAAAAATCTGGTTAAAGCCTTGAAATTGTCACTTTTAAGGGCTCAACTAAATTAAATTCTCAGGCAAGAACAATAATCCTCTTCAGTTTTGAGGGGTGGGAAAAAGAATAAAGATGGGTAGTTTCAGAACTGCAGTTACATCTAAATTCATTTAAAATGATTTTAGTAACTATGCATTTATATTGACGTTATGCCTAATACGGCTATTATACCACATTAATATGTAGTACCTACTATCACAACTGTCACCATCCAGGTCCAAATCACCATCTATTACAGGGATTATTGAGGTAGCCTTCAAATAATACATCTCCTCTTGCCCTATTACAGTTAAATGTTAATATAACAACCAAACTTTTTTTTTTTTTTTTTTTTTGCGGTACGCGGGCGTCTCACTGTTGTGGCCTCTCCCGTTGCGGAGCACAGGCTTCGGATGCGCAGGCTCAGCGGCCATGGCTCACGGGCCCAGCCGCTCCGCGGCATGTGGGATCTTCCCGGACCGGGGCACGAACCCGTGTCCCCTGCATCGGCAGGCGGACTCTCAACCACTGCGCCACCAGGGAAGCCCCAGCCAAACTTTTTAAAGTCCACTTTATAACACTTTTCTGCTCAAACTTCTGGTGACTTCCAAATTCATTCACAATAAAAGCCAAAGTTCTTACAAAGTCCTATAAGCCCCTTCATGTTTGCTTTCATCTGGATTATACATACCACAGTGAATGTAATAATGTGATGACTAATATTTTATGTGGTCTTATTTCAGAGATCCTTGATTAGGATTTCTCCATTGTTGCTACCATTGTTGCTCCACATCTCACGCTCTGCTATCTTTTCTCTCTCCCACCATGAGACTCATCCCACTCAGTCTCTAATTCTACCTGCTCCTCTTTTAGAGAGAGTTCCATTTAGCCAGCTAGCCTTCCCATAGAGTTCTGGAAAATACATTTTTTTCTTTCCTGTTTTACTGCATGAGGTTATTAGCCAGTGATCTATTTCTCTGGTAGATTGATTTTTGACAAGCATTTGTTCCCAGTTAGACTTCATCTTTCTAATTTAGGACTTGCCTTTCTGGCTACCAATCAATGGCTATTAGAGCAATACAGATCTGCTTGAATATGAGAATGAGCAAAATGCACTAAGGCAGTAGTTTTGCTGAGTCTCAAAAATCATCCAATATCCATTCAAAGCCCACAATGTCTTTTGTTCTGACCTTCTCAATTAACTCTGTTGTGAATCATCCATGTGTATATTTGAGAACTGATTCTGCTACAAAGGTAGTTTTCCAAGAACGATATAGCTTGTGGCAGTCTCTCTATCTTTTGATCTCTAAAAGAAACTATTTTCTGTACCATGCATTTGGACAATAGAATATACACTGCATTTTCTAATGTATAATTGTTTCACTCGTTTAATAGTGCATTCCTACTAGGTGTTGAGCACACTTAAGTTTCAGAGCTATTTTCAGGGTACCATTAGTCAAATGGCAAATTTGTGCCAATTTTTAAAAAAAGCAGCTTTTCTCTTAGAAGACATAGTTCTGTGTCAGGTTGCATAGTTTGATGAGCAGAGCATGGGTTATTTCAAACTTTATCTTACTTCCTTGGCTGGGCATCTTTGGGCAGTGAAAAACTTGCACCACAGTATGTGACAGTTCTAGAGATGAAAGGCATTTCCTTTGTCCTTGAGGAATTTCAGTACTGTTGGAAATTTCTGGAGGAGCTGGACTCTTGTTTGATCTTTTTTATTCCCACTTATACCTAGAAGAAAGACCTGAACACATAGTAAGCTCCTGATAAATACTTATAGGAATGAAACATCTAACTTACTAGAAATAATGGGATAGTATAGTCTAAAAATCAGCATGTGTTTTTTCACCAGCTTTTTTCTAGCTGTTGTGAAACTTTAAATTTTGACTGAAAGGGGAATATAAAAAAATTAGAAAGAGAATGAGAGAGAGGGAGAAAGAGGAAGATGAAACAAATATACTTATTGATGAATTGAATTGCAAATGGGTTTTTGTTGTCAATATTAAAATAATACATAATTTCATTTGGAGAACACAGTAACTCTTTGATTGCTTTCAGAGATATAAATCCCTGTGCATATAATAATGAAATGAATTCTTTGAAATATGGGTGATGATAAAGATTCTTTGATTTCAGATGTCTATTCAGCCTCTTTTCACCTCTCTCTGCAGAGCAGCGGTTATTCTTGTTAGCAGAGATGTCAGAGGATCCATCTGAATTTTACGGATACCTATTTAACACTCTTCTCAACCAACCCTGGACAGATCCTTGTCTATCAATTATACAAAAAGAGATGTCACTTGAAGTAAAACCAATATCTCAGAACAGAGACAAACCTCTTCCATGTACTGACATCTTCTCTCCTTTAGTGAGACTTAAGAACAGTTCTCTTGAGTAGCTTTATCACTAGTTTATCATCCTTATATTTGCAATTGAAACACACTGGTGTGCCAGAATGTCCATGACTTCCCCGTGAATGTAGTACCTGTTCATACCAGCTTTTCTCTAGGGGGCTCCTTGCACACTATCAGTTATGGAAGGTGTAATTGAACAGGAGCCCCAGCTGCTGTGTTCTGAAATCTACTGCCACATTTGTACCTAGTCCATGCTTCCCATGGCTGCCTCCAGCCAATGACTGAGCTTGGCCAGGATACACAGGCAGACCCATTCCTGGGAGATTTGGGACTGCTCTCATGGATACTTTGGCTCAAGTACTCTCTCAAGACCTTGTCAAACCTTCTTCTGAGAACATGGTGGTCTAGAACACGTCTATCAAACATTGGAGTCAGACTGGCATCATGGTCTGATGGCTCGCCCAGCATTTCCCATATCATTTTTCTATTTTTTCTCATACAGGTATTTCCCTAATAACTCCTTGTAAATTTAATCCCATCTTGGCACCCAGTTCTTGGATAGCTTGGAATAACACAGAACCTGACTCTTAGCAGCATATGCCCAGAATTCTACTTGGAAAAAAGGCATAGAGTCGACTGCCTTTGTTCTACCTCAGGTAGAATATTGGTAACTCATTGAATGATAATCCCCATTTTCATAGTTTAATCTCATTTCTTCATCTGTTGCTTTTTACCCATTTAAACTAACCCCTGAGTCATAGCTGTACTCTAGAAAACCACATCTGTTCATACCTGTCTGTTGGGTCATTTGGTCACTGACTCTGTATGTGAGGCCCTAAATTCAAGTCCATGTGGTTGAACTTCCTAACTGCAGTCTGTCATGTGACCTTAATCTTGTCTATATCCTTGACTGGGATGAAACTGTAGGTTTGCCTCAGGGCCCACAGAATTTTTGCTCAAAGGTAAATTTGTTAAAGGAAGAAAGTAAAACTTCTATAATATTTTAACATGGAAACCTTTACTAAAATCTTTATATACCACTTTATTCTTATGTTCCAGGCACTCTGCTAATTAATATGCATTCATTATCTCTACTAATCCATATCAACCCCTTTAGGCTGGCATGATTACTGCTCCATTTTACAGATAATCAGCCTACCAGAGGTCTCACACTAATGAGTGGTGGGTCCAGGGAGTGTGACCACAGAATTTTGCTCTTGATTTTAATGTCTATATGACATTTCTTCACTATTAAAGGATGTGTGACCTTGACTAATTCACTTAGCTGTGGTAAGCCTATTACACATATGTAAGAGGAAGATAATAATACTACTGGCCCTTTATTGAGTTTCTCATGTTTTTGTCATTTTAGGTAATGCATTATATTAGTCCTCATTACAATCCTAGAAGGTAGGCATTGTTCCTGTACCTATTGCTGTGTAACAAAACATTGCAAAACTTAGTGGTATAAAACAATAATATTTTATTATTTCTCATGATTCTGGGCATGTACAATCTGGGTGGTTCTTTTCCTGGCCTCAATGGAAATAATTCATGTGGTTGCTGTCATCTGATGGCTCCACTGGGACTGGAGTTTCCAAGAGGGCCTCAGTCACATATCTGGCAGTTGAAGGGACAGAGGCTTTTCAGTTCTTCTACCTGTAGCCTTTTAACCTTCACTAAGCTAGACTGACCTTCACAGCATCATGGCCTAAGGATTCCAAGGAAGTGAAATTGAAAAGTATAAAATAACTTAAAGCTTAGGTATCACACTTGTAAATATTGCTTTTGCTGGTCAGGGTAAGTCACAAGGCCAGTCCTGATGAGAAGAGCAGCAATGCCACATTCCAAAGTGGACATTATTACATTCATTGGGAGTCATTATTACTATAAACCTCATTTTAAAGGTGAGAAAACTAAATAGAAAAGTCAGAATTAAAATCCAGATCTGTATTCTCACCTCTTTGGTTTTCTTCCCGCTCTGCCATGCTATCAGTAGTACCTCCTTCTCCACAGTTTTGGTATTAGGACTAGATGAGACTGATACTAGGGAAGCAGTCTGCAAACTCAGCTGTGTCATTCAAAGTCCTCTCAGGTCTATGTATTGAGTTTTTCTTCTAGCACATATTTATTAAGTGTAAGACACTGTTTCAGGGCATGGAGTTATAACCCAATGATAAAGTAGGATTGGAACTTGAACATGGATCCTCTGAATACCAATTCATTACTCTTTTTACCATATCAAGGGATGATAAATGCATGGAACTTATGCTGCCACTACCATTCCCCCATGACCCTGGTACCACTAACTGATCAAAGTAAACACTCAAGATGAAAGATTTTTAATATATAAAATGGGGAAACAGTAGTCTCAAATAGTGCTGGGGAAACTGGATATTCATATGCAAAAGAATTAAACTGCACCCTTATCTCATACTTCTCACCCAAAATAACAGGAAATAGATTAAGGACTTAAATTTAAGACCTGAAACCATAAAGCTCCTGGGAGAAAACATAGGGATTATGCTCCTTGTCATCGGGCTTAGGAATGATTTTTTGGATTTGACACCAAAAGCAAAGACAACAAGAACAAAAATAAACAACTGGGACTACATCAAATTAAAAAAACTTCTGCACAGCAAAGGAAACCAGCAATAAAATGAAAAGGCGACCTATGGAATGAAAGAAAATATTTGCAAGCCATATATCTGTTAAGTGGTTAACAATCCAAATATATAAAGAAGTCACACAACTCAATAGAAAAAAACAATCTGATTAAAAAATAGGCAGAGGAATGGAACAGACATTTTTCCAAAGAAGACATATGAATGGTCATCAGGCACATGAAAAGGTTCTCAACAGCACTAATCATCAAGGAAATGAAAATCAAAGCCATAATAAGATATTACCTCAGGGCTTCCCTGGTGGCGCAGTGGTTGAGAGTCCGCCTGCCGATGCAGGGGACACGGGTTCGTGCCCCGGTCCGGGAAGATCCCACATGCCGCGGAGCGGCTGGGCCCGTGAGCCATGGCCGCTGAGCCTGCGCGTCCACAGCCTGTGCTCCGCAACGGGAGAGGCTGCAACAGTGAGAGGCCTGCGTACTGCAAAAAAAAAAAAAAAAAGATATTACCTCATACCTGTCAGAATGGCTATCATCCTTCACAATATATGAAAATCAAACCATCATGCTGTACACCTTAAACTTATACAGTGATATATGTCAATAATTAATAAAACTGGAAAAATAACATTATATAAAAAGGAATGACCATCCTCAGAAAGATGAGAGATAACAAGTGTTGGCAAGGCTGTGGAGAAAAGGGAAACCAGGTGCACTGATGATGAAAATGTAAATCGGTGCAGCCACTGTGGAGAACATCATGGAGGTTTCTCAAAAATTGAAAAAAGAACTGCTGTATGATCCAGCAATCTTACTTCCACGTATGTATCCAAAAGAAATGAAAACACTATCTCAGAGAGATATCAGCACTCGCAAGTTCATTGCAGCATATTCACAAGAGCCAAGATATAGAAACAATCTAAGTGTTCATCAGTGGATGGATGGATAAAGAAGTTGTGGTATATTACATACAATGGAATATTCTTCAGCCATGAGAAAGAATAAAATCCTGCCATTTGCAACAACATGGATGGGCCTTGAAGGCCCTATGTTGAGTGAAATAAACCAGACACAGAAAGACAAATACTGTGTGGTATCACTTATATATGTAATCTACTTTTAAAAGCCAAACTCATAGATACAGAAAGTAGAAAAGTAGTTTGCTAGGGGATGAGGGATAGGGGAAATATAGACTGGTAAAAGGATACAAACTTTCAGCTATAAAATGAGTAAGATCTGAGGGTCTAATGTACAGTGTGGTGACTATAGTTGATAACACTGTATTATGTAATTGAAACTTGCTAAGAGACTAGAAATTAAATGTTTTTCCCTCCCTATCTATCTATGTATCTATCTATCTAAATATGTGAGGTGAGGGATGTGTTAATTAATTAGATGGGAGGAACCGTTTGACAATGTATACCTGTATCTAACCATCACAATGTACACTTTAAATATCTTACAATTTTATTTGTCAATTATATCTCAATAAAGCTGGAAAAAAAATGGGTCCTACTTGAAATTTATCTATCTTTTCAGATAATAGACAGATATACAATAAAATCATTGGTCATTTTCTTCTTAAAGGATGGAACTGCCCAACTCAGCTTCCTAAAATATCTAAGACAGGGTACTTTGCAGTCAAAAGAACACTTTTTCTTTTGTTTTCCCTTTTTAAATTAGGTATTTCCTTTCCTGGTAAACTGGGCATGGAAATATTTGGGGCCTCTTTACCACTATTCCACAAATCCTTTTCTGATTGTTCCTTCTTTTCCTCAGCCCCTGCCTCCATTTTTTCATCATTTCCTCTCTTTCTCTCTCTTTTCTTCTTCCATCTTTCTCTGTCTCTGTCAAAGGCATAATTAGCACATCTTGCATTTAGAAATGAAATCCTGCAGAGTGCACTATTATACTACGAATAATGATTACACCCTAATTGCAGTAAAATTGCCATTTGGAATAAGAAGTTTAATGCTCTGCACATCTGCAATGAATAAATCAAAAGAAACCATTGTTGATTTTGTTTCATGATTCCTGCAACAAATACCAATTTTGATCAAAGCAGTTGCTTAAATGTTTCCTTTTCAGCAGTACCTCACTGCAATAATGAATGCAAGCATTAGAATGATGGCCACTGTTTTTCACCATGCAAATTCAGACATTTCTCTGAGTCCCAGAGGTCTGTTTGTATACAGTCGCTGCTGACTTCATACAATTTAAAAATGCTGAAATCATAAAGGCATCTGAAAGAAAATTAGAATTCTCATTGGTCAGAAAGTTTATCTGGACAAAATAGACCTCATATGTGAGTATTTATATGATAAACTGGATGTAACTAATCAGACAATCTAAATGTAGTCACAAATCTATTTTTAATCTATGATGTTTTTTGTCTGAATGAACGTGAAAATTTACTTACCTTACTATTGTTTTGAAATTGTAGAAATTGAAGTGAATTCTGAGGATCATTTTGTCTAGTTTCCTGTTTCTAGAACTTCATTCAAAAATCTTTTATTAAGCCTCTATCAGATATCAGATCCTGGTAGTTACAGGGACATTTCAGGATGAATAGAATACAGTATCCATTATTACTAGCTATACCACATAAGTCAGGAGGGTATTTCTACTTATAGGCATCTTTAGGAATAAAAATTCCATGAACTCTTCACGTTATCCAAATGATCAAAGCAAGCAGTTCTACTTCAGTTATATTTCTATGTAACTCTAATTATTACTAGAGGATTAGAAGGGAAAAGAAACCCTCAGCTCTCAGCTTATACACAAAGAAATTAATTGTTATTTTCCTTTGCAACCAAGGAAAATAGCCTATTGACCTAGTGAAAAGAATTAAAATGCATTTGTTTCACAGTTACTTGGCATGAAATCTATTTGGCATAAATTCAATTAGTCATTTATTTGAGGGAAATGCATTTCCATCTGTGGCCATGTCAGCTGAATCAGCTACTGGGAGTCCACTTACTGTGATGCTCCATCTATAACTATTTTTTTCAACCCAGGTGGGTTTTAACATACTCCAGTTAGTTGCTATATAGTTTTATGGTTATTTGTTTGCTTTCTCCCCAAAGATCTTAGTATTTTGTACTCTCTAAAATAAATAAATGACGTGTATACTTTTATATAATCTAAAATCACATGCACATGAATCTATCATAGTGGTTTAAGCAATGAATTCGATGTGTATCAGAAAGTGAAGCATGAGTTAAAAATGAAAAAAAGTGGAACCTAATTGTCAAGTTTACGGAATAGTCAGGGAATGCTGCCCACTGGTCCTTTCTGTGGCAGACATGCTGGCAGCAATAATAGAACTACCATTTAATTTGCTTTTTTTTAAAAAAAAAATCTTTATTGGATTATAATTGCTTTAATATGGTGTGTTAGTTTCTGCTTTATAACAAAGTGAATCAGTTATACATATACATATGTCCCCATATCTCTTCCCTCTTGCATCTCCCTCCCTCACATCCTCCCTATCACACCCCTCTAAGTGGTCACAAAGCACTGAGTTGATCTCCCTGTGCTATACGGCTGCTACCCACTAGCTATATATTTTACATTTGGTAGTGTATATATGTCCATGGCACTCTCTCACTTTGTCCCAGCTTGCCCTTCCCACTCCCCATATCTTCAAGTCCATTCTCTAGGAGGTCTGTGTCTTTGTTCCCATTTGCCCCTAGGTTCTTCATGAACTTTTTTTGTTTTTTGTTTTTGGATCCCATATATACGTGTTAGCATACAGCATTTGTTTTTCTCTTTCTGACTTACTTCACTCTGTATGACAGACTCTAGGTCCATTAACCTCACTAAAAATAACTCAATTTTGTTTCTTTTTATGGCTGAGTAATATTCCATTGTATATATGTGCCACATCTTCTTTATCCATTCAGCTGTTGATGGACACGTAGGTTGATTCCATGTCCTGGGTATTGTAAATAGAGCTGCAATGAACATTTTGGTACATGACTCTATTTGAATTATGGTTTTCGCAGGAAATATGCTCAGTAGTGGGATTGCTGGGTCGTATGGTAGTTCTATTTTTAGTTTTTTAAGGAACCTCCATACTGTTCTCCATAGTGGCTATATCAATTTACATTCCCACCAATAGTGCAAGAGGGGTCCCTTTTCTCCACACCCTCTCCAGCATTTATTGTTTCTAGATTTTTTGATGATGGCCATTCTTACCAGTGTAAGATGATATCTCATTGTAGTTTTGATTCGTATTTCTCTGATGATTAATGATGTTGAGCATTCTTTCATGTGTTTGTTGGCAATCTGTATATCTTCTTGGGAGAAATGTCCATTTAGGTCTTCTGCCCATTATTGGATTGGGTTGTTTGTTTTTTTGATATTGAGCTTTATGAGCTGCTTGTGAATTTTGGAGATTAAGCCTTTGTCTGTTGCTTCATCTGCAAATATTTTATGCCATTCTGAGGGTTGTCTTTTGGTCTTGTTTATGGTTTCCTTTGCTGTGCAAAAGCTTTGAAGTTTCATTAGGTCCCATTTGTTTATTTTTGTTTTTATTTCCATTTCTCTAGAAGGTGGGTCAAAAAGGATTTTGCTGTGATTTATGTCATAGAGTGTTCTGCCTATGTTTTCCTCTAAGAGTTTGATAGTGTCTGGCCTTACATTTAGGTCTTTAATCCATTTTGAGTTTATTTTTGTGTACGGCATTAGGGAGTGTTCTAATGTCATACTTTTGCATGTACCTGTCCAGTTTTCCCAGCACCACTTATTGAAGAGGTTGTCTTTTCTCCACTGTATATTCTTGCCTCCTTTATCAAAGATAAGGTGACCATATGTGCGTGGGTTTTTCTCTGGGCTTTCTATTCTGTTCCATTGATCTATATTTTTGTTTTTGTATCAGTACCATACTATCTTGATTACTGTAGCTTTGTAGTATAGTCTGAAGTCAGGGAGCCTGATTCTTCCAGCTCCATTTTTCATTCTCAAGATTGCTCTGGCCATTCGGGGTCTTTTGTGTCTCCATACAAATTGTGAATTTTTTTGTCCTAGCTCTGTGAAAAATGCCATTGCTCGTTTAATAGGGATTGCATTGAATCTGTAGATTGCTTTGGGTAGTAGAGTCATTTTCACAATGTTGATTCTTCCAATCCAAGAACATGGTACATCTCTCCATCTATTTGTATCATCTTTAAGTTCTTTCATCAGTGTCTTATAATTTTCTGCATACAGGTCTTTGGTCTCCTTAGGTAGGTTTATTCCTAGATATTTTATTCTTTTTGTTGCAGTGGTAAATGGGAGTGTTTTCTTAACTTCATCTTCAGATTTTTCATCATTAGTGTATAGGAATGCAAGAGATTTCTGTGCATTACTTTTGTATACTGCTACTTTACCAAATTCATTGATTAGCTCTAGTAGTTTTCTGGTAGCATCTTTAGGATCTCTATGTATAGTATCATGTCATCTGCAAACAGTGACAGCTTTACTTCTTCTTTTCCAATTTGGATTCGTTTTATTTATTTTTCTTCTCTGATTGCTGTGGCTAAAACTTCCAAAACTACGTTGAATAATAGTGGTGAGAGTGAGCAAGCTTTTCTTTTTTCTGATCTTAGTGGAAATGGTTTCTATTTTTCACCATTGAGGATGATGTTGGCTGTGGGTTTTTCATATATTGCCTTTATTATGTTCAGGAAAGTTCTCTCTATGCCTACTTTTTGCATGGTTTTTATCATAAATTCATGTTGAATTTTGTCAAAAGCTTTCTCTGCATCTATTGAGATGATCATACGTTTTTTCTCCTTCAATTTGTTAATATGGTGTATCATGTTGATTGATTTGCGTATATTGAAGAATCCTTGCATTCCTTGGATAAACCCCAGTTGATCATGTTGTATGATCCTTTTAATGTGCTGTTGGATTCTGTTTGCTAGTATCTTGTTGAGGATTTTTGCATCTATGTTCATCAGTGATATTGGCCTGTGGTTTTATTTCTTTGTGACATCTTTGTCTGGTTTTGGTATCAGGATGATGGTGGCCATGTAGAAAGAGTTTGGGGGTGTTCCTCCCACTGCTATATTTTGGAAGAGCTTGAGAAGGATAGGTATTAGCTCTTCTCTGAATATTTGATAGAATTTGCCTGTGAAGCCATCTGGTCCTGGGCCAGGAATCTTTGTTGGAAGATTTTTTTTTTTTTTTTGCAGTACGTGGGCCTCTCACTGTTGTGGCCTCTCCTGCTGTGGAGCCCTGGCTCTGGAAGCACAGGCTCAGCAGCCATGGCTCACGGGCCCAGCCACTCCGCAGCATGTGGGATATTCCTGGACCGGGGCATGAACCTCTGTCCCCTGCACTGGCAGGCAGACTCTCAACCACTGTGCCACCAGGGAAGCCTTGTTGGAAGATTTTTAATCACAGTTTCAGTTTTAGTGCTTGTGATTGGTCTGCTCATATTTTCCATTTTTCCTGGTTCAGTCTCGGCAGGTTGTGCATTTCTAAGAATTTGTCCATTTCTTCCAGGTTGTCTATTTTATTGGCATAGAGTTGCTTGTAGTAATCTCTCATGATCCTTTGTATTTCTGCAGTATCAGTTGTTACTTCTCCTTTTTCATTCTTAATTCTATTGATTTGATTCTTCTCCCTTTTTTTTAATCAATTTTGTTTATCTTCTCAAAGAACCAGCTTTTATTTTTATTGATCTTGGCTATCATTTCCTTAATTTCTTTTTCATTTATTTCTGATCTGGTCTTTATGATTTCTTTCCTTCTGCTAACTTTGGGGTTTTTTGTTGTTGTTCTTCTTCTTTCTTTAGCTGCTTTAGGTGTAAGGTTACGTTGTTTTAGATGTTTCTTGTTTCTTAAGGTAGGATTGTATTGCTATAAACTTCCCTCTTAGAACTGCTTTTGCTGCATCCCATAGGTTTTGGGTTGTTGTGTTTTCATTATCATTTGTTTCTAGGTAGTTTTTGAATTCTTCTTTGATTTCTTCAGTGATCTCTTGGTTATTAAGTAGTGTATTGTTTAGCCTCCATGTTTTTGTATTTTTTACAGATCTTTTCCTGTAATTGATATCTAGTCTCATAGTGTTATAGTCGGAAAAGATACTTGATACAATTTCAATTTTCTTAAATTTACCAAGGCTTGATTTGTGACCCAAGATATTATCTATCCTGGAGAATGTTCCATGAGCACTTGAGAAGAATGTGTATTCTGTTGTTTTTGGATGGAATGTCCTATAAATATCAATTAAGTCCACCTTGATTTATGTATCATTTAAAGCTTGTGTTTCCTTATTTATTTTCATTTTGGATGATCTGTCCATTGGTGAAAGTGGAGTGTTAAAGTCCTCTACTATGATTGTGTTATTGTCAATTCCGCCTTTTATGGCTGTTAGTATTTGCCTTATGTATTGAGGTGCTCCTATGTTCGGTGCATAAATATTTACAATTCTTAAATCTTCTTCCCTTGATCATTATGTAGTGTCCTTCTTTAGCTCTTGTAATAGTCTTTGTTTTAAAGTCTATTTTGTCTGATATGAGAATCGGTACTCCAGCTTTCTTTTGATTTCCATTTGCATGGAATATATTTTTCCAACCCCTCACTTTCTCTGTATATGTTCCTAGGTCTGAGGTGGGTCTCTTGTTGGCAACATATATACATGTCTTGTTTTTGTATCCATTCAGCCAGTCTATGTCTTTTGGTTGGAGCATTTAACCCATTTACGTTTACGGTAATTATCAATATGTATGTTCGTATTCCCATTTTCTTAATTGTTTTGGGTTTGTTATTGGAGGTTTTTTTCTTCTCTTGTTTTTCCTTCCTAGAGAAGTTCCTTTAGTATTTGCTGTAAAGCTGGGTTGTTGGTGCTGAATTCTCTTAGCTTTTGCTTGTCTGTAAATCTTTTAATTTCTCCATCAAATCTGAATGAGATCCTTGCTGGGTAGAGTAATCTTGGTTGTAGGTTTTTCTCCTTCATCACTTTAAATATGTCCTGCCACTCCCTTCTGGCTTGCAGGGTTTCTGCTGAAAGATCAGCTGTTAACCTTATGGGAATTCCCTTGTGTGTTATTTGTTGTTTTTCCCTTGCTGCTTTTAATATTTTTTCTTTGTATTTAATTTTTGATAGTTTGATTAATATGTGTCTTGGTGTGTTTCTCCTTGGCTTTTTCCTTTATGGGACTCTCTGTGCTTCTGGGACTTGATTAACTATTTCCTTTCCCATATTAGGGAAGTTTTCAACTATAATCTCTTCAAATATTTTCTCAGTCCCTTTCTTTTTCTCTTTTTCTTCTGGGATCCCTATAATTCGAATATTGGTGTGTTTAATATTGTCCCAGAGGTCTCTGAGACTGTCCTCAATTCTTTTCATTCTTTTTTCTTTATTCTGCTCTGTAGTATTTATTTCCACTATTTTATCTTCTAGGTCACTTATCCTTTCTTCTGCCTCAGTTATTCTACTATTGATCCCTTCTAGAGAATTTTTAATTTCATTTATTAGGTTGTTCATCACTATTTGTTTGCTCTTTAGTTCTTCTAGGTCCTTGTTAAACGTTTCTTGTATTTTGTCCATTCTATTTCCAAGATTTTGGATCATCTTTACTATCATTATTCTGAATTGTTTATCAGGTAGACTGCCTATTTCCTCTTCATTTGTTAGGTCTGGTGGGTTTTTGCCTTGCTCCTTCATCTGCTGTGTGTTTCTCTGTCTTCTCATTTTGCTTAACTTACTGTGTTGTGGTCTCCTTTTTGCAGGTTGCAGTTTCATAGTTCCCATTGTTTTCGGTGTCTGTCCCCAGTGGCTAAGGTTGGTTCAATGTGTTGTGTAGGCTTCCTGGTGGGGGGGACTAGTGCCTGTGTTCTGGTGGATGAGGCTGGATCTTGTCTTTCTGCTGGACAGGTTCATGTTTTGTGGTGTGTTTTGTGGTGTCTGTGGCCTTATTATGGTTTTAGGCAACCTCTGTGTTAGTGGATGGGTTTGTGTTCCTGTCTTGCTAGTTGTTTGGCATAGGGTGTCCAGCACTGTAGCTTGCTGGTATTTGAGTGAAGCTGGGTCTTGGCATTGAGATGGAGATCTCCGGGAGATTTTCACCATTTGATATTACGTGGAGCTGGGAGGTGTCTTGTGGACCAATGTCCTGAATTTGACTCTCCCACCTCAGAGGCACAGCCCTGACACCTCGCTGGAGCACCAAGAGCCTGTCATCCACACGGCTCAGAATAAAATGGAGAAAAGAAAGAAAGAAAGAAAGAAGATAAAATAAAATAAAGTAAAATAAAATAAAATAGTTATTAAAATAAAAAATATTTTTTTAAAAAATTATTTTAAGTAATAAAAAAATAAAAAAGAAAGAAAGAAGAGAGCAAGCAAACCAAAAAACAAATCCACCAATGATAACAAGTGCTAAAAAGTATACTTAGAAAAAAAAAGAAAAAGAAAGGACAGTTAGAACTCTAGGAAAAATGGTAAAAGCAAAGCTATACAGACAAAATCACACACAGAAGCATACACATACACACTCACAAAAAGAGGAGAAGGGGAAAAATATATATATTGTTCCTCCCAAAGTCCACCTCCTCAATTTGGGATGATTTGTTGTCTATTCAGGTATTCCAGAGATGCAGGATACATCAAGTTGATTGTGGAGATTTAATCCGCTGCTCCTGAGGCTGCTGGGAGAGATTTCCCTTTCTGTGTGTTTGCACAGCTCCCGGGGTTCAGCTTTGGATTTGGCCGCGCTTCTGCATGTAGGTCACCTGAGGGCATCTGTTCTTCACTCACACAGGACGGGGTTAAAGGAGCAGCTGATTCGGGGACTCTGGCTCACTTAGGCCGTGGGGCGGGAGGGGTGCGGAGTGTGGGGGCGAGCCTGCGGAGGTAGAAGCTGGCTTGACATTGCACCAGTGTGAGGCACGCTGTGTGTGCTCCCGGGGAAGTTGTCCCTGGATCACGGGACCCGGGCAGTGGCAGACTGCACAGGCTCCCGGGAGGGGAGGTGCGGATAGTAACCTGTGCTCGCACACAGGCTTCCTGGTGGCAGCAGCAGCAGCCTTAGTGTCTCATGCCCGTTTTTGGGGTCCATGCTGATAGCCGCAGCTCGCGCCCGTCTCTGGAGCTCCTTTAAGCGGTGGTCTTAATCCCCTCTCCTGGCGCACCAGGAAACAAAGAGGCAAGAAAAAGTCTCTTGCCTCTTCGGCAGGTCCAGACCTTTTCCCGGACTCCCTCCTGGCTAGCCAGGGTGCTCTAGCCTCCTTCAGGCTGTGTTCACACAGCCAACCCGAGTCTTTTCCCTGGGATCCGACCTCCGAAGCCCAAGCCTCAGCTCCCAGCCCCCACCCGTCCCGGCGGGTGAGCAGACAAGCCTCTAGTGCTGGTGAGTGCTGGTCAGCACTGATCCTCTGTGCAGGAATCTCTCCACTTTGCCCTCCACACCCCTGTTGCTGTGCTCTCCACTGTGGCTCCGAAGCTTCCCTCCTCCACCACCCGCACTCTCCGCCCACGAAGGGCCTTCCTAGTGTGTGGAAACCTTTCCTCCTTCACAGCTCCCTCCCACTGGTGCAGGTCCTGTCCCTATTCTTTTGTCTCTGTTTTTGCTTTTTTCTTTTGCCCTACCCAGGTACGTGGGGGAATTTCTTGCCTTTTGGGAGGTCTGAGGTCTTCTGCCAGCATTCAGTAGGTGTTCTGTAGGAGTTGTTCCACATGTAGATGTATTTCTGATGTATTTGTGGGGAGGAAGGTGATCTCCACATCTTATTCTTCTACTACCTTGAAGCTCCCCAGTCTAATTTGCATTTGATAAATTTCAAAGTTACTGAAAAGATACCTCAAAGAAGTGTATCTCTGTGAAGTTTTCAGCCAGTATAATGAACAAAGACAAACACAGGGTCACAAAAGTTCTCATGTACTCTAAATTGAAGTGTAGAATCAGACACACAGGAAGGTGAGTCAAGATTATCTGTGTCTTACATGGGTAATACAAGCCACTCAAATCCCTACAGTTCTGTCTTTTTGAAGGTATTTGAGACCACAAAAGAGTCTGCCCAACCCCCTTTTCTTTTCCCCTTACCCATCACACATGGGCTCCATTATTCAGCATGCTTGCCTTCTTAAAGACTGATCAGATTACCAATGCACAGGCTTTCTCTGTTATCACTGGTGCCACCTCTATTGATACATATGATCATATTAATGTTACCTTCATTGTTGGTCAAAGGAACAAATTGGCCCACCATTGAGAGGTGGTAATGTAAAAAGAAATTCAGATAAATATAAATGTGCAATCTGATATACATGACTCAATCCACTTAGAAAGTGTATCTTTATTTTTTGAGAAGTGGTAAACGTTTATTTTTCTTTTTCTCCTGCAACATCTGTTGGCTTATGCTTGGCATCCTTTGTAATGCACATGTGTAGGAAATGAAAATTTCAGTAGAGAAGGGAGAAAGGTGGGCAGGAATAGGGAAGAAATGGGAAAGGCATTTAAAATGTTATCAATTTATGAATGCCAGTGTTTCATCTTGTTATACAAAAAAGTAAATGCATGTGTGAGTGTGTCTGTGTATATTGTCTTCGATTCACTTGCCCTTCTAATTAGGTGAACGCAAGATTATTTTTAAATTGTGTGTCACAGCCAAAAGCACAATTGATGTCTAAAGTACAGGCTTAGTTCTGTATGACTCCCTCTGTCCCTCTTCCTTCTTGCTCTCTGAGGCAAACACCCATTCTTCTGGAAGAATAGCTCCTCAGGGAGTAGATTTAGTCCGTCTCTTCTATGTCCTTTGAGTACTTTGAATCCTCTCAAATTGCTGCCTTTTTTAGGGCTTTGCATGAGGATCAAGGATTCTCAGTGAGTCCTCTAGGGATATGTACATACAAACCAGATAAGTGCCCTTTCCAGGTCACCTCTTGGCCAGTAAATTGGTCTGATTGCTTTTGGTGCTGCATGTTGGGAGTTCTCGAATAGTTTGGCAACAAATTAAGGATGCAGAAGAGTTGCTGGTGGTAGGGGAAGAGGCAGGTACTACTCTTGACTCCTGCTGTTGTAGTTTCTTAGGACAGGGCCGAAAGTAAGCTCATCACACGAGATGAATTGTGCCAAAGCACAGCAGTAGAGGGCTGCTGCTCGCTCAGGCAAAACAGCGCCGTCTGTCTTGCTGTGGTAACTTTTATTAAAGAATTATCTAGGTTTACACTTTAAGACTTGTTTTCTTAACATTTCAGAAGTGCCAAAGCAGCAACCTATGTTTTTATTAGTTATACAAGCAATAATTGGCTTTCGTGAGCACCTGCCGAGCTTCGTCCTTGAGCGCAAAAACAGCACAAAGTTCCCACCATTATTTTGATTATACTGAACTAGCACAAGGACATCTCCTTGCGTTCCCACCACTCTGTTTACACTGAGGACATCTCATGGATCAGTGCCCAAAGCACTCAATGCTTCTTTTGCAGGCCCCCGGTTCGCCGGGGGGGGGCGCTTGAAGCATTCAGAACTGTTCACAACTCTGGCTTATTCGCCAGCCCCCAGTTTGCTGGGGGGGGGGGGGGCTCATGGGTCACGTCTCCTTTCCGTGTCCTCAGTTATCACACTACACCCGCCTTAAAAAAAACCCTCCTGGTCCCCACAGGGAATGGTTGGTTGTAAACCTTGGCACCCTTAGGTTTTTTGTTTTATATAGGGGTAGGCAACATCTGTGCTTTAAGCACTTTATAGAATAACTATAAAATAAAGGAGAGCCTAAAATTAATAAAATACATAATGTGAAGGCATAGCAGGCATATTAGAATGTGCCACCTTAATCCTCACAATGTCCTTATAACCTCATTTTACAGATCGAGGAGCTGAGGCACAAAAAGTTTAAGTACCTCACCCAAGTTCGCACAGTAAGTTGCAGAGCTGGGATGTGATCTAAGAGTCAAATATTCACTACCCAGGAGAGAATCTTATAAGCCTGAAGCCAAAAAAGCAGTAAAAATAAACTGACATAAATACATAAATATTTAAAACCTGTATTCATCAAAAATTATAAACAAAATTGGAAATCAACAAACTGGAGAAAAATGCCATTGCACTGTATGGCAATATGTTTTGTAAAGGAGCAAAGCGCATTTTAATATTTGATTTGTATTGAAAAAGAGGAAGCTAAATTCTATTTCTTTTGCATATTTAGAAAATAAAAGAATCAACTTCTAATGATTAGAGTTAATATCATTGTAAAGGAATTAAATTTTGGTGGTTCTAGAGATTATGTAGGGAGACCCATAAGAAGATATAAAATACAGAAAGCTAGCATATTAGAATAAGGAGAGACTAAGGATATTAAATGAAGCCAGAAATTAAACAAAAAAAATGCAGACCATAGACTATTTTATCCTTGTAAATGGACTATGAACGGCCTTCTCAAAATATTTATATCATTACAGCAATGTCTTTCAAAAAGATTGTTCCCACACAGTCCCTGTATATAGCTGATAGCATCTCAACAGAATACAATTCCATAAATGCACATCTACCTTGTACAGGAATGAATATGAAAATACTTTTAGGTACAAGGTAAATGTACAAAATCAGTAATAATTATAAACTACTCAACCATTTACAGAATGTAATGGATGAAAAAAAAACCTTATTTCACAATTGCAACGAAGAAGATAAAAACCCAGCAATAATTTTAACTTAGACTACATGACATCTATATCAAGGAAATCTATAAACACTACTGAGAGACGTTAAAAAAAGACTAAACTCTAACCAACATTGTAAATTAACTATAATTCAATAAAAAAGGGTTATAAAATAAATAAATAAGTACTAAGAAATAAAAAGACTAAACTATGGCAAGTCAATCTAAATTAATAGATGGAAAGTTCCAATATGATAAAACAACATGTCAATAAATGTATCTGTTAAAATATAGTTCTCATTAAGGTGTGTGTATATATATATATATATACACACACCTTAATTCAACATTTTATCATATATACATAAGATTTTGGTAATTTGTCTAAGTGATTCTAAAGTTAAATTGAAGAATACATATATATCACTATCTGGGAGAAAATTTTATCAACCTAAAGCTAATAAAGTAGTAAAAAATCAATTAATAAAAATACATATTTAAAACATATATACATAAAACATTTATAAACAAAATGGGAATATCAACAAACTGGAGAAAATATACCAAAAATATAATTGTGCTAAATTGTAAAAATAGGCATTGAAGAAAAGGGAAGCTGGATCCACCAGTTCCAGTGCCTCACTGATTGAGGGTTGCCCTTGGGAAGGTTGAATCCATGGCACTTTGGGGCGACCGCAAGCTCCCATGAACCTGGAGAAAGTCTTCAAGCAGAAAAACGGAGATGCTGATGATGGACATAGGAAGCTGTCAGCGTGTCTGGGAGCTGTCCATGTGACTGCAAGTGAACTCAGGGAGGGTGGAGGCAATATGGGGCAGGGGAAATTCAGCAGTATCTCTACAAAGAAGTGTCTTGATTATAGAATTTAATGAAAAATGCTGGAGAAAAACTGTATGTATGGAGAACAATGACCATTATGTAAGAAAAGTGCATAGGTTAAAGACTGGAAGGAAGCATGGCAAAACATTAAAAGTGAATGTCTTGGATTCTAGAACTATCACCAAATTCCATTTATAATTGTAATAGCAATAATATAGAAATAAAGAGTTGTCATAATTATTGTTGTTGTTAATTTTGTTTCGTTTAGAGCAGGTGTTGGCAAACTACAACTCAGTTTCTATTTTTTGCAAAAAGAGTTTTATTGGATGCATAGCCACACCCATTCATTTACATATTTTCTATGGCTGATTTTGCTATAACTAAAGAGTTGAGTCATTGCCACAAAGACTGAAAACCTAATATATTTATTTTCTGAATTTTTACAGAAAAGTTTTGCTGATCCTTAGTTTAGAACAATATACTGAACTAATAAGATAATTTGAGCACAATTTGAGTATTTAGGGGGAAAGCAAATGGACAAGGCAGTAAAGTACTGTATTTATGTAATGCACATTGTGACATAAATTTAAGAAGTGCAAAGGTAGGGACATAAACTACTCATAATATCTTCTCAGGTAATAATAAAAGTCAACTTTTCTATCCTATGTTTTGGCTGTTAATCTTTTATAGCACAGACTGGGAAAATTTGAGAACATCAACCATTCCTCTTGAAAGAGTTCAATCAGTGCTTGAGTTTCAAATCAATACCATCTTGAAATTATGTGAAGATAATGAAGTGGCCCACTAGCAAGTTGCCTTTAAAATTGGGTTTGAAAAGCTTCAATTAAATGGCTTCATTAAGAAAAGTGATACCCTAAATACCCAATAAAAGGGAGTAGGACTCCTTTGAGAAATGAGTAATTCCAGGACTGAGGCAGAGAAAATACAAGGTGAACCTAGGAATGTTTTAGTGCCTGAAAGTAAGAAAGTGTTCAAAAACTATTGAGAACATGTCAAGTGGATACAAGAGCTAAACTGATGCGTCTGGCTAAATTTGAGACAATTTAAGCATAAAAAATACTGATGGCATTGGAGTATAATACAAGTAAAAAAGTACATGAACTTATAACAATACCAAAAAATGGGAAAGGGGGATGGATGCTTTACTTCATAGAAGAATGGCAGCTAATACACGTGGAAGAAATGATAGTGTTAGAATATAACCATTTAGATACCACCAATAAATTCAGGCAAGGATCATCAAGGATGCTAAAATTACTTGGTGAAATAGGGAGCAGCATATTTCATAGTCTCAAAATATCACCCTAGTGATTGCTTGTTAAATGACAGAGAAAGAGTACTTTCATAATGAAAAGATTGGACACTAATCTGACCTGAATCAAATATTTAAACTTGGGCCCCCATTAATAGAACAAATGTGACTCAGGAATTTATACATCACCTATGCAGTATTCTTATCAAAAATGTTTACTCTGAATTTAATCATGAAGAATCAGGCAAATCTAGAATATGGGACATTGTACTAGTCAACTGACCTAGATTATTAGGAGATTGTTCTAAGTTGAAGGAGATTATTTTGGTTTAATAGGAACCAAATGCAATACATGTACTCTGGATTCTGGACAGGGGGAAAAACAGATATAAAGGACATTTGGGAAAATTTGAAGATGAATTTTATATTAGACAACATTATTAGATCCATGTTAAATTTCTTGACATTGTAATAACATTGTGGTTATATAGGATAATGTTCTTGTTCATAGGAGATAGATGCTAAGGTATTTAAGGGTGAAGTGTCGTGGTATTTGCTATGTACTGCACATAGTTCAGAAATGAGAGGGGAGTGCGAAAATGTAGCAAAAATGCTAACTAATATTTATTCAAAATTATCTTTATTTAAATTACTTTTTATTATTTAAATTGCATTTGTTTTGTTTTGTAATAACATTATTGCAAACATTTATCATACAACTACTATGTCTAAAGACCTTTGCTAAGTGTTAGATCACTAAGAGACATAAACCATAGAATCCAGTTCTCAAGAAGGCATCTATTTGCATGGCAAACATTTCCCAATTACTATATGTTAGATGCTAAATAGATAACTCCAGAAATAGGTACTGGAAGAGTTCAGAGGAGAAGGCAGTTTCTTGAGCTGAACTAATTTGATATGCTACAAGTAATAAGTGAGTCCTGAAGGAAATACCTCCATTTACTATGCTGAAAACTCCAACTAAAAACTTATACTCACCTTTCATGGTAAAATCTCTGAAATCCAAATTCTGGTGAGCTCACCCTTACAAAATTCCAAATGTATTGTTTTATTCCTAAAATCTTCTATCATACTTTCTCTGATCAAATATAGAAAGAATAAAAGTAAAAAGTGAGTCTTCTAATCCATTGGTGTCTGGATAACCCTCACAAATGGACTTATTTCCCATCTGGTAAGAGATATGCAGCAGGTTGTTCTGACACTTTGTTGGATCTTAGCAACATTTACTCCCGTCTGTGCTTTCACTTTATCACGAGAGACTAGAAGCCTACAAACTACATTTCTCTGATTCCCTTGCCAGCTGGCTTCTAATTAGGTTCTTCCAATAGAAGACACTGAAGGCATATTGGAGGGCTGGAGAAAAGAAGTCAGTCCCCCTGGTTGATTCCTCAGACAAAAGAAGTCCAGGCTCTTGAGGTCCTGCTCAGGTTGAGTTCCAAACGGCGCAGTGGCAGCAAAGACACAGCAGCCTCCACAGCATGGGGCTATCTGCTCTGGTTCTGGTAGGGGTGGCATGGCAGCTGTAGACACCAGTGCCTCAGTAACATAGCCCTGTGGCCCAGTGTCTGTGATGATAATAGCTGAGTATGCCTTTGGACTTACAGCAGCATCAACAGAAGAACAGTGTCTTAGCTTTCTGCCAAGTAGCAGAAATGGGGTTCCAATAATGGCTGTGGATGCTCCAGCAACCTCAGTGACACAGCAGAGGCTTTGGATACCACAATTTACCCTTTTGCTCCTTCAGTCCTATTAGAAAATGGAGGCTTCCTATCATTACCAATGTCTGAACAAACTAAACTTTTATTTTTCTTCTCTAGTCAGTCCAACACTTTGGAAATGCTGTATTAAATTCTCCCTACTTGGAATTCCCAGAGCCATTCCTGCTTCGTTTTTGTTTTGGACTGAACATTGACTGACACATCAGTGACTTTAAGGATTTGTGTATAATTGGGCTTCAGGACTTGGGGTCCTGGGAGCAGCAGATTTTAGGTTTAATCTAATACATTTTTCTTTATGACTGCCTCTTGGGTGTGTTTAAGAAACTTAAATTTGATTCACTCATTTAGATGGTTTCCTGATGCATTTTCTGCTGATGGCAGCAAGAGCATGAGGTATCAGGAAAGCTTTGAAGCATGGGAGCAGCAGAAGTGGTGGTGGTTGGTTTTGCTGGATGATACCTGTATAACTTTGGGAATTACTCCTGACAATATGTATTTAGCACCTCCAAAGTGCCAATACTGAACTACATGACTTCACATGTGTTACCTCATTTTTCTTCCCTGACCCTGTGACAAGAAACCCCTCAAATCCATAGTCTAATGAGTATTATCATTTCCTCCTTAGGAGAAAGATATTTTGGCCACCTGCATTAGGATATCTTGGGGTGCCTATTAACAATCAGGTTCCAGGAACTTACCCTACACTTACTAATCAATAATCTCTGTGAGTGGCACCTGGGTGTCCTAGGTGATTCTTATGCATCCCCAAATTTGAGAAGCACCATCAGAGAGAAGCAACTTGTTCAAGGTCAGAGTATTAGAGATAACATTTGAACTTGTTGGTCTGACTTGAAATCCCATGTTTCTCCCACTCACCCCACTTACATAGTCTCATCATCTAAGGGAAGGAATTGTTGAGCAAAGATGAGAGGTCACATGCTCTCAACTATTATATTAATGTTCTACATTTGATGAATATTTTGAGGTTCCAAGGTATTTTTATCCAGCTTTCCTATTTAACAAAGCATAATATGGTTTGATTAAACAAAGACTTTTTCTTCAAATTTATTCTGAGCACTGTTTCATATTTCTCTTCTCTTGGCAAGTGATGAAACAACTCAAATTATCTATCATTAAATATATTATGAGAATATACCACATGTCAATTTACTACACTTACTGGTTATGAAATGGAGGGCAATTTACCTCTGTCTTCTTTATTTCTCCAACAACCTGCTTGTTATTTGTTGCTTTGACTTTTCTTCTAGTATCTCATCTAATTTAACAATCTTGATTCATTTCAATTCAGCAGGCATTTATTGACAGCCTATGTTTTTCACACTGTCTTAGGCCCTGTGGGAGATACAGACTCTGTCCCCAATGGAGCATGTTCTCCAAAGCTCCTCTTGGCATGGCCTCATATCTATGCTATGCTGCTTTTGGAATGAAATCAATAAAAATCACACTTTCATCTTTAAAATTATCCAAATTGACAGCATACGGCTCAGCTATTTCTCAATTAAGAGGTCATTGAGGGCTTCCCTGGTGGCACAGTGGTTAAGTATCCACCTGCCAATGCAGGGTATACAGGTTCGATCCCTGGTCTGGGAAGATCCCACATGCCAAGGAACAACTAAGCCCGTGTGGCACAACTACTGAGCCTGTGCTCTAGAGCCCGCGAGCCACAACTACTGAACCCTGCGAGCTTAAAGCCCATGTTCTGCAACAAGAGAAGCCGCTGCAATGAGAAGCCCATGCACTGCAACAAAGAGTAACCCCTGCTCGCAGCAATTAAAGAAAGCCCGTGTGCAATGAAGAAGCCAAAGAAAAAAGAGGTCAGTGAAAATGTCATAAAATATACTAGGCAAGGAAGTTGAAGTCTCCAATGTTAAACGTAATTGATGTTGAAGATGTTGCAAAACCAATCCCTTCTTAAGACATATTTCCCAGGAGTGGGATCACAAGCTGATTCACTAGGCTTTCCAGTGTGTTAAGGTAAGCAGTCTTTTCAGAATCAGAAATTCCCATTTTAAAGGAAAGTCTCAGCTATTCGGGGTCTTTTGTGTTTCCATACAAGTTGTGAAATTTTTTGTTCTAGTTCTGTGAAAAATGCCAGTGGTAGTTTGATAGGGATTGCATTGAATCTGTAGATTGCTTTGGGTAGTAGAGTCATTTTCATAATGTTTATTCTTCCAATCCAAGAACATGGTATGTCTCTACATCTATTTGTATCATCTTTAATTTCTTTCATCAGTGTCTTATAATTTTCTGCGTACAGGTCTTTTGTCTCCATAGGTAGGTTGAGAATGAAAAACGGAGCTGGAGGAATCAGGCTTCCTGAGTTCAGACTATACTACAAAGCTACAGTAATCAAGACAGTATGGTGCTGGCACAAAAACAGAAAGATAGATCAATGGAACAGGATAGAAAGCCCAGAGATAAACCCACACACATATGGTCACCTTATCTTTGATAAAGGAGGCAGGAATGTACAGTGGAGAAAGGACAGTCTCTTCAATAAGTGGTGCTGGGAAAACTGGACAGGTACATGTAAAAGTATGAAATTAGATCACTCCCTAACACCATACACAAAAGTAAGCTCAAAATGGATTAAAGACCTAAATGTAAGGCCAGAAAATATCAAACTCTTAGAGGAAAACATAGGCAGGACACTCTATGACATAAATCACAGCAAGATCCTTTTTGACCCACCTCCTAGAGAAATGGAAATAAAAACAAAAATAAACAAATGGGACCTAATGAAACTTCAAAGCTTTTGCACAGCAAAGGAAACCAAAAACAAGACAAAAAGACAACCCTCAGAATGGGAGAAAATATTTGCAAATGAAGCAACTGACAAAGGATTAATCTCCAAAATTTATAAGCAGCTCATGCAGCTTAATAACAAAAAAAACCCAACAACCCAGTCCAAAAATGGGCAGAAGACCTAAATAGACATTTCTCCAAAGAAGATAGACTGCCAACAAACACATGAAAGAATGCTCAACATCACTAATCATTAGAGAAATGCAAATCAAAACTACAATGAGATATCATCTCACACCGGTCAGAATGGCCATCATCAAAATACCTAGAAACAATAAATGCTGGAGAGGGTGTGGAGAAAAGGGAACCCTCTTGCACTGTCAGTGGGCATGTAAATTGATACAGCCACTGTGGAGAACAGTATGGAGGTTCCTTAAAAAACTACAAATAGAAATACCATATGACCCAGCAATCTCACTACTGGACATATACCCTGAGAAAACCAAAATTCAAAAAGAGTCATGTACCAAAATGTTCATTGCAGCTCTATTTACAATAGCGCAGAGATGGAAACAACCTAAGTGTCCATCATCAGATGAATGGGTAAAGAAGATGTGGTACGTATATCCAATGGAATATTACTCAGCCATAAAAAGAAACGAAATTGAGCTATTTGTAATGAGGTGGATAGACCTAGAGTCTGTCATACAGAGTGAAGTAAGTCAGAAAGAGAGAGACAAATACCGTATGCTAACACATATATATGGAATTTAAGGAAAAAATGTCATGAAAATCCTAGGGGTGAGACAGGAATAAAGACACAGACCTACTAGAGAATGTACTTGAGAATATGGGGAAGGGGAAGGGTAAGCTGTGACAAAGTGAGAGAGTGGCATGGACATATATACACTACCAAACATAAGGTAGATAGCTAGTGGGAATCAGCCGCATAGCACAGGGAGATCAGCTCGGTGCTTTGTGATTGCCTGGAGGGGTGGGATAGGGAGGGTGGGAGGGAAGGAGACACAAGAGGGATGAGATATGGGAACATATGTATATATATAACTGATTCATTTTGTTGTAAAGCAGAAACTAACACACCATTGTAAAGCAATTATACTCCAATAAAGATGTTAAAAAAAAAGGAATATTTAAGTGAAAAAAAAATTAAAAAGGAAAGTCTAATTTTGAAGGAAGAGATTTCCACAGTACCTTACCTTCTAGAGCTGTTGGGGTGATTAAAAGGGGTTTTGCATTAAAAATGCTCAGGATAGTTTCCACCTAAAAGTAAGAGCTCAGTACGTGTGAGTGAGTCACTTTAAAATTGAGGGCTGTCACATATGGACACCTTATCTTTGATAAAGGTGGCAGGAATGTAGAGTGGAGAAAGGACAGCCTCTTCAATAAATGGTGCTGGGAAAACTGAACAGGTACATGTAAAAGTATGAGATTAGATCACTCCCTAACATCATACACAAAAATAAGCTCAAAATGGATTAAAGACCTAAATGTAAGGCCAGAAAGCATCAAACTCTTAGAGGAAAACATAGGCAGAACACTCTATGACATAAATCACAGCAAGATCCTTTTTGACCCACCTCCTAGAGAAATGGAAATAAAAACAAAAATAAACAAATGGGACCTAATGAAACTTCAAAGCTTTTGCACAGCAAAGGAAACCATAAACAAGACCAAAAGACAACCCTCAGAATGGGAGAAAATATTTGCAAATGAAGCAACTGACAAAGGATTAATCTCCAAAATTTACAAGCAGCTCATGCAGCTCAATAACAAAAAAACAAACAACCCAATCCAAAAATGGGCAGAAGACCTAAATAGACATTTCTCCAAAGAAGATATACAGAATGCCAACAAACACATGAAAGAATGCTCAACATCATTAATCATTAGAGAAATGCAAATCAAAACTACAATGAGATGTCATCTCACACCAGTCAGAATGGCCATCATCAAAAAATCTAGAAACAATAAATGCTGGAGAGGGTGTGGAGAAAAGGGAACACTCTTGCACTGCTGCTGGGAATGTGAATTGGTCCAGCCACTATGGAGAACAGTATGGAGGTTCCTTAAAAAACTACAAATAAAATTACCATATGACCCAGCAATCCCACTACTGGGCATATACCCTGAGAAAACCAAAATTCAAAAAGAGTCATGTACCAAAATGTTCATTGCAGCTCTATTTACAATAGCGCAGAGATGGAAACAACCTAAGTGCCCATCATCGGATGAATGGATAAAGAAGATGTGGCACATATATACAATGGAATATTACTCAGCCTTAAAAAGAAACGAAATTGAGCTATTTGTAATGAGATGGATAGACCTAGAGTCTGTCATACAGAGTGAAGTAAGTCAGAAAGAAAAAGACAAATACCGTATGTTAACACATATATATGGAATTTAAGAAAAAAAAATGTCATGAAGAACCTAGGGGTAAGACAGGAATAAAGATGCAGACCTACTGGAGAACGGACTTGAGGATATGGGGAGGGGGAAGGGTGAGCTTTGACAGGGCGAGAGAGAGTCATGGACATATACACACTAACAAATGTAGTAAGGTGGATAGCTAGTGGGAAGCAGCCACATGGCACAGGGATGTTAGCTCGGTGCTTTGTGACAGCCTGGAGGGGTGGGATAGGGAGAGTGGGAGGGAGGGAGATGCAAGAGGGAAGACATACATATGGGGACATATGTATATGTATAACTGATTCACTTTGTTATGAAGCAGAAACTAACACACCATTGTAAAGCAATTATACCCCAATAAAGATGTTAAAAAAAAAATTGAGGGCTGTGCTTGATAGGAAATATTTTCAAAATGCAGGAACAAACTTATAAAACATTTAGTACACATTTCAACATACATTTATGGAATGTGCTTATGGGAGAGAATAAAAATAAGACCTGGTTTTAACTTACTATCAAGTTGCTTACCATCTAGATTTATACAAATATATACATAAATATTACCTAAAGCATTATTTTTAATGATCGTAAATGAGGACATGTCCAAATAGTGATGATGATGATAAAGATGATGATGATGATAAATAAAATAAGGACCATATATTTTTATATGGCTTTATAGCTTAAAGTGCTTTCACATTTTCTCACTTAATCCGCACAATAATTGTATGAGACAAATATTCTTTAACTGAGATAACTGAGCATTGATGAATTAATTTGTCTGTGGTTCAGAGCTTTGAGGGGACAGAGCTAGGACAAAAATCCAGTTTATTCCAAGGTTAAATCTGGACAAATGATATGAGAGAGAGGTATGAACTGTCCCTTGGATTTTAAGGGACAGTTCTAAGAAAGAAATGGAGTCCATTTGTTCAGATTAAAGAGTTAGGCTTTCTAATTTGCCAAAGGATGTACATACAAAGAAGTGATCTTGTTCTCTGGGCTTTTTATATCATCCAACAAATCATCCTACACTGCCTGTTAATAAACCAACATAAAATTCCTAACTCATATTCAAGTGTGATTGATGGTTGTGTGATATTATGAAAACAATAAGTTAATATCATTAATTAGTCCATAATATCTCAACTGAGTCTACTAATTGGAAAATGAGCTTGGAAATGTTGGTCAAAAATAAATTATACCAATACAGTCATACAGTTTTGGACCTAGTTAAAAGAATTAAACATTTAAATCATTATATTTTCTAATTAAGCATCATCCTAGGACACCCTTAGAGAAAACACTGAAAGGAAGGAAATGCTGTTTGACTTTCAAGCCAATAGTATTTAAACTATGGCTAGGAAAGAGGGAGGGAGGGAGGGAAAGAAAGAGAGTGAGGGGAAGAGATAGAGGTAGATTGAGGAGGGGATGGAGGGAGAGGGAGAGAAGGAAAGAGAGAGAAAATGTTTAGCTTTTAAATTCATATTCCATGATGCCTATGGTATAGATATTTAAGACTGAGTTTCTGGAGAAAACATACAAGTAAATAATAGTACCATGGCTTTTACTTTAAACTAGTAGAGAACTTCTGTAAAAATATCACAGAGAATAGGTGGCATTTTTAATTGTCCCCTATGTTTAGCCTACCTGAAACAATAAAAGAATAAACCTCCCTTCACAATAAAATTAAGAAATAATTATAGGGCTTCCATGGTGGTGCAGTTGTTGAGAGTCCGCCTGCCGATGTAGGGGACACAGGTTCATGCCCTGGTCTGGGAAGATCCCACATGCCACGAAGTGGCTAGGCCCGTGAGCCATGCAGCTAAGCCTGCGTGTCTGGAGCCTGCGCTCCACAATGGGAGAGGTCACAACAGTGAGAGGCCCACATACAGCAAAAAAAAAAAAAAAAAAAATCCTTATCAGATATATGGTTTGCAAACATTTTTCCCATTCTGTAAGTTGCCTTTTCGTTTTGTTGATGGTTTCTTTTGCTGTGCAGAAGCTTTTAGTTTGCTGCAGTCCCAATTGTTTATTTTTATTTTTGTTGCCTTTGCTTTTGGTGCCAAATCCAAAAACCATTGCAAAGACCAATGTAAAGTAGCTTACCATATGGTCTCTTTTAGGAATTTTATGGTTTTAGGTCTTAAAGTCCTTAATCCATTTCCAGTTAATTTTTGTGAGTCATATGAGATAGTGTCCAATTTAATTATTTTGCATGTGAATATCCAGTTTTCCCAGCACCACTTGTTGAAGAGACTATCCTATCTGCATTGATTATTCTTGGCTACCCTGTCAAATGTTATTTGAACATATATACATGGGTTTATTTTGAGGCCCTTGATTCCATTCCATTGGTCTATGTGTCTTTTTCTATGCCAGTACCATACTGTTTTGATTACTATAGCTTCATAATACAATTTGAAATTGGGAAGCTTGATATCTCCAGATTTGTCTTTCTCAAGATGGCTTTGGCTATTTGGGGTCTTTTTTTAAAATTTATTTATTAAATAAATAATAAATTTATTTATTATTATGGGTCTTTGTTTCTGTGCGAGGGCTTTCTCTAGTTGTGGCAAGCGGGGGCCACTCTTCATCGCAGTGCGCGGGCCTCTCACTATTGGGGCCTCTCTTTTTGCGGAGCACAGGCTCCAGACACGCAGGCTCAGTAGTTGTGGCTCACGGGCCTAGTTGCTCTGTGGCATGTGGAATCCTCCCAGACCAGGGCCCGAACCCATGTCCCCTGCATTAGCAGGCAGATTCTCAACCACTGCACCACCAGGGAAGCCCCTGGGATCTTTTTTGATTCCACACAAATTTTAGGATTGTTTTTTCTATATCTGTGAAAAATGCCATTGGAATTTTGATAGAAATTGCATTGAATCTATAGATGGCTTTGAGTAGTATGACATTTTAATAATATTTACTTTCTGATCCATGAGATTTTTTTCCATTTATTTGTGTTTTCTTCAATTTCTTTCCTCAGTGTTTCCTATAGTAAACTCAACTGATTTTTATATGTTGATTTTTTATCTTGAAATTTTACTGAATTAGTTTCTTGGCTCTAACAGTTTTTTTGTGGAGTCTTTAGGACTCTCTATATGCAAGATCATGTCATCAGTAAACAGACAATTTTACTTGTTCCTTTTCAGTTTAAATGACTTTTACTTCTTTTTCTTTCCTAATCCCTCTGACTAGGACTTCCAGTACTATGTTGAATAGGAGTGGTGAGAGTAGACACCCTTTTCTTTTGATCTTAGAGGAAAAGATTTCAACATTTTACCATTTAATATGATGTTAGCTGTGGGTTTGTCATACAATATATGGCCATTATTATGTAGAAGTACATTCCTTCCATATCCAATTTTTTGAGAATTTTTATCATGAAAGCATGTTGAATTTTGTCAGATTTATTTTCCTGCATCTATTGACATGATTATATGATTTTTGTCTTTCATTCTATTAATGTGGTGCATTATATTTATTGATTCATGTATGTTGAACCATCCTTGCATCCAAGGATAAATCCCCCTTAATAAACTCTTGAATTTGGCTTGCTAGTATTTTGTTGAGAATTTTTACATCTATATTCATCAGGGATATTGGCCTGTAGTTTTGTTTTCTTGTAGTATCCTTATCTGGCTTTGGTATCAGGGTAATGCTGGCCTTATAAAATAAGTTTGGGAGTTTCCCTCCTCTTCAGTTTTTGGAAACAGTTTGAGAAGGGTAAGTATTAATTCTTTAAGTTTCTGGTAGAATTCACCTGTGAGACCATCTGGTCCTGGACTTTTCTTTGTTCATATGCTCCTGAATTTATCCCATTAAAGGGCAGGGGTTGGGGGGACACATGATGTAGGAAAGAGAGGGTAACTGTAGAACTGAAGTTTTCAAAGAAGATAGAGGGGATTAGAGAAATTCAGATTACAAACAGAGGAGCTAGACTTTTCTGAAAGAAAAAAAGTTTAATTGAATTAATTATTGATTGTTTCTGGATGCTGGACTGAGATGCTACTTCAAGGCTGGGCCACATGGACTTGAGCTTCACCATCTGGCCTCTGCTCCCTCTCCCACTCACCTTGTGCTACTCTGCCTTCACCCCTTTGTCCATCTGGCCACCCTGAGACATTCCTCATACCAGTTCACTACTCAGATGAGGCAAGTTATTTCCTGATTTAGGGTTCATGTCCTCTGACAGGAACACCCTTAACCAGCTTTACAAAAGGAAGCTTTCTTTAATCCTTCAGGCTACAGTTCAAATGTTACTTTCTCCAAGAGTACTTCATTGACCCCTTAACTGTCTCTCCATCTCATCACTTCCATCCTACCATCTTGTTTATTTCCTTTTTAGAATTTACCACAACAAGCTGAAGCTAATGTTGTTTGTTTGTATGTTTGTTTATTTATTAACTATCTTCACCAACTAGAGTGTGAGCTTGAGGAAGGAGACTTGATGAATCTGTTTACTGCTCTACCCTGCAGTGTCTAATATATAGAAGATACGTATAGAAGTTAATAGATATTTGACAAACAAATAAATGGAAGAAAAACACATCCTTTGTGACACTTTGTAAAATCACCTTTGCTGGTTTCTCTCCTCCCATTTTCTTCCTTCTGTTACCACATTTTCAGTCTGGCTGATTTCTTCTATTCTGTTGTTGCTCATTATGGACATGTAGAAATTGATCTAGCAAAAATCAGACTCTACTCAAAATGCAGGAAATCGGGGGTCAGGGTGGACCCGAAGGGAGTTTGGAAGGGAGCTTGAACATGTTAATCAATTGACCCCCTTCATAGACTCATATTTTTTTAAACCTAAACAATGGTAAAACATTCCTAAACACAGTGAGCTTGTCCTAAAAGCTCTAAAGAAAGTGTCTCTTACTAGGAATGAGGATGATCAGAGTGTGAGTTGGCCTAAGGAGAAGCAAGAAACACATCCTTAGGATCCCAGTTTCATACTATTAGAAATGCATGCCATCTTTCCTTTTCTTGAGGTAGCCTCTGATCCAAGATACATGAACTGGGGTGAGGCAGAGTAGAAGAGAGGGAGAAGCAGCAATCAGCTTTTTATTATAAGTTCCCTTCAGATTCAGCTGAACAGAGGTAAATAATACTAAACTACAAAGAAGGACTGGGAGCTTTGAATAATCTTCTTAACTCTAAAAGTGGGAATTCTGAAAACTGAGGAATGATATTTCCCTAAGAAAGAAGACACTGTTCTAAGCTCATCCCTGACCCCAACTGCTATTTTTAGCAAATAATAGGACCACAGAGAAATGCCTACATTCAGGGATAAATAATAATCTACACATAAGATGGGAATATATCTCATTACTATAAACAGTAACAGGAAGGACTGACCAAAGCCAAGAGAAAAGAGAAAGAAATGAGGTAAAAAGATTTGATAGAAGGAGGGAATTCATCATTATCTTTAGATGATGTAGTGGGATGAATAATGACAACACTCTGTGTTACTTTACTTGGCAAAAGGGACTTTGCAGACATGATTAAGTTAAGGATTATGAGATGTAGAGATTATATTAGATTACCCAGGTGGGCCTAAGTAATCACAAGGGTCCTTAAAAGAGGGATGCAATACAGGTAAGGAAAACATGTAAAGATGGAAGTAGAGGTCAGAGAGGAAGAAAGATGCTATACTGTAGGCTTTGAAGATGGAGGAAAGGGCCATGAGCACGGAATGTAGGTGACCTCTAGAAGCTGGAAAAGGCAAGGAAACAAATCCTTCCCTAGAGCCCTCAAAAGGAAAGCAGCCCTGTGGGCTTCTGTGCTCCAGAACTGCTAAAATTTGTGTTGCTTTAAGCCACTAAGTTTATGGTAATTGGTTACAGGGGCAATAGGAAACTAATACAGATGATGTGTTTATACACCTGGAAAGCCCAAGATGATTAATTTTCAGACTCTCTTAGAGATGAAAAAGTTCATTAAAATATTTCTACTTATAAATCAATGTGCAGAAATCAATAGCTTTTCTATATACCAACAGTAGCCGCTTAGAAAATATAATGAAAGAACAGATCTGATTTACTACATCAACAGAGGGAAAAAAAAATGTTCCTTGAAATAAATAGTCTAGAAATGGGATACCTCAGTGGTTCTTAATCTTGGCTGCATATTATTATAATCTGGGAGAATTAAAAAATCCTCATGTTCAGACTGTACCCCAGACAAAGTAAATCGGAATTTCTAGGGGAGAGCCTTGATATTGATATGTTCTTAAAATCTCCCCAGAGATTTCAATTGTGCAGCCAGATTTAAGAACCATTGGTAAACTGTATTTTGGGTTGGGGGTAGGGGTTGCATGGAGTTATAGTCAATTAGGATAGAATAGTCAAGCCCATACTTGAGGATTGAGCATCTGGACTGAGATGCTGATCATAGCAATAAAAGGAGATGAATTCAATAGGTGCTTTGCAGGCAACACTGAAACGACTTGGCAACAAATTCAATGTGGAAAATGAAGAAGAAGGCTAATTCAATGATTATTCAAAGGCTTCACAATGGGCAGAACTTTATGTCGCTAATTCAAACAACTATGTACGGGGATAGATGTCCATATTGAAGGGAGAAAACATGCTGACATGTGGAAACTGAAGCGATGGTGAGGAAAACACGTGCATTCTTTAAGCAACTGACAATAGGCATTTGAGATCTCAGGAAAATTGACAAAACTAGAGAAAAAATTTGGGCATCATTAGCTCAGACATGAAACAGCAAGAGAGAGAGAAAAACAGCTTCACAGGAAAGCCTGTAAGAAAAGAAAGAGGAAACATAACCAAAAGAGAAAAATGAGTAGAAATAATAGAAGGTATGCTACTGCTACATACTGCTGTAACTAAAAGGAAATATGATTTTGGAAAGAGGTGTTTTTCAGGTTCAAAAATTAAAATAAATTTAAAAAAAGAAAGGAGGCTAAGGAAAGTCCTTTGGATCCACCACTAGCAAAGCTACAAGTGAAGTGACATTAAGAATAGATGAGAATGTGAAATCTATCTACTGAAATTACAAAGCATATTTGGAAATATTGATGATTTTAGCCAATCGAATCTAAGTTAAGAGAAATGGATGCTCCTTCCTAATTGACCAATTAAATTCAATAAATATGTACTGAGCATAAAACACAGTGCTTAGTGCTACGGAAAATACTGAATTTTGAAAGCATCATTCATGATGCCATAAAGCACTTATATTTTGGAATGAGATATTTCAGTTGCTTTGATGGATATTTTGGTGGCTTTGTAGGTCACTAGTCACTTTGAATAAATGTCAGTGGGAAAGTGCTGGCATGTGCCAAAAGCCCAAATGTAATCAAAATTCTGTCTCATCTGTTACATCCTAAAACTACCTCAAGACATGCAATATTTATTTTCTCTGCAATAACAACTTTTTTGACCATAGTTTAAAAATGCAGTTTTAGTGTTTCTGAAGATGTTTTCTGTGGGCATGTCTAACAAATTTACACTCTTGGCAGATAAGATTAGGGCTAGAAAGATTAGATGACTTGGCTAAGATCAAGTAGCATTTGGGAAGAGAAAGATCAGATTACCAGACCTTTTAACTGGCCTAAAATGGTTCTTATATTTTGGTAATACATAAAGAAATACATAACATTCAGAGACCCCATTCCAATTTATAATGGTCCTAACCCAGTAAAAGTTTACTTTTTCTCATGAGAAAGCCAAACGTAGGTATGCTTGGTCAGTAGGAGTCTGACTTCCCTGTTGATGACTCAGCGACCCAGGCTCCTTCCAAATTGTGACTTCCCCCATTCTGCAGGTCCTATGGTCATGCTATCTTCTGTATTCAGTTGATGGAAGGGGAAGCAGAGTGGTAAGCAGGCACACACATTTCCAGAAAGCCTTGCCTGGAAAGTGATATAAATCACTTCTTACCACATTCCTTTGATGATAATTACTTACATGGACACAGCTTGATGCAAGGTGGGCTTTGTGAGAGAATGGATTTTAAGAATAAAGGGCAGTCTCTCCCATACATTACAAATGAGACTTTAAAAATCAATAATTTAATTCAACATTTTAATAATACTTCTGAGTCAGCACATCTAGAAGCTAGTTGCTAAGGGAGATCACTGCATGATCACTAAGCCCCACTGGTTGTTTGGTTTAATTTAAAAAATATAATGAAACCTGATTTTTTTTTTTAGTGGCACTTTTAGCCTAGTATCTGGTTTATTGATATGCACAATTACTCACTGTTTGAATACAGTATACAAACATAGTAACATAAATTCTGCAAGTGTCATACCACTACTGTAATTACTTGTCATGTTCTCACCTTTTCCTTGGCCTGTCAATGCTTTTTTTTTTTTTTTTAACATCTTTATTGGAGTATAATTGCTTTACAATGGTGTGTTAGTTTCTGCTTTATAACAAAGTGAATCAGTTATACATATACATATGTTCCCATATCTCATCCCTCTTGTGGTTCCCTCGATCCCACCTTCCCTATCCCACCCCTCTAGGTGGTCACAAAGCACCGAGCTGATCTCCTTGTGCTATGCAGCTGCTTCCCAGTAGCTATCTATTTTATGAATGGTAGTGTATATATGTCCATGCCATTCTCTTGCTTTGTCACAGCTTACACTCTCCCCCCATATCCTCAAGTCCATTCTGTAGTAGGTCTGTGTCTTTATTCCTGTCTTACCCCTAGGTTCTTGATGACACTTTTTTTTTTCTTAAATTCCATATATATGTGTTAACATACGGTATTTGTCTTTCTCTTTCTGATTTACTTCACTCTGTATGACAGACTCTTGGTCTATCCAGCTCATTACAAATAGCTCAAATTCGTTTCTTCTGAAGGCTGAGTAATATTCCATTGTATATATGTGCCACATCTTCTTTATCCATTCATCTGATGATGGACACTTAGTTTGTTTCCATCTCCAGGCTACTGTAAATAGAGCTGCAATGAACATTTTGGTACATGACTCTTTTCGAATTTTGGTTTTCTCAGGGTATATGCCCAGTAATGGGATTGCTGGGTCATAAGGTAGTTCTATTTTTAGTCTTTTAAGGAAGCTCCATACTGTTCTCCATGGTGGCTATACCAATTCATATTCCCACCAGCAGTGCAAGAGTGTTCCCTTTTCTCCAAACCCCCTCCAGCATTTATTGTTTCTAGGTATTTTGATGATGGCCATTCTGACCGGTGTGAGATGATATCTCATTGTAGTTTTGATTTGCATTTCTCTAATGATTAATGATGTTGAGCATTCTTTCATGTGTTTGTTGGCCATCTGTATATCTTCTTTGGAGAAATGTCTATTTAGGTCTTCTGCCCATTTTTGGATTGGGTTGTTTTTTTTTTTGTTATTGAGCTACATGACCTGCTTATAAACTTTGGAGATTAATCCTTTGTCAGTTGCTTCATTTGCAAATATTTTCTCCCATTCTGAGGGTTGTATTTTGGTCTTACTTATGGTTTCCTTTGCTGTGCAAAACGTTTGAAGTTTCATTAGATCCCATTTGTTTATTTTTGTTTTTATTTCCATTTCTCTAGGAGGTGGGTCAAAAAGGATCTTGCTGTGATTTATGTCATTGAGTGTTCTGCCTATGTTTTCCTCTAAGAGTTTGATAGTTTCTGGCCTTACATTTAGGTCTTTAATCCATTTTGAGCTTATTTTTGTGTATGGTGTTAGGGAGTGATCTAATCTCATACTTTTATATGTACCTGTCCAGTTTTCTCAGCACCACTTATTGAAGAGGCTGTCCTTTCTCCACTGTACACTCCTGCCTCCTTTATCAAAGATAAGGTGACCATATGTGTGTGGGTTTATCTCTGGGCTTCCTATCCTGTTCCATTGATCTATCTTTCTGTTTTTGTGCCAGTACCATACTATCTTGATTACTGTAGCTTTGTAGTATAGTCTGAAGTCAGGGAGCCTGATTCCTCCAGCTCCGTTTTTCATTCTCAAGATTGCTTTGGCTATTCGGGGTCTTTTGTGTTTCCATACAAATTGTGAAATTTTTTGTTCCAGTTCTGTGAAAAATGTCAGTGGTAGTTTGATAGGGATTGCACTGAAACTGTAGATTTCTTTGAGTAGTAGAGTCATTCTCAAAATGTTGATTCTTCCAATCAAAGAACATGGTATGTCTCTACATCTATTTGCATCATCTTTAATTTCTTTCATCAGTGTCTTATAATTTTCTGCATACAGGTCTTTGGTCTCCTTAGGTAGGTTTATTCCTTGATATTTTATTCTTTTTGTTGCAGTGGTAAATGGGAGTGTTTTCTTGATTTCACTTTCAGATTTTTCATCATTAGTGTATAGGAATGCCAGAGATTTCTGTGCATTAATTTTGTATCCTCCTACTTTACTAAATTCATTGATTAGCTGTAGTAGTTTTCTGGTAGCATCTTTAGGATTCTCTATGTATAGTATCATGTCATCTGCAAACAGTGACAGCTTTACTTAATCTTTTCCTATTTGGATTACATTTATTTCCTTTTCTTATCTGATTGCTGTGGCTAAGACTTCCAAACCTATGCTGAATAAGAGTGGTGAGAGTGGGCAACCTTGTGTTGTTCCTGATCTTAGTGGAAATGCTTTCAGTTTTTCACCATTGAGGACGATGTTGGCTGTGGGTTTGTCATATATGACCTTTATTATGTTGAGGAAAGTTCCCTCTATGCCTACTTTCTGCAGGGTTTTTATCATAAATGGGTGTTGAATTTTGTCGAAAGCTTTCTCTGCATCTATTGAGATGATCATATGTTTTTTCTCCTTCAATTTGTTAATATGGTGTATCACGTTGATTGATTTGCATATATTGAAGAATCCTTGCATTCCTGAGATAAACCCCACTTGATCATGTTGTATGATCCTTTTAATTTGCTGTTGAATTCTGTTTGCTAGTATTTTGTTGAGGATTTTTGCATCTATGTTCATCAGAGTTATTGGCCTGTAGTTTTCTTTCTTTGTGACATCCTTGTCTGGTTTTGGTATCCGGGTGATGGTGGCCTCGTAGAATGAGTTGGGGAGTGTTCTTCCCTCTGCTATATTTTGGAAGAGTTTGAGAAGGATAGGTGTTAGCTCTTCTCTAAATGTTTGATAGAATTTTCCTTTGAAGACATCAGGTCCTGGGCTTTTGTTTGTTGGAAGAGTTTTAATCTCAGTTTCAATTTCAGTGCTTGTAATTGGTCTGTTCATATTTTCTATTTCTTCCTGGTACAGTGTTGGCAGGTTGTGCATTTCTAAGAATTTGTCCATTTCTTCCAGGTTGTCCATTTTATTGGCATAGAGTTGCTTGTAGTAATCTCTCATTATATTTTGTATTTCTGCAGTGTCAGTTGTTACATCTCCTTTTTCATTTCTAATTTTACAGATTTGAGTCTTCTCCCTTTTATTCTTGATGAGTCTGGCTAATTGTTTATCAACTTTTTTATCTTCTCAAAGAACCAGCTTTTATTTTTATTGATCTTTGCTATTGTTTCCTTCATTTCTTTTCCATTTATTTCTGATCTGATCTTTATGATTTCTTTCCTTCTGCTAACTTTGGTTTTTTTTGTTGTTGTTGTTCTTTCTCTACTTGCTTTAGGTGCAAGGTTAGGTTGTTTATTTGAGATGTTTCCTGTTTCTTAAGGTACGATTGTATTGCTATAAACTTCCCTCTTAGAACTGCTTTTGCTGCATCCCATAGGTTTTGGATCATCGTGTCTCCATTGTCATTTTTTTCTAGGTATTTTTTGATTTCCTGGTTGATTTCTTCAGTTATCACTTCGTTATTAAATAATGTATTGTTTAGCCTCCATGTGTTTGTATTTTTTACAGACCTTTTCCTGTAATTGACATCTAGTGTCATAGCATTGTGGTCGGAAAAGATACTTAATACAATTTCAATTTCTTAAATTTACCAGTGCTTGACTTGTGACCCAGCATATGATCTATCCTGGAGAATGTTCCATGAGCACTTGAGAAAAATGTGTATTCTCTTGTTTTTGTATGGAATGTCCTATAAATATCAATTAAGTCCATCTTGTTAAATGTATCATTTAAAGCTTGTGTGTCCTTATTTATTTTCGTTTTGTATGATCTGTCCATTGCTGAAAGTGGGGTGTTAAAGTCCCCGATTATGAATGCGTTACTGCCTATTTCCCCTTTTATGGCTGTTAGTATTTGCCTTATGTATTGAGGTGCTCCTATGTTGGGTGCATAAATATTTTCAATTGTTATATCTTCTTCTTGGATGGATCCCTTGATCATTATGTAGTGTCCTTCTTTGTCTCTTCTAATAGTCTTTATTTTAAAGTCTATGTTTTCTGATATGAGAATTGCTACTCCAGCTTTCTTTTGGTTTCTATTTGCATGGGATATCTCTTTCCATCCCCTTACTTTCACTCTTTATGTGTCTCTAGGTCTGAAGTGGGTCTCTTGTAGACAGCATATATATGGGTCTTGTTTTTGTATCCATTCAGCCAATCTGTGTCTTTTGGTGGGAGCATTCAGTCCATTTACATTTAAGGTAATTATTGATATGTATGTTCCTATTCCCATTTTCATAATTGTTTTTGTTTTTTATTTGAGGTCTTTTCCTTCTCTTGTGTTTCTTGCCTAGAGAAGTTCCTTTAGCATTTGTTATAAAGCTGGTTTTGTGGTGCTGAACTCTCTCAGCTTTTGCTTGTCTGTAAAGGTTTTAATATCTCCATCAAATTGGAACGAGATCCTTGCTGGGTAGAGTAATCTTCGTTGCAGGTTCTTCTCCTTCATCACTTTAAATATGTCCTGCCAGTCCCTTCTGGCTTGCAGAGTTTCTGCTGAAGTTTAGCTGTTAACATTATGGGGATTCCCTTGTGTGTTATTTGTTGTTTTTCCCTTGTTGCTTTTAATATGTTTTTTAATTTTTGACAGTTTGATTAATATGTGTCTAGGCATGTTTCTCCTTGGATTTATCCTGTATGGGACTCTCTGTGCTTCCTGGACTTGATTAACTATTTCCTTTCCCATATTAGGGAACTTTTCAACTATAATCTCTTCAAATATTTTCTCAGTCCCATTCTTTTTCTCTTCTTGTTCTGGAACCCTTATAATTCGAATGTTGGTGTGTTTAATATTGTCCCAGAGGTCTCTGAGACTGTCCTCAGTTCTTTTCATTCTTTTTTCTTTATTCTGCTCTGCAGTAGTTATTTCCATTATTTTATCTTCCAGGTCACTTATCCGTTCTTCTGCCTCAGTTATTCTGCTATTGATCCCATCTAGAGTACTTTTAATTTCATTTATTGTGTTGTTCATCATTGCTTGTTTCCTCTTTAGTTCTTCTAGGTCCTTGTTAAATGTTTCTTGCACTTTGTCTATTCTATTTCCAAGATTTTGGATCATCTTTGCTATCATTATTCTGAATTCTTTTTCAGGTAGACTGCCTATTTCCTCTTCATTTGTTAGGTCTGGTGGGTTTTTATCTTGCTCCTTCATCTGCTGTGTGTTTTTCTGTCTTCTCATTTCTCTTATCTTACTGTGTTTGGGGTCTCCATTTGCAGGTTCGTAGTTCCCGTTGTTTTTGCTGTCTGTCCCCAGTGGCTAAAGTTGCTTCAGTGGGTTGTGTAGGCTTCCTTGTAGAGGGGACTAGTGCCTGTGTTCTGGTGGATGAGGCTGGATCTTGTCTTTCTGGTGGGCAGGTCCATGTCTGGTGGTGTGTTTCAGGGTGTCTGTGGACTTATTATGATTTTAGGCAGCCTCTCTGCTAATGGGGGGGTTGTGTTCCTGCCTTGCTAGTTGTTTGGCATAGGGTGTCCAGCACTGTAGCTTGCTGGTCGTTGAGTGAAGCTGGGTGCTGGTGTTGAGATGGAGATTTCTGGGAGATTTTCATTGTTTGATATTATGTGGAGTTGGTAGGTCTTTTGTGGACCAGTGTCCTGAAGTTGGCTCTCCCACCTCAGAGGCACAGCACTGACTCCTGGCTGGAGCACCAAGAGCCTTTCATCCACACAGCTCAGAATAAAAGGGAGAAAAAGTAGAAAGAAAGACAGAGGATAAAATAAAATATAATAAAGTGAGGTAAAATAAAATAAAGTTATTAAAATAAAAAAAAATTATTAAGAAAAAAATTTTTAAGTTAAAAAAAAAACAAAGAAAAACGAACAAACAAATGAAAAAAAGGGACAGATAGGACCCTAAGCGAAATGGTGGAAGCAAATCTATACAGATAAAATCTCACAGAGAAGCATACACATACACACAAAAGGAGGAAAAGGGGAAAAAATAATAAATCTTGCTCTCAAAGTCCACCTCCTCAATTTGGGATGATTTGTTGTCTATTCATGTATTCTGTAGATGCAGGTACATCAAGTTGATTGTGGAGGTTTAATCCGCCGCTTCTGAGGCTGCTGGGAAAGATTTCCCTTTCTCTTCTTTGTTCTCACAGCTCCTGGGGCTCAGCTTTGGATTTGGCCCCGCCTCTGCGTGTAGGTCGCCTGACAGCGTCTGTTCTTCGCTCAGACAGGACGGGATAAAGGAGCAGCTGCTTCGGGGACTCTGGCTCACTCAGGCCGAGGGGAGGGAGGGGTAGGGAGTGCGGGGTGAGCCTGCGGCGGCAGAGGCCAGCGTGACGTTGCACCAGCCTGAGGCGCACTGTGCGTTCTCCCGGGGTCGTTGTCCCTGGATCCCGGGACCCTGGCAGTGGTGGGCTGCACAGGCTCCCCGGAAGGGGGGTGTGGATAGTGACCTGTGCTCTCACACACAGGTTTTTTGGTGGCAGCAGCAGCAGCCTTAGCGTCTCATGCCCGTCTCTGGGGTCCGTACTTTTAGCCGTGGCTCACACCCGTCTCTGGAGCTCCTTTAAGCAGCACTCTTAATCCCCTCTCCTCGCGCACCAGGAAACAAAGAGGGAAGAAAAAGTCTCTTGCCTCTTCAGCAGGTCCAGACTTTTCCCCAGACTCCCCTCCCAGCTAGCCGTGGTGCACTAACCCCCTGTAGGTTGTGTTCATGCCGCCAACCCCAGTCCTCTCCCTGTGCTCCAACCGAAGCCCGAGCCTCAGCTCCCAGCCCCGCCTGCCCAGGTGGGTGAGCAGACAAGCCTCTTAGGCTGGTGAGTGCCGGTCAGCACCGATCCTCTGTGCGGGAATCTCTCTGCTTTGCGCTCTGCACCCCTATTGCTGTGCTCTCCTCCGTGGCTCCGAAGCTTTCCCCCTCCGCCACCCGCAGTCTCTGCCCACTAAGGGGCTTCCTAGTGTGTGGAAGCCTTTCCTCCTTCACAGCTCCCTCCCACTTGTGCAGGTCCCGTCCCTATCCTTTGGTCTCTGTTTATTCTTTTTTCTTTTGCCCTACCCAGTTATGTGGGGACTTTCTTGCCTTTTGGGAGGTCTGAGGTCTTCTGCCAGCGTTCAGTAGGTGTTCTGTAGGAGTTGTTCCACGTGTAGATGTATTTCTGGTGTATCTGTGGGGAGGAAGGTGATCTCCACATCTTACTCTTCTTCCATCTTCCCCCGTCCCCCCTGTCAATGCTTTAATCATGCAAGAGAGATATTTGTTTTGAACTTTTATGTAAGCAGTTTCATTAACAATAATAAAATACATCTCTCATCCGATTTGTTTTGGATAGGGTAGGACCAGCATGGATTTTCTATAGCTGGTAAAGTGCAGGTCTGAAGGACAAGTGGCAGAGACCGACACTGAGGCTATTGAACAAGCATCTGTGTATCTGTGCTGTCATTGGCCCCGGGTGCTTGGCTCTGCAATTCTGCATTGTGACACAGTAGATGCCAATTTTAATAAGGAAAAGAAAGACAAGTAGTGCTAATATGCAAATATCTGAAGCATTCTAGTGGAGCTGAGCTGATTAAATTGCTTATTATACTGAAGACTCAAACAGAAGGAAGAGAGAAGCAGGGAATTTTCCCCAAAGCAGATCTGATCATAGACTTACAGCCTCCAGGTAGAATATATAACCCGAGTACTTTTTCCAAGCAGGAGTAGATACTGCTGGGTTTTATCCTTGCATGTCAGCAACTGCAGAGTGAGGGGGGATGCTCATGGTTGCTCCCCACAGGTGGGGGAAAAATATTCATTTTGATTCCCCTTTTCACTGCATCTATGCTGATGTATTTAATTTAGCTGAATGAAATGAGTTGAAAGGAAAATAGAAATTGTGATAAAAAATATTTTAGTATTACATGACAGCCTTTATTTTCAGAGAATTGTTGTCTCTCAGGAACTCTGAACTTGATTTCTTCTCTCAGTCAGAGAATGTGACTGTGAGGGCTGGAAAGGAAATATTTTGAGCATATCCTTTGGCCTACTAGATTCCTTGTCCATAAAATGAAAATAATAGTGTTGAGAAAGTTCATGGAGGAGAGTTATAATAGAGAAGAGGATGAGCAATATTGAATTTCCAATTTTAAGGTAGAACCTGAGGCCAGCTATAATCTGATTTTTCTTATTTTTCCAGGGGTTTAAAAAAATTTTCTCCTTAACATTCTGCATTTCATTGTGCTTTAGAGCGTATGCCAGTCATCAACTTGTTGCCGCTCAGTTCCAAATCCACCTTTCTTTGTCTTTAGTAATACCTGGCAACCCTGGGCTGGTATATTGTATACATTCCTCCTTTGCCAGCTGGAACAAAGCTAGCCCTTGTCAGTAGAGGGCACTGGAGGAACGCTGCAAGATGAAGGGGGTGTTCACTAATTCTGGTAGTGTTCTTACTCCTTTGGCAGTGGGCAGCTTGTCAGTGAATCTCAGCACAGCCACCACCCTGAAGAGCTTCTCAGGAAGTCCCGCTGGTACTTACGCAGGCACTTCCTACTTGCTAACATTGACCGGTATCACCTCAGCAAACATCTTCCCACTCCAAGGAGCCACAGTCACACTGCTCCAAGGAGGTCTGGCTCTTAGCCTTGGGGGAGGCAGGACCTTTCCATTGTTCCTTCCTCGAGTGCTGTCTCAGCCTAAGGTGGTGGCTGTTTCTTAGGTTTGCCGTTCAGTTATTCTTTAGCATTCACTTTCCCCCTATTAATAGTTAATCCCCTTTCACGTGATCAAAGTTCTTGTTATTAGTTTTTTTTCTGTGCAAATCACTCATGTAACTTTTTCCTTCTGACAGACCCTGACAGATACAGAGTGCTTCTAGAATTTTCTTTTGTGACTACGGTTGTCTGAGCAGGGACTTTGGGATGTGCTTAGGATACTGGGAAAAGCACATGTAGTTGGTTCTAAATTCTATTCTTATCACCAAGATGCCTTGGTACCTGTTTCTAGTGGCAGGACCGTTTGATGTTGATGAATAGGTCTTATGCATTATTAAATATTAAGAACCTATCAGGAGGAGGTTAAGAAAAAAAACTCCACTGGATAAGATGGCAGCGGAAAGTTTTATTTCTAGGCTTGCACTTCTCAACTCTCTTGTCAAATGTCCCTGCTGCTCTATGTCATGTGGTGCATAGCGACAGGAAGAAAGTGAAGTGAGGACAGAGAAAGATGTTGCAATGAATATATTTTGTTCCTTCTTTTTGATTTGAGCCTGTTCATCCCATCATTTCCTTCCATTGAACTGGTGAACACTCCAAAGAATCTGAAATACAGAGTGTTCCCTGTTGTCACCGTTTATCCTGATGACAACTAGGTGACCCAAGTCATGTAATTTGTCCTCAAGATTGAGCATTACAACAAAGATAGTGCAGTATCTGAAATGTATAGCGGAGTGATTCTTGTAAATGACATGACATAGTGACATTGTATCTTTTCAGGGTATTGCAAACAAAAAAAGTCAAATACCAAAGAATGGATTTACTAAGAAGTGTAGATCACGTTTGTGAGGAAAGCATAAAACCATTATCTATTTCTGTATAAAAATTATCCCAAATCTTAGCAGCTTAAATCTTTAACAATTATTAATTACCTAACAGTTTCTGAGGGCCAGGAATTTTGGAGAAGCTCAGCTGGATGTTTCTGGATTGGGGTTTCTTATGAGGTTACATTTAAGATGTTGGCTGGGGTCATAGTTATTTAAAGGCTTCACTGAGGTTAAAAGATCTGATTCCAAGATGGCTCATTGCATGGCTGGCAAGTTGGTGTAGGCTGTTGACAGGAGGCCACAGTTCCTCATTAACTGGACATCTCTGTAGGCTACTGTAGTGTCCTCACAACATGATGACTGGCTTCCCTCAGAATGAGTAATCCAAGATAGAGCAAGGATAAAGCCTTTGAAGTTATATACTTTCACCTCTGCTGTATTCTGGGGTCACTCAGAACAACCCTGATAAAATGTGGGAGAGAGCTGTACCAAGGCATTAATTCCAGGAGATGCAGATCATTGGCGACATATCTTAGAGGGTGGTTACCACTGGTATTTAAAGAAGAGATGAACACATTAAGAAAATTACAATGTTTCTGGATGGGAAGACTAATACTCTTCAAAATTCAATTCTCCTTATATTCATATATTAATTTAATGCTATTCCAATCAAATTCCTTCTTTTTGGTCAAAGATTTTGACAAATTGGATATACTAGTTCATCTGGAAAAGTAAATGCGTTAGACATATAGTTTTAAAATTCTGAATAAAGGATAATTAGGTGGGCATTTGCGTATTAAGCTGTTAAGTTTTTAAAAAGGTACAGTAATTAAAACATTGTATGGATCAGGACATGCTGGACATTAAAACATGCTGGATCAGGAATGATTTAATAACCTGGTTAAAACTGTAATAAGGGATCTGACTCTGTTTCTGATGTTTGCAGACAATTTGAAGCCCCACCAATCTCTTCTCCCCTTCTGCCTTACATCTGGGCAAACTGATAAGAGAGCCCAGGTGTTCCCTTCTTTGGCATCAGCATGAAGTTGAAACCACAGAAGATTCTGCCAGTCCATGGGAAACCCTCACCCTGGCCCTATCCCTAACCACCATAAAAAAAGCATCGTTATGTACTGAATTGCATCCCCTCTACCAAATTCGTGTATTAATATCCTAAACCCTACTACCTCAGAATGTGAACTTGCTTGGAGATAGGTTTTTTTTACAGAGGTAATCAAGTTAAAATAAGGTTATTAGAGTGGGCTTTAATCCACCATGACTGGTGTCCCTATAAGAAGGAGAAATTTAGACTCAGACAGACAGAGAGAATGCCATGTGAAGATGAATATGGCCATCCACAAGTCCAGAAGAGAGGCCTGGAACAGATCCTGCCCTCAAGGCGCTCAGAAGAAACCCACCCTGCTGACATCCTGATCTCAGACTTCTAGCCTCCAGAACTATGACAGAATACATTTCTGTTGTTTAAGCCAGAGGTCCCCAACCTTTTTGGCACCAGGGACCGGTTTCGTGGAAGACAATTTTTCCACGGACCAGCGGGTGTGGGGGTATGGCTTCAGGATGATTCAAGCACATTACATTTATTGTGCACTTTATTTCTATTATTATTACATTGTAATATATAATGAAATAATTATATAACTCACCATATTGCTGACAGGAGGCGGATCTCAGGTGGTAATGCGAGTGATGGGGAGTGGCTGTAAATACAGATGAGGCTTCACTCACTTGCCTGCCACTCACCTCCTGTTGTGTGGCCTGGTTCCTAACAGGCCACGGACCAACAGTAGTCCGTGGCCTAGGGGTTGGGGACCCCTGGTTTAAGCCACCCAGTGTGTCGTGCTTTGTTACAGCACACGTAGCAAACTAATACAGACTTAACAACCAGCACCATTTCCCTGTTCCTGAGTCCATCGTTGGACCTGCTTTGGACCCTACTGTGCTCTCTCCAGAAAGCTTCATTGTGTAAATAGTAAATCTTTTCCTATCCTCTTGAGGAGTGTGTGTGCGAGTGTGTGTGTGTGTGTGTGTGTGCCTGTTATCATCAGTCTCAGCTTATGAATCACGTTTTGGATGTATGTTGCAGGGGGGGCCTTCCCACTTCTGAAATGACCACAGCAGGAGTCCAATTAAAGGCTCACATGTTTGCAGAGGCAGCATAATAGAGTGGTTTAGAACTTGCCCCAGAGCCAGATGCCTAGGTTCAAATCCAGTTCTACCAGTTACTAACTCCATGACTTTGGGTAATTCAGTAACCCTTATAGGCTGCAGTTTTCTGGTCTTTATAATGGGAATAATAATAGTAATACATCATAGGGTTGTTTGGGAATAAAGTAGTTTAACTTTAAGTGTTAAAAAAGTACCTGGCATATAGTTAGCATTTAATTGAATTTGTTAAATAATATATACACTATCAAATGTAAAATAGATAGCTAGTGGGAATCAGCCGCATAGCACAGGGAGATCAGCTCAGTGCTTTGTGACCACCTACAGGGATGGGATAGGGAGGGTGGGAGGGAGACGCAAGAGGGAGAGGATATGGGGATATATGTATACATATAGCTGATTCACTTTGTTATACAGCGGAAACTAACACACCATTGTAAAGCAATTATACTCCAATAAAGATGTTAAAAGAAAAAAAAAAGTTAGCATTTAATTGAATTTGTTAAATAAATCTTTGAAAATTTAATGAATGATAAATGAAACATTTCAAATCAGTAAATAAGAAAAGGATTATTTAATGTTTATTTTTTAACAAATGTCACATTGTATATACTTCCTTATACAAATACAAGTTCCAGATGGATTCAATGTGTAATATTAAAAATAAAACCATAAAAGTAATAGAAGAGAGCCAGTAAATATTTTTTTCATATAGTTCCATTCTTTCATAAATAATACATGTGTATGAAATATGTATGAAACTAAATGTATGGAAGTAAAGCAATAGATATGTATTGTTTTATATAGTCAGGGGATGTGGTAAACTGGCCAGATGCTCTCAAGTCCTGTTTCCTTTTCTTGGAAATGCAGAGAGCCTAAATTTCTCAGTCTCCTTTATATCTGACTGGGATCTTGTGACTATGTTCTGGTCAATGGGGTCTGTGAAAAAGGGATATAGACTATTTGAAGGCCTGACCACAAATGTTTGTGCAGTCTCCCATAGTCTTTTGTTCTCCTGTTTATCTGCCTACAAGCAAAGGACTCTGACAAGGCAAAAGCTACACAATGAGTAACCATTTCAAACAGAGCCACTCAGAACTGTATTGTTCTGTGATGTGAATGAGAAATAAACTTTCATGGTGGTAAGCCACTGATATTTTGGGGTTGTTTGGAACAGCAAGTAACATTACATAGCCTAACTAATTTTGGGGGTGGCGGGGTTCCATTAAAATAGAGGGAAAAATGTTGCCTTATAGAACCAATCTTTGTTAAAGCAAAGCAGAGTAAAATAGTAATTAATTGTAGAAACACTACTGCAAGGTTAAAAATAGCTATGTTGTTGAAGCTGACCTTGGCTAGTAGGGAGTGCAAAACATACAATAATTAAAATGGAATGTTTATAACCTAATGTCATAAACACTGAATGTCTAAATGTCTGAGTTCATTATTGGCAAGTTGGTTTGGGGACAGCAGTGTAGTATAAGGAACTCCAGCTTGTGTGAAAATTAATCATATGAAGGTCAAGGGCTATCTATAGTTTTAGTTGGGGAAGACCCCAAGTCAGAAGCCATCAAAGAATAGACTGCAAGATTTTTACCATATGATATTTTTAAAGTCTGCATGGCAAAATCATCATAGCAATATTTAAAAATAACTGACAAACTGGGAAAATAATTACATAGTATATAACTAGGCATTTTAGTAGATAAAAATGCTTATAAATAGCTAAGAAAAAATTAATACCTTAATGGAAAAGTTGGTAAAAAAACAAGAAAAAGTATTTCACATATACCTACATACAAAAATGCTGTTGACCAACAAACATGGGCTAAAATGTTTACTCTCATTTAATATCAAAGAAATATAAATTTAAATAATAAACTGAAGATTAAAAACGAATAAAGCTCAGTGTTGACATGGATGTTGGGAAGTAAGCACTCCATACATACATTTTGGGACGTCTGGTTGTAATTATCCAATATTTTTGGAGGGCAATTTGTGCATATCCTTTCATCTGTCAGTTTTACTTCTACCATTTACACATTTATTTCAAGGAACCCAGTAATTATGTGTAGAATTGTTTACAATAGTGAAAACTAGAAACAAATCAGGTGATTAAATAAGTTATGGGGGATTCTTACAAGAGACTATCATTCAAATGTCAAACAAAATGAGGTAGGTATTTGTGACTTGATGTAGAAATGTTCCCATAATACATTGTTCACAGACTGGGGAGGGGCACAAGCAGGCTACAAAAAATTTTGGAAATAAATATATATATATGATGTACATATATTTTGCCTCCCTTTCTTTCTAGAGTTGCTTTCCTCTAATGTTTTGGGAGTGGGATTCTTATCTTCCATTCACTCCTGAGGTATTAGGGTACAACAGTTCTTTTCCACTCTTACCTGGCTCGTGCCTTCTTTCCAATCTGTTTTGAAGTATTGTCCCCACTTGGGGATCACAATGTTTCTTCAGTATGATATTGTTGCCATCACATGCTGGCCTCAACATAAGGGCAGTGTTGGAAAAGAACTGAATGTTCCACACTAAGAACAATTCTGTTAAAAGAAACTCAAAGAAGAAAATGACAGCATTTAAGTCAGGGTAGAGAAAGAAGGTAGTACACACTTGTCATTATGTGTGTTGAACAGAACAAGGAAAGGGGCATTTGCTTCTTGACAAACTGGTCTGAAATGTCCTTCCTACAGGAGAGTGAAGAGAGAGGTGGAATGTTTTCCAGGGGAGGGCTCAGTCCTTTACCTGAGGTCTCTCCAGCCTCCGTGACTGGTTTGGTTCCAACATCTCCTCCCCTCTGCTAAAACCTACTTTGACTCTTGGCAAGAATGTCATTAGTGGAAGGAAGACAAACTTGGTCTGACAGATTTTAGAGTTAATGGTACAGTTAAAATAGCTGTCAAAGTAAACCCTGCCAGAATTCATGGCACTCATGAAATAGAGTAATTTGTTCAAAATCTTATTATCCCAGGAGCATGTATATTAGGAAAAGGAAGATGAGGTGCTGCTTAATGTTCCTTGCAACTGAGTATATCTCTTCCCCTAATTCTAACTCATGGCCTTAGGGAGTTGACTTTCAACTGAAATGGGCAGCAGGGTGTTCTTTATGGGGAAAAATAAATAATAAAAAAATATATATTTTTGTATCCTCAGTTTTTCCTTAAGGGAAGCCACACACATATATTCAGAGAACACCACAATGCTCTTGTAGAACTGAGTCAACTCCTAGTCTTGGCTCTGTGTTAGACTAGGGGTGACTCAGTGGTTAGTGATGTACTGCCTAGTTAGGGTACATTGATGGAAAGAAATCACACAATAGAGGATGCTGTTGGGTGATGCTTTTCAATCACTAGAGCTGTTGTATGATAAATATTGTATTCAACAGTATGTATTATTCATGCTTTCTGCAAAAATGTCTGCAAACTAATCTCTGACAAGCACAGATGACAGGAAATACTTAATGCAGGGCATTGGCAGCTTGCTGACATGCTGCCTACACATTAAGTGTAGGCAGAAGCTCCCTTACAGACAGAGAGATGAAGTGCTTCACAAGTGGGATAATAATAGTCCTCAGTGCCCAGTGCATTTTTATTTATCCAAGAAACTGAAATGCTTCCCAAATGTTGTCCTATTCCTCAGTGATTAAATCGGAGCAGAGAGAGTTTAAATGCTTTTCTACCGTCTTCCAGCAAATCTTATGTAGGTGAGAGTCCTGACATTATATGCACAAACTCTCCAGTAGGCACCTGGCAATTTCTGTGCCCCGCTAACCTACAACAGAGGAGTAATGGGGCAACTTAAGTGTTGATTATAAATGTCAAGATGTTTGTAGGTGTGGATTTGAAGTGGTCTAGGTGACATAGAATATTTGTAGAAGTCATGCCCTGAGCAGCAAAAGTGAAAATGAAAGTGTGTTTTCCTGAGAATTAGGAGAGATGGGGAGGTGTCAGGGAAGGGTGAGGCTTGTCATCAGACCAGATCTTTGAGACCTAAAATTTTATCAGCTCTGAATTCACACCCAAAGGGAGCTGAGAACTGAACAGTAAGGATTCAAGTACTTATACATCCTAGGGCTCTGAAAACTATTGAAAAAAATCAGAAGGCAAATATCATTGATTCAGAGGGCTGGAAAAACCCTGGGGATTGTCTCCCTTAAGCCACTGCCCCCTTTTCCTTTTACAAATGAAGAAATGGAAATCTCATAAGCCATAGTGATAAAGCGACTTACCTAAAATCATCCTATGGTTTAGCACTGAACCAGGAAAGAACCAATCCAGTTCTCTCTTTCTGCTTCTTGGACATTTATAGGAGTTAAGGAGACTAGATTGTTTTTAAACCAACTCTTCCTTGGAAATATAGAGAGGTGGTATCAAAGCTGTCATTTCTTCGAATATTCTTTCAGACCTACTCTCTATCTCTTCTCCTTCTGGAATTCCAATGACAAGAATATTGGATTTTTCATCATTGTCCCACAGGTTTCCAAAGGTTCTACTCACTTTTTTTTCCTGTCTCTTTTCTCTGTTGTTCTGATTGGGTATGCTCTTTTATCTGTCCTCAGTTCACTGGTTCTATCCTTTGTCATCTCCCCCCTATTATTCAGTTCATTCAATGAGTTTTTTAAAATTTATGTTATCATATTTTTCACTTCTATAATTTCCATTAGATTCTTCTTTATAACTACTACTTATTAAAATTGAGTTTTGCTATTTTTAGCTTGCTTCAGAGAATTTATAATTAACTGTTTAAGTGTTTTTACGATGGCTGCTTTAAAATTCTGGTCACATAATTCCAACCTCTGATTTGTCTCAGCCTTGGTATCAGTTGATTGTCTTTTCTCCTCCAAGTTGTGATTTTCCTAGTTCTTGGTATGATGAGTTTTTATCTACTATACTCTGGACATTTTGCCTGTAACCTCAGGACACTCTGGGTCCTATTTAAATCTTTTATTTAACAGACAGTCACACCATTTAAGGTTTAAGCATGCAACTCCTGGCCTACTTTTATGAGCTGTGTCTCCAATTAGAGTTTCCTAGTCAGAGTTTTTGCCGTGTCCTTTTGTCCTGTTTAGTGTATCTGGTGCCCCTGGGGCTCCATTGTTCCCTGCTGGTGCTGCCTGAGGGGACAGTAGGGACTTCTCCAGGCTGTGCCCCTTAGGTGTCTCTCAGTTGAAAAAGGGAGTCTCAGGACCACGGACAAAGGGGCTTCCTGGGCTCGACTACTTGTGGTGGTGGGAAAGGGGGATCCCCTTGCTAATGACTGGCTGCTGCTTCTTAGCTGGGTTCCCTAATGAGAAGTGGTGCCCAATTCTTCTGGTGCATGCAGGGGACTCCCGTTTGATCCTAGAAGAGGAACGAGCCTGCCTGGACTGCCTTCTGTTGCTCAGTCAGGGGTCAATAACTCTCATGCTTGGTTGCTTTCTTCTGTTGGGATGCACTGGTAGGGTGTCCTAAGAATGTTGTTGTGTTGTTCCTACGGTCACGGGGCTCCAAACAAGTTTGTCTTCCTCTAACCGCCTTTCAGAACTCTCCTTTGGTCGCCACTGGCTTTATTTCCAGGGGTTATTGTATTTAATGGGGAAGAACATGGAAAAACATGTCTATGCCAACATGTCTGGATCAGAATCTAATAGTTTCATTTTTATTACCATTTTATTTTTATTTATGGTGTGTGTGTGTGTGTGTGTACACGTTTACATGCGTGCACGTGAAAATTAGCAGCAAAAGGAAGAGAAGCCAGGTGGAGTTGTGGTGACCTAAAGAACGGTATTATCCCTTTGGCCTTAGTCTGTCAGATCCTCAGGTAAACTCCACTACATTTACTACAGTAAACCTAGAAAGCATAACTGAGTCACTGTTTTGGGGGATGGGGGCGTGGGGGAAGTGTGACAGCCCTGCAATGAAACAGTCACTTTGTGAGAATGTGATATGATTTCAGAGACTTTTGAACCCAGACATCAAAGAAGCTCAGAAATGAGACCATAGTGTTTCCTTATAACCAGAACTCTGCCTTTCTCATATGAAGACTTCTGATAATTTTACGAAAGGGCTTGCAGTTACTTCTTTGTCCTGTTTCATACAAGGTTTTAAAAAAAAAAGGGTTTCAAGCAGGTAGTCAGATCTAGAGAGGTTTCACCCTAAAATTTAATATATTTTTGGAATAATCTTACATTTACAGAAAAGTTGAAAGTACAGTACAAAGAGCTCCCCTTTTCTCCAAGCCATTTGTGGGCAAATTGCTATCACCTGCAAAAGCTGCAGTATGTATTTCCTACACAAGAATATTTTCATATATAACAAAAATGTAATTTAAAAATTAGGAATTTATCACTGATACATTGCAACCATCATATTCTCAGCCCTTTTTCAAGTTTTGCCATTTGTCCCAATAATATATTTTCTGGCAAAAGGATTCAGTGCAGAATACTGCATCGCATTTGGTTGTCAGGTCTCTTTTGCCTTCAGTTGGGAGCAGTTCCTAAGTCTTCCCTTGACTTTGGAGACCTTGACTCTTTTGAAAAGGCCAGGCAGGGGCAGCTTCATGTGTGTGTGACCTGTGTAGTCATACAGGACCCCATGCTTAGAAAGACCCTGTACTTTGTTTAGTGTTCTAATGTTACTTCTTAAAAGTGTTGATACGTTTTGAACAAGGGTCCCTGCCTTTTTGGTGTGCACTGGGCTCCACAAATCACGTGGCTAGTCCTGAGTCTAGTTGTTTTACTGAATGTCCCTCAGCTTGTCTGATGCTTTCTTAGGATTAGATTCAGGTTATACACCTTTGGTAGAATATCATAGACATGATACAGCATTCTTACTGCCTCCTTTCAGGTGGCACAACATTTTAATTTGTCGCATTACTGACGATATTAACTTTGATGACTTAAGTTGGTGTCTGCTAGGATTCTTCAATTTGTAATTAATATGTATTTTGTGGGGGGTATTTTGAGACTATGTAAGTGTATCATTCTTCATTACAGTCTCAATTTATTTGTTGCTTTTTTTATATCAGTATGGACTTATAGATTCCAGTTTTACTCAATGATTATAATCAATTATTATTATTTATTTTGATAGTCAAACTGTCTCAGATTTGACCAGTGGTACCCCTGAAAAATGGCTCTATATCCTTTTGAGAAATCTGCATCATTTGGGGGGTGTTGCCTTATTTTCAGGTATAAGAAGATATTCCAGGCTCAGCTTGTATCTTCCCAGCCATCTTTCCAAAAACTCCTGATTTCTATAGGTGGAGAAGGGTATTTAAAATCATGATCTGGATGCTAAGTATGCTTCTTGGTATTGAGTGTTACTGTCAGTAGACAGAGCTAGGGACACACACCCACACCCACACCATATCTCTACATATACGCATGCATACATACATACACACATTTATCTATCATCTATCTATATCAATCTATCTATCTATCTATCATCATCTATCCATCCATCCATTTTGAAAACCATGAGTTCACACTGATATCTACAACTCAAATCCTACACCACAAAATACATTCCAGTTTTCTCTCTTTCCATACTTGTAACTCCCTTCTCCAACAAAGAGAAACTTTGCTCTCATTATCTTTAATATATTCACTTATTTGATCTATTCCCTAATCTCCTGTTGCTGCTGCCTGTTACACATCCCTCTCCCCCTTCACTGGATGCCATCAGTTTGTCCCCTGTGTGGGTGCTTCCTCTCTTTACTGGGGTCCCCAAATCCTGGACCACTGTTGCTGCATCCCCCATGTGGATCCCCTCCTTTTCCTCACTTTTGTTTCAACATCCATTCCAGGGTCTACCTTATTCTCCTTCCAATATGATGCCTACCTGTTGATTCTACCTAATAGCATTTTTTTTTTTTTTTTGGATCTCAAGGTCTTTACTCTGGGTGAAAAAAGAGAACTCTTAAAGGTTACATACTATATAATTCTATCTATATAACATTTTTGAAATAAGAATTATATAGATGGAAAACGTATTACTGGTCGCCATGGTTTAGGGATGATGCATAAAGAGGATGGATGTGCCTATAGATAGGTAGCATAAGAGAGAACTTTGTGAGGATAGAACAGTTCTGAATCTTGATTTTGGTGGTGGTTACAGAAATCTACATGTGTGATAATGACATAGAACTATACACACAAACATTGTACAAATGTCCTTTCCCTGTATATATATATATATATATATATATATATATATATATATATGTATAATTGCTTTACTATGTTGTGTTAGTTTGTGCTATTTGACTGAATTGTTTTGGAAGGAAAAGAATGGGAGGGGAAAGAAAAAGAGGAGGAGACTTAAGTTCAATCTTAATGAAAATCCCAATTATTTTCAAGTTCTGTTTCACTTCAAAATGTTACTAGGAGCCAAATATAAAAGAAATTTGTTATATAAATTTTGAAAATTCCATTTTAATGCAGGAAAAGTTAATCCTCTTTCCAGCATCTTAGGTCTTTAAGAGAATTAAGGTTTGTTTCTCCTCATTTTCTACTTCTTATAGGAAATTCGGACAAAGACATTTCAGGTTGGTTTCTTCTGAGTTCTACTACTCGACAAGTTACAAAGTAAAAATGTTCTGTCATAAAATCAAGGTCCAATGACAAATCAAGAAATTTTCAAAGAACGAAAACATAAGTAAATGCATATTTAGTCTGTATCTGAGAATAAATGGCTATTCCAAGTTTCTGATATCTATTCAGGAGTATTGAGTTTGTTGATCACACCCTACCAAGCTTAATACTACTCTTAGTAGGATATAAAAGAGTCTCATTACTTTCCTCTCCATTAGAAAATACTGTCTGGCTTCTCTGCCTGACTTCTATAAACTGCCTAATCCCAAGAATGCTATTATAATTTAACTGACTCTCTACCTTACCTTAAGAAGTCATCAGGATTAATTTCATCATGATGTGTGTGCCCATCCATAATTACCAGGCCAACAATAATATTCTCAATATAAGGGAAACTGAAATACATATAATTTATATATATTTATATATATTATATATTTATGACTTATAAGTACATATCTTATATGTATAAATTTAAAATTTACAGATATTTATAGACATTTCAGTTTCTCTTATATTGAGCATGCTCATTTAAAAGAAGAGTATATCCAGTCTCTAGGAGGTTGATTGTGATTCCATCTGTGTAACTGCTAAATTTGAGGCTACAGAGTAATATTGACTTCATATGAGTAAGAATTAGTACAGACTTCTCTGATTCCACTTGGCAACGTCTGCCCGCATATACACATGTAAACACATGGCTCACATGCTACTCTACTTGTTAGAAAGGCAGCGTGGTGGCATGCAGGAGAAGTTGGAGGTGACAAAAGAGTGAGTACCTAGAGGAGTATTGATTTTTTCAATGCTGGCCTTGGTTGTCTCTGATGAATTCCAGGTTGTTTTACAAAATAAAAGAATAGCTTTAGAGCAGCTATAACTGAATACGAAATAGAGTTGAAGGTGAATCATTTATATGTCTGTTCAGAAGACTGTCCCTTTCTGAAGTGAGCCTGTGTGGATTTGTATGGCACAGGTGAGAACTACAAACCCATTTGTTTTATGGCTAGCCACTCACCACTCCTCCAGTACTCTTCACATATTGGATTTCTCTTGATGACCCAGCCCAGAAGCACTGTTATTCCTTGAGGAAAGACACAAAGGAATATAAATGCAAAGTTTCATGGTATTAATAATACCATCTGACTGCTTGCAAGGAAGCAGCTGTCACGCAGGTCAAAATATTACACAATATGTTCAGAATTAAAATTTGGAATTAATTTTAATAAATGAATTAATGTTTTAAAAACTATTCAAAAGGTCTAGAATGAGAATATATAAAAGCACTTATTATTGCAAGATGCATAATTAGGTAATAATGCATATCCTGAAATGTCTTAGTTATAGCAGTGCTCTATAAACTTTGTGTTGTTACTCCAGAAGACCCATTAAAATGAATAAAGGTTTGTCTTTTTTGACTCTGTTGGTACTATTGAATTCAGAGTAAAATTTAAGTGTATTGGAATGGGGGAAGAGAAACAGGAACACGAAAAACCCTGAAATGCAACAGTCTGTCCTAAGGAGATTTGGGTGGAAGTACCTAGAACAGTGCTGGCTTTTGATAAATATTTGATGAATAAATGGATGGAATATGAAAAAAATTAAAGCAGTACATTCTGCTGTGGTGAATCTAAACAACAGATGGAAAACAATTTAAGGGACATATTTTCTCTTACTTAAATCATGCTTAATCTTATCTAGCATGGAATCACTTAAGTAAGTATCATTTTAATAGTTTATATTTGGGTTTGTTTAAATTTAATGAAATTCATTTCATTAAACTTTCTAGAGCCTCAATATATTTTGTCTACCAAGTGAATGAGGTGAGAACACAGAAACTCACATTGATCCTGTACCTTTCCAGTATAAAATTATCATATTTTAAATAAAGATTTGTGTAAAAGATACTAACCATAATGCAATGTGATTGTTGCTGGTGGGGATGTGGCTGTGTGAGATACAGACATGAGTTAGCTTAGCTCCTTCCTTCAATGATCTCACACTCTGGTTTCAGAAACAAACAAAAAATTTGTTACTATAATATAGAGCTGAACAAACATTTTGGAGAGGTAAAAGCCACATGCTATAGGGAGAATAAAGAGAAAGGGATCAAGTCAAGTTTCATGGATCAGGATGTATGTCAAGGTGATGGTGCTAAAGGATGCATAGGATTTTGATGGATAAAGAGAGCAATGAGAAACAGAGAATTTTCATCTGGAACAGACATAATCATTTAGAGATGAAAAAGCAAAGGACCTGTTAAGGAAACCCAGAGAATATTATTCCAGTTTGGATGGGACACAAGATACATGCAAAGAAGTAAGTTCAAAATGTAGCTTGAAGTCACACTGTGGAAACCTGAACAGTCAAATTAGAATTCAACTTGATACAGTAGGTAAAAAATAAGGACATTCATCTGTTATGGACACTTAGGCTGACTGCATATCTTGGCTATTGTAAGAATGCTGCAGTGAACATTGGATGCATGTAACTTTTTGAATTAATGTTTTCATTTTCTTCAGGTATATACCAAGGAGTAGAATTGCTGGATTATGTGGTAGTTCTATTTTTTATTCTTTGAGAAACCTCCATACTGTTTTCCACAGTGGCTGCACCAATTTACATTCCCACCCACATTGTACATGAGTTCCCTTTTCTCCACATCCTTGCCAACATTTGTTATTTGTACTCTTTTATTTATTTATTTATTTATTTATTTATTTCGCGGTAAGTGGGCCTCTCACTGTTGTGGCCTCTCCCATTGTGGAGCACAGGCTCCAGACGCACAGGCTCAGCGGCCATGGCTCATGGGCCCAGCCACTCTGTGGCATGTGGGACCTTCCCGGACTGGGGCACAAACCCGTGTACCCTGCATCAACAGGTGGACTCTCAACCACCGCGCCACCAGGGAAGCCCTATTTGTACTCTTTTTGATGACAGAAGATGTGACATATATACACAATGGAATACTACTCAGCCATAAAAAAGAATGAATTATTGCCATTTGCAGCACCATGGATGGACCTAGGTAATATCATACTAAGAGAAATAAGTCAGACAGAGAAAGATGAATACTATATGACATCACTTATATGTGGAATCTAAAAAATAATACAAATGAATCTATATACAAAATAGAAACAGATCAACAGACATAGAAAACAAACTTATAGTTACAAAGGAGAAAGATGGGGGAGGGATCAATTAGGAGTATGAGATTAATAGATACAAACTACTATACATAAAATAGATGAGAAACAGGGATTTACTGTATAACAAAGGAAACTATATTCAATATATTGTAATAACCTATAACGGAAAATAATCTAAAAACAAAATATATATATATATATATATATATATATATATATATATATAACTGAATCACTTTGCTGTTCACCTAAAACTAACACAGTATTGTAAATCAACTATACTTCAATTAAAAAAAGATCATCCCCAAGACTGAATGTCAAGGAAAAAAATCTACTCCAGCGTGCAAAGTAGAGGAAACAGATCTTAGAATAAAGGGAAAAATAATCTGTGGAAAAGACATAATTTGGAATACCTGAGTTTAAAATTTGGCCTTGTCTTTCTTTGATTTGTTTTATCATTGGAGAAATTTCTTTAACTTCTTTAGGCATCAGGTTGATTATTTTTAAAGTAATAATTACTTACCTTCTTATAATGCTTATTATTCTTCAATGCGAAGACTTTTATTTTACAGTCAATTAAAAATGTTAATAAAGAAAATACTGGAAGACTTCTCAAAACAATTGCTGAAAATACGCTCCAGGGTATTGCCCAAACTTCTTGTGTGGGAAGCCATGGATGAAATGATTCTCAGCATGCAGTGCTAGCTTGTCTCTCTCTCCTCTGATGACTGGCTAGAACTCCTTCCACATTCAAGCAGAGCCCAGTATACTCCCCATTATTGAAATTTTCTCTGGACTCATTTATAGTGCTTTTACTAGCGTTCTAAAGTCATACCATTATTAAACTTAAATTACACCCCGTACTTAAAAATAAAGTGACATACCATGGCTGAATGGATTAAAAAAAACAAGATTCATATTTATGCTGACTACAAGAAACTCACTTCAGATTCAAAGACATACACAGACTAAAAGTGAGGGGTTGCAAAAAGATATTCAATGAAAATGGAAATAAACAAATAAAAAGGTAGGGCAGCTTTCCTTAAATCAGAAAAAAAGACACTAAAACAAAGACTGCAACAAGAGACAAAGAAGGGCATTACATAAATGATAATGGGTTCAATCCAACAAGAAGATATAACATTTGTAAATATATATGCACCCAATACAGGAGCACTTAAATATATAAAGTGACTATTAGCAAACATACAGGGAGAACTTGACAGTAACACAATAATAGTAGGAAATCTTAACACCCCACTTCAATGGACACATTATTCAGAGAGAAAAATCAATAACAAAACACTGGCCTTAAATGACACATTAGATCAGATGAACTTAGTAGATATACATAGAATATTACACCCTAAAACAGCAGAGTGCACATTCATTTCGAGTGCACATTCATTTCTAGTGCACATGGAATATTCTCTAGGATAGATCATGTTAGGCCAAAAAACAAGTCTCAATTAATATAAGAAGACTGAAATCATATCAAGCATCTTTTCTGACCACAAATGCATGAAACTAGAAATCAGTTATAAGAAGAAAACTTGAAAAAACACAGTCATGTAGAGGTTAAATGACATGCTACTAAACAACTAATAGATCAATGAAGAAATTGAAAAGAAACCTTTAGACAAAGGAAAATGGAAATACAGCTTTCCAAAATCTATGGGAAAAGCAGTTCTAAGAGGGAAGTTTATAAGATACAGGCTTACCTCAGGGAACAAGAAAAATCTCAAACAATCTAACCTTATACCTAAAGGAACTAGAAAAAGAAAAAAATAAACAAAACACAAAGTTAGTGGAAAGAAGGGAATAATAAAGATTACAGCAGAGATAAATGAAATAGAAACCAAAGAAAACAGTACAAAAGATTAACAAAACTAAGAGCTGGGTTCTTTGAAAAGATAATAAAATTGATAAACCTTCAACCAGACTCTTCAGAGAAAAAAAGAGACCTTCCCCAAAATCAGAAATAAAAAAGGAGAATTCACAACTAACACCACAGAAATAAAAAGTACCATAAAAATTACTATGAACAATTATATACTGCTTGGACAACCTAGAAGAAATGGACAAATTCCTACAAATGTAAAATCTCCCAAGACTGAATCAGGAAGAAATTGAAAATATGAGCAGATCAATTACTAGTAATGAAATTGAATCAGTAAGAAAAAACTTCCAACAAACAAAAGTCCAGGACCAGATGGTTTCACACTTGAATTCTATCACACATTTAAGAAAGAGATTAACACCTATCCTTCTCAAACTACTTCAAAAATTGAAGAGGAAGGTATTGTTTCCAAACTCATTCTACAAGTCCAGCAATATATACCTTAATATAACATACTTCACAATCAAGTGGGGTTTATTCCAGGGATGCAAGGATTGTTCAATCAATAAATGTGATATAACATACTAAAAAAAGAAAGGATAAAAATCTCAATATATGCAGACAAAGCTTTTGAAAAATTCAACACTCATTTATAATTAAAAACTCTCAACGAAGTGAGTATAGAGGGAACATATCTAAACATAGTAAAGGTCATATATGATAAGCCTATAGCTAACATCATACTCAACAGTGAAAAAGTAAAAACATTTCCTCTAAGATCAGGAAGAAGACAAGGATGACCACTCTTGCCACTATTATTCAGCACAGTATTGGAAATCCTAGCCAATCAGACAGTAAAAAGAAATAAAAGGAATCCTAATTGGAAAGGAAGCAGTAAAATTCTCACTGTTTTCAGATGACATGATACTATATATAGAAAATCCTATAGACAACACAAAATACTGTTAGAACAAGTAGTTTTAATATAATAAATAATAATAATAAATACATTCAGTAAATTTGCAGGATACAAAATTGATATACAAAAATCTGTTTTATTTCGATACACTAATAATGAACTATCAGAAAGAGAAATTAAAAAGAAAACAATTCTATTTACAACTGTACCAAAAAGAATAAAATTTCTAGAAATATATTTAACCAAGGAGATGAAGAACCTGTACTCTAAAAACTATAACATATTGATGAAAGAAATTGAAGATGACACAAATAATGGAAAGATATACCATGCTCATGAATTGGAAGAATTAATATTTTTTAAATGTCCATACTACAGAAGGGGATCTACAGATTCAATGCAATCCCAATCAAAATATCAATGACATTTTTCACAGAACTAGAAAAAATAATCCTAAAATTTGTATGAAACCAAAAAAATCCCCAAAGAGCCAAAGTCAATTTCATGTTGAATATAATACAAACAAATTATATTTATTAATTTAAAAAAAATATTCATTTAACTCAGAGGAAAAATAGAAGATGACTTTGGTATGCACTTTTTGAGGATAAGCCTTATTTCAATACTTGAAATAAGAAAAGAGTGTTAGGCTCTGAGTGAGCAATAGTAAAATTTGACATAAATTTCATCTAAACCAAGAAGGGATGCTTTACAAAGGATTCTTAGTGGCTGATAGTTCTAATATCTTGGTGAGATAATAACATTTTTCTGTTGCTTGACTTGTATGCATGCCTTAGGCTGTAAGGAATATAAAACAATCTGTAAGTTATGACTTTAAGCAGATTTCTCTAAATGTTGTTTATGGTGCAATTTCCTAGTAGTTTTCTCAAAGTAAGGTCCATGGGTTGATGAATGAGCATCTCTAGGAGGAGTGGATTTCTGCTTCCAGTAGCAAAATACTTTTGCTCCCATGGTAACATGAGGCAAAAACAGATAATATAAGGATCATGCTTTTTTTTTAAAAAAACATCAGGTTACAAAGTAGAGAATGATGCCTTGATGAACTGAATTCTTGAGAAGGGTTCCTTACAGATGAGCAGAAAGTTTCATTCCTGAAGGAATGTGTCTGGTTTAGATATATCCAAGTGGAGCAATTGATCTGATTTACATGAGATTTCTCAGGGATGAGGAGAAACCAGCTGAATATTTAAATGAGAGTATTGTGCAATAAATTGAAATCTATACATATTCAGACTCAGTCTGAAAATTGCATTGCTACACCCTCTTCCCACCAAAACTTTTATGTATAGAGAATGTATAGACAAGGGGTTAGAAGGCAGATTTGTGTGTGTGTGTGTGTGTGCAGGCTTGCACATTTTCAGAGTATTTAGATTCTATAGCTCTTGTGCATTTGAATCAAATGATGAATCAAAACTATCTGAAAATGTTGCCAAGTACCCCTCCCATTTCAAACACTGTCAAAATCAAAGGGATTGATCCCTGATCTTCCTAGCTGTTTCAGGAAGTTGTCAGTGAGGCTAATGGGGTAAAGTTAATGTATTTAAAACTGCAGCTCAGCCCCAACTAAACTCAACTCTTGAAGTAATGTGAATGGCCAGCCATCCAGCATATCCTTCAGACATTCATTTTCTGAAAACAAAACAAAATAATATGATATTTCAATCCCCATTCTTCTTCTATATACAATGTCTAGAATACAGTTAAAAATTACTAGATATGTGAAGAAGTAAGCCTGGGCCTGGACCCCACCTAGATCAGCTAAATGAGACCCTGTGGAATAACTAGTTGGAAGAGAATGCTTAAATGGAGGAGGTTTCATGTAACATAAAAGAAGGAACATAATAGGTGTGAAAGAACAAAGATTGCTTTCTGTCATGAATGCTGGGGAGGTGAAATGATTTAAGAAAGGAAGTGAGAAGCATCATATGTTGCATAAGAGAAGGTATGAACCAGATGAAATCATATTGGTTTCTTTATTCCTTAAAAATAGTCTCCTGTTTTGTCCACCAGAAGTAGAATTTATTAAAACTCACAGCTCAATCCATGGAAGTTCAAATTTGCTGTTACAAGTTTGCAAGAATAACTTTATATTTCAAAGGTTGCTTTTCTTAAAAGCTTTATGCTTGTAAGACAAGCAATTTCTAATCAAAAAAGAGAAAGCACAAATTATATCTTGTGGCTAATTGTACTTTATCAAGCTATTAATTTTAATCAGAAAGCCAATATGGTAGGCTACAAGGAATGGAGAATTAACCAGATGCTCATTGATAAACTAGAAGAGAAAATTTTATGTGAGAAATCAATGAATGTTTTCTCTGTTATCCTATTTAAACAGATGTTCTGCCTAATCTGTATTCACTTTACTTACTATTTTATCTTTGACCCTTTCTTTGAAGGTATTCATGGAAGAGAATGTCAGTATTTACCTACCTGCTGTGCTTCCATCTGTCTAAGCAGTGCATGGGTACACACAAATTATATTTTCTTTGTATGACTTTGAATGACAGAATGTAACCAAGACTTCATAGACATAGAATGGTCAAATATTATCTCTTTAGTCCCAGGATAAACTATAACAGCATCTTACATCTGAATAGTTTATGCTAGGAACAGGTGCTTTCAAATACTTCAAACTAGAAATCCTGACTTCCAGATTCCTCAGAGGCCTCTCAAAACAAATTTTGTTGGCCTGCACATTTGGCCATTTTGTTATTAATTTTCTCTGCCTGGACACGTGGGCTAGGGTAGAAAGAGCAACAGTGATTATTTGTGATATGTGTTGATTATTTTAACTGCCCAGTCAAATAAGCTCTCATGTTTGCAGTCTCAGGTGTTCATTGATGGTCTGGGGTTAAAAGCTCAATCTGAAAAGAGGTTGGGCTATTTGGGATTTGTTTCATTGTTCAAATGGCTTTGTACTTTTCCAAGTGTACAGGGACCTGAAGCAGACAAAAGTATCTCTGATAAGATGTCTTTCCATATATCTTAAATAAAAATGTATATCTTGCCCATAAGGGGCCTTAGATATCAGTTTCTTAGTAGGAATAGGGGAGGAGACATTGCAGCTATAAATTGCTCCAACAAGAGATCTTAAAAAGTCAAGGATTCTGTTAAAGGTGATATCTTGGTATTCTGGACAAGAAAATATATTAACATTATGAAAATATTTCCAAGATGGTCTAATGATATAGCTCATGGCATAAATAAATTTAAGTTCTTAACACATGCCTTATCTCTGACAAGTATATTGGGGATAGAGAATTCCTCCATCAGAAAAGGCCAAAATAAACTTGGGCTGGTGTTTATTGATAACATTTTTACATAATTTGGGCATAATCTTCTTGAAGTCTGATTTGCTTTATAAAAGTGATACAACAAAATAAATGTCTGACACCTTCCCATCCTAATGCATCTCTGAAAAAGCTAGCATTGATAGCAATGCATAAGAAATTATGTCACAACTCAGTGTCTTAAAACAACAAACGTCTCACATATTCTGAGGAATCTGGGAATATCGTAGATTTGTAATGGTTCATAATCTCTCATAAGTTTCACTCAAGATGTTGGCTGGAACTTCTGTCATCTGAAGGCATGGCTGGAGCTGAAGGGCTCACTTCTAAGAGGGAAATTTTAGAACAGAAAAATATAATACATGAAATAAAAAACTCACTGGATGGGCTCTATAGCAGACTGGAGAAGACAGAGATTGATAGAATCTGTCTAAAACATATGACCCAATTATATGATACCTTTAAGAAACTGACTTATAATAATGTAGGTAGGTTGAACATAAAAGAATGGAAAAAGATACCCAATGCAATCACTAATTAGAAGAAACCTGGAATAGCTATACTAATATACTTTTTCTCTCACAAAGTAGATTTCAGAGCAAAGAAAATTACTGGGACAAAGAGCGACATCAAATAATGATAAAAGGTTAGTTTACAAGAGGGTATAACAATCCTAAATGTATGAGTACTAAACAACAAGCCTTCAAAATTCATGAAACAAATGATAGAACAAAGGAAAAATAGACAAATCTACAATTGTTGTTGGGAACTTCAACATCCCTGTGTCAATAACTGGTAGAACTATTAGTAAATCAGCAAAGATACAGAAGAACTAAACACCAAAAACTATAGGATGTAACTAGCATTTATGGTACATACCATCCAACATCAGCATACACATTTTTTTCAAGTGCCTATGGAACATTTACCAAGACAGATCATTTCCTGGGCTACCAAAAAACCCCAAAAAACAAAAAAACAAAATCTTAAATTAAAAAAAGTGAAATAATTAAAAAATGTTCTCTTACAATAATGGACTCAAACTAGAAATCTATTCCAGAAAGATAAAAGAAAAATCCTAACAGCCCTAAATATTTGGAAATTAAAAGGCATACTTCTGAATGTTCCATAGGTCAAACAAGATGTCTCAAGGGAAATCAATTCAATAGGTCTGGAGTAGATTCAACAATTTGCATTTCTTATAAGTTTCTGGTTGACACTTATGCTGCTGGTCTATTGTAGGTGTAGGGGTGGAGCAGTGGGGGACCACATTTTGAAAACCACTGAGGTAGAGCATTGGAAATGCAGAGTTCCTATTCCAGAGATATTTATGTTGTGCATACAGACCACTATGCCAAGTCAAGCACTCCTCTTTATGGAATTATAAGAGCTTATGATCATGTATTTCCTACTTATAAATTATTCTCTAATAAAGTTTAATTTACATTTATACACCCATGACACTAGTGAGAACCACGCCCCTTTGCCTGGCATCTTAGTTACTTAACATGTTTGTTACCTGTTCAGCCCCTGAAGACTTGCTTGTTACTCCTGTTTAGACAGTGTAATTGAAAGATGGCACATAGAATGTGTAGTGTAATATTAACCCTTACTTGATATGTTTGAATTGAGAAAACCAGCAAATATATAATTTGTTCCTACATCAGCACCATATTCACAATTAAGCTAACTTCTACTTTAATTTACAGTTGTGCCTGGTTTGGGTGGTTCAAATAGCTAGATGGGTAACAGAGTGATGAAGTATTGATTGCACAATCCCCATGCAGTTGAGCCTTTTCTTAAGAAAAAGGAAAAGAAGAAAAAAAGAAAAAGAAATAAAAGAAGAAAGGAAAGAAAACAACAACCAAAAATCCTCTCTGTTAAAACTATAAGCAAATATGCAGCTACTCACGAGTGTCTTATATGCCTTTAAAATTTAATGAAAGGCTCTGTGTAAGACAGGTACCAATCTACAAATGGCACAGATCAATTCAATAAATGGTTATTATGTCCCTATGTGTGTCAGACGTTACATTTAAAATGTATAGGGAGTTGAGGAAGATGGCAGAAGAATAAGACATGAAGATCACCTTCCTCCCCACAGATACATCAGAGATACATCTACATGTGGAACAACTCCTACAGAACACCCACTGAATGCTGGCAGAAGACCTCAGACCTCCCAAAAGGCAAGAAACTCCCCACGTACCTGCGTAGGGCAAAAGAAAAAAACAGAGACAAAAGAATAGGGACGGGACCTTCACAAGTGGGAGGGAACTGTGAAGGAGGAAAGGTTTCCACACACTAGGAAGCCCCTTCATGGGCAGAGACTGCAGGATGAGGAGTGCGGAAGCTTAGGAGCCACGGAGGAGAGCACAACAACAGGGGTGTGGAGGGCAAAGTGGAGAGATTCCCACACAGAGGATCGGTGCCGACTGGCGCTCACCAGCCCTAGAGGCTTGTCTGCTCACCCGCCGGGTCGGGCGGGGGCTGGGAGCTGAGGCTCAGGCTTCGGTCGGATCACAGGGAGAGGACTGGGGTTGGTGGCGTGAACACAGCCTGCAGAGGTTTAGTGCACCACAGCTAGTCTGGAGGGAGTCCAGGAAAAAGTCTGGACCTGCCAAAGAGGCAAGAGATTTTTTCTTGCCTCTTTGTTTCCTGGTGTGAGAGGAGAGGGGATGAAGATCGTTGCTTAAAGGAACTCCAGAGATGGGCGCAAGCCGCGGCTAAAAGCGCGGACCCCAGAGATGGGCATGAGACGCTAAGGCTGCTGCTGCCACCACCAAGAAGCCTGTGTGTGAGCACAGGTCACTATCCACACCTCCCATCCAGGGAGCCTGTGCAGCCCGCCACTGCCAGGGTCCCGTGATCCAGGGACAACTTCCCCAGGAGAACGCATGGCGCTCCTCAGGCTGGTGCAACGTCACAATGGCCTCTGCCGCTGCAGGCTCACCCCGCACTCCATGCAACTCCCTCCCCCCGGCCTGAATCAGCCAGAGCCCCAGAATCAGCGGCTGTTTTAACTGGGTCCTGTCTGAGCGAAGAACAGACACCCTCAGGTGACCTACATGCAGAGGCGGGGTCAAATCCAAAGCTGAGCCCCAGGAGCTGTGCGAACAAAGAAGAGGAAGGGAAGCCTCTCCCAGCAGCCTCAGGAGCAGCGGATTAAACCTCCACAATCAACTTGATGTGCCCTGCATCTGTGGAATACCTGAATAGAAAACAAATCATCCCAAATTGAGGAGGTGGACTTTGGGAGCAAGATATATTATTTTTTCCCCTTTTCCTGTTTTTGTGAGTGTGTATGTTTCTGTGTAAGATTTTGTCTGTAAAGCTTTGCTTTCACCATTTGTCCTAGGGTTCTGTCTGTACTTTTTCTTGTTTCATTAAAAAATTTTTTTTTCTTAATAATTGTTTTTTATTTTAATAATTTTATTTTATATTATCCTCTTTCCTTCCTTCCTTCTTTCTTTGTTTCTTTCTTTCTTTCTTTCTTTCTTTTCTTTCTTTCTAATTTTTCTCCCTTTTATTCTGAGCTGTGTGGATGAAAGGCTGTTGGTGCTCCAGCCAGGCATCAGGACTGTGCCTCTGAGGTGGGAGAGCCAACTTCAGGACACTGGTCCACAAGAGACTTCCCAGCTCCACTTAATATAAAATGGCAAAAATCTCCCAGACATCTCCATCTCAACACCAAGACCCAGCTTTGCTCAATGACTAGCAAGCTACAGTGCTGGACACCCTATGCCAAACAACTAGCAAGACAGGCACAGAACCCCACCCATTAGCAGAGAGGCTGACTAAAATCATAATAAGTCCACAGACACCCTGAAACACACCACCAGACGTGGACCTGCCCACCAGAAAGACAAGATGCAGCCTCATCCTCCAGAACACAGGCACTAGTCCCCTCCACCAGGAAGCCTACACAACCCACTGAACCAACTTTAGCCTCTGGGGACAGACATCAAAAACAACAGGAGCTATGAACCTGAAGCCTGCAAAAAGGAGACTCCAAACAGAGTAAGATAAGAGAAATGAGAAGACAGAAAAACACACAGAAGATGAAGGAACAAGGTAAAAACCCTCTAGACCTAACAAATTAAGAGGAAATAGGCAGTCTACCTGAAAAATAATTCAGAATAATGATAGTAAAGATGATCCAAAATCTTGGAAATAGAATAGAGAAATGCAAGAAACATTTAACAAGGACCTAGAAGAACTAAAGAGGAAACAAGCAAGGATAAACAACACAATAAATGAAATTAAAAATACTCTAGAAGGGATCAATAGAAGAATAACTGAGGCAGAAGAACAGATAAGTGACCTGGAAGATAAAAGAGTGGAAATAACTACTGCAGAGCTGAATAAAGAAAAAAGAATGAAAAGAACTGAGGACAGTCTCAGAGACCTCTGGGACAACATTAAATACTTCAACATTCGAATTATAGGGGTCCCAGAAGAAGAAGAGAAAAAGAAAGGGACTGAGAAAATATTTGAAGAGATTATAGTTGAAAACTTCCCTAATATGGGAAAGGAAGTAGTTAATCAAGTCCAGGAAACACAGAGAGTCCCATAAAGGAAAAAGCCAAGGAGAAACACACCAAGACACATATTAATCAAACTGTCAAAAATTAAATACAAAGAAAAAATATTAAAAGCAGCAAGGGAAAAACAACAAATAACACACAAGGGAATCCCCATAAGGTTAACAGCTGATCTTTCAGCAGAAACTCTGCAAGCCAGAATGGACAGGCAGGACATATTTAAAGGGATGAAGGAGAAAAACCTACAACCAAGATTACTCTACCCAGCAAGGATCTCATTCAGATTTGATGGAGAAATTAAAACCTTTACAGACAAGCAAAATCTGAGAGTTCAGCACCACAAAACCAGCTTTACAACAAATGGTAAAGGAAATTCTCTAGGAAAGCAAAAAAAAGGGAAGGAAAAGACCTACAATAATGAACCCAAAACAATTAAGAAAATGGGAATAGGAACATACATATCAATAATTACCTTAAATGTAAATGGACTAAATGCTCCCACCAAAAGACACAGATTGGCTGAATGGATACAAAACAAGACCCATATATATGTTGTCTACAAGAGACCCACTTCAGACCTAGAGACACATACAGAGTGAAAGTAAGGTGATGGAAAAAGATATCCCATGCAAATGGAAACCAAAAGAAAGCTGGAGTAGCAATTCTCATATCAAAAAAGTAGACTTTAAAATAAAGACTATTAGAAGAGACAAAGAAGGACACTACATAATGATCAAGGGATCAATCCAAGAAGAACATATAACAATTATAAATATGTATGCACCCAACATAGGAACACCACAATACATAAGGCAAATACTAACAGCCATAAAAGGGGAAATAGACAGTAACACATTCATAATAGGGGACTTTAACACCCCACTTTCACCAATGGACAGATCATACAAAATGAAAATAAATAAGGAAACACAAGCTTTAAATGATACATTTAACAAGATGGACTTAATTGATATTAATAGGACATTGCATCCAAAAACAACAGAATACAGATTTTTCTCAAGTGCTCATGGAATATTCTTCAGGATAGATCATAGCTTGGGTCACAAACCAAGCCTTGGTAAATTTAAGAAAATTGAAATTGTATTAAGTATCTTTTCCAACCACAACACTATGACACTAGATGTCAATTACAGGAAAAGGTCTGTAAAAAATACAAACACATGGAGGCTAAACAATACACTACTTTATAACAAAATGATAACTGAAGAAATCAAAGAGGAAATCAAAAAATACCTAGAAAAAATGACAATGGAGCCATGACGACCCCAAACCTATGGGGTGCAGCAAAAGCAGTTCTAAGAGGGAAGTTTATAACAATACAATCGTACCTTAAGAAACAGGAAACATCTCAAATAAACAACCTAACCTTGCACCTAAAGCAACTAGAGAAAGAAGAACAAAAAAATCCTAAAGTTAGCAGTAGGAAAGAAATCATAAAGATAGTATCAGAAAAAAATGAAAAAGAAATGAAGGAAACGATAGCAAAGATGAATAAAACTAAAAGCTGGTTCTTTGAGAAGGTAAACAATATTGATAAACCATTAGCCAGACTCATCAAGAAAAAAAGGGAGAAGACTCAAATAAATAGAATTAGAAATGAAAAAGGAGAAGTAACAACTGACACTGCAGAAATACAAAGGATCATGAGAGATTACTACAAGCACCTCTATGCCAATAAAATGGACAACCTGGAAGAAATGGACAAATTCTTAGAAATGCACAACCTGCCAAGACTGAATCAGGAAGAAATAGAAACTATTAACAGACCAAGCACAAGCACTGAAATTGAAACTGTGATTAAAAATCTTCCAACAAACAAAAGCTCAGGACCAGATGGCTTCACAGGTGAATTCTATCAAACATTTAGAGAAGAGCTAATACCTATCCTTCTCAAACTCTTCCACAATATAGCAGAGGGAGGAACACTCCCAAACTCATTCTAAGAAGCCACCATCACCCTCATACCAAAAACGGACAAAGATGTCACAAAGAAAGAAAGCTACAGGCCAATATCACTGATGAACATAGATGCAAAAATCCTCAACAAAATACTAGCAAACAGAATCCAACAGCACAATAAAATGATCATACACCATGATCAAGTGTGGTTTATTCTAGGAATGCAAGTAGTCATCAATATACGCAAAACAATCAACGTGATAAACCATATTAACAAATTGAAGGAGAAACACCGTATGATCATCTCAATAGATGCAGAGAAAGCTTTTGATTAAATTCAACACTCGTTTATGATAAAAACCCTGCAGAAAGTAGGCATAGAGGGAACTTTCCTTAACATAATAAAGCCCATATATGACAAACCCACAGCCAACATTGTCCTCAATGGTGAAAAACTGAAAGCATTTCCACTAAGATCAGGAACAAGACAAGGTTGCCCACTCTCACCACTCTTATTCAACATAGTTTTGGAAGTTTTAGCCACAACAATCAGAGAAGAAAAAGAAATAAAAGGAATCCAAATTGGAAAAGATGAAGTAAAGCTGTCACTGTTTGCAGATGACATGATACAATACATAGAGAATCCTAATGATGCTACCAGGAAACTACTAGAGCTAATCAATGAATTTGGTAAAGTAGCAGGATACAAAATTAATTCACAGAAATCTCTGGCATTCTTATACACTAATGATGAAAAATTTGTAAATGAAATTAAGAAAACACTCCCATTTACCATTGCAACAAAAAGAGTAAAATATCTAGGAATACACCTACCTAAGGAGACAAAAGACCTTTATGCAGGAAATTATAAGACACTGATGAAAGAAATTAAAGATGACACAAATAAATGGAGAGATATATCACGTTCCTGGATTGGAAGAATCAACATTGTGAAAATGAATCTACTACCCAACACAATCTACAGATTCAATGCAACCCCTATCAAACTACCACTGGCATTTTTCACAGAACTAGAACTAAAAATTTCACAATTTGTATGGAAACACAAAAGACCCCGAATAGCCAAAGCAATCTTGAGAATGAAAAATGCAGCTGGAGGAATCAGGCTCCATGACTTCAGAGTATACTACAAAGTTACAGTAATCAAGACAGTATGGTACTGGCACAAAAACAGAAATATAGATCCATGGAATAGGATAGAAAGCCCAGAGATAAACCCACGTACATATGGTCACCTTATCTTTGATAAAGGAGGCAAGGATATACAGTGGAGAAAAGACAGCCTCTTCAATAAGTGGTGCTGGGAAAACTGGACAGCTACATGCAAAGGTATGACATTAGAACACTCCCTAACACCATACACAAAAATAAACTCAAAATGGTTTAAAGACCTAAATATAAGACCAGACACTATCAAACTGTTAGAGGAAAACATAGGTAGGACGCTCTATGAGATAAATCACAGCAAGATCCTTTATGACCCACCTCCTAGAGAAACGGAAATAAAAACAAATAATAAACAAATGAGACCTAATGAAACTTCAAAGCTTTTGCACATCAAAGGAAACCATAAACAAGACCAAAAGACAACCCTCAGAAGGGGAGAAAATATTTGCAAGTGAAGCAACTCACACAGGAGTAATCTCCAAAATTTACAAGCAGCTCATGCAGCTCAATAACAAAAAACCAAACAACCCAATTCAAAAATGGGCAGAAGACCTAAATAGACATTTTTCTAAAGAAGATATACAGGCTGCCAACAAACACATGAAAGAATGCTCAACATCATTAATCATTAGAGAAATGCAAATCAAAACTACAATGTGATATTATCTCACACCGGTCACCATGGCCATCATCAAAATATCTAGAAACAATAAATGCTGGAGAGGGTGTGGAGAAAAGGGAACACTCTTGCACTGTTGGTGGGAATGTAAATTGATACAGGCACTATAGAGAACAGTATGGAGGTTCCTTAAAAATCTACAAATAGAACTACCATATGACCCAGCAATCCCACTACTGGGCATATACCCTGAGAAAACCATAATTCTAAGAGTCATGTACCAAAATGTTTATTGCAGCTCTATTTACAATAGCCAGGACTTGGAAGCAACCTAAGTGTCCATCGACAGATGAATGGATAAAGAAGATGTGGCACATATATACAATGGAATATTACTCAGCCATAAAAAGAAACAAAATTGAGTTATTTGTATTGAGGTAGATGGACCTAGAGTCTGTCATACAGAGTGAAGTAAATCAGAAAGAGAAAAGCAAATACTGTATGCTAACACATATATATGGAATCTAAGAAAAAATAAATGTCATGAAGTACCTAGGGGTAAGACGGGAATAAATACACAGATCTACTAGAGAATGGACTTGAGGATATGGGGAGGGGGAAGGGTAAGTTGTGAAAAATTGAGAGAGTGTCATGGACATATATACACTACCAAACGTAAAATAGATAGCTAGTGGGAATCAGCCGCATAGCACAGGGAGATCAGCTAGGTGGTTTGTGACCACCTAGAAGGGTGGGATAGGGATGGTGGAAGGGTGGGAGATGCAAGAGGGAAGAGATATGGGAACATATGTTTATGTATTTGTGATTCAGTTTGTTATAACACAGAAACTAAAACACCATTGTAAAGCAATTATACTCCAATAAAGAAGTTAAAAAAAATGTATATTATGGTCTATGATAGCCATACTATATTCACTAATTTTATAATTCTTTTATTTCAAATATTTTGATCCATGGAAAAATAATCATCTTGTATAATTTAGTAAATCATGTTCTATGGTTAGCTGGATCAAGTTTTAGCTGCAGGGAAAAAGATCTCAGATTATGAATTTTAAAACATCTACAAGGATAAAAATTAACTGTGATTTAAGTTCTTTTTATCAATGTTAACAAGTCATTAATTATAACCAATAGAAGAGCAAGAATTAAAGAAGTAAAAACCAAATGAAGTTGAAATTGAGAGGAGAAATTTTTTTATCCAAACCTTGCTTTCTTGTATCACATTTAAATAGAAATCTTAAATTCTTCTTTTCTGTTGAGGTTTCAGGGCCTCCAAACTTCTTGCCCATGACTCGTCAATGAGAGCAGAAAAATACAGGCTTCAGTCTATAAGTCAGAAACATTTAAATTCCTGCTTGCACCTATGGTTTTTTAAGAACAAATGTAGCTACAGCTATGTTCAGGAGTAGAACCAGTGATGATGACTGCCAAAACAGAATTCTGAGAATGTCTTTTTAAAAGTCTTGTCAATTAATTTTAATGACAATAAGTATAGAAATTAACTGACTTCATTAAGTGACTCCCCCTGCTAAATGAATAACTTAATCAGTCTTGGCCAACTATTAGGTTTACTCTTTAAGAAACACATATGTAATACACACACATGTAGTCCATTAATTACACATTAAGATAATTTTCAATTTAATGACAGAGAATACTGTTTTCCACTTCTTAGACATAAGTTTTAGTTTTATTTATTTTTTTTCTAGCATTATTGGAATAAGACTGAATGAATGCATCTATTTTTCCTTTAGCTAATGATCATTAAGCACCCACACTGTTTAGGCACTGGATCTTAATTACCCTGCAGCCCTTTTCCCACATAAACCGTGCAGGTTACATCATCCAAGAGGATGATGTAAGGCTACATCATCTTGCTCATCACATTAGCACCTACTAGACGGATTTTCCAAGAGTGCATTGGAGCCTGTAACTCAGTGACCAGGATTAAGTGTTAAAATTTTCTGAAACCTTGATGGCTAGAAGGGAAGGGGGTTGGGACTACAATTTTAAAGTCCGAGGAAGGTTTTCTTTATCACTAAAGAAAGACGCTTAGGGCTTCCCTGGTGGCACAGTGGTTGAGAGTCTGCCTGCTGATGCAGGGGACCCCCAGTCCGGGAAGATCCCACATGCCGCGGAGCGGCTGCACCCGTGAGCCATGGCCGCTGAGCCTGCGTGTCCGGAGCCTGTGCTCCGCAACGGAAGAGGCCACAACAGTGAGAGGCACGCGTACCGCAAAAAAAAAAAAAAAAAGAAAGAAAGAAAGAAAGAGGCTTAAATTTGTTTAAATAAACTTTTAAAAAATTTTAGGATAGTTTTAGAGTTACAGAAAAAATTATGATGATAGTACAGAGAGTTCCCATATACCCTATACCCAGTTCCCTTATTATTAATAGTTACATTTGTAGTTCATTTGTTACAATTAATGAGCAAATATTGATACATTATCATTATCAAAAGTCTATATTTTATTGACTCCTCGGCTTTTATCTAATTTCTTTATAATGTACCAGAATCTCATCTAGGCAACCATATTATAATTAATTGTCATGTCTCCTCATGTTCTTCTTGGCTGTTGCAGTTTCTCACGTTTTCCTTGTTTTTGCTAACCTTGATGGTTTTCAGAAGTGAACAGATATTTCGTAGAATAGCCCTCAGTTGAGATTTGTCTGATGTTTTTCTCATGATTAGACTGGAGTTACAGGTATTGGGGAGGAATAATCACAGGGGTAAAATGCCATTCTCATCACATCATATTAAGGGGACATACTATCAACATGATTTATCACTGTTGATATTGCCCTGGTCAAACTTTGCAATGTTTAACAATTTTGTCCATTTTAAAGTTATTCTCCACCCCCACCCCCCTTTTTCTATACTGTACTCTTAGGAAGCCAGTCACTGCACAACCCACACTTAAGGAGTGGAAAGTTATGTTCCATCATTTAAAGAATGAGTATCTATATAAATTATGTGGAATTTCTCTGCATGGGATATTTGTCTATTCTCCCCCATTTATTTATTTATTCAATCGTTTATTTACATCAGTATGGACTAATGGGTACTTATTTCATTCTTTGTGTTATAATCCTATACTACTTTAATTGTCCTGCTTTAGAGATTGAGAGAGCTTTCATTTGGCTCTTTGACATAACATAATTCCTGTCCGTGTGTGTGTGTGTGTGTGTGTGTGTGTGCGTGTGTATTTAATTCGACTTTCTTACTTTTCTTATTTTCTGCCCCAATCTTGGAATCAGCCACTTCTCCAAAATCTTGGCTACTGTTTTAGAGAATGGCATTGGACATCAAGATCTTGATTCTAGGTATGCTTGTTGCTGCTAAAGAGTCATTGTTTCTAGACTCTCTCAGCTGACAGAGAAAGGAAATATATATATATATATGTTTGTGTACTAACTGGTATATATGCATGTATTTGTAGATATCTCTATATGTAACCATCTATATCTATGTTAACTATACATGAGCTCATATTGATGTCTCAATCTCTGATCCATTAACACATGGATTATTCTTGCCTTTTCCCCTTGCTTTTCTGTAATCCCTGACTCTGACACTGATAATCTGAATCTTTTCATCTGCTAACCATTTACTTGTTTAATTCTAGTGTACACATATAGCGGTTTCAGAATTGTTAACCCATACCTCTGGGAACCAACTTTATCAATTAGAATATAATGCTCACTACAACTCCTTTTTAAATCAGTCTTACAGACTACATTATTGTCCTGCCTGATTGATCTGTCAATTACTGATTGACACAGGACTGTTGATGTCTCCAACTATAATAGTGTGTTTTTCCATTTCTCCTTCAGTTCTATTAGTTTTTACCTCACATATTTTGAGATTCTATTGTTAGGAGGATGACTGTTTAGGACTGTTATGTCTTCTTATAAAATTGACCCCTTTATAATATGTAATACTCCTCTTTATCCCCAATACACTCCCTTGTTCTAAAGTATGCTTTGTCTGAAATCACCAATCTTTTAGTGTTTGCATGGTATAGCTTTCTCCAGCCTTTTTACATTTAATGTACTTGAGTCACTATATTAAAATGGGTTTGGTATGGACAATATACAGTTGATGTTTGTTTTAAATTTCAGTCTGACAATCTCTGATCTGGTGATTTTAAACCATTTACATTTAAAGACATTCCAGAAATTGATATAGATATATTAATATCCATCATATATTTAACTGTTTTGTAGTTAACTTAAATGCATATATAACTGCATTTATTGATTGTTTCTTTTTATTTCTGTTTTTCCCCTGGAGTCAAAAAACACCAAAATCCACCTGGATAAGATTGAGAAATTAGATTAATTTCTTTGGCTCAGGTGAGTTTGTGTTGTTTTCATCTCTTGATGGAAAAGTGTCATTCAATCATACTTTCTCTTTCATTTATGATGTGCAGAGGATAGGAGCAATATAGTGTTATTTGAAAGTGGACTTAGGTTAGGTAAAGATTTATATTGTTAACCTTAGAACAATCACTAAAAATTTTTAAGAGAAGTATAATTGACATACTGAGAGGAGATAAAATGAAATAGTATAAAATGTTCAATTAAAACCAGAGAAGTTGTGTTGTTTTCATGGTGGTCATATCCTCATCCATATTAAAATACAGTTGAATTAATTTACATATTTGATAGTTGGAAAACTCAGATCCCCAGAGAGCACAAAGTGACTTCTCAGCTGCAATCTTTAGACCACCCAAAGGGAAGTCCTTCAGGATCATTCACTTTTAGAAGGCAAACATTTTATTTGCTCCCAGGCCCTGAGGCTGTGCAGCTCCTCTATCAAGGACAGGCAGAACAGAAACTGGAAAGGGTAGATTAAAGAAAAAGGGAAAAGTTAATAGAGGTTACCAATGTAATTGATAAAAATGAGATTGAAATGTTTTCAGGATTTCCATTATGCCAAAAAGATAGAAAAGTTCAGCTATTATTTTATTTCCTGCTGTGATCTGAAATAAAAAGGTTAAAAGTGACCTTCACTAAATTAGGATAGTTTTGTTTTGCCACTGGGAATACTAAAAATTTAACAACATGTCTTGATTTCATGTTGTTTGAAATACGCCAGGCAAAGAAAATTAGGTAAACCATACAAGCTGAGATATTTGTAGATTGTTTTATAGGCTAACATTTGTCAACTGTCTATGGTGTAGAAAGCATGAGATGGGTGTGTCGATTTCCCACAGGGTCTGTTTTATTGGAAGCCATTGCTCTACATACTCAGAATGTCTGTTCTTGAACTCCTTGGCCTTTTCATGTCCAATGACATGATACTGGCTCATTCTTAAGAGTGGTTCACGGTGATGCAGCCAGAGAGCTGAGGTTCTATCCCTGGAACATTGTGCTTGCTCCTCTACTTCTCAGGCAGCATCCACTGATGTATTTCATGAATGACAACATTAGCATTCCTCTCACCCTGCTCTGGTGTCTTGTTGAAATTTTTCAGAGACTTGTTTCCAGTAGCAATTTAGAATTTTCCCTATTACACTGATTAATTTATTTCATCTAGAACTTTGAAAATGGATAAATCAAAACTGTGAGCTTTGAGCCCCACTTGGTATAAGAAAGAACCTATTTTTTAAAAATATTGCATATGTTTTTATGTCTGACTTCACATATTTTCTAATCAAGAAAGATCACTCAAAGATTTATATAGAATATGAAAGGGCCCCATTACATCACACCAATTAACACTATTTACGAAATTCTTTCTAACTATTTTGGCAAAAATTTTTATTACAAGGGAGAAAATTTACCTACATATCTCCCTAAGCTAAGTGTTCTCTCTCTCACTCTTCCTCCCCTCCTTTCTTCTCTCCCTGTCACTCTCCTTTCTATGCTCTTCAACATTATTCTATTGTTTATAAGAGCTAACCATCTTCGCTGTCTTGATTTTTTTCCTAGATCTCATTTATGTATCATTTAAGCAGCAGTTATATAGGTTATATGGTTATATGTTGTCAATATGGAGCTTAGTTTAAGATGGTGATTCCAGGTCTTATTTTCTTGAATTCTGTTTAACAGAATTAAGTTAGACAGTTAAGTGCATTAACAGATGCACTTGTTATATTCTCTCTACCCAGCATTCTTTGAACACTATTACTATATTTGGAGTATTTCCAGTCAAATTCAATCTTTCAGGTTTCATTAAGTTCCTTTGTATCTAGTTCCTAGGCATATGTCTTAGACTTCACCTGCTGATGCCTGCCTGCTGTGGATTGAATTGTGTCCTCTTCAAATCCACATGTGGAAGCCCTAATCCCCAATGTGACTGTATTTGGAGATAGAGTCTTTAAAAAGTAATTAAAGTTAAGTGAAGTCATGAGGGTGGGTCCTTAATCTTACAGGACTGGTAGCCTATCAGTTTTCTCATCTCTTTTTTTATTGATTAGTGTGTCATTTTGATATATTAACAAAACTTTTCTTTTGTCTGTAATAGGTGTTTCAAACTTTTTTTTTCAAGTTTATTGTTTGCCTTTTAATTCTTTAGTGTTTATTCAGAAATTTTCTCTTTTTATAGCATAAACATTCAACCCTTTCCTTTAATGTTTCAATATTTCTTTGCATGCTCTGAAAAACTTCATTCTTGAAGATTTTAAAATTATTTTTTAAAATGTTTTATAGAACTTTTAAATTATTATTTTAATATTTAAATTGTGATTCATGATGGATTCAGAAAAAAATAGATGCAGGATTTTACTTTTACTAATGATGGAATAATTGTCCCATGTATTAAATAATCTGTTTTTCTCCCACCAATGTAAAATGCCACATCTATCGCACTCAGTTTCCTTAAGTTTTTATGCCCATTTTGGACATCCATTCCACTATGTTGATCCATCTGTTTAATCCTGTGCCTGTAGCTTCTCTGAGTGTTTCTCTCACTTTTTAACTCTAAGGGCACCAGACTTTTCCTCAGAACAATGTTTCCCTGAAGCACTCTGAAGTGCTTTTCTGTCCCATGCTCCTCATGTCACAGAGCTAGGGGGTAGAATGTTTTCATGTTCCTTATTACTGCTTCCAGACTATTCTCCATTTTCTTCCTCTCTAACGATACCCACATTTAAGTCTGAAGTCTTCAAACTGATCTTTGAGTCATTCAATCTTTGAAGATCTTAATTCTCTCTCCCTGTTGGTTTTATTATAATCTTGGTGACTTCCATATCTATGTAGATGATCTCTGTGTCTGAACTTTCTCTTCTCTAGTGAGCTTATCCCACTAATTCCCACAATCATGTACTGGTCCTCTTTGTTTCCACAATAGCAACATTCTTTAATCCTCACTTCTCAGTTTCTGGGTTCCTTTCCTCCAGTGATTTTCTTTTGCAAGTACATAAGTCAGTATTTCCACAGCCATGTGCTAGCCTTGTTAGTACCAGTATTACTGACCTCTTCATTATCTCAATTTAAACATTCCACTCTTCAACTAGCACCTGCTATTTTTCTAGCTCACTCCCTCTAGTCCTCCATCACTAGCATTCCTTCACACACTTGTGCTTAAAACCCATCAGTCATACTACCTTTTTACTGTCTCTCACCCTACTCCATACTGCATCTTCTTACCCAAATATTGGAATCTCTCCCTTGCATACATTCTCTCTCTTTATGATACTAACTTGCTAAACTGATTAACTCCAACTCTCCATGGATTCTGCCCCTGCACAGGATTGAACCCAGCTGGAGAAAGCACATAGCCATTCTAACCATTAAAAGGTCTCCTTTTTAAATTCATAATTGTGGTTTCATGTAGGCTTTTAATACTGCCTAGCAGACAGACTATATTTCCTTGGTCTATTCAGTCTCTCACTCCCCTAGATGACCATTTAATTCATTTTTTTCTCTCCTCAAATCCCCCCAAGACCTTTTCCTACATCCTCATTCTCAGCTAAGAATTTCACTGAGAAAACAGAAGCAGCCAAAAAGAAATTCCCAAGCTTCCACCACCTCCTCAGTTCAGCTGCCTGCACCATTTCCTTTGCTTTCTCTTCTGGTTCTATGGATTTCCATCCATGTTCCTAATCAAAGCCAAGTCCTCAACTTGTGTGCACCCTTTGTTCATTCCTTCTTAGTGTCCCTTATTAGTTTCAGTTAATTTCCTCAGTCTCTAAGTATTTTAGTGCCCATGGCTATAATTTTAGGATCTCTTTTCTCTTTTTCTATCCACAATCACCATTTGGTGATCTCACCTGATTTCTTGGCTTTTAATATTATCTACTTTTTCATGACTACCAAATTGACTCCAACCCAGAACTTTCTTCCAGACATCAGATTTGTATATCCAACTATCTCTATGAGGATAGATGTTTTAGACTGATACATCCTCTGAAATTCATGTGTTGAAGCCCTAATCCCTTTGTTACCTACTCTAATGGCTGAGGCATGTCTGTAGAATTCTAGGAATTTTGTGATCCACCATTTGAAAGTCATAACTGTAATCAGTAAAGGATTTTTGACTAGGTAAGGGAGACAGCTTAGTCTCCTAGAACTTTCAAAACTTACCAATACTAAAATGCTTATATTTTAAAAATAAACTTAGTTTTCATTATTTAGTGACTGAATGCCATCTCTTGCTGAGACGAGTACTAGAGTTTGGCAAATTATTTTGCATGGACTTTCTCAATTCACTTTCCTAGGATTCTGGGAGAGTTAGAAACTATTGAAGGGTATTAAGCCTTTAAGTTAAGTCCAAGATATGGCCAAGTGACAAAAACTTTATATACCACCTATTTTTTTTTAAATAATGTCTAATTCTATTCCACTCTATTTATATCCAAAATAGAGAAAGCTTCAGGGAAAAGTGTCAAACCACAGTATAAAGCCAACTCAAGTAGTTACAAAGAAAAGGGTTTTCTGCATGTGTTGAAAGTTATTTTTGACATTTCTATAAATAAGCTCATCTCACATTTCTGTGCACTTCCTTCACTTAATAAGGATTTTAAAAGTCTATTAGCAGAGTTTGCTCTTTTATATATTATCTAAATTTCAGTTAACTTATTTTTTACTTTTAAATGAAAACTGGGTGGAAATATTGCTACTGAATTTCTACACTCATTAAAATAGTTTAAAGTGTAACTCTATCTCTCTGAAAAAGCAACTTGTCACTAAGGTGTCTATTTGAAAATACATTTGATTAATTTTATACAGCTGCCCAATATCAATTGTCAAGGGTGCAGACTGAAATCTACAATAAGACTGAAATCATGTAAACCAGAACATATTTGTTCTGTTTGAAATTATTAGAATTTCATGATTAGACAACATGACAGAATTATCTGGTAATGTTCCAGGAGTCTGATTGTTTCATAGAAAATAAGGAGCTAAGTAAAGAGAAACTTACAATCATAGGATTTTCTAATGTCTGCAGTAATTTTCTAATTTAGAGTAGAGGAGATTATTTTCATGGTGTAAGCAAATGGGTTCTGTGTGTGTTGGGGTAAACAATCCTTTCATCAATTTTAAAATAAAAAGAGAAACAATACAGCAAAAAGATAAATGAAAGAAATGTGTGTACCATCTATCTAATCACCTCAGTTACTTCATATTTTTCTCCTGTAGTTAATGAGTATTTATTAAGTACCCATCACATCTCAGGAAGTATGACAGGTTCTGGGAACATAGCAAAAATCCAGGACAGGATTTCCCTCTGCATTTATGAAGTCTAAAGGGTGAGAAAAACACAAAGTGAACAATTACAAGTATGAAGAATGCCATCTGAGAGGTGTGTACACAAAGATCTAATTTGGCCTATGAAGACTTCCATGAAAATTGAATTTTACAGAAGCTTGAAAAAATGAAGCACAGGAGTCTGAGGAGAAAGGAAGAAAATATTCCAGCATTTTACCTGCAACAGGAGAGAACTTTTCTTATTACAGATACATAGAAAGTTCCAATGTAACTGCATAAAATAAAGGGAATAAGAGTGTATGAGGTAAGCCTAGAGGAACTACCAGGAATCAGGGACACATGTTATTTGATCCAAATCCATAGAATAATTCTAAGTGGAGAGGGGTAAGCATGACAAGATTTGCATTTTAAAAGACCCCTTTAACTGTTTGAGAAAAGAAAAGATTCCCAAAAGAGAATGGCAGTAGAGAAAGAGAGAGGTGGTTGAGTTTTGAGCTTTTTAGGAATCAGCCTCCATTAGATTTAGTAATGATTAAGCAGAGGTGAGAAGTGGAGGAGAAGAGGACAGGTGTGAATCTTAGGTTTCTGGTGTGGGCAAGTAGGTAGGCCAATTAATGGGATGAGGAAGACAGAGGAAGAACAGATTTGGGGGCTGAGAAACAAAGAATTCACATGCGTGGTTCTAAAGCTCAAATGACAATTTGAATCTGGAGATTTACATTTGGAGACCATAAGTGTTTAGATGGCATGGAAAATAGTGAGAGTGGATAAGATTGCCTGGGGAAGAGAAAAATGAAATGCGGAAGTGTGTGGGGTTTTTCAAAAGTATGGTGGGGATAAGTAGTATGAAAGCCTGAGGTAAGAAACAGGTGTGGGAAAGGGGAGCTTTATGTAGAGGATACCAAGACTAGGAATTGAGAAATGTTGGTAAAGGAAACTATGTAGAGGGGTTTATTTTTGTGCTTTCCTCAGGAAAATGATGACTGTAATACCTAGCTTTTTTTCATATTCTCCTCTGACATTATAAATTCATGTTTACTGTCAAGTAGCTGAAATAACCTCTAAAGTTAGATGTACCTGTCTTTCTTTGCATGGTAGTGTGGAGAACTGAGGGTCATGATGAACGACAAGTATGAACTGCCCCAAATGCACAACAGTTGACATTAAAAAGATAAAAGTCACATGTGCGCAAAGATAATCAGGGAGTGCAATGTTAGGATCAGACAAGACTGAATGCAAGGTAGAGCTTTAAAGGAGACAAACTGGGGCACTTTCTAATGAACAAGATGTAATCCACAAAGAACATATAAATGTCACAAGTCTTTGTATAGCTACTAAAATACCATCACAATACATAAAGCAAAAAAAAAAAAAAACAAGCAAAAGCAAAAATAGGACAAGAAATTAACATAACACATCTCTCAGCCAGCTATGGATAAAATAGACAGACAAAAAATGAATATGACTAAGGAGGATAAATAAGAGGAAAAATAAGTCAAAGATATAAATCTATATTCCAGACTCTATGAAGCTAACAGAGAATGTCCCTTCAATTTAATCAACACAGAGTGTTCATGCACATGCACACACACAGACATGCACACTCATACACACATATTATTTTGCTTTTTGGGGAAATATACATGTATATTTCTCTTTATATATGTTTATACATATGTAAACCATTGTTCTGTTTAGTTTATACATACACGTCTCTATCCTATAAAGCATAATAACTTCCAAAAGTTATTGATATGATCATAAGCTATATAATAAAGGTTATATTATCTAAGCTAAGTACATTGAAACTAGAAATTACTAATAAAATAGAAAAGTAACACAAAAACAACTACTTAGAAATATAAGGCACACAAAATAACTTGTTAAAATGTGAATTAAAGTAGTCTAAAAAGTAAAAATAATAAAAACATAAATCACAATATAAATAATATTATTGAAAATTGTACTCAGAAAAACTCATTTCTTAGACACTTGTGTTATTAAATAATATAATACAAAAAGAATTAACTGTTAACTGAACCTAAGTTGGAAGAAAGATTTTTAAAAACTTAAGGAAAATTAAATGAGGAAATAAAGATAAAAGAAGAGGTTAGTGAGATAGAAAACAGAAAATAAAAAGAACAAAGGACGAAATCTAAAAACTGGTTCTTTGCAGGGCATGACAAACTACTTTCTGACCTATTGTAAACTGACCTATGACAATTTAGTTCTTTTTAATCACAAAGGTAGCTTCCAAAATAGTAAAATATGGTAGATAAAAGTAGCTTCTAAAACCTCATTACCAGTTATTGATGACAAGTCTCAGACTAAAATTTGTCATGAATATCAACATTTATTTATTTTTTAAATTTTACGTGTGAAACAGAACATTTCAAACATTTTGCCCTATAAATGATTTCATGTGCACTTGCTTTTATTGGGTGAAGTGATCTATATATATCTGTTATATCTAGTTGATTTATAGTGCTTCTCACATCCTCTATTTTCCTATTTAACTTTGGTATAGATATTCTATCAATTATTTAAGAAATCTCCAACTATTAATGTGAAGCTGTCTATTTTCCCCCTTCAGTTCTGTGGGTTTTGCTTCATACATTTTGGAGACCTATTGTTTGGTGCTCATGTTTGGATTATTATGAATTGACCCTTTTATCAATATATGGTATGCTTCTTTGTCTCTTGTAAGAGATTTTTACTTGAAGTCTATTTTGTCTGATATTAGTATAGCTACCCCAGCAGTCTTTTGCTTGTATTTGCATGAAGTATCATTTTATATCCTTTTCACTTTTAACCTATTTGTGTCATTGGATCTAAAATGAGACTCTTATAGACAAAATACAGTTTTTTAAATCCAGTCTGCCAACCTCTGACATTTGATTGGAGAATTTAATCCATTTACTTTTAAAGCAATTGCTGACAGGAAGGACTTACTTCTGCCATTTTGATATTTGTTTTCAGTATGTCACACTTTTTTTGTCCTTCATTTTCTCCATTACTCCCTTCTTTTGTGCCTTCTTTTAGGTGATTCTTTGTAGTGTACCATTTTGATTCACTCCCAATTCCTTTTGTGTATATATTTTTAGATATTTTCTTAGTGTTTTCCATGGGAATTACAGTTACCATACTAAATTTATAACAATTTATTTTTAATTGATATTATCTTTGCTTCAATAGTATACAAAACTCTTCTACAATACAGCTCTATCCCCCCTTTATACTGTTATTGTCACAAATATATCTTTATACATTTTGTATTCGTTAACATAGACTTACAATAATTGTCCCATGCATTTGTCTTTTAAATAATGTAGGAAATAGGAGGAATTGCAAATCAAAAGTATAATAATATGATTTTTATATTTGCTTATAGAGTTACCTTTACTGGAGTTCTCTATTTCTTCATATGGCTTTGAATTACTGTGTATTTCAGCCTGAATGACGTCCTTTAGCATTTCTTGTAGGCCAGGGCCAGTCAGCTTTTGATGAACTCCCTCAGCTTTTGTGTATGCAGGGATTCTTGATTTCTCCTTCATTCTTCATGTATAATTTTGTTGAGTATGGAATTCTTGGTAGACAGTTTTTTTTGTTTTGTTTTGTTTTTTCCCCTGTAACACTTAAAAAAAAACATCATCCCACTCTCTTCTGGCCTATTCAAGTCTTTTGCTCTTTAAAAAATTAGATTGTTTGATTTTTGTTGTTTAGCTGTAGGAGTTCTTTACATATTTGGATATTAACCCCTCTTCAGATATATGACTTGCAAATATTTCCTCCCATTTCATAGGGTTTCTTTTCTCTGTGTTGATTGTGTCCTTTGCTGCACAGAACTTCTAAAGTTTTTTTAGTCCAATTTATCTATTTTTCTCTTGTTACCTGTGCTTTGGATATTATATTCAGAAATCATTGCCAAATCCAATGTAATAAACTTTCTTTTTATGTTTTTTCCTAAGAATTTTAGTTTTAGCTCTTATATTTAGGTCTTTTATCCATTTTGAGTTAAGTTTTGCATATGGTGTAAGGTAAAGATCCAAATACATTCTTTTCCTTATAGATATCCAGTTTTCCCAGCATCATTTGTTGAAAAGACAGTCCTATTCCCTTTGAATGATGTTGGTACCCATTTAAAAAAGCATTTGACTATATATGAGAGTTATACATCTGGGCTCTTTATTCCTTGGTCTATATGTCTGTCTTTATGTCAATTTCAAACCTGCTTGGATTTCTGTAGCTTTGAAGTAAGTTTTGAAATCAGGAAGTATGAAAACTCCAACTTTGCTCTTCTTTTTCAAGATTGTTTGGGCTGTTTTGGATTCCATATGGATTTTAAAATGGATTTTTCTATTCCTGCAAAAAAAGAAATCACCTTTGAGATTTTGTTAGAGATTGCATTGAATCTATAGGTTGCTTTGGGTAGTATTGACATCTTAATAATATTGTCTTCCAATCCATGAACATGAGGTGTATTTTCATTTACTTGGGTCTTATTTGATTTTTTTAGACAACATTTTGTAATTTTCAGCATACAAGTTTTTGCATCCTTGGTTTAGCTTATTCCTAAGTATTTTATTCTTTTTGATGGTATTGTTAAGATTTGGTTTCTTAATGTCCTTTTTGGATTGGTCATTGTTAGTGTTTAAAAATGAAACTGATGCTGGCCATCTTTGAAGATGATCTCTCAGGGAGGGCAATATTTTAAATATGTTGTAGCTAATCTATATGTATTAAGAGTAACCCATCTCTCCAGGAAGAGTCCACTGTAACATTTATTGTACAGATAAATAACTCACTAATTTTACTGGTGAAAATTCATTTCAGATATTAATTATGCTAATTTACAAAGCTTCTGGTGTAACTGGTATATCAATAGCTGAAGCACTTATAGTAATCACATTTGAAATATAGACTTCCAAAATAGTATGCTAGCTGGGTCATGAATTTATAATTAGGTCTATGGATTTTTTTCACCTTAAGTGTAACTTAGACTAATACCTACATAGTATCATACTGTCTATGTTGATGTATATTGAAAGTAAATTGCCAATTCTAATTAAGAAAAAATGAGAGTAAGCAGAAACACACAGAATTAGAACTGAAAAGTGAACCATTCACAGATACAGAGAACATTTTTTAAAATGTGAGAGAACCTTTTTATCATATTATGCAAATGAATTTAAAACTTGGGAAAAATACTATTTTTAAAGGAAAATATATATCATCAAAACTGTCTTTAAGCAGTAAGAGAAAATAGGACAATAGCCATAGAAATACCTGAGAAAGTTATTGGAGAACTATCTTCTAAAATGAAAAGGAAAGAAAAAAATGAACAACTAGCCTTATATATTTCACTGGTTAATTCTCTAGAGAATTCATTAATCTGATGTGATTTGTGAGGTTCAGGGGCATGGAGAAATAAGATAGACATCAAAATTCTTTTTATTTTTTGGAAGACAGTCAATTTAATACAGGATGCATAAAAAGAAAAATACATATAGAATTTAATTTATTAATCTTGATGAAAATATTCTAAATTAATAAATAAGTTCATAGAGTCTAGCTGTAACTTAAAAGAATACTGTGGCATGACAAAACAGGGTTCATTATAAAAATATAAAAATGGTGAAAATAACAATCTATTAATTAAAAGCATAACAGAAATAAAACCTTGTGATCATTTCAAAAAATGTCAGTCTCATGTTTAATATGAAATACTAGAAACATTTCTATTAAATTTACAAACAAGACAAGGAGCCCACAGTCACTTTTAACACAGAGTGGAAAAACTAGCTTATTTCCATTAGACAAGAACACAAAATAAGAGATATGAATAGCAGCAAAGAGGGAGTAAAACCTTTACTTTCAGCTGACAAAACCAAAGAGAATTGATTAAAATCTATTTTGAAACAATAAGCATACTGACTAGTTTGAAAGTAATATATAAAATTATTACTTCTCTATAAACAAATGTAGTTTATACCTGGAGAAGTGAGTCTTCAAGTTTTAGTAGATGAAACTGCTTCTGCTTCTTGGATTGGGAAGGTAGAATTTTGAAATATACCTTTTTACCTCTTCTGAAAACACTTTAAAGGATCCCTTTGGTTACCCTAATTAAGGTAAGCACCACTAACTGTTGAAAAAGTCTGTAGCAGGACTCCATATGGCCTGGCAAAAGGCCTCCCTAAACACTCCTCCATACTGAGTACTGGTTCATGGGAATAAGCTGGGTACATTTTCATAGTAGTCATGTAACCTGTTGGGAGGAACCCAACTATATTGAGATCCCAGGTTTTTTTCATTTGAAACACAGTGTCATTAGAACTTATTGATGGAGTCAGAGTGTTGTGAATTCTGACTGGAAGTGACAGCTTAGCCTAATGTGGTCATAACTTTTGAGAAAAGCATCTAGACCAGAGTCAGGGTGTAACACCCAGGTCTAGACTAGAGGCTCATAAGGAAAGGCTGGTTCTAACACAGCAAGGGGCTAAGACTAAAATCCCTAAGCTGACCCAGACATCAGACCACAGTAGCCCTGATTTGGGAATAACTGAGATTGTGAATGCAAATGTAAATGTGTAGCTCAATCTTGGAATCACCTAGTAGATACACATCTACTAACATTTCTAGTAGATACACGTCAATAGGACCAGCTTTCAACAAAAGGGCACTTTGAAGAGGCAGGAGCAATGGCAGTCGGGGCTAATTGTACTCTCTAGTTTCCCTCCACTTGGCATCTGAAGGGAAAACAGATGTCTTAGTAAACCACCTGTATTCCTAGATATTTCGGGAAACTTCAAGAGGGAGAGAAGGATATTTCCTGCCAAGATGGGCAATGACAGCAATATACTGGAAAAATAACAACAGGGAATAACATTTTTAAGGTTATTGTCTTGCTGGATACATAAACAATACCCAGTGAATCATGTCACATTTATTCAGTGGGATATATATTAAAAAGATGAGGTAAAAAGGATAAGGCAGTTTTTTACATACAAATTTGGAAGGGAATTAGAAGTATGTATCAAGGAAACACATCTATAAGAGGATTCCATTTGAGGAAAGTCTGATCTCATCCCCTGCATGAACACACACACGTACATATGAATACACACACCTTTGCTTATTGATAGACTACATGAATATATTCATTCTCAAAACTGCTTACCATGATTTCTTCTAAAGAATGGAAATTGAGTAGCAAATAGGAATTTTAATTTTTATTCTCTATATTTCTAAGCTCTTCACATTTGTGTTAGTTTTATGATAAAAGCAACAGATAATTTTTAAATATATTTTTTAAAATCTGAGAGTGGTCAGTAATGCTCAAATAGTGTGAAAACTTAGTAATGGAAAGGATTCAGTATATTTAACAGAATGGAAGTCTTATTAAAAATTATTTCCTCTAGGGCTTCCCTGGTGGCGCAGTGGTTGAGAGTCCGCCTGCCGATGCAGGGGACACGGGTTCATGCCCCGGTCTGGGAGGATCCCACATGCCACAGAGCGTCTGGGCCCGTGAGCCATGGCCACTGGGCCTGCACGTCCGGAGCCTGTGCTCCACAGCGGAAGAGGCCACAACAGTGAGAGGCCCACGTACCGCAAAAAATAATAATAATAATTTCCTCTTAGTAGGAAAATGTACTCAGTTTAACAATTCTAGCGATGCCTATCATAATTTAGTAAGCATTTATTAATTTAATTTTAAAAATAAAGAATTTACAAATCCAAAAATTTTGAATTGCACATATGTCTAATATTGTTCAGAGGGAAACATAACTTCATGGGATTTTTGAAAGGAAGGTTGACAGTTGCTTCAAAGATCATTTCAGTTTATGGAAGAGCATATCAAAGTGAATTTGATAGATTTTCTTATTGATTAAGGCAGCCAACAAATAGATGTTTGAGAGGATAGACTTTTGAGGAAAAGGACTCATGATAGAAAATAGTGATAGTAAATTAATAGTGGCATAAATTCTTATAAATCCTATGAAATCAGTACAGCAAAAGTCTTATCTAAATAGCTGAGGTAGCTTGAGGTTTAAATAACATTATAAATTGCTAGATTGACCAAAATTCTGTGGCAATGAGAAGAATTTTAAATAAAATTGTGTTTATCTATTTGATTTCCTTTGAGTCAGAAGTTACAGTCTTATTTCCCACTAACAATCAATCTTTGGAGGAAGACAGCTTTTACTCAAGACCTTTGGAGAAAATAGATGGTGGCATGAGATGCTGATACAGTAGATTCTCATTATCATGATAGTTATATTCTATAAAGTGGCCATGAGCACTGGATTAATTAATAGTGAACCACTTCTCCCATATTGAAATATAGGGTTAAGTTCTTTCAACTCTTTGGTCCCATTTTTTGTGAATTGATCAATACATAACTTGGTTTTGTGTGTGTGTCTGTGTCAAGACACCTTACTTAATATATATTGTGGATTCACAAACATTAAACTTCCAGTCAACAGCATCATGACTCATGTCTTATCTAATGTGTATATTTTCTCCATAGGGCACATCAAAACCTTCTTGGATTTAGAAACACTAGGCAGCACTTTGGCACTGTGCTTGGGGGCCATTTTAAACAGTAAAATTACCAATAAAAAGCACAAAAATGCAAAAAAAAAACCCAAAAACCCAAGAAACATGCCACTGAACAGAAAACAGAAAGGATACTTGCTAACACTATGGGACCTGAAACAAGAAGGTAGAGTTTTACCATGTTCAGCCTCAGCTTGGAATGAGCATGTTGGAAGACTTAAATTTTCTGCTGTGCTGGGAATATCCAAAAGTGACCACAAAAGCACCATGGATATTGATTTGGAAGTTATAAATAATTGTTAGTGAGTGGGCAAATTTGCAAAAATCAAATCAGCAAATAATTAGGATGGACTGTATCTTCCAACCAAGATCCATGGTTAAAATCCAGATAACAACTTGAAGTCCACGTTGTCATGCTTTAATCTGTAAGCTTTAGGTATGTATTTTCCTATTTTCTTTCCTCTTTCTTTGGAATCAAATTAACTTTCATTTTATTATCCATAAAGCCCCTATTCTTTGTGTTGATTTTTGCCTCCTTAGTCATTTCAGCTATAAGTAAAACACCTGGCTAGTTTTTAATTATGTGTTGATAAAAGACTGAAATTAGCCATCATTTGGGTTTGTATACATTTTCCTTTGGGACCCTTATAGCTTCTTTCCCTTTGTGCCACTTGGTATGGATCTTGGTTTCCTAAATAACTTGACAATTAAAAGGCTTTTTAGATTGTGTATACTACAATGGGTCAGACAGCAAGGAATATAAAATTTAGAAATCTAAAATTTTCATACCTGGTTAGAGAGGTTCCTATCTCTACCAAGAACAGGGTCCTGCTGTGGGAGGTTGCTTTTGTAACTGAACCTTCACAGACATAGAACTTGAAAAAGGACTAGGGAATAGAAGGTGCCTATTTGGAGGCTGCTAACTTTCACAGACCTCACAAGTCAGATATGCTGGTTAAATTCAACTTAAAGCTCTTTTGATTTAGACTTACCTAATGCTCTCTTCATTACAGATTTCATTCAAAACTATTTGATAGCCATGTATATATATATATGGAAAATACATCATTAGTTGACTTTAGATGACTGTCATTCGATTGTGGTACAAAAGTCAACTGGTTATATTACCTGCAAACTAGAAATGGATTTGTCAATTTAGTGGATGGAATATCTGCCTTTAGGATAGTCCCTGATATCACTTGGGTTAGTTTTAAATCCATGTTTGTCTTTGCTGAAGAAGAGATAATTAGATTCTTAATTCAAAACAGAAAACAAACCAACCTGAGCCTTGATTTGAAGACTGAAACTCCAGCCTTTTAAGGGGAATTCTGGATCACTTTCTTTTATCCTCAAGCTTCTTTACTTCATGCTTTATAAATAGCCCAGAGAGTAGGGGACTCCAATGGGTTATGATTCAAAGAATGTGTGAGGAACAAGACAATACCACCAAGGCTATAGAACTCCTCACTAGAGAGGGTCATGAAATTGATCAGATGTTAGTTTAGAACAGAAGCTCTTTGGATATAATTTGTCCTCTCACTGGGAAACATATGCTATTTTAAAGGAAGAATGTTATGCTTATACCTCTCCAGGATCTTTAATATTATAAAAATTACCCAAGAAGCAAATAGTAAAGAAATTATATAATATAGCTAATAACCCCATTTCTGGTCTGGGTTTTTTCAGATTAGGGCTTGGATATTTCCCCTTGACTTAGAGCATTCTTGGCTCCTGGTTGAGAATTGCACTGCATATAAACTCTGATCATAATCCTCCTCTTAGTATTCATTTGCTATGTTCAGCTCTCTGATCTCCATGGTCTTAAATGCTGATGCATAGCTGTTGTCCCCTAGCCGCTGTCCCACCAAATGATCCAGCAAAGGAGTACAGGAAAACCTGATACTTTTTAGAAGTTAAAATGGCCATCCACTAAAACTTCATGTGCAATCTTGACAACTCACACGGTGGTGAAATTAGGATTGCCTTTGTTCCCATATTTAATGGTATATCCATCAGGGTAGCCTGAGGAGTAACCACAAGGGGGGTCTGAGAATGGAAACCATTTACAACGGCAGAGCTAATTTACTATCCCAGGAAATTCCTGCCCAGGAAGACGAAGTTGAAAATAACTTTTTGTTGTTTCAAGAGCTTACTGCAAATCCATTTGTCCAAACAATAGACTAATCAACCAGCTCTCATCAGCTTAAATACCCCCTCTTCAGTACAATAGATAGATAGTTCAACCAGGCTCATCAAACCCAAGGCCTCCTCTTTGTGTCCACCTGTCCTGTACTATGTCACAGATTTGCTCTATCCCTATCATTCCCCACACTGAAAGACACACCTTAAAACAGACTGTCCCCCCACCAGGACTTCTCTGGCGGTCCAGTGGTTAAGACTCCGCCCTTCCACTGGCAGAGGGCATGAGTTCGATCCCTGGTCCCTGGTTGGGGAACAAAGATCCCACATGCCACATGGCCAAAAAACAAAACAAAACCAAAACCAGATAAACAAACAAGAAAACAGACTCCTTCCCAAGTCTTATAAATGCCTTGCCTTCCCCCTCCCCACTCCCCGGCTAAGACAGGACTAAGACTCTGTACTTGCTTCCTTTAGTGAAGGTAAGCAAAAATTCCAGTTCTGCTTAATCATCAGAGTTTACTTTGTTGGTATTTTTGGAGTGCTGGCAGCTTGCAAATGAGAAACTGATACACACGGAGAAACTTACTTACCAAATACCACATAGCTAGTAAGGGTTACTTCAGAAGCTGTAAAAGGGTAGATGCAGGCAGTAGATTAATTTTGTTTGGTTTCATTCATTTAAAAAGTTGGATTTAGTAGCTAACACTTAGGAACTTGAAGATTTCATATAAAATCGGAATTTCTGACTTTTTTCAAATATTGAATTTGGTAAGCTGTGCCTGCTTTTTTCTGCATGGTAATAATTATTAGGTCCTTCAGATGTAATGCACCCTTGTTGGTTCACCACAGTCCCTGCCATTTCCTATTGTTTATTTCTGGCCAACTCATTTACTTCAGGGGTCAAATAGTAAATGTTTTTGGTTTCAAGGACCATATGGTCACTGTCTTACTTTCTCAACTCCGTTGTTGTAGCAGGAAAATAGCAAAAGACAATGCATAGATGAATGAGTGTGGCTGTGTTCCAATAAAACTTTATTTATGAAAACAGTCCTGAAGGCATCATTGTGACCTCTGAGTTGTGTGATATGCCTAGCCACAGTTGGCATTTGAATTTGGAACCACTGTTATGAAGGAACCTGGTCTGGCTTTGAGGAAGTGCCCATGGATTCCGAGGAAAAAGAAGCTGCAAGGTAAAACTAAAAATTTATCAGAGGGCTTCCCTGGTGGTGCAGTGGTTGAGAGTCCACCTGCCAATGCAGGGTACACGGGTTCGTGCCCCGGTCCTGGAAGATCCCACATGCCGCGGAGCGGCTGGGCCCGTGAGCCATGGCCGCTGAGCCTGCGCGTCCAGAGCCTGTGCTCCGCAACGGGAGAGGCCACAACAGTGAGAGGCCCGTAAACCGCTACAAAAAAAAAAAAAAAAGTATCAGAAAGGTTAAAAACAAATTTATTGTTGGACTTCCCTCTTCTAAAAAATAACCCAAGACAGGAAATCTATTGTCCTGATGGCTGGAGAGAAAAGTGAGTATAAGAGGTCAAAGTGGGTGAGCATGGCTTTATGTGTTGCTGACATGGAAAACCAGCAGTTTATGGAATATTCAAGTTGCATTTCTAAGTGTTGTATACATATGCACAGCTGGTTGCTTCTAAGTATGCATGAGAAAATATAGAATTGTTTAAAATTAATGTTAAATTTGGATGTAGATAGAAAAATAGACTTGCTTTAGATAGCAAACTTTCTTGGCACATATAAATTATGTTTAGATTTGTGAAACTTCAGTTTTTGATGACTTTTTTTTTTTTTGCAACAACTCTTCTAGCAACAAATTTAGGACCCAGAGCAATACGAAGTATTATCTGAAAATACCGTATCTTGAAACTTTGTTTAAATATCGAACTTATTGCAATCATCATAACCAAAAAAAAATATATATATATATAGTTACTCTGATCCTGTAAAACATTATAAAATTCTGTGAAATTTACCTAAGTAAAATAGAAATCTAGATAGTGAACATCAAGATATAAATTTTTAAAAATTTGTTAATTAACACTTCACTAATTCACTCTTGAAAATTCCGAGAACAGCTGGGATGAAATCATATTTGGCTATGTATGAAGGCGACTTGGCAGGAAATGCTTGTGTATTTACAAGTCTATGTACAATCCTCTTTACTTACATTGGCAATTTTGTCAGTCTTCTTAAATAAGAGGCACATTTTTTTGCTATTTCAATTTCTTCACCAATTTCCCTTGTAGGCTCTTGAAAAGAAGTTTCTATTTCCATCATTCTATTGAAACTCTTCTCAAGAAGGCCATTTTCTAAATTTCTTATTTACACATTTGTTAACTTTTTTTCATTTTTCATTTTCCAAGACCTCTCTGCTGGGTACTTGAAGTTTTTACCACCTTAACCTTTTACAACCAGAATGTTGCTGTTATTCTTTTATCATTTCAATGTCTCCTTCTGTTGACTCTATTGTTCCTCCTATAATCTAGTGAGTGAAGTATTCTTCTAGTGTCTATCTTTGGCTGCTGGTCTTGGATCTTCTTATTCTTGTCCTTGGAAATATCAAAGACTTCAAACCCTGTATGCCGACAGTACTCAGTACTAACCTCTTGCATAGACTACATTCCTTTACTTTTGCTTCCTGGAAATTTCCATTATTGTTGCTATGGAGGACATTTTTGTTAAAGTCCCTCCATTGTGTCTGATACCAGCCATATGACATTTTCCTTCTTCTTTCTTTACAAGAATGGCAGATATTGAAATTATCCACTGTTCCTAAACAAGATGGTAAAAAAAAAAATGATACAACCCTTTTTTACTGCATGATGTTTTCCCTGTTTGCAGTACAGAAGGTAAATATAATTTATAGGTTACCTGTTTGAAATTATTTTGTGTAGAGACCTTACTCTTCATGTATTTGTTTACCTAGGGTCTAATAGGACTAGGCTTTATCTAAAGATGCATTTTTTTTTTTACCCCTGAAAAGATTATAAAGATGTTTATTACAGCCTTTGGGGCTGATGACCTAGAAATTCCTGCAGAGCATCAGATGCTGACTGCAGGGGTGTTCCTTTGTTAATCCACTTGTTTGGGACTCAGGTAGTTGAGAACTGTAGATGATTTCAACTTCAGTCAGAGGGTGATGTGAAATACAGCTTTTACATCGTATTTAATAGAGAATGTTATAGTTTTGTTTTTTTTTAACCTTGCATTTAATAAGGAATAAAAAGACATGTCAATTTAAAAGATTAAAATCTGAAAATGTTACTGAGTCCAAGCTTGTACTCCTCACCACAATAAATGGAGAGAGAAGTTGCGGGGGCAAGAAATAGTGACTTTATGGGCTTCCCTGGTGGCGCAGTGGTTGAGAGTCCACTGGCCAATGCAGGGCACACAGGTTCGTGCTCCGGTCCGGGAAGATCCCACATGCCGCGGAGCGGCTGCACCCGTGAGCCATGGCCGCTGAGCCTGCGCGTCCGGAGCCTGTGCTCCACAACGGGAGAGGCCACAACAGTGAGAGGCCTGAGTACTGCAAAAAAAAAAAAAATAATAGTGACTTTATTCAGAAAGCCAGCAGACCTAGAAGTTGGTGTCTTAAAGAACCATCTTACCTCAGTTAGAATTCAGGCTTCTTTTACATTTAAAGGGGTGGGGGTCTGGCTGGTTGTTGCAGACTTCTTGGTTCTTCCAAGACCCCAGAGGGGATGTGATAATCCTTTGTTCTTGCAGCTGTCCATGTAGGTCTGGTCACTATGTTCCTGTAAACCTTTAATAAGACAAATGCTATTTTCTGTTCTGCAGCTTTTTATCTCTATGTGAATGAAAAAATGTTATGGCTTTAAAGGTCAAGACTGGGAGGCAGAACCTTGAGAAAGGGCTACTATGTATATTTCGGGCTATAGGCAACATTCCTTTACAAAGGTGCAGAGCCAGCGTGACTAAGCGCAGGCAACAGAGCACAAAAGGAAAGATCCAATATGGAGTTGGGTTTGTTCTTCTTGTTACATTACTATGAGGCATAAACCTTATCTCCTCCCTGTAATTAGGTCAATTACTCCTACTAATATAGTAAGTCCAATATTTTAGTGCTAATGTACTGAGCCCCTAATGACCAGATGGCAGGTATAATGTTAGGTCTAGTGAAATCCTTACTTTGGTCCTAGTAGAATGTTACTCCAGGAACCATGGCTGCTAATGAACCTATAGTAGTGATGACAAATTTAAGATTATTTAAAAATCAGAATGGAGTAACTATGGTTCAGGCATCCAAAATGGAGCCAGGTGGCCATTGTAGATAGGGTTTCAGACATGTTCCTACATAACTGAGAATTTGAATTTTCTCTGAACTGTGTCAAACTCAAGGATACCACCAGCACTTTTTCAAAACAGTATCTGCTAGTAGCTGCTAGCTGCAACCTTGTAGTTTCAAAGTCCCCCCACCTTTGCAACTGTGTATTATTTCTGACCCCAACCAAACCTTGCTTAACAAGCACCCTTACTTCTTGCCAGCTCCAATCCTAATTCTCGACAATTTATGTAACCTTGTGGGGTTTTGCCTTATAAAGCTCCCTCATTTTGTAGTCCAGTGGAACACAATTTAAGCGTTTTCTTTGGATTCGTGCTTCCCAGGCTGTAATCCTAACAAACCTCAAATACACACTTATTATTATTATTTTTTTGCCTCAACCAGGTCTCTGTTCTTGGAATTCTTGGTTAACAGATGCATTGCCAATATAACAGTCTCATCATATCTAAAAGCCAACTCACCCAATTTTTTCCAAAATCCTATCTCTGTATCACCTCCCCATAACTATAACACCACTATTCTGTTTTTCCAAACAAAGAGGAGAATAATAGTAACAATGAGCACTTAATAAATGCATGCTCTTTTCTTGGCACTGTTCTAAGTACTTACTTCTGACCATAACCCTTTGAGGTGGGGACTATTTTCATTCCTACTTAACAAATGACATACAAGTTGAAGTGATATGCCCCAAATAAAATGGGTATTAAATGATGGAGCTGAGACATGAACCCAGCCAGTCTTACTCCAGACCCATGCATGCTATTAACCATTCTATTATATAAACTCTCAAAACTTGAGATTACCTTGGAAGACCACTTAGTGAGTTAGAAAGGTCATGTGGATACTATCTAGATCAACTTGAGTTAAACTCTATCTCCATCACTTTTGTGCTGTGTGACTTCAGGAAATGTAGTTAACCTTCCTAAAGTTCAGGTTCATTATCTGTTAACTGCAACTAATTATTCCAGCTTTTTGGGTATCTTTAAAATCAGAATTAAATCAGATAATATTTTTAAAGTACTTTAAACAAGAGTCTTGGAACATAAACCACTTAATTAGTTGCCAAGTTCTGTTGAATATTTAAGTCTTTAAATTCTCTTTCATATTCACTTATTCCTTTCAACCACTATCCTCATCACAAATGAAATAAAGTCTATCTTTAATTGTTCTTCATTCTGGACAATACAGACTCCATATTCTGGCATTCAATTTTTCTCATCATCTGGTCCTCAGTTATTGCACCACCCTAGAGTTCTCCAAGTGAACCCACTATTCCATTTGGACTGTCTTTCCACCACTGTCTAAGTGTGCTTTTATTATTTCCACCTCAAAGCCTAGTTCACATTGTGGCCCCTGTTTTCTGCATCCTGGAAACCGTAGTGTATACAAGACATTAGGGAGAAAGAAGAGTGTTTTTCTCCTAATTTCTAGTTATAAACGTTTTTGTTGGGGACTTGGAAGTTCTTACTGTGGTTTCAGATTTTAGAAGAAAAGCCACTGAGAAACTAAATCAACCAAGGTGTTAATTAGGTTTTAATATCTAGTAAACAAGTTGGTTCTATTTCTCACATCAGAATCTACAGATCTTCTTCAGCTTAAAGCCATTTTAAGACACAAAGCTGTAATAGAAGGGAAGAGAATGGCAGAGTAGAATACCAGACAGTATTCTTTCACACCTCTGTCTTTATTTTAAGGTAAACACACAGAAAAATAATGGCGTGGATTATGCAAGGAAATGAAATAATGCAACTGCATATAAAAATATATTCCCACAATTCAAATTTTCACAAGTTGCGATTAGCCTTCTTCCCAATTAAATAAATGCTCCTGATTTGTTGTGGTATGAATGGTGAGAGGGTGGGGGGAGCTGATAGCCATGTCCTGGCAGAGGGGGCATAAAGCAGTGGTTCATGGAAATATTAGATCTGTTCAAAATATTAAGGCAAATTCAGACATTAAGACAAAACAGCACAAAACAAATGAACACACAAACAAAAAACCACAGCTGGGTCTGTGTAGGTGTAGCTTGCTTCAGAAATATTCACAAATTGTGCAAATTTGGGAATAACTAAATTTTAATCAATCTAATCACCATATTTTGAATTTTATTTTGTTAAATTAATTTTTATTGGCATATAGTTGATTTACAATGTTGTATTAATTTCTGCTGTACAGCAGAGTGAATCAGTTATATATACACATATATCTAGTCTTTTTTAGATTCTTTTCCCATATAGGTCATTACAGAGTACTGAGTAGAGTTCCCTGTACTATAGAGTAGGTTCTTATTAGTTATCTATTTTATATATAGTAGTGTGTATATGTCAATACCAATCTCCCAATTTATCCCTCCTCCCTCTCCCCCTTGGTAACCATAAGTTTGTTTTCTACATCTGTGAATATATTTCGGTTTTGTTGAAAAACTTAAGATATCAAGACATTTGGATGTAATCTTTTTAAAGACCAGGCTTTTCATAAAGCAAAGTTGTTGTGCAGAATTTTCTATGCACAAGTGTAGGTTTCTAGTTATTGGCTCTGCTCCAAGAAAGTTACTGTAGTTCAATAATCTGTCACTTTTTTCAGAGTGATGTCAAATTGGAAGTTTGGCAACTTCAAAAAGAAAATGTACTTGAACCTGAGCAGGGTTCTCCCCACTTGTGGGGAGAGGCTATAAACAACCAATGTATTCATAGTGGAAACATCACCTTTCAGTGACCCAGGGTGATGCAAACATTATTGCTCAGGCTTTTTTTCCCCTCTCCAAGTTCTTTCTTCACCGTATTATAAAGCAGAATAACATTACCTATAACATCAGATTGCCAGGAATGATAGAATCTAACAAATGGAGAACTGAGTGTTTGGTAATTATGTTAACTTCGAAGTCAAAAAGTTATAGCAAATGAGTATGATATGAAGTCTCCTATCCAGTCTCACTTTAAAGCTGGAATTAAAATTGATGTTTCTGAAAGCACAAGTACTGAGAGTATGGATTACAGAAAATTATGTGTGAGATGAAGTTTTTATGTTTAAAGAATATGACTGCTACTAAGGACCATGTAAATACATTTTTAAAGTCAGGTAGTTAATTTAGTATAGATACGGCTGCTGTGAGACTCTTTGAACTATTCACATCGGAGAAGCAGAAGAGATTTTAAATCAGTGGACACAAGTCCAAGTCCTGATCCCAAGACCTCTTAGCTGCAGGGATACTGGACAAGTTATTATGCTTCTTTAAGCCTCAGTTTTCCGAGGGAGTAATAATATTGCCTGCTTTACAGGGTTACGGGGAATGTTTAAATTGTAAAATGTGTAGAAAGGGGTTTTGTAAACTCTAAGGCATATTATTAGATTTTTCATGAATAAAACAGTTTAGGACTCATTTTAGGTACATCATCACCAAGTAGCAGTAAATGTCTTGATTGCATTTGTAATCTCTTGCCTAGAGAAGATTCTCTTACTTGCTCCCTTGATTCTAGTTTGCCCCTTTCCAGTTCATCCCTTACTCTGCTCTCAGGGAAGTCTCTCTTTCCCATCCCCTATTCTGCCCCCTCCTTCTCATCCTAACTTCCCTACCTGTGCCATCTCCTTCTCTCTCTTCTTCCCTTTTTTTCTTCTCTTTCTCCATCTAATATGAATACATAGACAGTTAAAGAGAATAACATAATGAAGACTTGTGTTTCCCTACTTAGTTTAATCAAGTCTTAACATTTTATCATATTTTCTCCAGAATTTTAATGAAATTAAACGTTTCAGTTGAATCCTTCTGTATACTTCCCCGGATCCCACTTTCCACAGAGGTAACTATTACCATGTCCTAGTTAAGAGCAGGGTTAAAATTCCAGCATTTTATTATTTACTAGCTATATAAAAAGGACAAATTATTAATCTCCATGTACCTCAGTTTTCTTATCTATAAACTTGGAATAATAATGGTATATATCTTATAAGGTTGTTATGGTGATTAAATGATAGAATTAAGTATCTGTAAATCATTTGCAGCAACACATGACACTAATTCCATTCTCAAAAAAATGTTATAAACTAACACAGCAATGTAAAACAATTATACTCCAAAAAAGATGTTAAAAAAGGGACTTCCCTGGTGGCTCGGTGGTTAAGAATCTGTTGCCAATTCAAGGGACACGGGTTCAAACCCTGGTCTGGGAAGATCCCACATGTTATGGTGCAACTAAGCCTGTGCACCGCAACTAAGCCTGTGCACCACAACTACTGAGTCTGAGCGCCACAACTACTGAGTCCACACGCCTAGAGCTGGTGCTCCACAATGAGAAGCCACAGCAGTGAGAAGCCCATGCACCACAACGAAAAGTAGCCCCCCCGTTGCCGCAACTAGAGAAAACCTGTGCACAGCAACGAAGACTCAACGCAGCCATAAATAAATAAATAAATAAATTTATTTTTTAAAAAGATGTTAAAAAAATATTATAATTATTTACTGGTAGCTGATGAGGTAGAAGTATCATGAATTTTGGTATTTATCATCCCATGCATGCTTTTGCATATTATTACATATTTATGTATTCTACATAGTAAAAATATTCATGTTTTAAAATTGTATATAATTGGTATCACATATACGTATCATCTTACAATATACTTATTTTGTTTAACTGTAGGTTTTTGAGATTTTTTTCATGTTAAGTACATTTTCAGTTCATTTGTTTTAATTGCTTTATACTGCTTAAAAGATTACATGAATGCACCACAATTCATTTATTGTCCTGTAAACGGATATTTGAGATGTTTTTAATATTTTTGCTGATGCAAATCAGATTACAAAAGAATAGCATTTGTTGTGAAGCATTTATTCCATGTATTAACATTGTCTTAAGGGCTACACTCACAGGTGGAGATTCTGGGTAAGAGGACATACACCTTTTCTGCTCCATGAGTATGACCAAGTTGTCCTTGGTGGTGGTTGTACCAACATTTACTCTCTCCAGTAATATGTGAGAATTCCTGTTTTTTCAAAAATAGGAGGAATTGTTATACTTTTAAAATTTTATCCATTAGAATGGATATTAAGTGTACTTCATTGTGGATTAGTCCTTTGTCAGTTACACGTATCTCAAATGTATCTCTCACAGACACTGCCTTGTCTTTTAGATTTATTTTCAGGGCTTTTGTTTGAACAGAGGTTTGACATTTTACTGTAATCAAATTTATCACTCTTTTTCCTTTTCGTTTCTTAAAAAAGTATACCCTTCCCTAAGGTCTTAAATGTATTCTTCTATATATTCTTTGGACATTTAAAGATTTTGCTTTTCATACTTTGGTCTTTAATCTACCTGAAATTTATTTTTGTCTAAATATTAATTGGGAATCCAATTTCCTTCTTTTTCCTGCTTGATTAACCAGTTGTTCAAACATCATCTATTAAAAAATTCACACTTTCTTCCCAAATACTCTAAAACATAATTATGATAATGACAATGCTGTAAAATATATATTTGAAATATATTTATAATATATGCACACACAGGTGTATATCACATATACATATACTATATATACACATAATATATACACATATATATGCAAATATATATTTATATGTTTGTAGATATATACATGAAATCTAACCATATCACCTGCATACTTAAAACCCTGCACTGTCTCCCTTCTTGTTTAAAAGATGAAATTAAACTTTCTCAACAGTGGAGATAAGTTTCTCCATGATGGTTTCCTTCTTTCCTATACTTCTTAATCTCTTGTCATTGATATCTATGCCTTACACTTCAGCTGAAAAGAATAATCTGTAGGTTTTGAACTTGTCTTGCTGTTTTACAGCTTCAAACTTATTTGCATGACATTCCCCTACCTGGAGTTCCTGATCCTTCAAGGTACACTTGGCATAAGCCTTTCTAGTCTTTGAGATTCGGTTTGAGTCCTTTTACTCCGTAAAACCCACTCAAGCAGCCTTAATGATTTCCCCCTTTTCACTTAGCACATTTTCAATGCAATTATTTTTGAACTTGCCACACACATATATACACATCCTATTCAGTGTGAGGGTTTGTCTTGAGGCAGGAGTGCCTGGAACCCATGCATATGTTTCCATAAAAGCCTGTATGCACAGCAAGTATTATAATTATATTTGTCAATCCTCCTACTACACTGGGAGCACTTTTATTTTTGAATCAGCACAGTGCTTGATACCTGATAAGTTCTCATTAATATTTGTTGAATGAATGAATAAATGTATTTTTATAGGCTGTGCATTAAAAACGTGAAATGTCCTTAGGATGCTGTTTCTAGTTAGCCACTTTATAGGAGAATAGAAATTTCATATTTGACTTTAAAACTGTAGGATTTATGACTTAGACTAGATTTTCTTGAGAAATAACATCAGATCCAAATTGGAATTTAAGCTCTGAGATCTGGTGATCTTATGAAGTATCAGGTGAGGCAAATTAATGATTAAGACTTTCACAGTCAAGCAGAAGTGAAGCTTCACAACATGGGCAGATTTCCTAATAAATCTGACAGATATTCTTAATATTCAGAGCCAGTTTATGTGTATACTCAAAGAGCTCTTAGCATTAATGAGCTATGCCACAGACTTTCTAACTTGTCATCTGCTACAATGATTTTGTCAGTTTTTTGGTGTTTTGATTGTTTTGGTTTTTTATTTTGAGCAAGACAGAGCAAGGAGAGAAAACTGGAAATCCAGGAAAAGATAAACTGGTGGCACTGTATGAAAAATCATAAATAGTATCTATATAGCACTGAAGGAATTTCTCATCTCTGATCTTCAGCTACCTCATCAAATGAAATGAAGAGCCTGGATTTGTCAGTCTCTAGCATTCTCTATTTTAAAATATTCTATCATTTTAGGGTGAAAAGTATTATGTTGAGTCAGTTTCCTGACCCTGGAATGTTTATGCATAGTTTGAATGACCAGGTCAAGACATTCAACTGTGGATTCAAGCATGTGGTGGGGATTCAAACATGTGGTGGGGATTCAGGCTTAAGTGATTTGTTAAATCTCTTCTCTCATTTGAAAAGGGACAGAGAGCTGGAGTAGTGGGAGATAAGCAAACAGCAACCACTTTGCTCTTCAGAGTACCCCCTGGGAGTATCAACAGAACTCCCATAATTTATTTAGCACTTTAGGCTATCCCAAAAGTAAAAGTTGGTGATGCTATTCAATTACTATCATAAAAACCAAGAGCTCCTGGATTATAAGGAAGCGTTTTTTGATAACAGTAGGCTTGATCTTTCAAACATAAAATAAGCATCATATACTTGAGATTAAATTTAGAAGCCTGGGCTAAAAAGGCAAATTAAGTACAAAGAACTAAGTAGATTTTCTATACTGATATTTGTGGGGGGAAGAAGGACCAAATGTATATCAAAGAAGTGATTGATTTCTAATGCACTACAGTCTAGACAGTATTTACCTTTATACAGGATAAAGAGGGACATGTTGATGGGGAAAATATTTTCATCCCTATAGTTGAATTTATTATCAGTTGAAAAGATACATGTACCTTAACACTTAGCTTGGTCTGTTGGATCACAAAAAAAGCTGTCTTAGGTAGGACCCCCTGGAAATGACTCCTGAGATAAGAATTCCTGTACAATGGAATTATTGGGAGAGTGCTCACAGGAGAAGGGGAGTAATGGAAGAGTAGGGCAAGATGACCTAAGCAAGAGGTGGTGTCAGCTGGAGACTAGCTTCCATCTGATCCCTTGGGTAAAGTCTGGAGAACAGACTGCACCCCAGAGTATGCCCAATCTTGAGGCAAGGGGAATATGCTTTTCCTAACTTCAAACAGTTATTGGCCAAGATCTGGGAGTATACACAGAATGTATCAAGGAGGCAGTTCTCCTTTAAACAAATTATCTAATTCTCTAGAGAAAAGGGGAGCTGTAAATTGTCATCAGCCAGCATTTTCAGCAGACAGGGGTTTGGTGGGGTCTCAACAGCATCCTCTTTTCTGACAAATTTTCCCCAGATGATGATCACTACTTTTTTGTGTTCCAGACCTACTCTATATGTAATTTAGTCTAGTTCTTGTCATAAAATTTTGTTATCTGTTTACTTATGCCTCTACCATCAACTGTGAGAGTCTTACATGAGGAAATATGCTTTCAATCTCATGCCTCAGAATTCAACACAAGTACTATTTTAGGGGGAAATAAAATTATTTTCTTTCTAATTGTTTCTCCTAGGAATTCCAAAACCCTAGGTATTAGTTTCCACCCCAAATTTTAAGTCACTAAAAATGTGTGTCCTGTGAACTCTCTGAACTCATTTGAATAGATGATTATGATGTTTCACATTTTATTTTTTTAACTCTTGGCTATGGTTTATTGTATTAAAATATGTTAATTGTATCCCATGGCAACCATTAAGAAAAATATACATGGGATTTGTTTTTTTTTTAACATCCCATCTGTTATTGAGCACTTGGTAAAATGGCAGGATTCCAGTAGGGCTGTCATAGTCCTCTAGGTTTTCATGTGCTCTATGTCACCCAAAACTCCTTGGCCTACTTTTTCACCGTATGGAATTCATGCCACATTCTTCTGATATTAGTGGAACATGTGATTGAGATATATTTGCCAATATTCTAATGTGAACTCAATCTGAAGTCAGGCAGGAGCTGGTCTTCTCTGCCTGGTGCCTCATAAACCACCCATAGCAAAACTGAACCAACTAATTAGGGCCATAATTTATGTATGGTCAACTAAAGAGTTTTTAATGACTCATAACATATTTGTCGGCTCTAAGAACAATTCACTGAAAACCAGATGGCCCATAGTATTCTCCTTTTGTTGGTTCAACCTACCTGTTTTCTACAGCTCACAGTCAAGATTAGCTCCTCTTGGTACTATAATATTTTTTAAATTGTAATTTTCTTTCATTGTCAACATTACAACATGAACCATAAAGTAGGAGCCAAGTAGTTAAGATAAAGTGACAACCCTTGTGTCAATACGTCACTACAGGGAATTTTTGAAAGAAAGGTGATCGACAAGTTCCCTTTCCAATGATTTATTTTGGTTTTGGTAATGTAGGGAAAAAAATCAATAATCTGATAAAAATGGTCAAAGAATATGAGTGTTCAACATACAGAAGAAGAACTATAAATTACTAATATGTGTGTAAAACAGTCAACTTTTCCAATATTCAAAGATATTTTATTCATGAAAATTGGGAGCATGAACTAAACGCTATTTTGCAATATTTTTTCTAGGTCACTAACAATCTATCACCAAAAAGGGTACACTTGTTCTCTATCAATTAACAGCACCACATTTGTTGTCACTTTATTATTTGTGTTCATTAAAATGAAACATTTGATGCAGGAAGTGCCCATCATTATTTGGTAGTAATAATAGCTGTTATTTGTTGAAAAATTCCTACATGATAGACATTGTACTTTGTGCTTATACAAAAATTATTTTACATAATCCTTATAACAATTTTATTGTTTTACATATAAGAAAAATAAGGCTTATTTATTTAAGCTTATTAAGGATTATGAAGAAAAATAAAGTTATTTTGAGATTTTTTTCGAAAATGATATCATTGAAAATGGTGAAGCTCAGATTTTAAACTCTGTTATGTCTGTCTTCAAAGCACCTACATTAAGTCCACTACATATGAACCTTCAAACTGTGAACTTTCAAAGATGCAAACGTGCATTCTCATGTCCAGTCACATAAGTTAGCTCCCATGTCTGGCGTACATTGTCATGTGCATGCATCCACTACAAGTGGTTGTGCTTTTGTGTACTTTACTGTACAGTACTGTTGCTGTGCAACACGAGGAGCTTACTAATGAAGACCTGATGGAATTGGAGGCCCAGAGAAAGGACAAAGAGAGACAAGAGGAAGAAGTAGCTAAAAAAACAGAGATTCACGACACAGGAAATGGCAAAGGGATTTTCTTTATTTGAGGAGGCACTGTTAGTTTTTGAGGCATAGGACCCAAACATAGAACAATACACAAAGGTTGAAGCAGCCATTCAGAATGCAATCCAGGGCTACCATGTCATATATGATGAGAAAAAAAAGAGCTACTATCCAGACATCACTGGATTGTTTTTTCAGGAGGGTAGATAGAATTGAATCCAGCAAGAAACCAGAACCTGTACCAACAGTGTCAGCCATGAGTGAAATTGCAGCTTGCTCTCCATCTCCTATTGCTGACGATCCTTCAGCTCTACCATCTCCCACGTCCTCTCCCTCCTCCGGTCAATAACTCTTCTTGCCTGTTCACTCGATGCCAGCCACTCGATGCCAGCTGTTGTACTGGACTACTGTACCTTTAAAGGTACTGCACTGTAAGATTAAAAATGTTTTCTTTATTTTTTGTGTTGTTTGTTTTTTATGTATTATTTGTGTGAAAAGTATTATAAACCTATTACAGCACAGTACTATATAGCCAACTGTGTTAGCTGGGTATCTAGGCTAACTTTGTTGGATTTACAAACAAATTGGATTTACAAACGCACTCTCAGAATGGAACTCATCCGTATGTAGGGGACTTACTGTACTCTTTACAAGAAATTAAGTTCCCTCCTTAATTTGAGGTGAGATTGCTTTTTGTTGAATATATTTTTTTGACTCTATATAAGGATATTGCTCTAAATTCATTCAGTTTGCTGAGTCAAGTGACCTATTGTCTCTACTAAAAATAAAGGGAGAGATTGAGAAAGAGGAGAGCAGTGGCCAAAGACAGAGAGGTGAGGTTCTGAATGAGAGAAAATTTGTCCTTGACTACTGTACCTGAGTTGGGCCATGGTGTTCTCCTGTTGAACATAAATAATTTCACAGGACCCAGTAACAGAAAAGGTCACTCTGACCATCCTGGAACAAGTCAAAACAGTACCACTTTGTCACCTGAGTCACAGACAAAAACAACACTGTCCAAACTACAGCAATGATCAAACATCTCCCTGTTCAGCTAATATGAGTGACTGCTGCTTCTTTATCTACGGTTTCACTCTGCTCCATCCCCCTTACCTTTTAGATAAAAGTTGGTAAAATATTGTGATGGTTAATTTTAAGTGTCAACTTGACTGGTTACAGGGGCTCAGATTAAACATTATTTCTGGATGTTTCTCTGAGGATATCTATGTATGAGATTAGCATTTGGATTGGTGGACACTGTAAAGCAGATTGCCTTCCCCAATATGGATGGGCACCATTCAATCTGTTTCTCTGGAGAAGCTTGACTAATACAGATAATGAATCAGATTTTTCCCCACTTTCTGACAGCTCCTAATACACAGCAAAACTATACCATCTTAAACGCCCCTAACACATGCACAAATCCTACAACAAGCCCCTTCTAGTACTCTCTTTCTGAGACACCTTACAGTTTCCATGCTGTGTTCTCTTTCTTGCTGCAATGAGCCAAAAAATACAATTTTCCTTGACTACAGGTGTGTTGTTATTTGTCCCTAGTGGGAAGGCATTGAAAAGCTCCTTTTCTAATGAAGCTCTTGGATTTAAGTATGGCTTTGATAAAGCTGCCCTCTTTGATTAGCTCTCAAGGAAAGACTTCTGGTTTGACAAGAGGTTAGCAAACTTTTTCTATAAGAGGCTAGTTATTATTTTCATCTTTTCCCACCATACGGCCTCTGTTGCAACTACTCATCTCTGCCCTTATAGCACAAAAGTAGCATAGACAATATGTAAACAAATGAGTGTGATAGGGATAGAGTAGGATAATTAAATAGTCAGTTTAGAAATCCCACTAGGGGATTAAAAACAGAAAGGGAATTTTAAGGGAGTTTGGGAGATTGTTGTAAGCTAATGACTGCTCAAGAAAAGAATCTAGTAACCAAGCGACAATCTACACTACCTTGAAGGAAGACCAGGTGCATCCAAATGTCAGACACACTCAAGCCACAAACCCAGATAGTTAAAACACAAGACAGTAACTATAGGGTCTGAATCTTGTTACATGTTAATAGTCCTTGAAGAGTATCATTTCTGCATGTAGCCAAGACAGAAATATAGGTGAAAGGGAAAAAAAGCTAGGTGAAAGGGGACATTATACTGAAACCTGAGATAAATTACCATATTTTAGTATACATTACCACCCTTTTGCTAATATGCAGATGATTTAAATAACACCACGACAGTCCTGGTTAAACCATATAGGGCCAAAGGAGGAACTAATGATGTAAGCCTTGACATCTGCCCAAGAATGAGAAAGAAAGTGGTCTTCTGCCCTCCCCACTTTTTCTTTGATCATAAGAGCATGGCCCTCTCTGTTCTTGGGGCTGTTGCACTCCCTTGCCAGCCCACTCGTATCGCTCACAAGCATCCTATGTTAATAAACTCACTCTTTGCCTGCTGCTTTGCCTCACGCTAAATTTTTTCTGTGACAAGACAAAAGAACATGAGCTTCAGTAAGTCCTGACACCAGGTGAGCAGTTTTAATCAAAAGACAGTGGGTTTGAGTACCCTCCTAGTCAGGGATCGTGGGTTCAAGTTCCAATATGAGGTGTGAGTCCCACCGAGAAGGAGTGTTATTTCAAGTGAGGCTGAGTTTGGCCTGCCCCATGGCTGTGTTTAGATCCCTGGGTTTGACTGACTTGACTGGGGTAACTGTTAGACTCTCACTGACACATTTTTCCTCAAGAACTACTCTTTCAATTGTCTTTATTTTCTTAATTAGAACCTGATTATTCTGTATAAACTTCTTCCCTTATGATTGTCATATAAAATGTCCTTTCATATAGGTAGAATTCTAAATTATATAACATCTATAGAATTAGCTTTGCACATTTGAGTGGTTCCACAGTGTTCCCTGCAAAATGAATCAATGTAGTCATTTGATTAAAAAATATTTTTAAGCCACAACTCTGCCCTGGATACTCTTTTAGGCACAGAAAGTAGGAAGATAACCGTCTCCTTTAGGAACTCAGAGTATAGCTGGAAATTCAACCACAGAGACAATTAATTATGAAGAATAAATTTTAAAAGGCTAAATGTTTGAACCAAATGCTAACAGAAACCCATAGAGGGAATGAACAATTCTGTTAGCCTAAGAGTGAAGAAGGAAGTTAGGAATTTACAGGTTTTGAAACCAGAAAGATCTGGGTTCTGGCCAAACCCTGACTCAGCTACTGATTTGCTGTGAATTTGGGCAACTTATTTAATCTCTTTTCTTCCTCTGTTTAAGGATGTTAGTACCCATTTTAGAAGATTGTTATGAGAATTGGAGATATTTAACATAAGGCCACCTATGCAACACTCAGCAAGAAGTTATAGTAGACATTACTACTATTCACCAATATTCAGTTGTCTGCTACCTTAGATACATTGAATTGTTTTTCTCCATTCCATTAAAGTTAAGCCTAGCTATGTGGCTCTCTATAGCCAGTGGAATATTGTCGGAATGTGATACATATCACTTCTGAGTGGAAGTTTAAAATCTTCTGTACTCTTCTTCTTAGTGATAATGATGAAAGCTGTGTTGAAATGGAAGTGCTATAAAATCAAAGTAACCTGGAATATTAAGCCAATACTTAGAGAGAAACCCATACCTGTGGTGGGTTTTATGCCAGTGAAAAAATGAACTTTTTTTGTTAAGATTTTAGGGTCATTGGTGCCTGCACCATATTCTAACCATTTTGATTAATACAACAGTAGATACTTTAAAAAATGTACTTATTATTATTAGTCAGAGATGCAGGAGAGGAGGGACAGTGGAAGAAATGAGAACTTGGATTCACACAACAATTGAATCAAATTAAAAGGAGGAGATTATAGAGATATTTTTGTTCCTTAACTCCTTCTCCATAGAAGAATTAGGAAAAAATGTAAGGAAGTATTAACTTTCATGATATATATTTCAAGTGACTTGGAAATTTAAAGAAGTGCTATATACTTGAATATTTGAGAAGGTAATACTTGAAAGGTCACAGGGAATATTTAGAGTAGCACTTTCTAATATAACATAAGCCAAAAATGTGGTCATTTATGTAACTTAAAATTTTCCAGTAGCCACAAAATAAATAGTAAAAAGAGAAAGAAGAAATTAATTTAATGATGTATTTTATTTAACTTTATCTAAAACATTATAACTTTAACATGTGATCAACATAAAATATCAACAATATATCTTCCAATCATATTTTCATATTAAGTCTTTGAAATCTTGTGTCTACTGTGCACTCAAGGCAGATATCCATTTGGACTACTCACCTTTCAAGTGCTCCATAGCCACAGGTCACTAGTGACTTTTATATTGGATGGTGCAGATTTAGAGACTGGGTAAGGAGAGATGTAGGGAGAAAAGGAAAGATGTAGAAATAAACACAGTCTACAAATACACTTGTACGTTCTAGTGAGTGAATGGGGAAAGTTCTCTTACTTTTCTGGGCCTTAGTTTCCTCCCCTATAAAATGGGGATGATACTTAATGAGGTATTTTAAGGATCACACAATATTGTGCATATAAAAATACCTCATAAGGCACACCAACACAACATTGTAAATCAACTATACTCCAATAAAATTAATTAATAAAAATATAACAATTAACTTTTAAAAATCTGTATTTTCCAAAATAGAAAAAAAAAGGATAGAATCTAAAAATAAAAATGTGTTCTCAATAAATGGTATAGACATTCATTCATTTATCAGATAAGTGTTTATTTAAGGTCTGATGCTATGTTGGTCACTGTTGAGGGGATCATGGAGTGAGTGCCCTGACTTCAGTCAGCTCTGTATCAAACATTTACAAAATGAAATTGAATAGGTAGAGAAGATACTGGACAATTCAGTGAGATAATAAAGAGGGATATATGGTGTGGGGAAATGGGTTTATGATACCTGGTTTCAAGATCCATCTTTGCCAATGACTGGCTGTGAGACATTCAGCAGGTCCCTTACACTTTATGCATTTGTTTACTACTCTGTAAAACTGGACATAACAAATGGTAATTTTACAGGATTGTTCTAGTGTCTAAATGAGGATATATGTGGGACAGTAATTTATCATCTGTGAAGAGTTACAGAAATTTGAGAAATTATTAAGAGCTTTCATGGAGGGATTTTAAGTTTGTCGGTATTATCATTTATCCACAATACAAGCAAACACAAAATGTGAGTGTTTCTGAGTTGAGGGGTTTCTTCTACCCTATGATTTGTCACATTGGCTTTTTCTTTTTCTTTTACATCTTTATTGGAGTATAATTGCTTTACAATGTGGTGCTATTTTATGCTGTAAAACAAAGTGAATCAGCTATATGTATACATATATCCCCATATCCCCTCCCTCTTGCACCTCCCTCCAACCCTCCCTATACCACCTCTTTAGGTAGTCACAAAGAACCGAGCTGATCTCCCTGTGCTGTGCAGCTTCTTTCCACTAGCTATTTTACATTAGGTAGCATATATGTGTCAATGCTACTCTCTCACTTCATCTCAGCTTACCCTTTCCCCCAAACCCATGTCTTCAAGTCCATTCTCTACATCTGCATCTTTATTCCTGTCCTGTCCCTAGGTTCAGCAGAAACATTTTTTTTTTTTTTTAGATTCCATATAGATATGTTAGCATATGGTACTGGTTTTCTCTTTCTGACTTACTTAATTCTGTATGACAGAATCTAGGTCCAACCACCTCACTACAAATAACTCAATTTTGCTTCTTTCTATGGCTGAGTAATATTCCACTGTATATATGTGCCACATCTTCTTTATCCTTTCATCTGTGGATGGACACTTAGGTTGCTTCCCTTTCCCGGCTATTATAAATAGTGCTGCAACGAACATTGGGATACGTCTCTTTTTGAATTATGGTTTTCTCAGGGTATATGCCCAGTAGTGGGATTGCTGGGTCATATGGAAGTTCTATTTTTAGTTTTTTAAGGAACCTCCATACTGTTCTCCATAGTGACTGTATCAATTTACGTTCCTACCAACAGTGCAAGAGGGTTTCCATTTCTCCACACGCTCTCCAGCATTTATTGTTTATAGATTTTTTGATGATGGCCATTCTGACAAGCGTGAGGGGATACCTGATTGTGGTTTTGATTTGTATTTCTCTAATGATTAGTGATGTTGAGCAACCTTTCATGTGTTTGTTGGCAATCTGTATATCTTCTTTGGAGAAATGTCTGTTTAGGTCTTCCACCCATTTTTGGATTGGGTTGTTTGTTTTTCTGATATTGAGCTGCATAAGCTGCCTGTATATTTTGTAGATTAATCCTTTGTCAGTTGCTTCATTTGCAAATACTTTCTCTCATTCTGAGGGTTGTCTTTTTGTCTTGTTTATGGTTTCCTTTGCTGTGCAAAAGCTTTGAAGTTTAATTAGGTCTCATTTGTTTATTTTTGTTTTTATTTCCATTAAGCTAGGATGTCGGTCAAAAAGGATCTTGCTGTGATTTATGTCATAGAGTGTTCTGCTTATGTTTTCCTCTAAGAGTTTTATAGTGTCTGGTCTTACATATAGGTCTTTAATCCATTTTGAGTTTATTTTTGTGTATGGTGTTAGGGAGTGTTCTAATTTCATTCTTTTACATGTAGCTGTCCAGTTTTCCCAGCATCACTTATTGAAGGGGCTGTCTTTTCTCCGTTTTAAAACCTTGCCTCCTTTGTCAAAGATGTAGTGACCATATGTGTGTGGGCTTATCTCTGGGCCTTCTATCCTATTCCATCGATCTATATTTCTGTTTTTGTGCCAGTACTATACTGTCTTGATTACTGTAGCTTTGTAGTATAGTCTGAAATCAGGGAGCCTGATCCCTCAAGCTCCATTTTTCTTTTTCAAGTTTGCTTTGGCTATTCAAGGTCTTTTGTGTTTCCATACAAATTGTAAATTTTTTTGTTCTAGCTTTGTGAAAAATGCCATTGGTAGTTTGATAGGAATTGCATGGAATCTGTAGATTGCTTTGAGTAGTACAGTCATTTTCACAATGTTGATTCTTCCAATCCAAGAACATTGTATATGTCTCCATCTGTTTGTATCATCTTTGTTTTCTTTCATCAGTCTCTTATAGTTTTCTGCATACAGGTCTTTTTTCTCCTTGGGTAAGTTTAGCCCTAGGTATTTTATTCTTTTTGTTGCAATGTTAAATGGGAGTGTTTTCTTAATTTCTCTTTCAGATTTTTCATTCTTAGTGTATAGAAATGCAAGAGGTTTCTGTGCATTAATTTTGTATCCTGCTACCTCACCAAATTCACCAATTAGCTCTAGTAGTTTTCTCTTAGCATCTTTAGGATTCTCTATGTATAGTATCATGTCATCTGTGAACAGTGAAAGTTTTACTTCTTCTTTTCTGATTTGATTTCTTTTATTTCCTTTTCTTCTCTGACTGCCGTGGCTAAAAATTCCAACGCTATGTTGAATAATAGTGGTGAGAGTGGGTACCCTTGTCTTGTTCCTGATCTTAGAGGAAATGGTTTCAGTTTTTCATGATTGAGAACGATGTCGGCTATGGATTTGTCATATATGGTCTTTATTATGTTGAGGTAGGTTCCCTCTATACCCACTTTCTGGAGAATTTTTATCATAAATGGGTGTTGAATTTTGTTCAAACCTTTTTTCTGCATCTATTAAGATTATCATGTGGTTTTTATCCCTCAGTTTGTTAATATGGTGTATCACATGATTGATTTGCCTGTACTGAAGAATCCTTGCATTCCTGGGATAAACCCCATTTGATCATGGTGTATAATCCTTTGAATGTGCTGTTGGATACTGTTTGCTAGTATTTTGTTGAGGATTTTTGCATCTCTGTTCATCAGTGATATTGGCCTGTAGTTCTCTTTTTTTGTGATATGTTTGTCTGGTTTTGGTATCAGGATGATGATACCTTGAACAATAAGTTTGGGAGTGCTACTCCCTCTGCCATATTTTGGAAGAGTTTGAGAAGTATCGATGTTAGCTCTTCTCTAAATGTTTGATAGAATTCACCTGTGAAGCCATTTGGCCCTGAGCTTTTGTTTGTTGGAGGATTTTTAATCACACTTTCAATTTCAGTGCTTGTGATTGGTCTGTTCATATTTTCTATTTCTTCCTGATTCAGTCTTGGAAGGTTGTACTTTTCAAAGAATTTGTCCACTTCTTCCAGTTTGTCCATGTTATTGGCATAGAGTTGCTTGTAGTAGTGTCTCATGATCCTTTGTGTTTCTGCAGTGTCAGTTGTTACTTATTTTTCTTTTCTAATTCTGTAGATTTGGGTCTTCTCCCTTTTTTCTTGATGAGTCTGGCTAATGGTTTATTAATTTTGTTTATCTTCTCAAAGCACCAGTTTTTAGTTTTATTGATCTCTTCATTTCTTTTTCATTTATTTCTGATCTGATCTTTATGATTTCTTTCTTTCTGCTAACTATGGGGTTTTTGTTGTTGTTGTTGTTCTTTCTCTAATTGCTTTAAGTGTAAGGTTACATTGTTTATTTGAGATGTTTCTTGTTTCTTGAGGTAAGGTTGTATTGCTATAAACTTCCCTCTTAGAACTGCTTTTGCTGCATCCCATAGGTTTTGAGTTGTCCTGATTTCATTGTCATTTGTTTTTAGGTATTTTTTTATTTCTCTTTGTTTTCTTCAGTGATCTCTTGGTTATTTAGTAGTGTATTTGTTTAGCCTCCATTTGTTTGTATTTTTTACAGATTTTTTTCCTGTAATTGATATCTAGTCTCATAGCATTGTGGTTGGAAAAGATACTTGATACAATTTCCATTTTCTTAAATTTGCTGAGGCTTGAGTTGTGACCCAAGCTATGATCTATCCTGGAGAATGTTCGATGTGCACTTGCAAAGAAAGTGTATTCTGTTGTTTTTGGATGGAATGTACTATAAGTATCAATTAAGTCCATCTGACCTAGTGTGTCATTTAAAGCTGTGTTTCCTTATTTATTTTCATTTTGGATGATCTGTCCATTGGTGAAACTGGGGTGTTAAAGTCCCCTACTATGATTGTATTACTGTCAATTTCCCCTTTTATGGCTGTTAGCATTTGCCTTATGTATTGAGGTGCTTCTGTGTTGGATGCATACATATTTACAATTGTTATATCTTCTTTTTGGATTGATCCCTTGATCATTATGTAGTGTCCTTTATCTCTTGTAATAGTCTTTATTTAAAAGTCTATTCTGTTTGATGTAAGTATTGTTACTCTAACTTTCTTTTGATTTCCATTTGCATGGAATATCTTTTTCTATTCCCTGATTTTCAGTCTGTATGTGTCTCTAGGTCTGAAGTGGGTCTCTTGTATACAGCATATATAGAGGTCTTGTTCCTGTATCCATTCAGCCAGTCTATGTCTTTTGGCTGGAGTGTTTACTCCATTCCCATTTGAGGTAATTATCAATATGTATGTTTCTATTACCATTTTTTTTAAATTGTTTTGGGTTTGTTTTTTAGGTCTTTTCCTTCTCTTGTGTTTTCCACTTAGAGAAGTTCCTTTAGCATGTGTTGTATAGCTGGTTTGGTGGTGCTGAATTCTCTTAACTTTTGCTTGTCTGTAAAGGTTTTAATTTCTCCATTGAATCTGAATGATATCCTTGCTGGGTAGAGTAATCTTGGTTGTAGGTTTTTCCCCTTCATCACTTTAAATATGTCCTGCCACTCCCTTCTGGCTTGCAGAGTTTCTGCTGAAAGATCAGCTGTTCATCTTATGGGGAGTCCCTTGTATGTTATTTGTTGCTTTTTCCTTGCTACTTTTAATATTTTTTCTTTGTATTTAATTTTCAATAGTTTGATTCATACGTGTCTTGGCATGTTTCTCCTTGAGTTTATTCTGCTTGTGGCTCTCTGCGCTTCCTGTACTTGAATGACTATTTCCTTTCCCATGTTAGGGAAGTTTTTAACTATAATCTCTTCAAATATTTTCTCAGTCCCTTTCCTTTTCTCTTCTTCTTCTTCTAGGACCCCTATAATTCGAATGTTGTTAAGTTTAATGTTGTCCCAGAGGTCTCTGAGACTGTCCTCAATTCTTTTCATTCTTTTTTTTCTTTATTCTGCTCTGTGGCAGTTATTTCCACTATTCTATCTTGCAGGTTGCTTATCCATTTTACTGCCTCACTCATTCTACTGTTGATTCCTTCTAGAGTATATTTAATTTCATTTATTGTGTTGTTCATCATGGTTTGTTTGCTCTTTAGTTCTTCTAGGTCCTGTTAAACGTTTCTTTTATTTTCTCCATTCTGTTTCTGAGATTTTGCATCATCTTTACGATCATTATCTGAATTCTTTTTCAGGTAGACTGCCTATTTCCTCTTCATTTGTTTGCTTCTTCATCTGCTGCATATTTCTTTGTCTTCTCATTTTGTTTAACTTACTGTGTTTGTGGCCTCCTTTTCGCAGGCTGCAGGTTCATAGTTCCTGTTTTTTTGCTGTCTGCCCCCAGGGGGTGATGTTTGTTCAGTGGCTTGTGTAGGCTTCCTCATGGTGGGAACTGGTGCCTGTGTTCTGGTGGGTGGGGCTGGATCTTGTACCTCTTGTGGACAGGGCTGTATTCGGTGGTGTGTTTTGGGGTGTCTGTGAACTTAGTATGAGTTTAGGCCGTCTGTTTGCTAATTGGTGGGGTTGTGTTCCTGTCTTGCTATTTGTTTGGCATGGGGTGTCCAGCACTTGAGCTTGCTGGTCTTAGTGGAGCTGGGTCTTAGGGTTGAGATGGAGATCTCTGGGAGAGCTCTGTCCAATTAATATTGCATGAGGCTGGGAGGTTTCTGGTGCTCCAATGTCCTGGACTCGGCTCTCCCACCTTGGAGGCTTAGGCCCAACCCCCGGCTGCAGCACCAAGACCCTTCCAGCTGCACAGCATGGAGGAAAAGGAAGAAAAAAAAAAAAAAAAAGGAGCAGACAGAACCCCAAAACAAATGGCAACAGCAAAACTAAACAGACAAAATCACACCAAGAAACATACACACACACACACACACTCTCAACAAAAAAAAGAAACAAAAAACAAACAAAAAAGAACAGGCAGAACCTTAAGATAAATGATAAAAGCAAATCTAAACAGACAAATTCACACAAAGAAACATACACACACACACCGACAAAGAGAGAATTAAAAAAAAGGAAGATAACAACCAAACCAATAAACAAACCTATTAGTGAAAACAAGCACTAAAAACTATACTAAGATAAACATAAATCCAAAAACAAATCAAACACAGAAAGCAAACCCCATGTCTACATTTGCTCCCAAAGTCCACCACCTCAATTTTGGGAACATTCATTTTCAATTCAGGTATTCCACCAATGCAGTGTTTTATCAAGTCGATTGTGGGGATTTAATCTGCTGATCCTGAGGTTGCAAGGAGAAATTTCCCTTTCTCTTCTTTGTTTGCACAGCTCCTGGGGTTGAGCTTTGGTTTTGGCCCAGCTCTGTGTGTAGCCTGTCCTCAGGTGTCTGTTCCCCACCCAGACAGGAGAGGTTAAAGCAGCAGCTGATTAGGGCACTCTTGCTCACTCAGGCCAGGGAGGGGGAGGGGTATGGTAGTCATAATTGGAATGTGGGGTGAGCCTGCAGCAGCAGAGGCCAGCATGACAGTGCAACAGCCTGAGGCACACTGTGTTCTCCCAGGGAAGTTAGTCCTGGATCACGGGGCCCTGGCAGTGGTGTGCTGCATAGGTTCTCGGGGCGGTGTGGGTAGTGACCTGCGCTTGCACACAGGATTCTTGGTGGAAGTGGAGGCAGTGTTAGTGGTGCGTGACTGCCTCCGGGGTCCAAGTTGATAGCAACAGCTCATGCCTTTCTCTGGAACTCACTTAGGCAGTGCTCTGTCTACTGTGGGCACACGGGAAAGGAATTCCCTCTCCTTGCGCACCCCGAAACAATGGTCTCTTGCCTCTTAGGCAGGTCCAGACTTTTACCCGGACTCCCTTCTGGCTAGCTGTGGCTCACTAGGCCCTCAGACTGTCTTCACACAGCCAACCCCAGTCCTCTCCCTGGGGTCTGACCTCCAAATCCCGAGCTTCAGCTCCCAGCCCCCACCCACCCTGGCAGGTGAACAGACAAGCATCTCAGTCTGGTGAGTGCTGGTCAGCACCAATCCTCTGTGTGGGAATCTGTCTGCTTTGCCCTCTGCACCCTTGTTTGCTGTCCTCTCCTCTGTGGCTCTGAAGCTTCCCTCTGCCTGTCCCTGCCCGTGAAGGGGCTTCCTAGTTGTGGAAGCTTTCCCTCCTTCACAGCTCCATCCCAGAGGAGCAGGTCCCACCCCTATTCTTTTGTCTCTGTTTTTTCTTTTTTCTTTTGCCCTACCCAGGAACGTGGGAATTTTCTTGACTTTTGGGAAGTCTGAGGTCTTCTGCCAGCATTCAGTAGGTGTTCTGTAAGAGTTGTTCCACATGTAGGTGAATTTTTTGTGTATTTGTGGGGAGGAAGGTGATCTCCACGTCTTACTCCTCCGTCATCTTGAAGTTCTCCCCTTGGATCACTCCACATGTGATTCTTCTGAGGCTTATTTTCTCTGGGCAAGTACAAAGTTAATTGGGAAAATAAATTGAAAAAAACAAATAAATAATAACATTTGGATTCAACTTACAATCTTTTTTGGGCTCTGGGGAGGAAACTGGTTATGTAAAAGGAATTATTGGATTCTCTTTGCAGGGCTGAGCCAATTTTTTGGTCCCTTCTAGGACAACTACATACTTCTCCTTTGAAGACTCACATTCTGTAACTGAAATGAAGTTCTCCAAGGCTCCCTTCCCTTCCTCTCCCTGCAGTGCACCTGTAGTCACTCTCAGCCCAAGTCAGAACCAGCACCCAGTCAAAACTCCTTTAGAGAAATTTTGCTGATAAACTTTAAAAATTGTCCTCAATCCTCAACTTCCCTTTTATCAGAAGAAATAAGTAAGGTTGATGACTCTGATGACAATCCAAAAGCTCTGGAGAAAAACAAAAAAGCATATTTTTCAGGCTAGGTAACTTCCCTCATCCTTCATCCTGAAAGCAAGCCTTTTCCTTTCTTCTCTAATTAAACAGTTAAGATAGCAGCGATTATTCAACCAAAAAACACACAGACCTGTCAAACTCTCCCATCCTCCCTTCCCTTCCAGGCAGATTGTTGTGATTTGTAAGAAAGTGTCAGGAGCAGATGTTTGCTGGGCTTGGAGGTGGAGGTCATTCTTCCAAAGTCTCCTTAGGGAGTCCTATTTCTTCAGCACCTTCACTTGTTCAGCCATACATTTGGGTCAAGATTTGAGCTGGTGTAATTGCTGAATCCAAAAGAGGGTTACATCATTAAAACTGCCAACAAGGAGGACAGGTATTCTGTATTATTTTCAGACTAATAGAAGAAATGTTAAATGGAATTTTACCTCTTTTCTCTGGCTGCTAACAGTGGTCCAAAACTTGGGATAAAGGTGCATCAGGTACAAAACATTCTAAGGAAAGAGGTGAGGAGTCACAAGAACTGGGGCCACACATGTCCCTCAGGCTTTTTTAAGAACCAGATGAAATTGCTCTCCTTGTTTCCTGCCCTCAGGTCACATAAGAAGGAGGAGAAGAGCAGGAATGAGAAATGTGTGTGAGTAGGGAATCTCATGGATGGTGTATACATCCTGCTTTTCGGAGAAACTTAAGAGAGAGTCATTTATAGAGATTGGGGGACACCTATAAGAAGGAGGGAAAACTGGCATTACATTGTCTAGAGGAACACAGTGTTGACAATGCATTTGCATCTCTGCCCATATCTGCCCATTTGTAGAATGGAAGATGAGAATTAGAATGAGGAGAGGGAGAAGGGAGGGACAGTGGAGGAGCATCCTCTATGCGTACTGTTTTGATGGTAAGGATGCATGCAGGCCCTTCCTACCTAGAGCATTAGACTAGGTGGTCTATAATTCAGTGTGTTGAATTTTCTTTGTCCTTAATTGTGGATCTCTTATTTCCATTAAAACAGAAACAATGTGACCATGTTGTCTTCCAACTTCACTCCTCACAATAAAAGAGAAATATAGAAGAGGAAGAAATCACCCCACACCATGAGGACTCTTAAAGCAAAGCATGCCAAATTTAAGAATGGTTTGCTAATCATCATGCTTGGCACCTTCTAATCAAAAGCATATTCTTGACCTTGCCCTTTTAGAATGGAGAAAAATCCCTAAAGTAATTCAGGGCTGTGTCACTTCAGGCTTGCCATAGAACTAATTCTGAGTCTGGGATAAGAATCCTGAAGTGCCCCACATCACCGGCATTAAAAGCTTCAAGAAGTCAAATTCTGGGACCCTCTTGTCCTTCCCAGTCCTAAGCATGCACCTCTTCTCATCATTCAGTTGGCTAATGATCCCCTTCCAGCAGGTGTAAATGAGTTTTCACACTCCATCCTGGCTTTTGTCAAGGCTTTAATGTAAGTAGTTAATGAGTGCTATTGCTCTGAGTTTTCTCCTGTGAAAGAAGGGCATGTCTAACTAGTGATATAATGACAAATGCACACTAATGTTATTCTGTTCAGTGGTGCTGAAGAGCACTGAGAATTTAAGAAAAATGAATCCCTCAAACAAAGGCAGACTAAAAACATATTAAGCAGAGCTGTGCTGACAGCTTAATTCCGTTACTTCTACACGATCTTGAATCCACTCAAGCATAGCAAAGATATCTCAGAGGCGAGGGAGAAGGAAGCAATATCCTCATTAAAAATGCAAGCAGAGCCTAGAGGCAGACCCGGCATGGTAAATTGCCCTGACTGGTGAGGAGAGGCCAAGGAGGCGAAAATTGATCAAACCAAACATTGTGACTTCAGTGTTTCTGGGCACGGAAATACTCAGAGATTTGACATCCTGCCAAATAGGACTGCAAATGAATAATCTTCTCCAGGACTCTTGAGGTTCCTGCTGTTCACCTCTCCCAGAACAATAGGTTTTTATTTTGACGATCAACTCCCAGAGCTTTGGAAAGTGCTAAGCCCAACAAAACAGTTTTGTTCTCTTTGCAGTTAGCGCATGATAGTCGTGTTTCAAATGTGATGGTGTGCATTTTAAATAACACAGGTAATACTTTTGGAGATAAATATATTTTTTAAAAACTCTGTTACAATTCCCCTGTGATCCTTATAAATTACTTGAAGCACAAGTTGTTCACTTCATTCAGTAATGGGTGGCAGGGATTGGTTGCTAAAGTATTTCTCTTTTCATGTTAGGAAGTAAAGTTCCCCAACTCACTTGAGTTTCCCTGGTATTTTTTAAAATATCTCTAGCGTTGGTTTTCTGTATCTTCCAGATAGGATTATGCTTTGTTCATCTGTGTAGCCCTGGCATCTTGTGCTGGCTGGCACAGAGCAGTTACTCATTGATGTTTGTTAAATAAATAGATGAATAAATGAGTGAATGAATGAAGTAATTGGTTAATCCAAAAGTCAAAGAAGAGACTCTTATGAAAGTATACATATATACTTTGTTTTATTTTAACCAAAGGATATAAATTCCCATTTATTTGCCAGTCCTTTGATATAGGGTCAAGGGCTTTCTTTGGGTATCATTACACCCAATGGAGTCCCTTGTTTGTTTGTTTTTTTCTTGCATAAAACACACCAGTAGTGCATCTTTCAAAATTTCAAATTTTGGTATCTTTGAAGGGAAGAAGAACTTAATGACAAATATCAAGCAATTTGAGTACAGACTTTTTTTTAGATTTACATGATTTCTCCCCAAATGTTTTACATTTTCCCTCATACACCTAATTCAACAATTCAACAACATTTGTAAAGCTGTTGTACTAGTTTTTGAAGAATCTTTTGCTTTTCTAATAAAAAAACCCAATAATAACAAAAAACCAAAACAAGACAATGTAATTAGTATTACCCTTACCTCTTTTTTTCTCCTTCTTTTTTCCTTCCATGATAAGGAGGAACTGGGCATGATAGCTGGAGTTTCAGCAACCATTTTGTGACATAAAGGAGAGACCAGTGCAGTCCCATGTTCTTGACTGTGGGGTCTTGAGTTACTGAACTGTAACTGCCTACCTCTGACTTCTTGTAAAGTGAGGAAAACAATTCCTTGGTGCTTTCTGATTCTTACTGCCAAATATATTCCTAATTGATCTAATGGTTTCAGAAATGCATGGACACACTAGAGAACTGCCTACTAGCTATGAGTATTCAACTGTCACGAGCATCAGTCAGTGGGTATTACAGAGGGATTGGAATGAGAGTTTACAGGCATGTTGGTTAAGTGGAGGTCACTTAGGGAACAGTCTAGTGTTCACTGAATGTACTATTGCAAAACAGTGTAAAGCACAGTTGCCTTTCATGTCAAGATTTTATGTCTATGGCTTGAAAATGTCATTTTTAATCAGGTTAAATTCCAATGTTTAAAACAGTGTAGTATGTGTGTTTTGGTTAAATAGAGCCTTTGATGAGACTTCTAGATGTCCTAAATGGTAGAGAGGTCAACCTCCTGGCTCTTCATTCAATGTCCTGGAAGTGCTGAAACTGTATGTTGTCTCTAAAATACCCTATGCTGGTTCATAATTATATTCCTTCAGATGTATTGTCCCCTCTACCCACAATGCCCCTCTCCTTGACAATGTGGAAATTGCCTATTTAACACTTCAAACACTTTTCAGGTATACCTCCTCTGTGAAGCCCTTCCTTATCCCAAGATCCAGGACATCCTTGGCCCTCCTCCCCACAGAGCAAATCAGTTAATCACTGCTGAGCTACCTTCTGACCTTGGATATACTTTTACCATTATCCTTGCACAAACCTCTTCACATGCCTGCTTCTAATTCTGAAGAGTTGGGATCATGTTTAGTGTATTCATATTTGTAACTCCAGCATCTAACACAGTTCCTGATATATAGTGGTCCCTCAATACATTTTTAAACTAAATTAACCGTGCCTTCTTTCCTTTCCTCCCTTCCTCCTTCCCTCCCTCACTGCTTCGGTACTTCCTTCCTTCCCTCCCTCCCTCCTTCCTCCCTTCCTTCCTTCCTTCTTCTCTCTTTTAATTTTTCAATAGCAAGGAAGTACAGTATACCAGGACTTGCTCTGAAGTCCATCTGCTTGGTTTGAACCTGGCTGGGCCACTCACAAGTTTAGTGAGCTTGGAAAAATTACTTGAGATTTATAACCTTAGTTCCCTCACCTGCATAATGAGGACTAAAGTAATCTGCTCCATAGAGTTTTTAGGAGGTTATAAATGTAATTCATGTTTATATTTATCTGTGTAGCATAATGACAGTCACACAGTATGTTAATGATTATTCATGTGTTGTCTTCCTTTAAGGTACTCCGTTTCACTTACCTTTCTTCCCTAGGACCTCTCTCACACTTTTTTATGGTCCCTAAGGGAGCTTTAAGGAAACTTACACTCTGTGAATCTCAGTGTTTACCCAAAATCACAAAGCAAGTGACTGTAAAAATAGTACTAGCAATTAGTGAACATTTTTATGGGTCAGGGATCTTGCTAAGAGGTTTATGTGGATTATTTTATTTATTTCTCATTTAAAGACAGAGAGAATGGGCTCAGAGCAATTTAACAATTTGATCAGTGTTAGTTACAGGGCACTGGGTGATGTAGCTGGGATGAGAATCCAGGGCTCAGTTGGGTGCTCTTTCTTGGGACCATCATACTCTCCCTTCATTTCCATTCATATCCCATTCTCCTAGTTCAGAACTATGTCATTCTTTACAGCTCTTAGTTCGGCATGAGACACATCAAAGATGCTAAATAAATACATGTTAATTGACTGATCAACTAAGTCCTCCCCATTACTTAAAGGCCTTTACTGATACCTCTTTTAAAACTATTTATGTTTCTCATAGAAACTATGAAATCTGTGGCATATTTAGAAACAACATAAATTCAGTTAAGCTGGACATTAGATAGAATTGAATCTGACATTTAAAATGATGTTAACAAAAGCTCTATTCCAACATGCAAAAATATTATTTAAAGTATTTGCAATGACAACAAAACCCCAGGATTTAAAGCTGTACATGTAAGATAATCTGAACTAACTTAAATTACACTGCCATGCTAAAAGTTATTGATTCCGGATGGTGGGATTAGAGTGATTAACTTTTTTTTTCTTGTTTTATATGTATATACATTGGTTATAATTTTATAACTAGTAGAAAAACGTTTTAAAGAAGTATGCAGGAAGGCAATAGTCAATATGAAATTCTAATGATGTCTAAAAAATTAAAATGAGATGACAGTCTCTTATCAATCCTTAATTGCCTAAGAAAAGGCTGATTAATTTTATTGATCTCTAGCTAAGTCAGAAAGATTTAAAACCCTTTAAGGCTTTTTTAGTAGCATAACGACTGCAGCTTTTTAGGACACCTAATATTAGGCCGCATGGAAATGCATAATCCTCAACTATGGTTTCTGACTATACATGATTAAAGTCTTCATTTACACTCTTTTTTTTTTTCATTTACACTTTTAACAACTGATTTCTCTAACAAGTTTTTCAAAGAGTTGCTCACCATTTTGTAGAGGAAAGATTACAGTTCTTGTTAACAGAAGAATAAACTAATTTGGTGACTCTTTCAGGAAGTTGCTTGTATTTATGTAATTTTTAAGCCTATAGGTTGGAAGACTTACATAAAATTGTTATGCCCAGTTAGCAGATATAGGTCCTACTCATCTTTTCAGGGGAATTTATGCAACCTATATCAAAGGAGTATTCCCGTCTAATGAATTTCCTCATATGAATCTTTAAGAATTGTTATAGCATATCAGAAAGAGCTTGGGTTTCAGAGTTAGAGCAAAGTTATCATACTATATGCTTCAGGCAACCCAATAATTAAATATACCTACAGCAACAAACAAGTAAACAAATATACACAATGGCAAACATTGCTTGTATTATTACCAGGATGTGGACATCTTCTTTAACTTGAATTCTAAAAATAATAATCTATTCTACTTGAAATGATATTTCAGATGACTACAGGAATCATAGCTGTGCTGATACAGAAATTAACCCTTTAAAATTTAAATAAAGATATTTCTAAGGGTTATAAACCTTCTTGCCTTACTGAATTAAGAACATTGAATATAATTTATCCTTTCTTGATGATGTTCTGTCTAGGATTTCCAATACTATGCTGAATGAGAGTGGTGAGACAGCCCGAGAGGTTTGTCTACTCACCCGCTGGGGTGGGCGGGGCTGGGATGTGAGGCTCAGGCTTCGGTCGGAGCGCAGGGAGAGGACTGGTGGCGTGAACACAGCCTGAAGGGGTTAGTGGGCCACGGCTAGCCGGGAGGGAGTCCAGGGAAAAGTATGGACCTTCCGAAGAGGCAAGAGACTTTTTCTTCCCTCTTTGTTTCCTGGTGCGCGAGGAGAGGGGATTAAGAGTGCTGCTTAAAGGAGCTCCAGAGATGGGTGCGACCCGCGGCTAACAGTGTGGACCACAGAGACGGGCATTAGACGCTAAGGCTGATGCTGCTGCTACCAAGAAGCCTGTGTGCGAGTAAAGGTCACTCTCCACACCTCCCTTCCGGGGAGCCTGTGCAGCCCACCACTGCCAGGGTCCCGGGATCCAGGGACAACGACCCCGGGAGAACGCACGGCACACCTCAGGCTGGTGCAATGTCATGCTGGCCTCTGCTGCCTCAGGCCCCACATCTGCACCCCACCCTCTCCCCGGCCTGAGTGAGCCAGAGTCCCCGAAGCAGCGACTCCTTTAACCTGATCCTGTCTGAGCGAAGAACAGACGCCCTCCAGTGACCTACACGCAGAGGCGGGGCCAAATCCAAAGCTGAGCCCCGGGAGCTGTGCGACCAAAGAAGAGAAAGGGAAATCTCTCCCAGCAGGCTCAGGAGCAGCAGATTAAAACTCCACAATCAACTTGATTAGCCCTGCATCTGTGGAATACCTGAATAGACAACGAATCATCCCAAATTGAGGAGGTGGACTTTGAGAGCAAGATTTATTATTTTTCCCCCTTTTCCTCTTTTTCTGAGGGTGTATGTATATGCTTCTGTGTTAGATTTTGTCTGTATAGCTTTGCTTTCACCATTTGTCCTAGGATTCTATCCGTCCGTTTTTTTTGTTGTTGTTGTTGCTTTTTTGTTTGTGTGGTTTTTTTCTTACTTTTAAAAAAAAATTTTTTCTTAATAATAATTTTTTATTTTAATAACTTTATTTTATTTTACCTTACGTTATTTTATTTTATTTTATCCTCTTTCTTTCTTACTATTTTTTCTCCCTTTTATTCTGAATGGTGTGGATGAAAGGCTCTTGGTGCTGCAGCAGGAGTCAGTGCTGTGCCTCTGACGTGGGAGAGCCAACTTCAGGACACTGGTCCACAAGAAACCTCCCAGATCCACATAATATCAAATGATGAAAATCTCCCAGAGATCTCCATCTCAACACCAGCACCCAGCTTCACTCAACGACCAGCAAGCTACAGTGCTGGACACCCTATGCCAAACAACTAGCAAGACAGGAACACAAACCCACCCATTAGCAGAGAGGCTGCCTAAAATCATAATAAGTCCACAGAGACCCCAAAACACACCACCAGACGTGGACCTGTCCACCAGAAAGACAAGGTCCAGCATCATCCACCAGAACACAGGCACTAGTCCCCTCCACCAGGAAGCCTACACAACCCACTGAACCAACTTTAGCCACTGGGGACAGACAGCAAAAACAACGGGAACTATGAACCTGCAGCCTGCAAAATGGAGACCCCAAACACAGTAAGATAAGCAAAATGAGAAGACAGAAAAACACACAGCAGACCAAGGAGCAAGATAAAAACCCACCAGACCTAACAGATGAAGAGGAAATAGGCAGTCTACCTGAAAAAGAATTCAGAATAATGATAGTAAAGATGATCTAAAATCTTGGAAATAGAATACAGAAAATGCAAGAAACTTTTAACAAGGACATAGAAGAACTAAAAAGGAAACAAACAACGATGAACAACACAATAAATGAAATTAAAAATACTCTAGAAGGGATCAATAGCAGAATAACTGAGGCAGAAAAACGGATAAGTGACCTGGATGATAAAATAATGGAAATAACTACTGGGGGACAGAATAAAGAAAAAAGAATGAAAAGAACTGAGGACAGTATCAGAGACCTCTGGGACAACATTAAACGCACAAACAATTAAATTATAAGGGTTCCAGAAGAAGAAGAGAAAAAGGGACGGAGAAAATATTTGAAGAGATTATAGTTGAAAACTTCCCTAATATGGGAAAAGAAATAGTTAATCAAGTCCAGGAAGCACAGAGAGTCCCATACAGGATAAATCCAAGGAGAAACATGCCAAGACACATATTAATCAAACTGTCAAAAATTAAATGCAAAGAAAACATATTAAAAGCAGGAAGGGAAAAACAACAAATACACACAAGGGACTCCCCATAGGTTAACAGCTGATCTTTCAGCAGAAACTCTGCAAGCCAGAACGGACAGGCAGGACATATTTGAAGTGATGAAGGAGAAAAACCTACAACTAAGATTACTCTACCCAGCAAGGATTTCATTCAGGTTTGATGGAGAAATTAAAACCTTTACAGACAAGCAAAAGCTAAGAGAATTCAGCACCACCAAACCAGCTTTATAACAAATGCTAAAGGATCTTCTCTAGGCAAGAAACACAAGGGAAGGAAAAGACCTACAATAACAAACCCAAAACAATTAAGAAAATGGGAATAGGAACTTACATATTGATAATTAACTTAAATGTAAATGGATTCAATGCTTTCACCAAAAGACACAGATTGGCTGAATGGATACAAAAACAAGACCCATATATATGCTGTCTACAAGAGACCCACTTCAGACCTAGAAACACATACAGACTGAAAGTGAGGGGATGGAAAAATACATTCCATACAAATGGAAGCCAAAAGAAAGCTGGAGTAGCAATTCCCATATCAGAAAAAATAGACTTTAAAATAAAGACTATTAGTAGAGACAAAGAAGGACACTACATAATGATCAAGGGATCAATCAAAGAAGAAGATATAACAATTGTAAATATATATGCACCCAACATAGGAGCAACTCAATACATAAGGCAAATACTAACAGCCATAAAAGGGGAAATCGACAGTAACACATTCATAATAGGGGACTTTAACACCCCACTTTCACCCATGGACAGGTCATCCAAAATGAAAATAAATAAGGAAACACAAGCTTTAAATGATACTTTAAACAAGATGGACTTAATTGATATGTATAGGACATTCCATCCAAAAACAACAGAATACAAATTTTTCTCAAGTGCTCATGGAACATTCTCCAGGATAGATCATAGCTTGGGTCACCAATCAAGCCCTGGTAAATTTAAGAAAATTGAAATTGCATCAAGTATCTTTTCCAACCACAACACTATGAGACTAGATATCAATTACAGGAAAAGATCTGTAAAAAACAAACACATGGAGGCTAAAAAATACACTAAGTAATAACAAAGTGATCACTGAAGAAATCAAAGAGGAAATAAAAAAAATACCTAGAAACAAATGACAATGGAGACACAACGACCCAAAACTTATGGGATGCAGCAAAAGCAATTCTAAGAGGGAATTTTATAGCAGTACAATCCTACCTTAAAAACAGGAAACATTTCGAATAAACAACCTAACATTGCACCTAAAACAATTAGAGAAAGAAGAATAAAAAGAAAACCAAAGTTAGCAGAAGGAAAAAATAATAGAGATCAGATCAGAAATAAATGAAAAAAGAAATGAAGGAAACAATAGCAAAGATCAGTAAAACTAAAACTTGGTTCTTTGAGAAGGTAAACAATATTGATAAACCATTAGCCAGGCTCATCAAGAAAAAAAGGGAGAAAACTCAAATAAATAGAATTAGAAATGAAAAAGGAGAAGTAACAACTGACACTGCAGAAATACAAAGGATCATGAGAGATTACTACAAGCAACTCTATGCCAATAAAATGGACAACCTGGAAGAAATGGACAAATTCTTAGAAATGCACAACCTGCCAAGACTGAATCAGGAAGAAATAGTGAATATGAACAGACCAATCACAAGCACTGAAATTGAAACTGTGATTAAAAATCTTCCAACAGAAAAAAGCCCAGGGCCAAATGGCTTCACAGGCGAATTCTATCAAACATTTAGAGAAGAGCTAAAACCTATCCTTCTCAACTCTTCCAAAATATAGACGAAGGAGAACACTCCCAAACTCATTCTACAAGGCGACAATCACCCTGATACCTAAACCAGACAAGGATGTCACAAAGAAAGAAAGCTACAGGCCAATATCACTGATGAACGTAGATGCAAAAATCCTCAACAAAATACTAGCAAACAGAATCCAACAGCACATTAAAAGTATCATACACCATGATCAAGTGCGGTTTATCCCAGGAATGCAAGGATTCTTCAATATAAACAAATCAATCAATGTGATACACCATATTAACAAATTGAAGGAGAAAAAACATATGATCATCTCAATAGATGCAGAGAAATCTTTCGACAAAATTCAACACCATTTATGATAAAAACCCTCCAGAAAGTAGGCATAGAGGGAATTTTCCTCAACAGAATCAAGGCCATACATGACAAACCCACAGCCAACATCATGCTCAATGGTGTAAAACTGAAAACATTTCCACTAAGATCAGGAACAAGACAAGGTTGTCCACTCCCACCACTCTTATTCAACATAGTTTTGGAAGTTTTAGCCACAGCAATCAGAGAAGAGAAGGAAATAAAAGGAATCCCAATTGGAAAAGAAATGTAAAGCTGTCACTGTTTGCAGATGACATGATAAAATACATAGAGAATCCAAAATATGCTACCAGAAAACTACTGGAGCTAATCAATGAATTTGGTAAAGTAGCAGGATACAAAATTAATGCACAGAAATCTCTAGCATTCCTATACACTAATGATGAAAAATCTGAAAGTGAAATCAAGAAAACACTCCCATTTACCATTGCAACAAAAATAATAAAGTATCTAGTAATAAACCTACCTAAGGAAACAAAAGACCCGTATGCAGAAAATTATAAGACTCTGATGAAAGAAATTAAAGATGATACAAATAGATCGAGAGATATACCATGTTCTTGGATTGGAAAAATCAACATTGTGAAAATGAGTATACTACCCAAAGAAATCTACAGGTTCAATGCAATCCCTATCAAACTACCACTGACATTTTTCACAGAAATAGAAAAAAAATTTCACAATTTGTGTGGAAACACAAAAGACCCCGAATAGCCAAAGCAATCTTGAGAATGAAAAACGGAGCTGGAGGAATCAGGCTCCCTGACTTCAGACTATACTACAAAGCTACAGTAATCAAGACAGTATGGTACTGGCACAAAAACAGAAAGATAGATCAATGGAACAGGATAGAAAGCCCAGAGATATACCCACGCACATATGGTCACCTTGTCTTTGATAAAGGAGGCAGGAATGTACAGTGGAGAAAGGACAGCCTCTTCAATAAGTGGTGCTGGGAAAACTGGACAAGTACCTGTATAAGTATGAGGTTATATCACTCCCTAACACCATAAAGAAAAATAAGCTCAAGATGGATTAAAGACCTAAATGTATGGCCAGAAACTATCAAACTCTTAGCGGAAAACATAGGCAGAACACTGTATGACATAAATCACAGCAAGATCCTTTTTGACCCACCTCCTAGAGAAATGGAAATAATAACAAAAATAAACAAATGGGACCTAATGAAACTTCAAAGCTTTTGCACAGCAAAGGAAACCATAAACAAGACCAAAAGACAACCCTCAGAATGGGAGAAAATATTTGCAAATGAAGCAACTGACAAAGGATTAATCTACAAAATTTATAAGCAGCTCATGCAGCTCAATAACAAAAAGCAAACAATCCATTCCAAAAATGAGCAGAAGACATAAATATACATTTCTCCAAAGGAGATATACAGACTTCCAACAAACACATGAAAGAATGCTCAACATCATTAATCATTAGAGAAATGTGAATCAAAACTACAATGAGATATCTTCTTACACCGGTCAGAATGGCCATCATCAAAAAATCTATAAACAATAAATGCTGGAGAGGGTGTGGAGAAAAGGGAACATTCTTGCACTGCTGGTTGGAATGTGAATTGGTTCAGCCACTATGGAGAACAGTATGGAGGTTCCTTAAATACTACAAATAGAACTACCATTTGACCCAGCAATCCCACTACTGGGCATATACCCTGAGAAAACCATAATTCAGAAAGTGTCATGTACCAAAATGTTCATTGCAGCTCTATTTACCATAGCCAGGAGATGGAAGCAACCTAAGTGTCCATCAGCGGATGAATAGATAAAGAAGATGTGGTGCATATATACAATGGAATATTACTCAGCCATAAAAAGAAATGAAATTGAGTTATTTGTAGTTAGGTTGGATGGACCTAGAGTCTGTCATACAGAGTGAAGTAAGTCAGAAGGAGAAAGACAAATACCATATGGTAACACATATATGTGGAATCTAAGAAAAAAAAAATGTCATGGATTACCTAGCGGTAAGATGGGAATAAAGACACAGACCTACTAGAGAATGGACTTGAGGATATGGGGAGGGGGAAGGGTAAGCTGTGACAAAGTGAGAGAGTGGCATGGACATATATACACTACCAAACGTAAAATAGATAGCTAGATAGTAAAAAAGAGGTCAGCTCGGTGCTTTGTGACCACCCAGAGGGGTGGGATAGGGAGCGTGGGAAGGAGGGAGACACAAGAGGGAAGAGATATGGGAACATATGTATATGTATAACTGATTCACTTTGTTGTAAAGCAGAAACTAACACACAATTGTAAAGCAATTATACTCCAATAAAGATGAAAAAAAAAAAAAGCATGGTGAGAGTGGGCATCCTTGTCCTTTTTCCTAAAAGAGGGATAAATTTCAGTTTTTCATCATTGAGTATCATGTTAGCTGTGGATTTGTCATATATGCCCTTTATTGTGTTGGGGTGTGTTCCATCTCTACCCATTTTATTGGGAGTTTTAATTATAAATGGATGTTGAATCTTAACTGCTTTTTCTGCATCTATTTAGATGATCATATACTTTTTTTCCTTTATTTTGTTAATGTGCTGTATTACATTGATTGATTTGTAGTTGTTGAACCATCCTTGCATCCCTGGAATAAATTCCATTTTATTATGGCATATGATCCTTTTAATGTATTGTTGTGTTTTTCCTTGCTAATATTTTGTTAAGTATTGTTGTATCAATGTTCATCAGACTTATTGGCCTATAATTTTTGTTTGTGTGTTGTCTTTGTCTGGTTTTTGTATCAGGGTAATGTTGGCCTCATAGAATGAATTAGGAAGCGTTCCCTCCCTTCAATTTTTGGAAGAGTTTGAGAAGGGTATATTAAATCTTCTTCATTGTTTGGTAGAATTCATCTGTGAAGCCATCTGTTTCTGGATTTTTGTTTCTTGGGAGGTTTTTGATTGCCCTTTCAATCCCTTTATTAGTGGCTGGTCTATTCATATTTTCTATTTCTTTTTTACTCAGCCTTGGGAGGTTATATGTTTCTAGGAATTGGCTGATATATAGCTGTCATAATATTCTTTTATAATCCTTTGTATTTCTGTGTATTTGTTTCTCCTCTTTCATTTCTGACTTTATCAGAGCCTTCTCTCTTTTTTCTTAGTGAGTCTTGCTAAAGGTTTGTCAATTTTGTTTATCTTTTCAAAGAATCAGCTCTTAATTTCATTGATCTTCCTATTGTGTTTTCAGTTTCTATTTCACTTATTTCTGCTATGATCTTTATTATTTCCTTCCTTCAACTGACTTTGGGCTTGTTCTTTTTCTAGTTCTGTTAGATGTAAAGTTAGATGGTTTATTTGAGACTTTTTCTTGTTTTTTTTGAGGTAGACCTGTTTTCCTATAAAATTACCTCTAAATACCACTTTTGTTGCATGCCATAAAGTTTAGTTTGTTGTATTTTCATTTTCATATGTCTTCAGGTATTTTTAAATTTCTCCCTTGATTTCTTTGTTGACCCAATAGCTATTCAATAGCATACTGTTCAATCTCCACATATTTGTGATTTTTCCAGATTTCTTGTAGTTGACTTCTAGTTTTACACCACTGTGATCAGAAAAGATGCTTGAAATAATTTCTCTCCTCTTAAATTTGTTGAGGCTTGTTTTGTAGCCTGGTATGAGGTCTATCCTAGAGAATGTTACATGCATGCTTGGAAAGAATGTGTATTCTGATGCATTGAGAAGAAATGTTCTATATAAATCTATTAAGTCCATCTGGCCTAATGTTCACTTCTGGCCACTATTTCCTTATTGATTTTCTCTCTGGATAATCTGTCCATTGATGTAAGTGAAGTGTTAAAGTCCCCTACTATCAACATGTTGCTGTCAATTTCTCCCTTTATTTCTGTTAGTAATTGCTTTAGATGTTTTTTTCCTCCTATGTTAGTGCATATATATTAATAACTGTTATATCTTATTGATGAATTGTCCCATTTATCATTATGTAATGTCCATCTTTGTCTCTTGTCACCTTTTTTGGCTTGAAGTCTATTTTGTCTGATATGAGTATGGCTACATGTGCTTTTATGGAGGGCTGCCATTTGCTTGGAGTAACCATTCTCCATCCCTTTACTTTGAGCTCATGTTTGTCTTTAGAGCTGAGATGAGTCTTCTAGAGGGAACATATAGGTGGGTCTTGATTTTTAATCCATTCAGCCACTCTGACTTCTGAGTGGTGAATTCAATCCATTTACAGTTAGAGTGATTATTAATAGTTAAGGATGTAGTATTGCCATTTTATCTTTTGTTTTCTGGTTGCTCTATACCTCTATTATTTCTTTTTTTTCTCCCTGTGCTATACAGTAGGCCCTCACCAACCATCTACTTAATACAAATAGTGTATATATGTCAATCCAAATCTCCAAATCCATCCCATCCCTTTTCTTCCTTGGTGTCCATACATTTGTGCTCTACATCTGTGTCTCTATTTCTGTTTTGCAAATAGGTTCATCTCTGCCATTTTTCTAAATTTCACATATATGTGTAAATATACATGTTTGGTTTTCTCTTTCTGACTTCCTTCACTCTGTATGATAGTCTCTAGGTCCATCCACGTCTCTGTAAATGGCATGATTTTGTCCCTTTTTATGGCTGAGTAATATTCCATTGTATATATGTACAACAACTTCTTTATTCATTCCTCTGTTGATGGACATTTAGGTTGCTTCCATGTCCTGGCTATTATAAATAGTGCTGCAATGAACATTGGGGTGCATGTATATTTTAGAATTATGGTTTTCTCCAGGTATATGCCCAGGAGTGTGATTACTGGGTCATACGATAGTTGTATTTTTAATTTTTTAAGGAATCTCCATACTGTTCCCCATCGTGGCTGTATCAATTTACATTCCCACCAACAGTGTAAGAAGGTTCCCTTTTCTCCACACCCTCTCCATCATTTATTGTTTGTAGATTTTTTGATGATGGCCATTCTGACTGGTATGTGGTGGTACCTCATTGTAGTTTTGATTTGCATTTCTCTGATAATTAGTGATGTTGAGCATCTTTTCATGTGCCTCTTGGCAATTTGTATGTCTTCTTTGGAGAAAAGTCAATTTAGGTCTTCTGTCCATTTTTTGATTGGGTTGTTGTGTTTTTGATATTGAGCTGCATGAGCTGTTTGTATATTTTGGAGATTAATCCTTTGTTAGTTGCTTCATTTGCAAATATTTCCATTATTTCTTTTCCTTGAATTTCTGTCTGCTATTTTGGTTCAATGGTTTTCTATGATGTTTTTCTGATTCCTTTTTTCTTTGTTTCATGTCTCTGCTCTAGTTTATGTTTTGTGGTTACCATGGCATCTGTATAAGATGAATCACAGATAAAATTGTCCTGTTTTTGCTGATATCATCTTACCTTTATTTGCTTATACAGAGTCTGTCCTTTTCCTCTTCTCCTTTTATATTTTTGTTGTCCTAAATTATATCTTTTTATGTTGTGAGTTTGTTATCAAATTGAAGTAGCCATAGTTATTTTTTCATACTTTCCCACCCTTTCACCATTATGGTATAATAAACTGTTTTACAATCTATTTTGATAGAGTTGCAATTTTCTGATTCTGTCTGTTTATCATGTTACTCAAAGTTTTGTGTATTTTTGAATTTTGGTTCTAGTAGAAGAGATCCTTTCTAGTAAGGCGGATCTAGTGATGATTAACTCCCTCAGCTTTTGTTTGTCCAGGAAAGTATTTCTCCTTTGTATCTGAATGATAGAGTATCCTTTGGTGACAATTTTTATGTTTCAGTATTTTGAGTGAGGATGTCATTCTAATCTCTCCTGTCTTATAGAGTTTCTGCTGATAAATCTTTTCATAGCCTAATGGGGGTTCTTTGTAGGTTCCTTTTGCCCTTGTTGTTTTTAAACTTCTTTCTTTTTCATTGACTTTTGACAGGTTTAGTATAATGTGTCTTAGAGAAGGTATTTTTCATTGTGGTAATTAGATGTTCTCTTAACTTTATGGACTCGTAAATCCAGTTCCTTCCCAGGTTTGGGAAGTTTTAAGCTATTGTTTCTTTAAATAAACTCTCTGCTCCCTTCTCCTTCTCTTTTCCTTCTGGTATAGACATTACCTTAATGTTGCCTTTCCTAAAAGACTCAGATAGCTCTCATAGAATTTTCTCATTTTTAAAATATCTTATTTATCTTTCCTCTTCTACTTGTATCATTTCTAGATTTCTATCTTCAAGCTTGCTAATTCTTTCTTCCATATGATCTGCTCTATTTCCAGTGTTTTCTAATGCATTCATCATCTTGTTTTTCAGCTCCAGAATTTATGTTTTTTTCTTTTTTAGAGTTTAAGTCTCTTTGTTAAGGGTTTCTTCTGTTCATTCATTTTATTCCTGAGCTCATGAACTGTCTTTCTGAGTTTTCTTGTAGCTCATTGAATTTCTTCATGACAGTTATTTTTAATTCTCTATTTGTTAGATCACAATATTCTATGACTCTAAGTTTGGTTTCTGAAGAATTCTCATTTCTTTTTGTGATACAGTTTTACTGTGGTTCTTTATTGTGTTTGATGGCACCATGACTGTCACATGTAAAGTAAATGTTGCCCTTTCTTCTTTAGATAAAGCTCTGTTGTTGTTTTTTTCTTCCACTTGATTCTAATGTTTCATGTTAGAAATTAGGGTCTTCATTTATTTTTCAGTAGGTGGCACTTTAGCACAAGTTTCTGGTGTCTCTTTCCTGAACTGCCTCTGGCTATGTTTGAGAGTTGACACTTTCCTCTGTCAGAGTGTTGATCAGTACGCTTGATATCGCTGCTGTGCTTCCAGGGTTGTTGGTGTCTTGCTACAGCAGGTGTCATTGGTTTTGCTGCCTGGGGCACCAGTATGGTGGTGCCTCTGCAATGTCCAGGATGTCCTGAGTCACAGGTTCTGTCACTGTAGGGGGAGTGGGGGAGGGGAGCCAGGGTGCTGGGCTCCTGTGCCATGTCTGGTGTTGTTGGGTTCATGAGCTCCATCACTGCAGGGACAGGGTGGGGGTCCAGAGTCTTGGGTGCCTCCACAGCTGGAGAGATGGGGTCACAGGCCCACTGCCTCTGCTGCCCAGTTATCTGTGACCATGGGTGCTTCTGTGGTCGGGAGTAGAGAGCCATGTGTGTTGCCTCCCTTGCTTCTACTGGGTTCTCTGGAACTGTGGGCTCAGCCACTGTGGCAAGGGAATTGGTCTTGAAGGCACTGCCTTCACTGTCCCCCCTGGTTCTGACTCCTCTATGTGTTCCAGCCCACATAACTTTATGTGTACAGATATGGAGAATACTCAGCCATCCTGGTGTGTGAGGCAGAAGCACCTTTGTTGAGTTGTGGATGTTTCACTGGTTGTATGTTAAAAGGGGAGAGACAAAGAGAGCATCTCCCTCCAGTATGATGTTGATGTCACACCCTGATTTACATTTATTTAAATAGAAAATATAAATGGTATCTATATCAATATAGATAAGTAAATAATATATATTCAATTTTATATATAATTTATAGATAAATTTATTATAATTTATTTATTTTTATATACATAAAAGAGTAATTTTATAAAGTGCCAATCAATACATGCATGGCATATACTAAAAAATAGGAATTACATGTCAGTTTGTTATACTTTTATTTCAATTTTTTATATGGTTTTGTAAGTATAGCTATGTGCTGGGCCATATATATACTAATATTTCTTGCTATGGAATGATCCAACATATTTGAAAACCACTGCTCTTATACCACAGTGACTTGAGCAACAGAAGGGTCTATACAATCAGCTGAAAAGGCCAATAAAAGAACAACCACTCTTTCTGTTTTGCACACACACAGAGTGATAATTCCTCAATGCCAGGCTATAATCACTCTTTGACAGGCTCATACTTGTTGCCTTGTCTTTTCAGATTTGTAGTCAGGCAGCAATCTTTGTTTAAAAGAACATCTCCCGTTTCTTATAACTACATGCAAGGCTGGGAATTCTGGTCTTGGCTTCCAAGATGTTCATAGCAGTGCCATCAGTTTAGAAGTTGTCCTATCTTTCAAATCTTTATTCTGCTTACTCAACTTAGAGCAGCTCTCTTCAGGAATAATGTGAAGATCCTACTGCCCTCACCTATTCTACCATCCTTAATCTAACAGAGCAATTAAGAGTATAAACCTATAGACACAAGTGAATTTCATACTGTAATTTCTAAAAAATATATGGCTTATATTAAGTAGAAGGAATTTATATTCATTTAACTTAATGCATAGGCAATTATGCTATCCTCTAAGAGTAAATCTGTAATTATTCTTATATCATTTCTTTTCTAGATAAGCTTTGTAAGTTTTTGAAATTAAGAAAATAACGTTTAAACTAATAAACTTGAAAGTCTCAGCAAAAATGTTGTTTTCTTAAAAATAAAACTACTAAAAGTAATAAAACCAAAAAAATGACTATATATGAAAAGTAGGATATGTGCTTTCGGTAAAAGACGGTATGAGTAATGGAGATGTATTTTTTGTTATCATTGTTGTTGAGGAAAAAAAAATAATGTTGCTCTAAACTAAAATGATTGCCAGAATAAGAGGGAAAAAAAAAGATAAGGAAATGAAAATAGTAAGTTATAGAATATTTATGAGAAAGGAATCTTTAAAGAGGAATTTCCATATGTGTTCAATCTTGAAAAAGAAAAACGGAGCTGGAGGAATCATGCTTCTTGACTTCAGACTATATTACAAAGCTACAGTAATCAAGACGTATGATACTTGCACAAAAACAGAAATATAGATTAATGGAATAGGCTAGAAAGCCCAGAGATAAACCCACACACCTATGTTCACCTAATCTATGACAAAGAAGGCAAGAATATACAATGGAGAAAAGACAGCCTCTTCAATAAGAAGTGCTGGGGGCTTCCCTGGTGGCACAGTGGTTGAGAGTTCACCTGCCAATGCAGGGGACACGAGTTTGTGTCCCGATCAGGGAAGATCCCACATGCCACAGAGCGGCTAGGCCTGTGAGCCATGGCTGCTGAGCCTGTGTGTCCAGAGCCTGTGCTCCACAATGGGAGAGGCCACAACAGTGAGAGGCCTGCATACCGCAAAAAAAAAAAAAAAAAAAGAAGTGCTGGGAAAACTGGACAGCTACATGTAAAAGAATAATATTAGAACACTCTCTAACACCTACACAAAAATAAACTTAAAATTGATTAAAGACCTAAATGTAGGCACAGACACTATAAAAGTCTTAGAGGAAAACATAGACAGAACACTCTTTGACATAAATCACAGCAAAATCTTTTTTGACCCACCTTCTAGAGTAATGAAAATAAAACCAAAAATAAACAAATGGGATCTAACTAAACTTAAAATCTTTTGCACAGCAAAGGAAACCATAAACAAGACAAAAAGACAACCATCAGAATGGGAGAAAATATTTGCAAATGAAGCAACTGACAAAGGAGTAATCTCCAAAATACACAAACAACTCATGCAGCTCAATATCAAAGAAACAAACAGCACAATCAAAAAATGGGCAGAAGACCTAAATAGATATTTCTGCAAATAAGGCATACAGATGGACAAGAGGCACATGAAAATATGCTCAACATCACTAATTATTAGAGAAATGCAAATCAAACTACAATGAGGTATCACCTCACACCAGTCAGAATGGCTATTGTCAAAAAAATCTACAAACAATAAATGCTGGAGAGGAAATAGAGAAAAGGGAACCCTCTTACACTGTTGGTGGGAATGTAAATTGATACAGCCACTATGGAGAACAGTATGGAGGTTCCTTAAAAAAATTAAAAAATGGAACTACCATGTGACCCAGAAATCCAACTGCGGGGCATATACCCAAAGAAAACCATAATTTGAAAAGACACATGCCACCTAGAGGGGTGAGGTAGGGAGGGTGGAAGGGAGATGCAAGAGGGAGGAGATATGGAGATATATGATTATGTATAGCTGATTCACTTTGTTATACAGCAGAAACTAACACACTATTGTAAAGCAATTATACTCCAATAAAGATGTTAAAAAAAAAAAGGAAAAAAAAACAAAAAATGACACATGCACCCCAATGTTCATTGCAGCACTATTTACAATAGCCAGGACATGGAAGCAACCTAAATGTCCATCAACAGAGAAATGGATAAAGAAGAATTGGTACATATATATACAATGGAATATTACTCACCCATAAAAAGGAATGAAATTGGGTGATTTGTAGAGACATGGATGGACCTAGAGACTGTCATACAGAGTGAAGAAAGTCATAACTATAAAAACAAATATTGTATATTAATGTGTATATGTGGAATCTAGAAAAATGATATAGATCATCTTATTTGCAAAGCAGAAGTAGAGACACAGACATAGAGAACAAACATATAGTATATCAAGGGGGAAGGGGGGTGGGATGAATTGGGAGATTAGGATTGACCTATATAAACTATTGATACTATGTATAAAATAGATAACTGATAAGAAACTGTATAGCACAGGGCACTCTACTCAGTGCTCTGTGGTGACCTAAATGGGAAGAAAATCCAAAAAAGAGGGCATATGTGTATACTTATAGCTGATTCACTTTGCTGTACAGTGGAAATCAGCACAACGTTGTAAAGCAACTATACTCAAAAATTAATTAAAAAACCCATAATTTGAAATTGTTGATCTTAAAAAATAAAATAACCAGACCTTTAGCTAGCCAAGATGAGTTTACTTGAGAATAGCAGAGGAATTGCAATTCAGGACAAGCCAACTATGATGAACCATAGGCAAGTTCAAGGAGACCAAAGGAAAGTCAGTTTTTATTATATTTTAAAAGGAAACTAGGGAGGGCTGTGGCAGTTTCTTATTGGCTGCAATTATAGGCAACTTCTTGTTGCTGTCAGAAGGTACTCTTTCTTCACCTGGGACTTGAAATATGCAGTGAATGATACGTGTGTTAGAGCCCTCTCTTCATGGTTTCCCCACTCCATTTTGATTTAGGTTTCCTTTGTGCATTTTCACAAGATTATAATTTCAATAAATTAAGTACAAACATACCTCAGAAAAATCATAACAGTGAACTGGGTAAATATTTTAAAAAGCTTTAATGGAAAACTCATTGATTCATAAAGTTTCTAACACAAGATCCAAATTGAGAAGAATTAATTACAGGAGACTAAGGATGATTATAATTTTTATGACTTCTTATGCAGGTTCTCTAATGTTTTACTTTTCCAGATTTAAGGAAACGTTTCTTAAACATCTATGACTTATAGCAATTTGATAAAATATACGTTTTTAAATAAAGATGAAACATTTATCTATCTGTTTCCTGTACCTGATCCCTCCAAAAATTGGGAACTCTCATTAAATATTCTTATTTTTTTAAATTATTATTATTATTATTCTTTTTGAAGTACGTGGGCCTTTCACTGTTGCAGCCTCTCCCGTTGCGGAGCACAGGTTCCAGACGCGCAGGCTCCGGACGCGCAGGCTCGGTACGCGCAGGCTCATCGTCCATGGCTCACGGGCCTAGCCGCTCTGCGGTATGTGGGATCCTCCCAGACTGAGGTACGAACCCGCGTTCCCTGCATTGGCAGGTGGACACTCAACCACTGCGCCACCAGGGAAGCCCAAATATTTTTATTTTTTTACAATATATGTATTTGCATAAGTTCAATAAGAATCTGTTCTCATTCTAACAGAAAACAATTGGAAATGTTGGTTATGTTACCAAGGCTTGACTGAATTATTATATTCAGGAGAGGTGGATATAGATTCAGATATGACCAGACAGCTTTAAGAAACTGTTTGAAAAAATTGGTCAAGGTTCCAGCAAAGCAATCTTAAGAAAAGAGCTAACCACCAATAACCATTCTTGCTGCATTTATCTAAATAATCAGGCCAAGTTTAATACAGACAAATTAACTTTGCTGTGATTAGCTTTGATAAAATAGGAGAATAATTATGAAGAGAGAAATTATGTTTGCACCTATATAGATGTTAGATTCTTTTCCTGTTAATTGCCTTTAAGGTTTTATTATACACACGTAAACTGAACTGGGTCCTAAACTCTTCTAGTTTCTCCAAATAACTGACTACAAATCTCTAAACTAATATTTCCAATTTTCTCCCACCCATCTGATTTGAAATCATTAAGAACAAAGACTGCCCTTATATCTCCTTGGAAGGGACCATACCAGGTTCTCCTCACTACCCAGATGGCAGCCAAACTTCAGAGACTCCAGCCTTAAGTACACATCTCGCAGGTAAAGAAGAGTCCATCTGACACCTGTTTCTATACAAGCCATGGAAATCTCGGAATCAAACTGACTAGGAATTGAAGCAGATGACAGTTGAGGGAGACAGCTTTCTCAAGATGATCGGACCAGACCTGTATATCTTTTTCCTGCTGATAATTTTTACCTTACCCTCTTCCTTTTTTCCTTGGAAAGACAATGCTCTTATCCACATTTTTCAATCTATTGCAAAAGGGGAAAACTTACCTAATTTGGGGGCTTGCCACTAGAAATTGTACTCTGTTCGTGACAGTGGTGACTCTGTAGTCCATACTGCAACTCTTTTGTCACTTGTCCCAAGTGCCACTGCTGATTACACCTGGCGTCTCCTCGACATCAGCTACAGAGTAAGGCTTTTGAAGCCTGTCATTGGTCCACTCTATTAAGCCTCCATGGCCTCTTAGAACTTCCAGGAGGCATACATGACTCCAAGTTTGCCTCCATAGGGAAAGTCCTCCTCCTCTGGGTTGGAATAAGTGCCAATTAATGCTTGATCAAGAATCTCTCCCTAACGTTAGGAGAGCTGGCTGATTCCACAGCCAAGGCAATAGAAGCCCAATGATGATCATTGGCTAAAGTAATTTCGGGAAATCACATGGCCCTCCGTTATCTACTTGCTGAACAAAGAGGCATTTATGAAATAGCAAACAACACCTGTTGCACAAGGATAAGTGTCTCTGGAGAGATTTAAAAATTACACAAAATCAGGAAACAACCCCATTGGTTACAACAAATTTCACCCGATGACCTCTGGTCTTTTCACCTATTTAGCTGGTCACCCTCAGGTTTGGACTCCTATTTTAGAACCATCATACAAACTGAACTTGTCATATTACTTTTAACTCTGCTTTGCATAATCATTTTTGAGTTTTGTACCTGTTGCCTGTCAAATCTTTATAAAAAGGATGAACCCAATAGAGTGATGCTGGCTCAGCACTTTGAGATGAACTTCAGTGTTATAACCTTGATAAGATATAGACTTTAGATGAGAAATGCCTGAACATTCTCACTCTCACTCTTCCTTGTTACTCAAGTGAGGCCTCAATGGTTTCCAGTCTGCACTTTCCCTCTGACATGGGACATGACAACTAGGAAGGATCCTTCCTCACATTGAGGGACAAAACCACTACATGCAGAAGATCCAACTCTTGATCAGTGATGCTTTCAAGGAGAGATCTTGATCAAAAGAGGGGAATGTGAAAATAAAGGAAACCTCATTTAAAAATCGAGGCTGGAAGGCCTGAAGGTGGAACTTTCATGCACATACCACTCATTGCAGCCTGGATAAACAGCAGGAAAAAGGAATATAAGAATTACTTTGACTAAGGAGGATATATTTCACCTGAGAATTTTACCTGCTTCTTTTAAGAAAGATGAGGAAGACCCCTCTTACCCCAGCAGCAACACTCTAATCACTGCTTGCAGCCAGTTAGAAACCACGACAATTCCTGCTCTTCTCCAATAAACTTGTGTTTAAAATAGTCCTCACCAATTTTCTACTGAAACCTAGTAAAAGCTGACCTTCCCTTTGTCTGTTTGGACTTGCCTATGTTTCACTATAGCTTGAATGTCCTGAATTGCAATTCTCTGCTATTCCCAAATAAACCTGTTTTGAAGATCAATAAGCTTTAGAATATTTATCATAGTTTGTGTGTGCATATGTGTATGTGTGTATGTGTACATGTACACATATGCCTAATATTGGGTTCTTGGTCATGTTCCAGTTTGATCAATAATGTGAACTTCCAATAAGTGATACACTACTAAACATATATTTTCATAACAGCACATGTTTTCATGAAAATAATATATTGAGGTCATTTAAAATATTTTACAGGTGATTTTGAAAGTAGTAAACATTATTTAGAATATAGTGTTCAGTATTTGGAGACTGGTGCAAGATACCATACATTCTATGGTATTTTGTTATGACAACCAAGCTAGGACATCTCCCTTTTTAGATGGCCAGCTACTTGAGGGCAGTAATTGGATCTTATTCTTTCCTGTATCTCTAGCGTGGTGATTCAGAATCCTGGATGCACATCACAGAGTATTTTAAATATATCAGCATCTTGGTCCCATTCCAGATAATTGAATCTGATTTTCTGAGGTGAGGGCCCAGGCACCTTCTACTTAAAAATACTACCCAATTTGTTCTTATGTGTAGACAAAGATGAGAAAGAATGTTCTAGCAACTAGTAGAGTGCCATCACATCGTAGGCACTTCATACATGCTTTGGGATTAAATTACTGCTCAAAACAGTAACTAGAAAACAAAATATTTAATTTTTAAGTTATAAATGCTTTTCAGTTTGGGAGCAAATGGCAAAAATATCTTCATACTTTTTTACATTTATTTTATGTGGTATTTTACAGAGAATAAAGGAGAAAACTTTAATAGGAAATAATAATTAGAATGCACCATTTTTCAAATCCAAATGTACTGCATTCTTTCCCTCAGACTTAGTTATTTCATTGTTTTTATACATAATGCAAGAATTACTGCTATATTAAATAATAATTTAAAGTTAGGCTTTTTGAGAAACAAGTCAGCCACTGAAATAATGATAAGCCTTGATAGGTAGTGAATGGATTATCTGACACTCCAAAACACTTTCAAAGGAGACTATCTGGGAAGCTGGAAAGATCACTTTGAATATATTCTCTGACAAGTTGTCTCTGAGCTGAAATAGGACAATTTACTGCTTACATGCAAAGCAACTTAAGAAGGAAACAGAACAGGGGCATAATCTTCCATAAAGAAAGAAGACAATTTATTTCTTGAAAAATAGGCAGAGGGACAAACTACCAGACTACTGCCAGAGCGTTTTGCAATTCAGAGGATGGCAGTAGTTGGTTTGTAATGAGTTTTTCAAGGAAGCAGTGTAGAGCTACTCTCTGGAACTTTGCAATATTAGTCTAGCCCTCAACCAGCTTTAAAAATGATAAATCTTTGTCCCTGAAATAGCATCTTTTATGTTTAATTTATTTTCTTTAGCTTGAACAAAGCCTCCCTGTTTATTTTCTGTGGACCTGGGGGTTAACAATTCATTTTCTTCAGCCTCAAGAATGTCGTCTTCATTTATTTTCCACAGTTCAAGGAGGAAAGTTTTTAGATGCAGATCAAATGGTACCACTGACCATATAAGCTAAGGGACAGAGCAAATATGGAAGTTTATTCCTCTGTCCTTGTTATGCATTTTTCTACATCTGACAGCACACATTAGGTTTAATTTAATGTGTGTAGTGATGTAGGCAGCTGCAGTTACAGATTTCTGTGACAATGTAATAAATTGTCATTTGTTTTGAAGACTCCATACTGGTGTGCTAGACCTGGCTGGCACCGTCTCATGAAAGTTATTTTGTGAACCTCTTCCCAACACCATGATCAGTGATATCTTGTTGGTAGCTTGAAATTGACTGCAGTGGTAGCATTTACATCAAGAAATTGGCAAATCTCACAAATCAGGTCTTTTGTTTCTTTAGAAAGCTAGTATTAAACATGTTCCAACACATTACTCTCTCTACGTGTGTATATCTGTGTGTGTATTGAACAACTTTATTCTGTTTCTATATGTAGCAGAGATTAAATTCATAGCTTCAGAGATACTTTGTTTTTTTGTATTCAGTTAATTATCCAGAAGTATTAACGTGAAACTAATTCAGTCATGAAGGGCCTATACTTTACTGCTCCCTCAGGTCTTTAACTTGTCAACTTTATGTTTGTTTTTAGTTGCTACGACTTAAGGAACTTTTGAATATTAGGCATTCACAATTTATTATTCTATTCTTACTTGTTTAGCACAGTGTCTCCAAACATCCATTCAATACAGAATCCCCAAAATCAATCTATTTTCCTATCATTCTATCTCCCCATCTTCTCTCCATCCTAACTACCACTCCAACTTCCACTGCAACCTCAGACAGGAAGATAAGAACTTCTAAGACTGACAAACAATATTCATATTTATGGCTAAAACAAAATAGTTTAAAGCATATTCCCTAGGGAAAACAAAAATAAATACAGAATGTCCAAACATTAATATTTGCCTTGAAGATATATCTAGAATAACATAGTTCATTTCCAACTAGCATATTCAGAGGAGAGAGATCACGTTTGGTAAACCACTTATAACCATGCCACAGGAGAGAAAGTTGAATGAAAGGACATACTAATTCAGATGATGTAGTAGATACCAATTCAATGTCCTTCCAGCCACAATGTGCTAGATATGGGACACTCATCCAAAAATTGTATAGTCTATGCTCAAAAACAGGGACTGTAGTTTGGAATTTTACCTACCTTTTCTAAATAAACGGAGTTTTGAGAGGCCTCTCCCGTTGCGGAGCACAGGCTCCGGACGCGCAGGCACAGCGGCCATGGCTCACGGGCCAGCCGCTCCGCGGCATGTGGGATCTTCCCAGACAGCAGACAGGGGCACGAACCCGCGTCCCCTGCATCGGCAGGGGGGACTCTCAACCACTGCGCCACCAGGGAAGCCCTAAACGGAGATTTTGACATTACTTAATTCTTGCTAAAATATTAGCAAAGTAAAAACTACTTAAAAATAAAATCATCTTAAATGATTAAAGTTTAATTGAGTGGGAGTGGATTCTGGTATAAAAAGTAAATATGACCCAATGTTGATAAGAGTTTAGGTGAATGGTCACCTTCATTTATGGCTGGTGGAAGATGAAACTGAGAGATACTTTGGCCAGACACCCCAAAATCTGAAATGTCAGCATACTTTTGGACATTATTCTATGGGTTTTATGCTGTATGTGTGGGGGGGGGAGTTGACATGAATGAAGATTTAGATATAGGGGTGTTGATCAAAGCATTTTTCATCAAAGATTAGAATAATATAGGTGTTCAGAAATAGATAACCATGTAAATAGTGGTATAGCTATTGTCAAAATGCTAACTATTTGAGCTTGAGTAACTTAAATCCCTCTGACCCTATCTTCCATTTGTAAAATGAGTAAAATACTAGTAGTTGACACTTATATAGTGCTGATTGTATGCAGCCACTGTTCTAAGTATTTTACATAGTTTAGCTCATTTACTACTCACAAACTCTGAAGTGGGTACTTTTATTATCTGAAGTGCCTAGAGAATGAGTGACTTGCCTACAATTACACAGCTAGTAAGTGGCATAACCAGGCTTCTAACCCAAATTACTGGCTTTGCCTCTCCTCTGTGTTGCATAACTTTCCCTATGTACCTCACAGAACTGGAAGGAGTGTGTGAGATAGGAATATAGACTGCCAAACATTTGGAAAATGCTCAATAATACTTTCCATTAAAAAAAATAGAAATAATATAAGCTAGTTGAACTCGGTCAAGTCTAAAGAGACAGATCAGAGGCAATGCAACTGTAAAGGGGATTTGAGTAAATTGGAAAATTCTTCCAGGAAATGTGTAAACAGGTAGGCAAATGGTCCCAGCAAAGCACTCCTGGACAGATTTGGAATTGTCTTACAGTTGCTGTAAAGACTTGTAATATAGAACTTTTGAGGACTAGAAAGCAAGAACAGAAATTACTAGAGTACCAGAAGGAGGAAACAATTGTAAGAAATACCACAGGTATTTAAAAAGTGCTGCATAGCTGCATAGCTGAGACAGAAGGGATTGAATTTGGAGCATCTACCATTGTCTATGAAAAGTGAAACAGCAGTCAGGAGGCTGCCCACTGGGCAGGGAAGACAGGACACTGTTAATTCATTCACAGCACAAGAAGTTCCAGGGCAGAATTGGGAAATCTGGTATCAAAGACTGGCTTCTCTGGATCTCAACACCACTACACTGGTTGGTAGTGTAGATATTCAGTAAGTGCCCATAAAAAAAGGGAAAAAAAACAAGCCAATTACATTGCCAAGCCTTTTTTTTTTTTTTTTTTTTTTTTTTTGCTGTGCCACGCAGCTTGTGGGATCTTAGTTCCCCAACCCGGGTCCACAGGGCAGTGGAAACCTGCATTCTAACCACTGGACTGTCAGGGAATTCCCTGCCAAGCCATTCTTGATTGAGGTTTTACTAATTTGAATTCTGAAGTCTTAGTAATTAATACTTGACGAACACTAAATTGGTCAACTTCTTGTATCTAATAGGAACTTTTCAAATTACTTACGTGTTAATGTTTCTTGGGTCCTGGATAGATCTTACTTAACCTAATTTTTATTTAAGTTGAAAAATTTTGGTGTGTACCCACACAAAAGCACTTATACATACACATAGATTTTTCTGTGGGATAATTAAGCCCTGTAAGATATAAGCCTGTTTTTCACAAGCCTTAAATAACAGCATGTTTTTTCCTCTTTCAAACTATATGTTCTTTAGTAATATTCATCCAGTTCCACAATTAACCTAGCTTTATTCATGCCAGAATGTACTACGTATTCTATTTTGTATATATATTTTTTATTTTGCTATATTTTAAATTTAATTACCTCTTGAATGCATGATTGTTAATAAAGAAAATCAAAATACACAGAAGTTTTTCAGGTTTTATACCTGAAGATCCCTCTTCAGTGTGACCCATGTACTTAGTACTCAAAAGTAAGTTCTGACACTTACACATATTCTCTGGGACAATGAATTTACATACTCATGTTTTAATATTTATATTTTAAAACATTTACTTAATAATATATTTTCTATTAAAAATAATATAGGCACTTTTTTCTCTATAAGAAATTTCAAGTCAACAAGGCTTAACTGTGTTATCTGATAGGTCATTAGCAGCTTGCCAGTAATTTCCTAATATATTTGTTTGCTTCTAACTTCAATCATAAAAAATCAGTATTTTTACTTTTTAAACTTACTTTATGTCATTCTATTCTTTCAGGTGTCATGTTCTTTATATAAACATGTGGTAATATATCTTAGATGCTCTGAGTCAGATCTGGGCACCATGTGCTATGACTATTTACCTAAACAATTCACTTTTTGTGTTTCTTGAACTATGGTTTCAGGCCAAGTTCTATTCATAAATTTACATTAAATTTATTATTTTATTTCTGGCCTCACTTCTTCTCCTAAAGAGGAAAAACATGATTTTTTTTGACATTCTCTCATTTTTTTTCCACCATCACTCACTTTTGCCTCACAGCCACACAGCACGATCACTACCACCGCTTTTTACTATTAACTTACCTCACTTCCCCCAAAGGTGTTTGCATTTAATAACTGTTAATTTCCTGTTTTTCAAGCCCCTTGTAATTAGTTTTTTATGTGCTAGCTTGCTTCAACAGGCCCTCTAGCCTAGGAGACTGTCATTGCTTTGGGATCTACGCTGTGTTGCAAAATAACTCTAAGTGCCCACCCAACCTTCAGTTGCCAAATGCCTAATTTTGATGGCATGGTTTGTATTTTGTATGCCACTTCCAACATATGGTTGTTAGATGCCTGGGACTTTTAAATTTCATGTCAAGTGGATTGTTCAAATGTTCTCAGGGGTAGGGATATAGCTTTTATTGGACTCTATATTGCTTCAAGCCTAATGTAGAATTTTCTACTCCAGAAAACTTTCCTATATTCTTGAGGCATAAAAAATAATGCAATTATAATGTTTTCTACTCTTATAGGAATTTATCCGTTCCTACATGCAATTCTGTCAGATACACTATTAGGTATATTCTATTTAAAATTGTAGAATCTTTCTAGTGAGTTTTTCATTACCAATTTGTAAAGACCATCATTAGCCCTATTAATATTTTTTTTCATTTATTTTTTTTTAACTTTTGGCTCCTTTCACCCATTTTTCCCAACCCCCACACTCAATTCTGGCAACCGCCAATCTGTCCTCTGTATCTATGAGCTTCTTTTTGTTTGTTTGTACATTTTGGTTTGTTTTGTTTTTTAATTCTACATATAAGAGAGATCATACAGTATTTGTGTTTCTCTGTCTGACTTATTTCATTTAGCATCATGCCCTTGAGGTCTATCCATGTTGTTGCAAATGGCAAGATTTCCTTCTTTTTTTATGGTTAAACAATATTCCAATATATTTAATATAAATTTCTTTATTCATTCATCCATTGATGGACATTTATGCTGTTTCCATATCTCTACTATTGTAAATAGTGTTCTAATAAATGGGGGGCTGCATATCTCTTTTTGAATTAGTGTTTTCTTATTTTTTTCTTTTTAGATAAGTATCCAGAAGTGGAATTGCTGGATCATATGGTAGTTCTATTTTTAATTTTTTGAGGAACTTCCCTACTGTTTTTCATACTGGCTACACCAATTTTCATTCACACCAACAGTATTCTCCACATCCTCTCCAACACTTGTTATTTCTTGCTTTTTGATAATAACCATAATAACAGGTGTGAAGTGATATTTCATTGTGATTTTGATTTGCATTTCCATGTTGATTAATACTGAGCATCTTTTCATGTACTTTTTCACCATCTGTGTGTCTTCTTTGGAAAAATGCCTTTCAGATCTTCTAGCCAATTTTTAATTTGAATTTTTTTTTGCTGTTGAATTATTAAAAATTAAATCAAAACTTATTTAATTCCTTCAGATGTTTTGGATATTAGTCCCTTATCAGATTATGATTTGCAAATATTTTTTCCCACTCAGTATGTTGCCTTTTCACCTTCTTGATGGTTTCCATTGTTGTGCAGAAGTTTTTAGTTTAATGTAGTCCTAGTTGTTTATTTTTGCTTTGTTGCTTTTGCTTTTGGTGTCCTATTTAAAAATCATCACCAAGACTTATGTCAAGGAGCTTACCACCTGTGTTTTCTTCCAGGAATTTTATGGTTTCAGGTCTTATGTTCAAGTCCTCAATCCTTTTTGAGTTAATTTTTGTGTGTGGTGTAAGATAGTGGTCCAGTTTCATTGTTTTCCATATGACTGTCCAGTTTTCCCAGCACCATTTATTGAAGAGACTGTCCTTTCCCCCTTGTATATTTTGGCATTTTTTGTCTTAAATTAATTCACCATGTATACATAGGTTTATTTCTGGGCTTTATATTCTCTTTCATTGATCTATGTGTCTGTTTTTATGCCAATATCATACAGTGTTAATTATTATACCTTTGTAATATAGTTTGAAATCAGGGTGCATGATGCCTCCAGCTTTGTTATTCTTTCTCAAGAGTGCTTTGGCTATTCAGGGTTTTTGTGGTTACATACAAATTTTAGGATTAATTGTTCTAGTTCTGTGAAAAATGCCATTAGAATTTTGATAGGGATTGCATCGTATCTATAGATTGCTTCGGTAAGTATAGACATTTTCTTTTTGAATTTAATTTATTTTTTTATACAGCAGGTTCTTATTAGTCATCAATTTTATACACATCAGTGAATACATGTCAATTCCAATCGCCCAATTTATCACACAGCCACCCCCATCCCCCCACTGCTTTCCGCCCTTGGTGCCCATAGGTTTGTTCTCTACATCAGTCTCTCAATTTCTGCCCTGCAAACCAGTTCATCTGTACCATTTTTCTAGGTTCCACATATATGCATTAATATACGGTATTTGTTTTTCTCTTACTGACTTATTTCACTCTGTATGACAGTCTCTAGATCGATCCACGACTCAACAAATGAACCAATTTTGTTCCTCTTTATGGCTGAGTAATATTCCATTGTATATATGTACAACATCTTCTTTATCCATTCATCTGTCGATGGGCATTCAGGATGCTTCCATGACCTGGCTATTGTAAATAATACTGTAAAGAACATTGGGGTGAATGAGTCTTTTTGAATTATGGTTTTCTCTGGATATATGCCCAATAGTGGGATTGCTGGATCATATGGTAATTCTATTATTAATTTTTTAAGAAATCTCCATACTGTTCTCCATAGTGGCTGTATCAATTTACATTCCCACCAACAGTGTAAGAGGGTTCACTTTTCTCCACACCCTCTCCAGCATTTGTTGTTTATAGATGTTCTGATGATGCCCATTCTTACTGGTGTGAGGAGATACCTCACTGTAGTTTTGATTTGCATTTCCCTAATAATTAGTGATGTTGAGTAGCTTTTCATTTGCTTCTTGGCCATCTCTATGTCTTCTTTGGAGAAATGTCTATTTAGGTCTTCTGCCAATTTTTGGATTGGGTTGTTTTTTTTTTAATATTGAGCTGCATGAGCTGTTTATATATCTTAGAGATTAATCATTTGTCTGTTGATTCGTTTGCAAATGCTTTTCCCATTCTGAGGGTTGTCTTTTCGCCTTGTTTATTGTTTCCTTTGCTGTGCAAAAGCTTTTAAGTTTCATTAGGTCCCATTTGTTTATTTTTGGTTTTATTTCCATTACTCTAGGAGGTGGATCAAAAAAGATCTTCCTGAGATTTATGTCAAAGAGTGTTCTTCCTATGTTTTCCTCTAAGAGTTTTATAGTGTCCGGTCTTACATTTAGGTCTCTAATCCATTTTGAGTTTATTTTTGTGTATGGTGTTAGGGAGTGTTCTAATTTCATTCTTTTACATGTAGCTGTCCAGTTTTCCCAGTACCAGTTATTGAAGAGACTGTCTTTTTTCCATTGTATATATTTGCCTCCTTTGCATAGATTAGTTGATGATAGGTGCGTGGGTTTATCTCTGGCCTTTCTATCCTGTTCCATTGATCTATGTTTCTGTTTCTGTGCCAGTACCATATTGTCTTGATTACTGTAGCTTTATATTATAGTCTGAAGTCAGAGAGTTTGATTCCACCAGCTCGATTTCTTTCCCTTAAGACTGCTTTGGCTATTTGGGGTCATTTGTTTCTTCATACAGATTTTAAGATTTTTTGTTCTAGTTCCGTAAAAATTGCCATTGATAATTTGTTAAGGATTGCATTGAATCTATAGATTGCTTTGGGTAGTATAGTCATTTTCACCATATTGATTCTTCCAGTCCAAGAACATGGTACATATCTCCATCTGTTGGTATCATCTTTAATTTCTTTCATCAGTGTCTTATAGTTTTCTGCATACAGGTCTTTTGTCTCCTTAGGTAGGTTTATTCCTAGGTATTTTATTCTCTTTGTTGCCATGGTAAATGGGAGTGTTTCCTTAATTTCTCTTTCAGGTTTTTCATCATTAGTGTATAGGAATGCAAGAGATTTCTGAGCATTAATTTTGTATCCTGCTGTTACCACATTCATTGATTAGCTCTAGTAGTTTTCTGGTGGCCTCTTTAGGATTCTTTCTATATAGTATCATGTCATTGGCAAACAGTGAAAGTTTTACTTCTTGATTTCCAATTTGTATTCCTTTTATTTCTTTTCTTTCTCTGATTGCTGTGGCTAAGACTTCCAAAACTATGTTGAATAATAGTGGCAAGAGTGGGCAACCTTGTCTTATTCCTGTTCTCAGAGGAAATGCTTTCAGTTTTTCACCATTTAGAATGATGTTTGCTGTAGGTTTGTCATATATAGCCTTTATTATGTTGAGGTAGGTTCCCTCTATGCCCACTTTCTGGAGAGTTTTTATCTTAAATGGGTGTTGAATTTTGTCAAAAGTTTTTCTGTATTGAGATGATCATATGGTTTTTCTTCCTCTATTTGTTAATATGGTGTATCACATTGATTGATTTGCGTATATTGAAGAATCCTTGCATCCCTGAGATAAATCCCACTTGATCATGGTGTATGATCCTTTTAATGTGTTGTTGGGCTCTTTTTGCTAGTATTTTGTTGATGATTTTTGCATCTATATTCATCAGTGATATTGGTCTGTAATTTTCTTTTTTGTAGTATCTTTGTCTGGTTTTGGTATCAGGGTGATGGTGGCCTCGTAGAATGAGTTTGGGAGTGTTCCTTCCTCTGCAGTTTTTTGGAAGAATTTCAGAAGGATGGGTGTTAGCTTTTCTCTAAATGTCTGACAGAATTCACCTGTGAAGCCATCTGGTCCTGGACTTTTTTTTGTTGGAAAATTTTTAATCACAGTTTCAATTTCGTTACTTGTGATTGGTCTGTTCATATTTTCTATTTCTTCCTTGTTCAGTCTTGGAAGTTTATACATTTCTAAGAATTTGTCCATTTCTTCCAGGTTTTCCATTTTTTTGGCATAGAGTTGCTTGTATTAGTCTCTTAGGATGCTCTGTATTTCTGTGGTGTCTGTTGTAACTTTTTCTTTTTCATTTCTAATTTTATTGATTTGAGTCATCTCTCTGTTTTTCTTGTTGAGTCTGGCTAATGTTTTATGAATTTTGTTTATCTTCTCAAAGAACCAGCTTTTAGTTTTATTGATCTTTGCCACAGTTTTCTTTGTTTCTATTTCATTTATTTCTGCTCTGATTTTTATGATTTCTTTCTTTCTACTAACTTTGGGTTTTGTTTGCTCTTCTTTCTCCAGTTCCTTTATGTGTAAGGTTAGATTGTTTATTTGAGAGTTTTCTTGTTTCTTCAGGTAGGCTTGTATAGCTGTAAACTTCCCTCTTAGAAATGTTTTGCTGCATCCCATAGGTTTTGGATCATTGTGTTTTCCTTGTAATTTGTCTCTAGGTATTTTTTGATTTCCTCTTTGATTTCTTCAGTGATCTCTTGGTTATTTAGTAACATATTGTTTAGCCTCCATGTGTTTGCTTTTTCAATGCTTTTTTTCCCTGTAATTCATTTCTAATCTCATAGTGTTGTGGTCAGAAAAGATGCTTGATAAGATTTCAATTTTCTTAAACTTACTGAGGCTTGATTTGTGACCCAAGATGTGATCTATCTGGGAGAATGTTCCATGCACCCTTGAGCAGAAAGTGTAATCTGCTGTTTTTGGATGGAATGTCCTATAAATATCAATTAAATCTATCTGGCCTAATGTGGCATTTAAAGCTTCTGTTTCCTTATTTTTTTCATTTTGGATGATCTGTCCATCAATGTAAATGAGGTGTTAAAGTCCCCCACTATTATTGTGTTACTGTCAATTTCCTCTTTTAGAGTTGTTAGCAGTTGCCTTAGGTATTGAGGTGCTCCTATGTTGGGTGCATATATATTTATAATTGTTATATCTTCTTCATGGTTTGATCCATTGATCATTATGTAACGTCCTTCCTTGTCTCTTGTAACATTCTTTATTTTAAAGTCTATCTTATCTGATATGAGTATTGTTACCCCAGCTTTATTTTGATTTCCATTTGCATGGAGTATCTTTTGCCATCCCCTCACTTTCAGTCTGAATGTGTTCCTAGGTCTGAAGTGGGTGTCTTGTAGACAACATATATATGGGTCTTGTTTATATATCCATTCAGCAAGTCTGTGACTTTTGGTTGGAGCATTTAATCCATTCATGTTTAAAGTAATTATCGATATGTATGTTCTTATGACCACTTTCTTAATTGTTTTGGGTTTGTTTTTGTAGGTCCTTTTCTTCTCTTGTGTTTCCCACTTTGAGAAGTTCCTTTAGCATTTGGTGTAGAGCTCGTTTGGTGGTGCTGAATTCTCTTAGCTTTTGTTTGTCTGTAAAGCTTTTGATTTCTCCATTGAATCTGAATGAGATCCTTGCCAGGTAGAGTAATCATGGTTGTAGGTCCTTCCCTTTCATCACTTTAAGTATATCATGCCCCTCCCTTCTGGCTTGTAGAGTTTCTGCTGAGAAATCAGCTGTTAACGTTATGGGAGTTCCCTTGTATGTTATTTGTCATTTTTCCCTTGCTGCTTTCAATAATTTTTCTTTGTCTATATGTTTTGCCATTTTGATTACTATGTGTCTTGGCATGTTTCTCCTTGGGTTTATCCTGTATGGGACTCTCTGTGCTTCCTGGACTTGGGTGCTATTTCCTATCCCACGTTAGGGAAGTTTTTGACTATAATGTCTTCAAATATTTTCTCTGGTCTTTTCTCTCTCTCATCTTCTGGGGCCCCTATAATGCAAATGTTGTTGTGTTTAATGTTGTCCCAGAGCTCTCTTAGGTTGTCTTCATGTCTTTTCATTCTTTTTTCTTTATTCTGTTCCGCAGCCGTGAATTCCACCATTCTGTCTTCCAGGTCACTCATGCGTTCTTAATCCTCAGTTATTCTGCTATTGATTCCTTCTAGTGTAGTTTTCATTTCATTAATTGTATTGTTCATCTCTGTTTGTTTGTTCTTTAATTCTTCTAATGTTTGTTAAACATTTCTTGCATCTTCTCGATCTTTGCCTCCATTCTTTCTCCGAGGTCTTGGATCATCTTCACTAACATTTTTCTGAATTATTTTTCTGGAAGATTGCCTATCTCCACTTCATTTATTTGTGTTTCTGGGGTTTTATCTTGTTCCTTCATCCAGTACATAGCCCTCTGCCTTTTCATCTTGTTTCTCTTTCTGTGAATGTGTTTTTTTTCCCACAAACTGCAGGATTGTAGTTCTTCTTGCTTCTGCTGTCTGCCCTCTGGTGGATGAGGCTATCTAAGAGGCTTATGCAAATTTCCTGATGAGAGGGACTGTTGCTCTGATGGGCAGAGCTCAGTAAAACTTTAATCCGCTTGACTGCTGATGGGTGGGGCTGGGTTCCCTCTCTGTTGGTTTTTTGGCTTGAAGCAACCCAACACTGGAGCCTACCTGAGCTCTTTGGTGGGGCTAATGGTGGACTCTGGGAGGGCTCACACCAAGGAGTACTTCACAGAACTTCTGCTTCCAGTGTCCTCATCCTCATAGTGAGCCACAGCCAGCCCCTGCCTCTGCAGGAAACCCTCCAACACCAGCAGGTAGGTCTGGTTTAGTCTCCCATGGGGTCACTGCTCCTTCCCCTGGGTTTGGATGAGCACACTACTTTGTGTGTGCCCTCTGAAGAAGTGAAATCTTTGTTTCTCCCAGTTTTGTCGAAGTCCTGCAATCAAATCCCAGTAGCCTTCAAAGTCTGATTCTCTAGGAATTCCTCCTCCTGTTGCCAGACCCTCAGGTTGGGAAGCCTGACCTGGGGCTCGGAACCTTCACTCCAGTGGGTGGAATTCTAGGGTATAAGTGTTCTCCAGTCTGTGAGTCACCCACTCAGCAGTTATGGGATTTGATTTTACTGTGATTGTTCTCCTCCTACCATCTCATTGTGGCTTCTCCTTTATCTTTGGATGTGGGGTATCATTTTGGTGAGTTCCAGTGTCTTCCTGTCTACAGCTGTCCAGCAGCTAGCTGTGATTCTGGTGTTCTCACAAGAGGAAGTGAGAGCATGTCCTTCTACTCTGCCATCTTGGTTCCAATCAGCATAGACATTTTAACAATATTAATTTTTACAATCTATGAGCATGGAATGTCTTTCATTTATTTGTGTATTCTTCAATTTCTTTCATTAATGTCTTACAGTTTTCATTATACAGGTCTTCAGTATACAGTGTTTCAGCAGGCTCCTAGATATGTGTGTTAAATTAGATGCCTGCCCCTCAGGCAGGTGCTTTAATGTAAGCAGGTGATCCTCCTCCACTTTAAGTCTGGGAATGATTGGCTGCCTCTGAGCTGGGCCACAGGCCAGGTGTGTGCACAAGTGATTTAAGAGTCATTTCTTAGATCACTACAGTGTTGTGGTTCTCAGGACACAGGCCCTGCTCTTTTACAAAATTAGATGTTTTGGGGGCTCATCTGTAAGGTGCAGGTATTAAAACCTGAGGTGCCAAATGTAGGATTTGAACATTCACTCCCCTTGGAAAAGCTCTCAGTTCTGAATTTTCCCCTGATCACTGTGCTGGGGTTACTGTGTTGAGGAGGTTGGGTGTGGTTTATGGCAATATTGTGTCCCAGCTTCTCCTACCATCTTCTATGTGGTTTTCTTCTGTCTGATGTGCAGTCATCACTCATCCAGGCTTTAGATTTCTTTTAAGAGGAAATTATTCTATATGGAGATTCTTTAAAGCTTACTTAATTGCCAGATTCTCTTCCCATTATTGGCTCTCACCCAGGCTGGCAAAGAACTGGAGGTTTATCCTCTGGAAAACTTCAAACAGAGATTCTAGGGACCACAGGAATCTGTGCACAGTTGAGGGTAGGGATAATGTACTAAAATACAAGGACACTAAAAGCAAAAATTACATCTGTAGGAAGGGGAATGGAAGTCTCCATTGAGGAACATTACCATCCTCAGAGAAAAGAAAAAAAATCACCTTATAGTGAAACCCATAGTAAACAACTCCCAGTCATATCCTCAATCTTCCAAAGATATTTTTATTGCCAAATTATTTAATATGAGCTGACAGCCAAAGATCATGTTGTCAGAAATTTGAAAAAAGTCTTCAACCTGAAAGACAGAAACCAATATAAACAAAAACAACAATGAAACTGGAGAAATCAGAGATTATGCAGGGAGTTTAAAAACTAGAATTTGAATGATTTTTGAAAATCATTAATATCTTCAGAAAGATAAAAGATAACTTTTCTTTCATGAAACTAGAAAAACATGCTATAAAAAGTATCTTTCTGGGATTCCCTGGTGGCGCAGTGGTTGAGAGTCAGCCTGCCGATGCAGGGGACGTGGGTTCGTGCCCCAGTCTGGGAGGATCCCACATGCCGTGGAGCGGCTGGGGCCGTGAGCCATGGCTGCTGGGCCTGCGCGTCTGGAGCCTGTGCTCCACAATGGGAGAGTCCACAGCAGTGAGAGGCCCACGTACTGCAAAAAAAAAAAAAAAAAAAGTATCTTTCAGAGAACAAGTAAATTTAAAATATGATAGTAAAAATTAAAACATCAATAGAAATCTTGGATGATAAAGTTAAGGATCTCTTCCAGAAAGTACGATAAAAAGACAAAAATATGTAAAATGGGAAAGGAAATATAAAGCAAAGGAATAGTCTGAATCCATATCCATGTAAGAGAATTAAAAAAAGAGAAAACAATAAAAATGGAATGGAAGAAATTATAAATAAATAATTAAAAAATAAATTTTTGAACTTGAAGAATATGTCTCTTTATTAAAACGGTTTTAAAATGACTGAACAAAGGATGAGAAAAGATCTTTCCAAGGCACATCATCTTGAAATTTCAAAATATTAGGGACAAAAAAAAAGGAAAGTTTTCAGAAAGAAAGGCAAAACATAGTGAAGCAATAGCAATGAGCAAGAAGAGGAATCAAAATTGAGTTGAAATTCTCAATAGCAAAGTCTCTGTTATACCGTCAGGAAATTATTTCCAATCTGGACATCCATAAACAACCAAATCATCAATCAAAACCTGAGAGTAGAACTTCTGCTCACAGTAATGAGAGAGTAGGTTATATTAGGCCAATCCTCCCAGTAAGAACAAGCAAAAAACCTGGCTAAGATACTTTTTCAAAATATGTGTGAAGGCATTAGAAAGCTATCAGGGTGGGGAGGACCTGAAAATTCAATAACCTGGTGGAAAAGGAAGTCCAAAGAGGGATGCCTGACGTCTGACTCTGTTTTCTCCTGAAACATTTCCTACATCTAAAGCAGTGCCCTGAGAGGCCGGAATACTGACTCTGCCATCCAAAGTGCCTAAAGTGAACTGTGTATTATTTAATTCACTGAACCATAAAATTAGATATGCACAGCCACAATCCATTACTAAATGCAAATGGTAAATGGGCCTGAACAGGTTTGGGTAAAAAATAAGACGGTATGTTGAGGACTGAAAGGGGTAGACAGATGGATGTCTTCTATTCGCCCCTCCAGATCCTCTTTCCACCATTTTCAACTTTTAAAATCTGGAATGGTCTGGCTCTCAGTTGGGTTTGGCCAACAGGAGGCACCAGCAGCAGATCAGAGGAGGGATGAGCTCTGAGGTTTTGTTGTTCCTCTGGCTCTCCCCTTGTTGGCCTGCTGGTTGACAATGACTATTTCTTTTCTGTAGGGCACCCTGCCTGGCTGGAGGCCCTCTCCTGTAGCTACTAAAAAAACAGTTCAATCCCCAGCTTCCAGACTCCTTTCTCTTTGACCTTCAGACTTAGGATGGTAAAGGATCTCACTGTTTCTAGCAAAATGATGCTTCTCTATTCTTACTAATTTCCCTTAATTCAGCTCATACCCTTGAAAATATTTCCTTTATTAAAATTTCTTCAATTACCTCATTTCACAGTGCCATCTGTTTCCTGTCAAGACCCTCTTGATATAATTTCTAATTTAAAATGCAAACTTTATCATAGTATTTAATTATCTCTTTCTGGACTCTGTTCTCTTCATTGATGTGCTTAAATGTTCTTGCACCAACAGCACACTGTTTTAATTAATCGAGCATTATAGTATAGTTTTATCTCTGGTAGGGCAAGCAGTTCTTACATGTTTTGGTTTCAGTATGCCCTTGCACTCTTAAAAATTATGGAGGAGTCCAAAGAGCTTTTGTTTATTAGAGACAAAGTACCAAATTTTCCCATACTAGAATTAAAATGAAGATATTTTAAAGTATTTTATAATTCATATAATAATAATAATAAATCTATCACATGTTAACATATTTTATGGAAAAATATTTATATGTTCTCCCCAAACTAATGAGAAGTACTTTATTATTTGAAATTGCTTCAAATATTTTTAATATCGGCTTAATAGAAAAGATCTGTATTAGCACATCTGCATTTACACTGAATTTGTTGTAGCATGTTGTTTTCTTTGAACTATATGAAGCAAATTTCACCTCATACATATCGGTAGTTGGAAAAGGAAGGAATATTTTAATAGTCTTTTCAGACAATTGTGGATATTTTTCTTTGATCATATATACAAGTTTGACAAACTAGTTTCTTAGAGATTATTTTTCATGTGGAATATGAAACCACATCAATGAACTTCTTACATTGAAAATTCATTGGTCTATCTCTCACTTGAAATGGATCTTGGTCTCAAATATGATTTTGTAATATCATGTATTGGTCATTTGGAAAATACTGATTTGTTAAGGTATGCAGATCTTCCAAATGTTGAGATAATTTATTAGACAATGTCAAAAAGAATCACATTAATCAATATCACTAAGGATGTCATCAGAAAAGTCTCAACTACTGGGAAGCTCTCAAGCTAATGGTGGCAGATACAAGTTCCTCAAAATTTTAATTTTCACTTGAAAATGCAAATTTTATTATTGACAACAAATAATGGCAACTGTTTTTCTTTAAAGTGACAGGCTCAATTTATTTATTTTTGAGAAAACATCTGCCAAATATTTCAAGTTTGAATAGTCAGAGTTTGTCTGTTTATCACTCTTTGAAGTAAAAATGGTGGCTAGTTCAGTCCACAATTCAAACAATTTCACAAATCCTGTTTCTCAAGAGTATTATTGTACTTCAATATGCAATAGAGGTACTTTAGTTGTACTTTCTATTTTTTCATACAGAATATTGAAAATGTATATTCTCAAAGGTCAAGATTTAATAACACTAGCAACATATACTTCTTCACCAAGGACATTCTAAGTAAAACTGTCTCTTTTTTTTTTTTTTTCACTGTGTATGTGTGGCAGTGAAAACGTAACTTCATGTACAGTTTTGTCTCCCTGTCTTGATTCGTGCAAAGGTGTCAGCAGTTTAACCACCACTGCTTCCACACCATCAGTATAAATAACAACACAAAAAATAGCAAATTATATCTTAGTATTGTTATGAAAAGAGTTTTGCTTTTGTGGACCCCTGAAAAAGATCTTAGGAAACCCCAGGGTCTACGGACCATAATTTGAGAAAAACTTTAATGGGATAACTATTCTGTGCTATGCTAGAGGTAATATATAGCATAACGTTAGAATCGGGAGATCTTAAAGTGATCTTAAAATTCTGACTTGACCACTTATTTTGGGCCTTCTGACCACTCCCACTCTATGAGTTACAATAATTCTGACTCTCTGGAATGCATGGAAGCAGATGCCCAATAAATTTGAGTTAATGAATATAAAAGGGCAAAAAGATGATATGTCTATATATTTAATTATAGAGTAATAGGGTCCAGTTATCTCAAAGTGAAGAAAAGTATACTTCCTTATATGAAGGTTTTTTTAGTCCTCCTCTCAACCTCAAGATATAATCATTTCCAGTATTTTCAAAGTATTGTGAATATGTTCCTATTTAAATAAATTTTTTTTGTTTTGTTTTGATTCATAATGTTTCTCTCTCCCCCTTAAGTTTAGCTCCTTGAAACCAGGAAAGATATTATTATTTGGTTTGTTTATTTGCTTTGTTTTGTTTTTTTGTTTGTTTTATTTATTCTATTTCCAAACACAGCCTGAGCTCTGACAAAGGGTGAGCATTCAGTAAATGGTGATTAAAATAATGATTGAATGGCAAAATCAAAGTTGACCCTGAAATCTTTTTTTTTTTGATTCATTTTACACACATTCTTTTTAGAATTAGGAAGGAGAATTAGGAATTAGGAAGGAGATATGGTAGATTTCTTTGTTTCTTAAAGACAAACTTAATTTGGTGATGGAATTATATACAATGGCATCTGTTCCCCTGAGTGCAGAACACCAACAATACATACTTAGGTATCTGAAAGAAGGTTATTTTTTGTTATTAGTTTCCTTTATCGCATTTTTAGACTTTTGCCAAAAAGTAATTAGACAACAGAGGATAGAGCCATGGAATCTTCCTGGAGAAAGATGATCAAATATCCAGTGAGGAAATGTTATCATTTCTTCTGGTTCTTATTTTGCATAAGAATAAAAAAGTTATATCTTTTCAAACAACATATAAGACGATTAAAGAGAAGAATCTGAAATTCTACTCTAAGATCAAAGAATAAGAAGTGTTCTATGTACTATTCTGATTCATCCTTTAGGGTCAGTTGGGCCACAATAAGAACAATAACAGTGATCCAGAAAGAGAAAATGTAGATCTTTAAGGCCCACGTGGAAGTGTTTCTACAGGAAGTTATGCTCAGTGGAGGTGGAGGTGGAGAGTCCCATTCTCATTACTATTGCAGTAAAAGAGCACAGGGTGACTATGCTGTAGGGCTTTTATTCTGCTTTCTCTTTTCTTTTCTTTTAGGAATAAAATATTTATAATCTTCAAGGGCAGGCTCATATCTAAATAAATAAGAAGGTAAATAAATAACTGCCTTTTTCTTGTAGCACATGATGAGTCCAACTGGGAAATGCCTCTCTTCAGTCAGCTGCCCTGTTCTTTGGGAGGCCTGATGCTGCAGAATATAATACATACCACTGCTACTCTAGCTCTTACCATTTTTGCAATCTTTTCAGGTAACATCAGTGTCTATCGATATTCATTCTTCCAGTTTAGAAAAAGTAGTTTAAAAACTCTAGTGATTTAAAGGACATAGTTATTCTTTTTCTTTTCTTTTCTATTTTCTTTTTTTTTTTTTGCATGGCCCATGTCACTGAATTTATAGGATTCAAATCGACATGTAATAACTTCTCCAGTTTGTGTCCTCTACATGTTCTTGAAATCTCATTCAATCAGGAAACACTTTCATATTTCAATCATATAAAACTTTTTTTTTTTCTTTTCTAAATGAGGGTAAGCTCTGAATTCTGGATGTAGGGTTAAAACATGAAGTGTAAACATGAGTTAAACTTTTCAAATGTCAGAAATGGAGGGACTTTAGAGATTGTTCAGTTCAATAACCAATTTGAAGATGAGAAAACTTTCTTTGAGAGGTGAACAATACCTACCATTATGGTCTATGTACTGGGAGCTAAAGATTGTGTTAAACACGGTGCATGTATTATCTCCTCTGATTCTAACACCTTTGTTACTGGAAGGGGGACCCCCTCCCAGGGCTGGAGAGTGGGCTCTTGTCTTAACACTTAGAAATGAAGTGTCTGAGACACATGTGCTGACAAAGCAAAAGACTTTATTGGGAAGGGGCACGCAGGCAGAGAGCAGCAGTGTAAGGGAACCCAGGAGAACTGCTCTGCCATGTGGCTCACAGTCTCAGGTTTTATGGTGATGGGGTTAATTTCTGGGTTGTCTCTGGCCAATCATCTTGCCTGTGCCCATATTTGGTCTGACCTAGGGTCCTTCTTGGTGGAGCATGCATCTCTCAGCCAAGATGGATTCTAGTATGAGCGTTTCTGGGAGGTTGGTAGGACATATTATGGGCTTGCATCTCCTGCCTCCTTTTGACCCTTCCCAAATTCTCCCAGTTAGTTTTCGGCAGCAGCACCATGTTCCTTATGGGGACCTTCTGTTGTGAGACAACTCAAGCAAGTGGTTATTGCTGTGCCTGGCCAAAGTGGGTGGTTTCAGTCAATGGTTCCCTAATACCTTTACAGACAGGTAAACCATCTCCAGCCTATAGAAGTGGAATCTAAGGCTCAAAGAGGCTAAATAATTCACCTATGTGTCATATCTAGTAAGAAAGAATCAGGGTGAAGACTTGAATCCAAGTTTTTCTGCTTGACATTCTAACTCAAGTCAGAGCTCCAAGGGCTTGTGCTGAGAAACTTCAGAAGGAGAAGGCCTTAGCTCAGTGGAGATAGTGTCTTTAAGGTTATCACCTAGTTTCTGGGAATTGGTAGATTTACGATGTCAGCTAGTGAGGTGATAATTGAATTTTTAGCTCAACTCAGAATGACTTGGAGAATGTAATTTATTTTTCAGTACCTACGGGAATTTTAAGGTTCTATATTGAGCAACAGCCCTAGCAGTTCTCTCTAACACGGTATAAACTGTATGGGTTGGGGGAATGTTGCTAAGGCATCTCCCATCCTAACAGTAATATCAGTGACATGTATTCCTCAGATTCATAGCCTCTGTCACGATTTGCTGTGTGATTTGGGCATATCATTTCAGCTTAATATCACTTTTCTCAACAGTAATTTGGTGACAATAAGAACTGCTTAACAACTTAATGGTATTGTTGTGAAGATTTAAAAGAATAATGTATATAAAAGAAAATTTTAAATGTGGTACAAATTTAAATATCATTGTGCTAAAAGTCACCAGGCTTTTGTTAAGCAGGTTTGACTAGTGAAGTCAGTTCATGCAGAAACCTGTAGTAGGTGCTGTAGATTAGCACACTAACCTCTTAATGTGGATAGGAATCACCTGAGGAGCCTGTTAAAATGTAGATTCAGATTAACTAGGTCTGAGTGGGGCTTAAAAGTTCCCATCTCTACAAAGCTCCTGGAGTATGCCAGTGCTGCTGGTCCACAGATACATTTTAATAGCCAGGGTCTAGATTACAAAATTTCAGTATTAATGTACCTTATGGAGTTGAAGTAACAGGTATTTTTAAATAAAATTCTAAAAATGTTGGGGTAATGAAAACTGAAACTGAAATTATTTAGAAAAAAGGATAGTTTTATTTAACTCCCTCATTTTTGTAAAAGAGGAAAATGGACACACACACACACACACACACACACACACACACATACACACAAAGGTAGAGTTCCTTTCTGAATGCCTTCCCCATCCCCTACTCCCCGTCTAGCTGGTGGAAGAGGCCAGGTCACCTGGCCTGAGGATGGTGCTTTCTCCACTGGGCTAGACTTCTACAACTGAACATCCTTCACACACTGCATCTAATTATCATGGACCTCCATGCATTTCTCAACTTTATGCAAAACTGTAAGGCAGTAGTGGAGGGTGATCCTTCTCAGTCTGTAAGGGCTCTAGGAAGCATACCATCCATCTTTAGATAGAAACTGCAAGCCCCAGCTCCTAATTTTCAGTCCAGACTTCATGCAGCATCACTAACACAGCTCTTTCTTTCAGTGAGATTACATTCCAGTTCAGGGTGACAAGTTCTGGCAGTAAGATAAGACAAGCTGCTTCTTTCAAATGATTCTTCAAATTATACCTCTATCTACACACAATTCTGAAATATCCTAAAATACAGAAAAGCTAAAAAGATGATATAACAAATATCTGTATTTCCATTTTCCCAAATTACCGACTGTTAACATTGTGCTACCTATGCTTTTTTTGCTTCATTCTTCTTTATTGGCTATGTGATCCATGTTAGATACTGTCCTGGGTACCTGGGATAATGCTGTGAAAAAGATGAACAAGGTCTCTGCTCATGAACCTGCATCTAAATGGGGAAAATGGAAATATAAACATTAAAAACAAAGGGAAAATATCAGAGTGTTATGTGCTATGCAGATAATTCAAGCAGTGACATGACAGGGAGAGACTGGGTGGTTATTAAAGACTGGGTGGTCAAGGATGGCAGCACTGCAGAGCTAATATTTAAACTAAGGTTTAAATGGAAGTTCAAGCATGTGGAGATATAGCAAAAGAAGCATTCTGAGCAAAGGGGAACACTCTGACAAAGGCTTTAGAGGGAAGCAAGCCTGCTGTTAAAAATAGAGAAAGAATGCTGGAATGTAGAAGACAATGCAGAATGGTAGAGAAAAGGTCAAAGAGCTGGGCAGGGGCCAGTTACTTTATGGTGAAGAGCTTGGTTTTTACTTTATATGAAGTCAGAAGCCATCGGAGGCGTTTAAGTAAGGAATTAACATCATTTATCATTTATCACTGAGAACATGATTACTTAGCTTGCTTTGTGCATAGAATGAATAATTGGAAGCTGGAACAGATAAGTTAGGGGTCTATGGAACAATTCAGGCAGAGACGACAGTAATCCGCAGAAAAGGGCACAGATACGAAATATGTTTGCATGTAGAGTTTTGTTGGAACTTGTTTATGGATTAGATGTTAGGAATGAGGGAAGGAAACATGTGAATGATTGTTCCTTTTATTGGGAGAGAAAATACTGGGCAAGCAACAGGTCTGGAGGAGGAAATCAAGAGTTTGTTTTTGGCCATGTTAATTTTGCAATACCTATTGGATGGATCAACCTGTTCCCTGGAGTTCTAGAAAGAGTCAAGGCTGGAGATCTGAGAGTCTTTAGAGTTTATATAATATTTAAAACCCTGGAATAGGCAGCTGTCTCCTGGAGAGAACATGTTGACAGAGAAGTGGGTCCTGGGCACACTAACATTTTGGAAGACAGACAGAGGAAGAGGAGCCGACAAATAAACTGAATGGTTGTGGCCAACAAGGTGGGAAGGAGTGTGCATTACTCAAGGGTCTGCAGAAAAACAGAAGAGTTTATATATTATTGTGTGTGTGTGTGAGATAGATAGAGAGAGAGAGAGCGAGAGAGAGAGAGAGAGACAGAAAGAGAGAATGTGGATGTGTGGAGGCTGGCAAGTCCAAAGCCAGCAGGTTGAAGACCCAAGGAAAGAGTTGATATTCCCGCTTGAGTCTGAAGGCAGTCTTTTGGCAGAATTTCCTCCTCCTTAGGAGAACCTCAGTCTTTTTTCTCAAGGCCTTCAACTAATTGGATAAGACCCACCTGCATTATGGAGAGTGACGTGCTTTACTCAAAATCTACTGATTTATGTATTAATCTCAAATCTACTGATTTATATATTAATTTCATCTAAAAATACCTTTGCAGCAACATGTAGACTTGTCTTACCAAATAAATATCAGGGCACCATGGCCTAGCCAAATTGACACGTAAAATTAACTATCACAGGATGTTACCATGGAAACCCAGAAAAGAATATGTTTAAAGAAGGAGAGGGTGACCAAATATGTTGACTACTGTCAATAAATTAAGTAGGATAAAAGATCTCACATTTAGGATTCGATGTCTAGGAAGTTATTATTGTCCTAGACAAGAATAGTATCTAAGTGATAGATACAGAAGCCCAATTGCAGTATGCTGAGAAGAAATAATATGCCTACAAATTTTTTTCTTTTTTTTCTCAATCTTTGAGAAATAATGAAAAATAAAGCCACTTTTTAACACATCCCATTCCCCTCTCTCCTCTCCATTTACAGAACATCTTCACTAAAGTTATAAAGTTGGAATCATGGAGATTATTTAGGCAGACTCCAAATCTCTTTTTCTAATGACAGAGCAAATGAAAATAAGCCATAGTTGTCTCAGCTATTTGAAATCTTGGCATCCTATGTATATATATATTTTTTCTGTAAACAGACAACTTCTTTTTAGAATGAATTAAGGTAGAAATAAAACATAGTGAAACTACAATTTATTATAGTACATTGATCAAGTGAAATATTATATAATTTATACTAAAAAGTTCATATAATGGAATTAATGAATAAAAGTTAAATACCTTTTCAAATCAAGTCACAGTCTTCCCACAAAACTCATTTCGCCATTGCATATCACCTACTAGATTTTGTACACACTCATGCTTTAAAAAGAAAATCACTGTTCTTAGGTCAAGGCGACTGAGTTCTGGTATGGGACCAGACACTATTTGTATGACCTTAGCAAGTAAGTCCCCATCTTTAGGGTTTGTTTTTTTACCCATAAAATAAATGATGAGGTTCAATTAACTGATCCCTAATGTTTCTGAAACTGTGACAAACTATGCTTCTATGCAGCTACAGAGCTAGGATTTTAAAAAAGGGAGACAGGTATAAGATTGAATAAGATCAAATTTTCTTTGTTTAAGTGTGACACAATAAATAATATCACAAGAAAGTTCTGCTGCTTTGTCATCAAAGGCATTAAATAATAAAACATATCAGATTAAAGTAATAAATCATGAGTTCCTAGAAAATATACTTGGGTAGAACTCTACCAATTTATTGAGAATAAAAATCAGCTGGAGAGCTTGTTTAAAATGAAGATTTTTGAGTTTCTTCCTCAAAGATTCTACTAGACTATGCTATGGCCAGGCTAAAGTTTAAGTACTTACATTTTTAATGTCTCAGGTTCCAATTGGTTTTGATGTGAATGAGTCCAAAGACAACATTTGAGAAACAATGAGTTAGAAAAAAAATCAAACTAAGGTTAAAAAAATTCATGTCCCTCTCATGTGGGGAAGAATTCCTCATTTGAGTAAGTTGAAATGCAGAGCAATATTTTTTTATTTTCCAATCATATTCTGTTTAGGTAAAAACTATTTGGTTCCCTAAGAAACTGCAAATGTATGGCATTTGTTTGGATGGGTTAACATGCTACATCAAATGATCTATGATATGGGCAAGCAACTAGGGCAAAGGATACACACAATATTCCAAGTGTAAAGAACTCTTTATTAGTATGGACAAGATATGATACCTGACTATAGAGACTTTCTCAGGATTAATGTCAATGAGTGAATATCTCCTTGTCCCAATTGATGGGAGTTTAGTCTAGTCTCTGTCACTAGTTATTCTACTTTGGGCGAGTTAATTATTATCTCTGGATTCAGTTATTTTAGTTGTGTTATGATGACTAAGATGGTTTCCTAATTTTATTTCTGTTTGAAAGACAGTTATCTTCTACTACTAACATGCAGTTGTTAAACAACTCCCAATAGGTTTTGAAGTACAATAAAGCTATTTCCTCTAAAACAATGGCCAAACTCATGGCCCTGGTCAATATAATATACCACACATGTTCATTAAAAATTTTTTTGAAATGTATCATATATGCAGAAGTATACATAAAACACATATGCCCAGTGCAAGATCTTAGAAGAACTCCATGTGTCCAGAAAAAAACACCCTTCCTACGCTTAGAGGTAAGCACTATCCTGGCTTCTATTATAATCATTTTCCTGTTTTTCTTTATAGGTTTTAATCATTTATACATACTTACCTAAAAAATATTGTTTAGTTTGTCAGTTATCAAGCTATATAAATGGAACAGTTATATATCCTTTTGATTCTTTTTTCTTTCACTCAATATTTTTTTGTGAGGCACATTCATATTGCTATGTGAGCTGCTTTCACAAAATGTCTTTGTTATGTAATATCCCACTGTATGAAAACATCATTATTTATCTATTCTACTGCTGGTGAACATTATGAACAGTAATGCTACTAATATTCTTTTATCCTCATGCAAGACTTTTATTGGAACATATTTCTAAAGAGTAGAAATATGTAATTATAAGGTATTCACATCTTTAACTTTATTAGATAATTCCAAATAGTTCCAAAGGGATTGTGCTAATTTATAATGCCTTTGCACTATCTCCTTGTCAACACTTAATTTTGTCGGATTTTTAGCTTCTTTTTGCCAATCTGATTAGTTTGTACTGGTATAATTTATTCTGCATTTATTGGCCTGATTGTTAATGCAGATGAGTACTGTTTTATGTATTTATACTACTTGGCAGTACATCAGCATGTTGTTCCCCTAATGTCAGTTTATCAGTAGTTTTTCATATATACTGGATACCCTGTGGTTTGTCTTCTCTTTATGGTGTCCTGACTAAAAGTTCGTTTTTATTTTTTTAACATCTTTATTGGAGTATAATTGCTTTACAATGTTGGTTTAGTTTCTGCTGAATAACAAAGTGAATCATCTATATGTATACATATATTCCCATATCCCCTCCCTCTTGAGCCTCTCTCCCACACTCCCTATCCCACCCCTCTGTGTGGTCAAAAAGCACACAGCTGATCTCCCTGCGCTATGCAGCTGCTTCCCACTAGCTATCTATTTTACATTTGGTAGTGTATATATGTCAATGCTACTCTCTCACTTTGTCGCAGCTTACCCTTCCCCCACTCCATGTCCTCAAGTCCATTCTTTACATCTGTGGCTTTATTACTGTCCTGCCACTAGTCTCATCAGAACCATTTTGTTTTAGACTCCATGTATATGCGTTAGCATACAGTATTTGTTTCTCTCTTTCTGACTTATTTCACTCTTTATGACAGACACTATGTCCATCCACCTCACTACAAATAACTGAATTTCACTTCTTTTTTTGGCGAATAATATTCCATTGTATATATGAGCCACATCTTCTTTAACCATTCATCTGTTGATGAACATTTAGCTTGTTTCATGTCCTGGCTATTGCAAATAGTGCTGCGATGAACATTGGGGTACATGTCTCTTTTTGAATTATGGTTTTCTCAGGGTATATGCCGAGTAGTGGGATTGCTGGGTCGTATGGTAGTTCTATTTTTAGTTTTTTAAGGAACCTCCATACTGTTCTCCATAATGGCTGTATCAATTTACATTCCCACCAACATTGCATGAAGGTTCCCTTTTCTCCACACCCTCTCCAGCATTTGTTGTTTTTAGATATTTAGATGAAGGCCATTCTGACCAGTGTGAGGTGATACTTCACTGTGGTTTCAATTTTCATTTTTCTAATGATTGGTGATGTTGAGCATCCTTTCATGTGTTTTTTGGCAATCTGTAAATGTTCTTTGGAGAAAGGTCTATTTAGGTCTTCTGCCCATTTTTGGATTGGGTTGTTTGTTTTTTTGATATTGAGCTGCTGTATGATCCTTTTACTGTGCTGTTGGATTCTGTTTGCTAGTATTTTGTTGAGGATTTTTGCATCTATGTTCATCAGTGATATTGGCCTATAGTTTTCTTTTTCTGTGACATCTTTGTCTGGTTTTTGTATTAGGGTAATGGTGTCCTCGTAGAATGAGTTTGGGAGTGTTCCTCCTTCTGCTATATTTTGGAAGAGTTTGAGAAGGATTGGTATTAACTCTTCTCTAAATCTTTGATAGAATTCACCTGTGAAGGCATCTGGTCCTGGGTATTTGTTTGTTGGAAGACTTTTTTTTTAAGTTCCAATCAAATTTTATTAATCTCACTAAAATTCAAATTCTATATAATTTTTATGGTTCACACAATAGGATGTATCTTTTGAATATGATTTTATTTTTTGTATACAGGAGGTTCTTATTAGTTATCCATTTTATACATATTAGTGTATATATGTCAATCCCAATCTCCCAATTCATCACAGCATAACCATACCCCCATGCTGCTTTGCCCCCTTGGTGCCCATATGTTTGTACTCTACATCTGTGTCCCAATTTCTACCATGCAAACCGGTTCATCTGGATCTTTTTTCTAGGTTCCACATATATGCATTAATATACAATATTTGTTTTTCTCTTTCTGACTTACTTCACTCTGTATGACTTACTGAGACTGACTTACTTCAGTCTCTAGATCGATCCACGTCTCAACAAGTTACCCAATTTTGTTCCTTTTAATGGCTGAGTAATATTCCATTGTATATATGTACAATATCTTCTTTATCCATTTGTTTGTCGATGGGCACATAGGTTGCTTCCATGACCTGGCTATTTTAGATATTTAGATGCAGGTCATTCTGACTGGTGTGAGGTGATACCTCACTGTGGTTTCAATTTGCATTCTCTAATGATTAGTGATGTTGAGCATCCTTTCATGTGTTTTTTGGCAATCTGTAAATGTTCTTTGGAGAAAGGTCTATTTAGATCTTCTGCCCATTTTTGGATTGGGTTGTTTGTTTTTTTGATATTGAGCTGCATGTGCTGTTTATATGTTTTGGAGATTAATCCTTTGCCTGTTGATTCGTTTGCATATATTTTCTCCCATTCTGAGGGTTGTCTTTTTGTCTTGTTTGTAGTTTCCTTTGCTTTGAAAAAGTTTTTAAGTTTCATTAATTCCCATTTGCTTATTTTTGTTTTTATTCCCATTACTCTAGGAGGTGGATCAAAAGGCATCTTGCTGTGATTTATGTCAAAGAGTGTTCTTCCTATGTTTTCCTCTAAGAGTTTTATAGTGTCCGGTCTTACATTTAAGTCTCTAATCCATTTTGAGTTTATTTTTGTGTATGGTGTTAGGAAGTGTTCTAATCTCATTCTTTTACATGTAGCTGTCAGGTTCTCCCAGCACCATTTATTCGAGAGACCCTCTTTTCTCCATTGTATATCCTTGCCTCCTTTTTCATAGATTAGTTGACCATAGTTGTGTGGGTTTATCTCTGGGCTGTCTATCCTGTTCCATTGATCTATATCTCTGTTTTTGTGCCAGTACCATATTGTCTTGATTACTGTCTGAAGTTAGGGAGTCTGATTCCTCCAGCTCCGTTTTTTTTCCTCAGGGCTGCTTTGGCTATTTGGTGTCTTTTGTGTCTCCATACAAATTTAACATTTTTTGTTCTAGTTCTGTAAAAAATGTCATTGGCCATTTGATAGGGATTGCATTGAATTGGTAGATTGCTTTGGGTAGTACAGTCATTTTCACAATGTTAACTCTTCCAATCCAAGAACATGGTATATCTCTCCATCTGTTTGTATCATCTTTAATTTCCTTCATCAGTGTCTTATAGTTTTTCCCTACAGGTCTTTTGTCTCCCTAAGTAGGTTTATTCCTAGGTATTTTATTCTTTTTGTTGCAGTGGTAAAGGGGAATGTTTCCTTTATTTCTCTTTCAGATATTTTGTCATTAGTGTATAGGAATGCAAGAGATTTCTGTACATTAATTTTGTATCCTGCAACTTTACCAAATTCATTGATTAGTTCTAGTAGTTTTCTGGTAGTGCCTTTAGGATTCTCTATGTATAGTATCATGTCATCTGCAAACAGTGACAGTTTTACTTCTTCTTTTCCAATATGTATTCTTTTCATTTCTTTTTCTTCTCTGATTGCCGTAGCTAGGACTTCCAATACTATGCTGAATAATAGTGGTGAGAGTGGACATCCTTGTCTTGTTCCTGATCTTACAGGAAATGGTTTCCATTTTTCACCATTGAGAATGATGCTTGCTGTGGGTTTGTTGTATATCGCCTTTATTATGTTGAGGTAGGTTCCCTCTCTGCCCACTTTCTGGAGAGTTTTTATCATAAATGGGTGTTGAATTTTGTCAAAAGCTTTTTCTGCATCTATTGAGATGATCATATGGTTTTTCTTCTTCAGTTTGTTAATATGGTGTATCACATTGATTTATTTGCATATACTGAAGAATTCTTGCATCCCTGGGATAAATCCCACTTGATCATGGTGTATGATCCTTTTAATGTGTTGTTGGATTCTGTTTGCTAGTATTTTGTTGAGGATTTTTGCATGTTTATTCATCAGTGATATTGGTCTGTAATTTTCTTTTTTTGTAGTATCTTTGTCTGGTTTTGGTATCAGGGTGATTGTGGCCTCATAGAATGAGTTTGGGAGTGTTCCTTCCTCTGCAAGTTTTTGGAGGAGTTTGAGAAGGATGAGTGTTAACTCTTCTCTAAATGTTTGATAGAATTCACCTGTGAAGCTATCTGGTCCCAGACTTTAGTTTATTGGAAGATTTTTTTTTTAATTAATTAATTTATTTTGGCTGTGTTGGGTCTCCATTGCTGCGCACGGGCTTTCTCTAGTTGTGGCGAGTGGGGGCTACTCTTCATTGTGGTGCGTGGGCTTCTCATTGCAGTGATTTCTCTTGTTGCAGAGCATGGGCTCTAGGTGTGCAGGCTTCCGTAGTTGTGGCACATGGGCTTCAGTAGTTGTGGCTCACAGGCTCTAGAGCACAGGATCAGTAGTTGTGGTGCATGGGCTTAGTTGCTCTGTGGCATGTGGGATCTTCCCAGACCAGGGATCGAACCCACGTCCCCCTGCATTGGCAGACGGATTTTTAACCACTGCACCACCAGGGAAGCCTTATTGGAAGATTTTTAATCACAGTTTCAATTTCATTCCTTGTGATTGATCTGTTCATATTTTCTATTTCTTCCTGGTTCAGTCTTGGAAGGTTATATCTTTCTAAGAATTTGTCCATTTTTTCCACGTTGTCCATTTTATTGGCATAGAGTTGCTTGTAGTAGTCTCTTAGGATGCTTTGTACTTCTGCAGTGTCTGTTGTAACTTCTCCTTTTTCATTTCTAATTTTCTTGATTTGAGTCCTTTCCCTCTTTTTCTTGATGAGTCTGGCTAATGGTTTATCAATTTTGTTTATCTTCTCAAAGAACCAGCTTTTAGTTTTATTGATCCTTGCTATTGTTTTCTTTGTTTCTATTTCATTTATTTCTGCTCTGATCTTTATGATTTCTTTCCTTCTAATAATTTTTTGTTTTGTTTTTTCTTCTTTTCTAGTTACTTTAGGTGTAACGTTAGATTGTTTATTTGAGATTTTTCTTGTTTCGTGAGGTAGGATTTTATTGCTCTAACCTTCCCTCTTAGAACTGCTTTTGCTCCATCCCATAGGTTTTGGGTCGTCTTGATTTCACTGCCATTTTTTTCTAGGTTTTTAAAATTTCTCTTTGATTTCTTCAGTGATCTCTTGGTTATTTAGTAGCGTGTTGTTTAGCCTCCATGTGTTTGTATTTTTTATGGATTTTCTCATGTAATTGATATCTAGTCTCATAGCATTGTGGTTGGAAAAGATACTTGATATGATTTCCATTTTCTTAAATTTGTCAAGGCTTTTGTGACCCAAGATATGATCTATCCTGGAGAATGTTTCATGTGCACTTGAAAGGAAATTGTATTCCAGTACTTTTGGATGGAATGTCCTACAAATATCAATTAAGTCCATCTGGCCTAATGTGTCATTTAAAGCTTGTGTTTCCTTATTTATTTTCACTTTGGATGATCTGTCCACTGGTGTAATGGGGTGTTAAAATACACTACTATTATTTTGTTACTGTCAATTTCCCATTTTATGGCTGTTAGCGTTTGCTTTATGTCTTGAGGTGCTCCTCTGTTGTATGCATACATATGTACAATTGTCATATCTTCTTGGATTGATCCCTTAATCATTATGTAGTGTACTTCTTTGTCTCTTGTAATAGTCTTTTTTAAAAATTCTATTTTATCTGATATGAGTACTGCTGCTCCAGGTTTATTTTGATTTCCATTTGTATGGAATATCTTTTTCCATCCCCTCACTTTCAGTCTGTATGTGTCCCTAGGTATGAAGTGGGTCTCTTGTAACCAGCATATACACGGGTCTTGTTTTTTTTTTTTTTTTTGTGGTATGCAGGCCTCTCACTGTTGTGGCCTCTCCCATTGCGGAGCACAGGTTCTGGACATGCAGGCTCAGCAGGCATGGCTCATGGGTCCAGCTGCTCCGCGGCATGTGGGATCTCCCCGGACCGGGGCACAAACCCGTGTCCTGTGCATTGGCAGGTGGACTCTCAACCATTGCGCCACCAGGGAAGCCCACGGGTCTTGTTTTTGTATCCATTCAGCCAGTCTATGTCTTTTGGTGGGAGCTTTTAGTCTATTTACATTAAAGGTAATTTTCTTTATGTATCTTCCCATTAACATTGTTAAAATTGTTTTGTGTTTGTTTTTGTATTTCTTTTCCTTCTCTTGTGTTTCCTGCCTAGAGAAGTTCCTTTATCATTTGTTGTAAAGCTGGTTTTGTGGTGCTCAATTCTCTTAATTTTGCTTGTATGTAAAGGTTTTAATTTCTCCTTCAAATCTGAATGATATCATTGCTGGATAGAGTAATCTTGGTTGTAGTGTCTTCCTTTTCATCACTTTAAATATGTCATGCCACTCTCTTCTGGCTTGCAGTGTTTCTGCTGAAAGTTCAGCTGTTAACCTTATGGGGACTCCCTTGTATGTTATTCATTGGTTTTCCCTTGCTGCTTTAAATTTTTTTTTTTTGCATTTAATTTTCATTAATTTGATTAATATGTGTCTTGGCCTGTTTCTACTTGGGTTTATCCTGTATGGGACTCTTTGCATTTCCTGGATTTGAGAGACTATTTCCTTTCTCATGTTAAGGAAGTTTTCGACTATAGTCTCTTCAAATATTTTCTCAGACCCTTTCTTTTTCTATTCTTCTTCTGAGGTCCCTATGATTAGAATGTTGGTGTGTTTAATGTTGTCCCAGAGTTCCCTGAAACTGCCCTCAAATCTCTTCCTTCTTTTTTCTTTATTCTGCTCTGCTGTAGTTATTTCCACTATTCTATCTTTCAGGTCACTTATCCGTTCTTCTGCCTCACTTATTCTACTACTGATTCCTTCTAGAGTGTTTTAAATTTCATTTATTGTGTCGTTCATCGTTTGTTTGGTCTTTTGTTCTTCAAAGTCCTTGTTAACACTTTCTCGTATTTTCTCCATTCTATTTTTGAAATTTTGGATCATGTTTACTATCATTATTCTGAATTCTTTTTCAGGTAGACTGCCTATTTCCTCTTCTTTTGTTTGGTCTGGTGGATTTTTGCCTTGCTCCTTCATCTGCTGCATATTTCTCTGTCTTCCCATTTTTTTAAACTTACTGTGTTTATGGTCTCCTTTTCGCAGACTGCAGGTTCTTAGTTCCCCTTATTTTTGGTGTGTGCCTCCAGTGAATGAGGTTGGTTCAGTGGCTTGTGTAGGCTTCCTTGTGGGGGCTGGGCTGGTGCCTGTGTACTGGTGCATGGGGCTGCATCATATCCCTCTGCCACACAGGGCCATGTCCAGTAGTGTGTTTTGGGGTGTCAGTGAACTTAGTATGAATTTAGGCAGCCTGTCTGCTAATGAGTGTGGTTGTGTTCCTGTCTTGCTAGTTGTTTGGCATGGGGTGTCCAACACTTTAGGTTGCTGGCTGTTGGGTGGAGCTGGGTCTTAGTGTTGAGAGGGGGATCTCGGGGAGCGTTCATGCCGATTATTAATACATGGGGCTGGGAAGTCTCTTTTGGTCCAATTTCCTGGACTCAGCTCTCCTACATTGGAGGCTCAGGCCCAACACCAGGCCAGAGCTCCAAGACCCTGCCAGCACCTGGCACAGAAGAAAAGGAAGAAAAAAAAAAAAAGGACAGAGCGCTAAAATAAATGGTAAAAGCAAAATTAAACAGACAAAATCACACAAAGAAACATACACACACACACTCACAAAAAGAAAAGAAAGAAAATGAACAGACAGAATCCCAAGACAAATTGTAAAACAAAACTAAACAGACAAAATCACACAAGGAAACATACACACACACACACTCACAGAAAGAGAGAGAGAAAAAAGGAAGAGACCAACCAAACCAATAAACAAACCTACAAATGCAAACAAACACTAAAGTCTAAACTAAGATAAACATAAAAACAAAAACAAATCAAAGGCAGAAAGGAAACCCCAATTCTACAGTTGCCCCCAAAGTCCACCACCTCAATTTTGGGAACACTTGTCTATTCAGGTATTCCACAGATGCAGGGTTTACCAAGCCAATTTCAGGGATTTAATCCACTGCTCCTGAGGCTGCATGCAGAAATTCCCTTTCTCTTCTTTGCCCACACAGCTCCCAGGGTTCTGCATTGCTTTTGGCCCCATCTCTGTGTAGGCTGCCCTCAGATGTCTGTTAACCACCCAGATAGGAAAGGGTTTAGGTAGCGGCTGATTAAGGCTCTTTTGTTCACTCAAGCAAGGGAGAGGAGGATGCGGCAGTCACAGTTGGGATGCGTGGGCAGTGTGTGTGGCGGCAGAGGTCGGTGTGAAGTTACAACAGCCTGAGGCATGCCATATGTTCTCCCAGGGAAGTTCGCCCTTGATCATGGGACCCTGGCAGTGGTGTGCTGCACAGGCTCCCGGGAGAGTGGGAGTAGTGACCTGTACTCGCACACAGGACCCTTAGTGACAGTGGCGGCAGCAGTAGTGGTCTGTGCCCGTCTCTGGGGTCCAAGATGATAGCCGTAGCTCTCACCTGTCTCTGGGCCTCACTTAGGCAGTGCTCTGCCATCTGTGGGCATATGGAGCAGGAAGCCCCCCTCCTCTTGAATCCCGAAATAATGGTCTCTTGCCTGTCCAGCAGGTCTAGACATTTTCCCAGACTCCCTCCCATCTAGGTGTGGTACACTAACCCCCTTCAGGCTGCCTTCATGCAGCCAATCCCAGTCCTCTCCCTGGGGTCTGACCTCTGATGCCAGAGCCTCAGCTCCCAGCCCCCACCTGCCCCAGCGGGTGAGCAGATACGCCTCCTTGGCTGATGAGTGCTGGTTGGCACCGATACTCTGTGCGTAAATTTCTCCACTTTGCCCTCTGCACCCCTGTTGCTGCGCTCTCCTCCATGGCTCTGAAGCTTCCTCTACCACCCACTTCCCATCCCTACCAGTGAAGGGGCTTTCTAGTGTGTGAAAACTTTTCCTCTTTCACAGGTCCCTCCCCGAGGTACAGGTCTTGTCCTTATTCCTTTGTTTGTTTTTTTTCTTTTGCCCTACCTAGGTCTGTGGGGATTTTCTTGCCATTTTGGAAGTCTGAGGTCTTCTGCCAATGTTCAGTAGGTGTTCTGTAGGAGTTGTTCCACATGTAGATGTATTTTTGATGTATTTGTGGGGAGGGAGGTGATCTCCACGTTTTACTCCACTGTCAACTTGAAGGTCTGCCTGACTAGATGTTCTTAATTTCAGGGGAACAAATTTATCATCTCTCCCTTTATGATTACTGTATTTTTTTGTCCTTTCCTACTCTGAGGTCATTACAATATTTTCTAAAACTCTAAAAATTTACCTTTCCTTTATTAACTAATTTTTATATAGGAGATAGAAGTTGAAATTTATTTTTAATTTTTTAAAATTAAGCTAAAATTTATTCACAGTAAAACAAAAATATTACTTGTACAATTCAATACATTTTGAGAAATGTAACCAACACACCAAACAAGATGTTATAACATTTCCCTTATCCTGGAAATGTTCTTGTCCCCTCTAGGCAACCACCATCCCCACAGGCTTCTTTTACTCAATGTATTTTAACTTACCCTTGCCTCACCTCTTCATTCCTTCCTGTAGATCAGAGTTTCCATCTAGTATCATTTCTGCTCAGCCTCAGGACTTTCTTTTAGCATCTCTTATACTATAGGCTAATGGCAATAAATTCTCACAGCTTTATTTCATTAAAATGTCTGTATTTTGCCCTCATTTTTGAAGGTCATTTTTCCTGGATATAGAATTCTGGGTTGGCAGTTGTTTTCATTAAATATTTTTACTGATGATGTTAAATTTTACCTAGTCCTATACTCCTGGAAAACAGTGGTAAAGAATCTCCCCAGTGTTCTATGTTCAGGAAGATGGCTTACTACACAGAACACTCTTTCTCATGTGACCTATGTAAGACTCATGAATATCCCCCTTTTACCTATGTTAATGACAGTCATGGATCCTCCAAATTCCTGCTTTCTGCTTCATGAATGATTAACTAAACTGTTTGTCCCCACTGATCAATCATAACAAAATGCTTGTTAACTAAACTTGGGTAAGATTCTCTCATTCCCCCACGTCCCTGTACCAACATATAGTCTCTTCTTAAGAGCTTGGGAAACAGGCTGGCTTCAGGGTAGATCATTATCTGATCATACCACTCTTCCATACCAAGGCCCTACACCCTGTTCTTTCTAGCCTGTTTACTCCTCTCTATAAAAGATAAATCCTTTTTACCTAACCTTTGAGATGCTTGCAGATCTTATGGTCAAAGTATTCTCTCTATTGCAATAGTCTCTCCCTCCTCTCCTTGCAATAATCATTTTGAATAAAGTGTCTCCCTACTAAGTCCATATTCGTTTTTTACTTGACACTGTGTAACAAACAACTGTGAAACTTAATACCTTTTAAAAGAAAATCATTTTATTATATTTCATGATTTTGTGGGTTGACTGGAATCATCTGGGTGGTTCTTCTGCTCCATGTGAAGTCAGAGATACACTAGTCTGGGCAGGCAAATGGGTTGAAAAATCCAAGATAACTCACTTTCATGGCTGGCTGTTGTTGTTGGCTTTGTGCTGGGAGCTCAGCTGGGGCTGCTGACTGGAGTGTTTACACATGACCTCCATTTCAGCTTGGGCTTTTCACTGCATGGCAGCTGGGTTCTGAAGGGGAGCAAATGTTCCAGGAAAAGGAGGCACAACCTGCCAATCCTCTTAAAGGCTAGACCCAGAACTGGCACAGTGTCACATCAGGCATATTGTATTGGCTAAGCAGGCACAGAGCCAGCACCCCTTCAAGGGTAATTGAAATAAACCCCATCTCTCCTTGAAGGGAGTGATAAAGATATGGCCATCTTCCATCCAACATACTTTCAACTAATTTAAAATATCTTTTCATTGTTTTCTGACCTCCATTGTTTATGATGAGAAACCAGACATCACGATTATCGTTGTTCCTCTGTATGTATTTGTTTGCCCTCCCCCATGCCGTTTCTTTCAAGACTTTATCTTTCATTTTCAGCAATCTGACTATAACGTGCCTGGATGTGGTTTTCTTTATATTTATCCTGCTTGGGCTTCACTGAGCTTCTGGGATTGTAGGTTCCTGGTTTTCACCAATTTGGAAGGTTTTTCAGTCATTATTTCGATTTTTTTCTCCTTTTTTCTCCTATACTCACATACTACTTGATTTGATGGAGAAGGGAAAGCCTCAGGCCTTATTCATGGATTTAGGAGCACGGTAGTTGGTGTGGGTTGAAAATGGACTGCACTGCAGTGCAGCCTGACTAAGGCTGCACTGCAGTGCTGAAAGGTGATGATGAGGGAGGGGAATCTTCCCAGTGGGCAGAGCTTCAAGAAATGGGCTTAAGCATCAATTAATTTAGAGAAAAGTGGACTGAAGAAAGTATATGCATGGACTCCCTGGCAATGGTAAATGGCTTGATTGGTTACGCAGGGGCTTAGAGGAACATGATTAGAAATTCAGAGATGGAGAAGTCTGGGGAAGAAGCATGTGTATAAACCTATGGAAATGGGCCCAACCTGAATCTGTTTGTCTCATGTAAATACCTATTAGAGAAGATGCACTTTGGGCATGGCATCAAACAATCAGCTGGATATTAGTCACCCAATGATTGCACAGTGAGTCCATGAATGGAGTAGCTATGTTTTCTAGACTATAGTTTATTCATGGGCTAAACAGCTTGAGTTCCCTCTCAGAGACTGATCGAGCTGATTGAGTCTGAGCTCATAGTATCATACCATCCATTGAAGAGACATTAAACAGCCATTTGGTTTCAATCTGATTGCAATGAAACACTTCCAAACTGGAGGTGACAGCAATTTATCCTTACCAAAATGGATGCATAGTCTGGGGTTAAGTTATTTATTCCTATCTGCAATGCCTTAACCTACTATTTGAGGACTCAGACAATGTCTGTTTTACTGGCATAGGATCTCACATAATACCTCTATGGGCAATTGACCTGCTTAATAACAAAGAAGGGATAGTAGTGGGCATATGGCCATGTCATTCACTAGTCCTGCCATACACTTTAGCACGCTGAAGCTTCCAAGCCTGACAGAAAATTGGAAAAACTCTTAAATGCACACTTACATGCTTAAATGCAACACCTTGTGGGGTTGGAGTGCTGTTCTCTAAGATGTGGTATTTGAGTCAACAGCCGCTGTGTGCTGTTGTGCTCTGAGAGGTAGAGAATTCAAGGGCTGGTAGTAGGAGTGATCCCTCTCATTACCACTTTCAGGGACCTTTTGAGAACAGGGTCCAACTGTGCACCCTTTCTTCACTGGTGTTAACCAAGAATGCTAACAACAGAGACCTGGTTGAGGCAAACAATGTGTTTACTTGATGTTTGTTAGGTTTGCAGCCCAGGAGACACAGATCCAAGAAGCACTTGAATTGTGCTCTGCTGGACTAAAAAATGGGGGAGGTTTGTAAAGGCAAAAAAATGCAAGAATTAGGTTTGTCAAGAATTAGGATTGGAGCTGGCAAGAAGTAAGGGTGCTTGTTAAGAAAGGATCAGCTGGGGTCGGAAATAATTACGTAGTTGAAAATGGTGGGGGCAAGGACTTGGAGACTACAAGGTTGCAGCTGGCAGCTGTTAGCAGATATTGTTTTGAAAAAGGCCTGGTGGTGTCCTTGAGTTTGATACAGTTCAGAGAAAATTCAAGTTCTCGGTAATTTTGGAATGTGTCTGAAACCGTATCCACAATGGCCACTCAGCTTCATTTTGGATGCCTGAACCACAGTTACTCCATTTTTATTTTATTTTTTTTTGGTACGCGGGCCTCCTACTGTTGTGGCCTCTCCCGTTGTGGAGCACAGGCTCCGGACGCGCAGGCTCAGCGGCCATGGCTCACGGGTCCAGCTGCTCCGCGGCATGTGAGATCTTTCCAGACCGGGGCACGAACTTGTGTCCCCTGCATCAGCAGGTGGACTCTCAACCACTGCGCCACCAGGGAGGCCCTTTATTCTACTTCTGATCCTTCAGTTCGAGTCCACTGTTGCTAATTACTCTGTTTCAATTACTCTTGCATTAGAGTTTATACTAATTTCATAAGGATTTATGGATTTATTTCATCCTTTGTGAATGAAAAATGGACTTTTCTGCAAGAACGCTGGAGAACTACTGCACCCCTCCTGCCTATTCTCCTATTGGTACACCTGTGTTCTGGTCAGGCCCCTGTCTTCCATTTCACACGTTGGGCTTTTCTAATAAGGTACTGATCTTGATTGGCAATGGGTGTGGGCTCCTATTTGATGCATTGTCATGGATTTAAACATAGTTATTAGCTCTGTATGTCTTGGGTAGATAAAGAAAAACCTCTCAATCCCATAGCCATTGCCAAAAAGCAGGAGGATCTGTAGCACTAGAATTGCATGACTGATTTTTCAATTGCATTAGTTTCTCCTGCTTTAAATCTGTTTCAGAGGTACAAGAAAACCTTACCAAAATTTATGTCTCACATGTTTATTAGTTTGCTAGAGCTGCCATAACAGCTCTACAGCCACAGAATGGGTAGTTTAAACAACAGAAATTTGTTTTCTCACAGTTCTGGAGGCTAGAATTCTAAGATCAAGGTTTCGTTTGGAAGATTTGGTTTTTCCTGAGGCTTCTTTTCTTGGCTTGTAGATGACCACCTTCTTGCTTTGTCCTCACATGACCTTTTCTCTGTGTGCATGCATCCCCCGTATCTCCATCACTTCTTATAAGGATACCAGCTTTACTGGATTATGGCCCACCCATATGACCCTGTTTAACCTTATTTATCCCTATAAAAACCCTGTCTCCAAATACAGTGACATTCTACAGTTTTGGAGGTTTATAAGTTCAACATATGAATTTTGGAGGACACAGTTCAGCCTATAACACCACGGCCAGTGAAAATATCATAATGCTCTATTTAAAGGAGCCAATATGTGTAAGGTGTTCAGAACAGTTCCCAGCACATAATTAGGGCTCAGTCATTACTGGTGGTGAGAGTTACTGTTACTGTTCATGTTGTGGCAGTGATTATTTTTATTAATTATTACTAGTATTTAGCAGACTAAGGCCATACAAATATCAACCTAAGGTAAAACTCTTTTTTACAACCATGTGTTGTTAGCCTCCAAGCACTAGTTGTCTTATTTGAGGTGCTATTTAATATTACAAAACCCAAGCCAGTGGAAGGATTTGGACAGAGTAGAAGAGGCAGTTTGGAAAAAGTGAAGGCTTTGGAATAAGAAGACCCGTGTTCAAACTCCAACTCTGCAAAGCATTGGCAGAGTCACTTGAAGCAAATCCTTTAACTTCCCTACCTCTCATTCTCTGCATCTAAAAAACAAAATAACTAGTTTGTATTTGTATTGCAAAGATCAAGGAAGATAACATAGTTGGAATTTTGGAAGGGCAATAATTTTATGTGTCACCTTGCTTGGGTTAAGGAGCGCCTGCATAGCTGGTAAAGCATTATTTCTGGGTGTGTCTGTGAGGGTGTTTTAGGAAGAGATTAGTATTTGTATCAGTAGACTTAGTAAAGAAGATCACCCTCACCAATAGGGGTGGGCATCACCTAATCTGTTAGGGTCTGAATAGAACAAAAAGGTGGAGGAAAGGTGAACTTGCTCTTTGCTTGAGCTGGGACATCCATTTTCACCTGGCCTCAGACATCAGTGCTCTTGGTTTAGACTTGGACTGGGACTTACACCATTGGTTCTCACACCTTAGGGTTTGGACTGGAGCTGCACCACTGGATTTCCTGGGCCTCCAGCTTGCAGATGGCAGATTATGGGACTTCTCAGGCTCCATAATTGTGTGAACCAATCCCTCATAATAAATCTCTTTCTGTTTATCTCTATATATCCTATTGATTCTGTTTCTCTGGAGAACCCTGACTAGCAAAACAGCTTTGTCCTGAACCATAATTCTAACCATTGTTCAGTGCTAAAAGCAATGCAGATGTCAGATGAACACCCATTTTACCAAAAATAGAAAAAAACTACAATTGTGAAAAAATTGGCATCACCATCTTGACTCTTTTAGACATTGTAATTAGGAAGCAAGAGACTTTTCACTTATATTGTGTTTATAGACACTTTTCCCTGAAGGGAAAATGCTTTAATCATAAGGAAGGTAAACATGAAAGAGTGAAACAAACTCCATAAATGCTTAGACCTGGGAGGGATGATAGAGGTTGTCTAATTCTACTATCTTATTTTTGCAGACGAAGGCAGTGAGGCCACAAAAAAGGAAGAAATTTGTCCAAGGTCACACAGTGAATATGTGGCAGAATTGAGTCTGAAGTCCATTTTTCCTGGCTTTAAATCTACTGCTCTTTCTATAGAGTCACACTGTTTCTCTCTAGCTTTCACCAGTTACAGGCCTGAATATAATGGCCAAGAAGATACTTCTGTTAGGATAATGTGCTTTATCTGTATACTGAATTTGTAATCTGTGACTTTGTGCAATTTGAGGTTTCACTGATCTGTCACGGTAGCATGTGGGTACCTTTCCTATAAGAGTGAAGTGTAGATGACCTTTAGGCATTTGGTAGCATGGATTCACTTCCTCGACATGACAGCTCATCTGATGCTGGATCTAAGGGAAAGGGAAGCAGGGACCCAAGGAAGGGTTTTAAAGCCTTGAGACAAAGATTGATCATGGCTTGCATGGATTGCTATATTCATAAGAGTGGGGATGGATGTCTGAATATATAGGAGGTCTTCATTTCTAGGTAGCTGGGACTCAATACAGGGACCCTTGATTCAAACAGGGAGTTAGGAAAAGAGGTGGCAGGGTCTCTGATAGAAGCTTCAAGAAGTTTTAAATTTGACGTGAGCCCACATCCAGTGTTTTTTTATAGGTATCCCTGGGCTCCTTGTTAAAATGGAGAGACAGCTAAATATCTTTTTGCTTGAGAATTACTGTGAAGGTTCTTTTGATGTTTCTAGGCACTTGCTATCCAGAGTTATAGACACTGAATATTTTATAAGATAGACACAGATATTAATAGCATTTGGGAGGCTTTCATAATATGCACTTTTAGCAAAAAGTATTATTTTCCATGTCTCACTATTGTTTGCAGATTTTCTTATTTTATATGTATATTGAAAACAGAAAAAAATGAATGGCATCCAACAGAAACTATCTTATCTATGGAGCACTAGGACTTTTGTACTTATTTTCTCTTCCTCTTAAGCACACGCCTTTGAAGTACAAAAGGCCAGAGAGCCTAAAGAACAAAGGAATGATGTCAGTAACTAAGGATGGATAATGTCCTGTTAGAACCAACCCATGGCTCCTGATGCTTACTTAAATTGGCAAACATTAAATGGAAAGTTCTGTAACTTTAATGGGCATTAGAATTGCCTGGGACTTTATAAAATGCTGATTTCAAAGTTCCTTCTCAAGAGAGCCTGGATAGCATCCCTTGGATTGAGCTCAGAAATCTGCATTTTGTTTCATTTCATTTTTTCTACTTAAAACTTTTAAAATTATATCTATTATGATTTTAAAGAAAAGTATGAATAAGAACCAAGGGTACCAGAATTATTTTTTTTACATTTTAATTTTAATTATTTATTTAATTTTTGGCTGTGTTGGGTCTTTGTTGCTGTGTGTGGGCTTTCTCAAGCTGTGGCGAGCGGGGGCTGATCTTCCTTGCAGTGCATGGTCTTCTCATTGCCGTGGCTTCTCTTGTTGTGGAGCACAGGCTCTAGGCATGCAGGCTTCAATAGTTGCAGCGCATGGGCTCAGTAGTTGTGGTGCATGGTCTTAGTTGCTCCGGGGCATGTGGGATCTTCCCAGACCAGGGATCAAACCCGTGTCCCCTGCATTGGCAGGTAGGTTCTTAACCACTGCACCAGCAGGGAAGTCTTTAACATTTTTATTGAAGTATAGTTGATTTACAATGTGGTGTTAGTTTCAGGTGTACAGCAAAAGTGATTCAGTTATACATTTATATATATAAACACACACACATATATATATATACATATATATATTCTTTTTCAGATTCTTTTCCATTATACGTTCTTACAAGATACTGAGTATAGCTCCCTGTGCTATACAGTAGGTCCTTGTTGGTAGAAATCTGCATTTTAAGTAATTGTTTAAGATGATTCTGATGGTGGTAGCCTAAATAATACTCCTGCTAACAGTGGGATGCCTCTAATTCCTTCACTCCAGCAAGAAATCTCAAAGACTCATAAATCATTGAATTTCAAAAATACAATGTACCTTATGAATTATCTCACTAGTCCAACTGTCATCTCTTTTTAAGGTCTGTCCAGAACATCCCCGTTGGAAATTGCTTTGTTTTACAAAGTTTCTTTTTGTAATGAATCAAAGTCTTTCTCTATGTGCCTTATAGTCACTGTCTTTCTACTTTTCTTTTTTTTTACATCTTTACTGGAGTATAATTGCTTTACAATGATGTGTTAGTTTCTGCATTATAACAAAGTAAATCAGTTATACATATACATATGTTCCCATACCTCTTCCCCCTTGTGTCTCGCTACCACCCACCCTCCCTATCCCACACCTCTAGGTGTTCACAAAGCACCGAGCTGATCTCCCTGTGCTATGCGGCTGCTTCCCACCAGCTATCTATTTTACGTTTGGTAGTGTATATATATCCATGCCACTCTCTCGCTTTGTCACAGCTTACCCTTCCCCCTCCCCATATCCTAAAGTCCATTCTCTAGTAGGTCTGTGTCTTTGTTCCTGTCTTACCCCTAGGTTCTTCATGACATTTTTTTTTCTAAAATTCCATATATATGTGTTAGCATACGGTATTTGTCTTTCTCTTTCTGACTTCACTCTGTATGACAGACTCTAGGTCCAACCACCTCATTACAAATAGCTCAATTTCGTTTCTTTTTATGGCTGAGTAATATTCCATTGTATATATGTGCCATATCTTCTTTATCCATTCATCCGATGATGGACACTTAGTTTGTTTCCATTTCCAGGCTATTGTAAATAGAGCTGTAATGAACATTTTGGTACATGACTCTTTTTGAATTATGGCTTTCTCAGGTTATATGCCCAGTAGTGGGATTGCTGGGACATATGGTAGTTCTGTTTGTAGTTATTTTTAAGGAAGCTCCATACTGTTCTCCATGGTGGCTGTACCAATTCACATTCCCACCAGCAGTGCAAGAGTGTTCCCTTTTCTCCACACCCTCTCCAGCATTTATTGTTTCTAGATTTTTTGATGATGGCCACTCTGACTGGTGTGAGATGATATCACATTGTCGTTTTGATTTGCATTTCTCTAATGATTAGTGATGTTGAGCATTCTTTCATGTGTTTGTTGGCAGTCTGTATATCTTCTTTGGAGAAATGTCTATTTAGGTCTTCTGCCCATTTTTGGATTGGGTTGTTTGTTTTTTTGTTATTGAGCTGCATGAGCTGCTTGTAAATTTTGGAGATTAATCCTTTGTCAGTTGCTTCATTTGCAAATATTTTCTCCCATTCTGAGGGTTGTCTTTTGGTCTTGTTTATGGTTTCCTTTGCTGTGCGAAAGCTTTGAAGTTTCATTAGGTCCCATTAGTTTATTTTTATTTCCATTTCTCTAGGAGGTGGGTCAAAAAGAATCTTGCTGTGATTTATGTCATAGAGTGTTCTGCCTATGTTTTCCCCTAAACGTTTGATAGTTTCTGGCCTTACATTTAGGTCTTTAATCCATTTTGAGCTTATTTTTGTGTATGGTGTTAGGAAGTGATCTAATCTCATACTTTTACATGCACCTGTCCAGTTTTCCCAGCACCTCTTATTGAAGAGGCTGTCCTTTCTCCACTGTACATTCCTGCCTCCTTTATCAAAGATAAGGTGACCATATGTGTGTGGGTTTATCTCTGGGCTTTCTATCCTGTTCCATTGATCTATCTTTCTGTTTTTGTGCCAGTACCATACTGTCTTGATTACTGTAGCTTTGTAGTATAGTCTGAAGTCAGGGAGCCTGATTCCTCCAGCTCCGTTTTTCGTTCTCAAGATTGCTTTGGCTATTCGGGGTCTTTTGTGTTTCCATACAAATTGTGACATTTTTTGTTCTAGTTCTGTGAAAAATGCTAGTGGTAGTTTGATAGGGATTGCATTGAATCTGTATATTTCTTTGGGTAGTAGAGTCATTTTCACAGTGTTGATTCTTCCAATACAAGAATATGGTATATCTCTCCATCTATTTGTATCATCTTTAATTTCTTTCTTCGGTGTCTTATAATTTTCTGCATACAGGTCTTTTGTCTCCTTAGGTAGGTGTATTCCTAGATATTTTATTCTTTTTGTTGCAATGGTAATTGGGAGTGTTTTCTTGATTTCACTTTCAGATTTTTCATCATTATTGTATAAGAATGCCAGAGATTTCTGTGCATTAATTTTGTATCCTGCTACTTTACCAAATTGATTGATTAACTCTAGTAGTTTTCTGGTAGCAACTTTAGGATTCTCTATGTATAGCATTATGTCATCTGCAAACAGTGACAGCTTTATTTCTTCTTTTCCGATTTGGATTCTTTTTATTTCCTTTTCTTCTCTGATTGCTGTGGCTAAAACTTCCAAAACTATGTTGAATAAGAGTGGTGAGAGTGGGCAACCTTGTGTTGTTCCTGATCTTAGTGGAAATGCTTTCAGTTTTTCACCATTGAGGACAATGTTGGCTGTGCGTTTGTCATATATGGTCTTTATTATGTTGAGGAAAGTTCCCTCTATGCCTACTTTCTGCAGGGTTTTTATCATAAATGGGTGTTGAATTTTGTCGATCGCTTTCTCTGCATGTATTGAGATGATCATATGGTTTTTCTCCTTCAATTTGTTAATATGGTATATCACATTGATTGATTTGCGTATATTTAAGAATCCTTGCATTCCTGGAATAAACCCCACTTGATCATGGTGTATGATCCTTTTAATGTGCTGTTAGATTCTGTTTTCTAGTATTTTATTGAGGATTTTGCATCTATGTTCACCAGGGTTATTGTCCTGTAATTTTCTTTCTTTGTGACATCCTTATCTGGTTTTGTTATCAAGGTGATGGTGGCCTCATTGAATGAGTTTGGGAGTGTTCCTCCCTCTGCTATACTTTGGAAGAGTTTGAGAAGGATAGGTGTTAGCTCTTCTCTAAATGTTTGATAGAATTAGCCTGTTTTGCCATCTCGTCCTGGGCTTTTGTTTGTTGGAAGATTTTAAATCACAGTTTCAATTTCAGTGCTTGTGATTGGTCTGTTCATATTTTCTACTTTTTCCTGATTCAGTGTTGGCAGGTTGTGCTTTTCTAAGAATTTGTCCATTTCTTCCAGGTTGTCCATTTTATTGGCATAGAGTTGCTTGTAGTAATCTCTCATGATCTTTTGTATTTCTGCAGTGCCAGTTGTTACTTCTCCTTTTTCATTCCTAATTCTATTGATTTGAGTCTCCTCCCTTTTTTTATTGATGAGTCTGGCTAATGGTTTATCAATTATGTTTATCTTCTCAGCGAACCAGCTTTTATTTTATTGATGTTTGCTATCGTTTCCTTCATTTCTTTTTCATTCATTTCTGATCTGATCTTTACGATTTCTTTCCTTCTGCTAAATTTGGGTGTGTTTTTGTTCTTCTTTCTATAATTGCTTTAGGTGCAAAGTTAGGTGGTTTATTCGAGATGTTTCCTGTTTCTTCAGGTAGGATTGTATTGCTATCAACTTCCCTCTTAGAACTGCTTTTGCTGCATCCCATAGGTTTTGCGTCATCGCGTCTCCATTGTCTTTTGTTTCTAGTTATTTTTTGATTTCCTCTTTGGTTTCTTCAGTGATCACTTCGTTATTAAGTAGTGTATTGTTTAGCCTCAATGTGTTTGCATTTTTTGCAGATCTTTTCCTGTAATTGCTATCTAGTCTCATAGTGTTGTGCTCGGAAAAGATACTGGATACAATTTCAATTTTCTTAAATTTACTAATGCTTGATTTGTGACCCAAGATATGATCTATCCTGGAGAATGTTCCATGAGCACTTGAGAAAAATGCGTATTCTGTTGTTTTTGGATCGAATGTCATATACATATCAGTCAATTCCATCTTGTTTAATATAACATTTAAAGCTTGTGTTTCCTTATTTATTTTCATTTTGGATGATCTGTCCATTGGGGAAAGTGGGGTGTTAAAGTCCCCTACTATGAATGTGTTATTGTTGATTTCCCCTTTTATGGCTCTTAGTATTTGCCTTATGTATTGAGGTGTTCCTCCGTTGGGTACATAAATATTTACAATTGTTATATGTTCTTCTTGGATCAATCCATTCATCATTATGTAGTGTCCTTCTTTGTCTCTTTAACAGTTTTTATTTTAAAGTCTATTTTGTCTTATATAAGAATTGCTACTCCAGCTTTCTTTTGGATTCCATTTGCATAGAATATCTTTTTCCATCCCCTTACTTTCACTCTGTATGTGTCTCTAGGTCTGAAGTGGGTCTCTTGTAGACAACATATATATGGGTCTTGTTTTTGTATCCATTCAGCCAGTCTGTGTCTTTTGGTGGGAACATTTAATGCATTTGCATTTAAGGTAATTATCAATATGTATGTTCCTGTTCCCATTTTCTTAATTGTTTTGGGTTTGTTATTATAGGTCTTTTCCTTCTCTTGTGTTTCTTGCCTAGAGAAGTTCCTTTAGCATTTGTTGTAAAGCTGGTTTGTTGGTGCTGAACTCTCTCAGCTTTTGCTTGTCTGTAAATGTTTTCATTGCTCCATCAAATCTGAATGAGATCCTTCCTGGGTATAGTAATCTTGGTTGCAGATTTTTCTCCTTCATCACTTTAAATATGTCCTCCCAGTCCCTTCTGGCTTGCAGAGTTTCTGCTGAAAGATCAGCTGTTAACCTTATGGGGATTCCCTTGTGTGTTATTTGTTGTTTTTCCTTTGCTGCTTTTAATATGTTTTCTTTGTATTTATTTTTTGACAGTTTGCTTAATATGTGTCTTGGAGTATTTCTCCTTGGATTTATCCTATATGGGACTCTCTGTGCTTCCTGGACTTGATTAACTACTTCCTTTCCCATATTAGGGAACTTTTCAACTATAATCTCTTCAAATATTTTCTCAGTCCCTTTCTTTTTCTCTTTTTCTTCTGGAACCCCTTTAATTCGAATGTTGGTGCATTTAATGTTGTCCCAGAAGTCTCTGAGACTGTCCTCAGTTCTTGTCATTCTTTTTTCTTTATTCAACTCTGCAGTAGTTATTTCCACTATTTTATCTTCCAGGTCACTTATCTGTTCTTCTGCCTCAGTTATTCTGTTATTGATCCCATCTAGAGTGTTGTTATTTTTATTTATTGTGTTGTTCATTGCTGCTTGTTTCATCTTTAGTTCTTCTAGGTCCTTGTTAAATGTCTCTTTCATTTTGTCTATTCTATTTCCAAGAATTTGGATCATCTTTACTATCATTATTCTGAATACTTTTTCAGGTAGACTGCCTATTTCCTCTTCATTTGTTAGGTCTGGTGGGTTTTTACCTTGCTCCTTCATCTGCTGTGTGTTTTTCTGTCTTCTCATTTTGCTTATCTTACTGTGTTTGGAGTCTCCATTTTTCAGGTTGCAGGTTCATAGTTCCCCTTCTTTTTGGTGTCTGTCCCCACTGGCTAAAGTTGTTTCAGTGGGTTGTGTAGGCTTCCTGGTGGAGCGGACTAGTGCCTGTGTTCTGGTGGATGAGGCTGGATCTTGTCTTTCTGGTGGGCAGGTCCACGTCTGGTGGTGTGTTTTGGGGTGTCTGTAGACTTATTATGATTTTGGGCAGCCTCTCTGCTAGTGGGTGGGGCTGTGTTCCTGTCTTGCTAGTTGTTTGGCATAGGGTGTCCAACATTGTAGCTTGCTGGTCGTTGAGTGAAGCTGGGTGCTGGTGTTGAGATGGAGATCTCTGGAGATTTTCGCCATTTGATATTATGTGGAGCTGGGAGGTCTCTTGTGGACCAGTGTCCTGACGTTGGCTCTCCCACCTCAGAGGCAAGCACTGACTCCTGGCTGCAGCACCAAGAGCCTTTCCTCCACACAGCTCAGAATAAAAGGGAGGGAAAGTATAAAGAAAGAAAGACAGAAAGGAAGGAGGGAGGGAGGGAGGGAGGGAGGCTGGAAGGAAGGAAGGATGGAAGGAAGCAAGGAAGGAGGGAAGGAAGGAAGGAAGAAAGAAGATAAAACAAAATAAAATAAAGTAAGATAAAATAAAATAAAGTTATTAAAATAAAAAATAAGTATTAAGAAAAAAAAGGAAAAAATAAAAGAAAAACCAAACCAAGCAAACAAACAAAAAAATACTTATTTAGAAAAAAAAAGGGACGGATAGAACCCTAGGACAAATGGTGGAAGCAAAGCTACACAGACAAAATCTCACACAGAAGCATACACATACACACTCACAAAAAAAGGAAAAGGGATACAAATAATAAATCTTGCTCTCAAAGTCCACCTCCTCAATTTGGGATGATTTGTTGTCTGTTCATGTATTCCACAGATTCAGGGTACATCAAGCTAATTGTTGAGCTTTAATCCACTGCTTTTGAGGCTGCTGGGAGAGATTTCTCTTTCTCTTCTTTGTTCTCACAGCTCCCAGGGCTCATCTTTGGATTTGGCCCCACCTCTGCGTGTAGGTCGCCGGAGGGCATCTGTTCTTTTCTCAGACAGGAATGGGTTAAAGGAGCAGCTGCTTCGGGGCCTCTGGCACACTCAGGCCAGGGGGAGGGAGGGGTACGGAGTGCGTGGAAAGCCTGTGGCAGCAGAGGCCAGCATGACGTTGCACCAGCCTGAGGTGCACCGTACTGCGTTCTCCCGGGGAAGTTGTCCCTGGATCCCAGAACCCTGGCAGTGGTGGGCTACACAGGCTCCCCGGAAGGGGGGCGTGGATAGTGACCTGTGCTCGCACACAGGCTTCTTGGTGGCAGCAGCAGCAGCCTTAGAGTCTCATGCCCATCTCTGGGGTCCGCGCTTTTACCCGCGGCTCACGCCCATCTCTGGAGCTCCTTTAAGCAGTGCTCTTAATCCCCTCTCCTCTCACACCAGGAAACAAAGAGGGAAGAAAAAGTCTCTTGCCTCTTCAGCAGGTCCAGACTTTTCCCCGGACTCCCTCCTGGCTAGCCGTGGTACACTAACCCCCTTCAGGCTGTGTTCACACCGCCAACCCCAGTCCTCTCCCTGCACTCCAACCGAAGCCCTAGCCTCAGCTCCCAGTCCCGTCCACCTCGGCAGGTGAGCAGACAAGCCTCTCGGGCTGGTGAGTGCTGGTCGGCACCGATCCTCTGTGTGGGAATCCCTCTGCTTTGCCCTCTGCACCCCTGTTGCTGTGCTGTCCTCCTCGGCTCCAAAGCTCCCCCTCTCCACCACCTGCAGTCTCTGCCCACGAAGTTGCTTCCAGTATGTGGAAACCTTTCCTCCTTCACAGCTGCCTCCCACTGGTGCAGGTCCCATCCCTATCCTCTTGTCTCTGTTTATTCTTTTTTCTTTAGCCCTACCCAGGTATGTAGGGGAGTTTCTTGCATTTTCAGAGGTCTGAGACCTTCTGCCAGCATTCAGTAGGTGTTCTGTAGGAGTTGTTCCACGTATAGATGTATTTCTTGTGTATCTGTGGGTAGGAAGTTGATCTCCGCATCTTACCCTTCTGCTATCTTCCCCTCGTCCTTCTGTCTTTCTACTTTTAAGACTGTGTGTAAAATGTTCTGTTCCTTTTTCATGTATTAGAAGATAATCTTCCATACCCCTTTGACACTTTCATTCCCTGTGCAAAACATTCCAAGTTGTAAAGCATTCAGAATTTTTACCATTATATCACATTTCAAGACATGAAAAATAGTTTAGCAGGTATTTCTTCTGGCTGCTCCAAACCTGCATGTCCATTTGGGATGCAAGATAATTCTTTTAATGAACTAGTTATTCAATCGCTGTGCCTGTACTAGTTGAATTGCCTCTAACTGCCTTAGTCCAAGCCCTTCCTTATAGGTCAAGTTGGGCAGTGCAATTATGAGATACATTTCACCAATTTCCATTTCACCCATTTTCCTAAAGATGTATTCTCCAGGTGTTGATGAGATACTCCTGATGTGTCTGGCTATAATGTGTCAAGCACTGTGTTTGGTGTCACTGTTGTGTTGTCAGTTGCAGTGATAGACAATTAGGATATCTCACTCCCTAATTCCCCTGTGGAGTGGCCTTTTAACTGATTCCCTCTGCATTTCTTTTAAGTTAGAGGGAGGAGTAAAAAGGACATGGAACACCTTTATTTGTGCTATTTCTTCTAAGAAGTTATTTCCTTTGCTTTTATTCCAGAGAACTAGGTCCCTCAGGTTTTAAGAAACTTAGGTCAGACTTGTTATGAGATTCATCCCAAAAGGACTGGGACATGATAAGCAGGACCAGAGGCATAGATAGAAGACAGATGGAGGAGAGAAGATGGGAAGATATCTCAGATAAAGCATATAATGAAAAAAATCAGGACGCCAACCTACATGATTGTGTGATGGGAAGTGTATGCATGTGTGTGTATGTGGTGGGGGAGGGTCACAGTTCAAGGACCTCAACCTAGAATACTATGTTCACTTTAGGGGACAACAGAAGGTAAATAGCACACACAGTAGAGATAGGGAACTCTTCTTAAATGTCTGGCAAAAATGATTAAACTTTATGCTGAGGCATATGGACTTAATATGCTGATGCCCCATCTAACATCCTGAGAATGAGCTCATCACATGACTGCCGACAGTTTAGGAAAACCCAACTAGAAGTTAATGTGGCATAAATTTAGTTACTGAGTCTGGTATTATCCTCTGTTGAAGGAAAGTTAGGGGTCAGCTTCTCTGATAGAGAGAACATTGACAAGAGGACAAATATGACTGGTGTCTCATCTAAATTAGGACATTCTAATTTGGAAGATAAGCTCAGGGGAAAAGAGCATCTGAGACACTGACATTTATATTAGCGGAGCCATATATAAAAATACCACAATTGGGATATGTACAACAATTATGGCAAAACTAAACCCAGATTAGATATCTGTTATTCAGTCTTCACTGGTAGCATAAGTTCCTATGACTTGCATATAAGTGAGTATGTGTTTAAAAAAATGTAATATATGTGTATATTGCTTTAAATAGATTTGCTTCTAGAAAGCAGTAGTCTGTCTTTATAGATTGATGTCATATTTAAATAATATTTAAATCAATAAGGGAACTTTAATAATATTCTGTGAGCCAGCAAGATTAGTGGTACAAGTAAAAAAAAAAAAAAAAAAAAAAAAAGGCTATCAGAAACTGCATTAATTCAAATAGAGTTTCCAGATTAGGAGAGGTGATAGTTCAGTGGACCCTGCACTAATATGATCACACACATTGTATTGTGTTAAATTCTAATCACAGCCTTTTAAAAAGGAAATAGACAAGAACGAGTTCTTATGTAAGAAAATTATTATGTGTTAAGAAAGGCCTGAATGTAACTTCATACCGAAAGGATAATTATTTTAAAGTTTAAATAGCTGTAACATGAAAGGGAGACTTCATTTTCATGTTTTCTTGAAGCTAGACTTAAGGCTAAATAGTGAAAGTTAGGAAGGGAATTTCTAGCTCAATATAGAAAGAGTATTATAAAAATCAATACTTTCTAATACAGAGTAATCTAATGTAATGTCTGGATGATTATATACCTATGATATTACAGAAAGGATTCCCATGCAAAATTTCATGGGAGATAGAATTAGAAACCCTCAATGTCCTTTTTTTATTATATATTTTGTTATACATTCTCTTATATATTCTATTACACATATTATTCTCTAATATTTATAACAGTAGCTTGAATCTTTCAATAAAAAGATAAAATTCATGGGAGCAAAACAAATGAAAATATTTGTTTTTACTACTACTTAAAGTTGTATGTAACTATAATATTTACTTATACTGGTATCAAAAATTAATAGAGTTCAGCATCTGAGCAAAGTTATTATGAAAACCATATAATACTATGTTGTAAAATCCTGCAGCCTGTGCAACAAAAGTCACATTCACAGAAAGATAGACAAGATGAAAAGGCAGAGGGCTAGGTACCAGATGAAGAAACAAGATAAAACCCCAGAAACACAACTAAATGAAGTGGAGATAGGAAACCTTCCAGAAAAAGAATTCAGAATAATGATGGTGAAGGTGATCCAGGATTTCAGAAGAAGAATGGAGGCAAAGAACGAGAAGATGCAATAAATATTTAACAAAGATCTAGAAGAATTAAAGAACAAACAAACAGAGATGAACAACACAATAAATGAAATGAAAACTACACTAGAAGGAATCAATAGAAGAATAACTGAGGCAGAAGAATGGATAAGTGGCCTGGAAGACAGAATGGTGGAATTCACGGCTGTGGAAGAGAATAAAGAAAAAAGAATGAAAAGACATGAAGATAGCCTAAGAGACCTTGGAGACAACATTAAACAAAACAACATCCACATTATAGGGGTTCCAGAGGGAGAAGAGAGAGAAAGGACCTGAGAAAATATTTGAAGAAATGATAGTCGAAACTTCACTAACATGGGAAAAGAAAAAGCCACACAAGCCCAGGAAGTTCAGAGAGCCCCATACAAGATAAACCCAAGGAGAAACATGCTGAGATACATAGTAATCAAATTGGCAAAAATTAAAGACAAAGAAAAATTATTGAAAGCAGCAAGGGAAAAATGACAAATAACATACGAGGGAACTCCCATAAAGTTAACAGCTGATTTCTCAGCAGAAACTCTACAAGCCAGAAGGGAGTGGCATGATATACTTAAAATGATGAAAGGGAAGAACTTACAACCAAGATTACTCTACCCAGCAAGAATCTCATTCAGATTCGATGGAGAAATCAAAAGCTTTACAGACAAGCAAAAGCAAAGAGAATTCAGCACCAACAAACCAGCTTTACAACAAATGCTAAAGGAACTTCTCTAAGTGGGAAACACAAGAGAAGAAAAGGACCTACAAAAACAAACCCAAAACAATTTAAAAAATTGTAAGAGGAACATACGTATTGATAATTACCTTAAATGTGAATGGATTAAATGCTACAACCAAAAGACACAAGTTTGCTGAATGGATACAAAAACAAGACCCATATATACTGTCTACAAGAGACCCACTTCAGACCTAGGGACACATTCAGACTGAAAGTGAGGGGATGGGAAAAGATATTCCAGGCAAATGGAAATCAAAAGAAAGCTGGAGTAGCAATACTCATATCAGATACAATAGACTTTAAAATAAAGAATGTTACAAGAGATAAGGAAGGACACTACAAATGATCAATGGATCAATCCAAGAAGAAGATATAACAACTGTAAATATAGATGCAGCCAACATAGGAGCACCTCAATACATAAGGCAAATGCTAACAGCTATAAAAGAGGAAATCGAGAGTAACACAATAATAGTGGGGGACTTTAACACCTCACTTACAGCAATGGAGAGATAACCAAAACAGAAAATTAATAAGGAAACAGAAGCTTTAAATGCCACATTAGGCCAGATAGATTTAATTGATATTTATAGGACATTGCATCCCAAAACAGCAGATTACACTTTCTTCTCAAGTGCACATGGAACATTCTCCAGGATAGATCACATCTTGGGTCACAAATCAAGCCTCAGTAAATTTAAGAAAATTGAAATCATATCAAGCATCTTTTCTGACCACAACACTATGAGAATAGAAATGAATTACAGGGAAAAAACACAAACACAGGGAGGCTAAACAATATGATACTAAATAACAAAGTGATCACTGAAGAAATCAAAGAGGAAATCAAAACATACCTAGAAATGAATGTTAGTGAAAACACAATGATCCAAAACCTATGTGATGCAGCAAAAGCAGTTCTAAGAGGGAATTTTCTAGCTATAGAGGCCTACCTCAAGAAACAAGAAAACTCTCAAATAAACAATCTAAGTTTACACCTAAAGGAACTAGAGAAGGAAGAACAAGAAAAACCCAACGTTAGCAGAAAGAAAGAAATCTTAAAAATTAGAGCAGAAATAAATGAAACAGAAACAAAGAAAACAATAACAAAGATCAATAAAACTAAAAGTGGGTTCTTTGAGAAGATGAACAAAATTGTTAAGCCATTAGCCAGGCTCATCAAGAAAAAGAGAGAAAGGGCTCAAATCAATAAAGTTAGAAATGAAACAGGAGAAGTTATAACAGACACTGCAGAAATACAAAGCATCCTAAGAGACTACTACAAGCAACTCTATGCCAATAAAATGGACAACTTGGAAGAAATGGACAAATTCTTAGAAAGGTACAACCTTCCAAGACTGAACCAGGAAGAAATAGAAAATATGAACAGACCAACCACAAGTAATGAAATTGAAAATGTGATTTAAAATCTTCCAACAAACAAAAGTCCAGGACTAGATTGCTTCACAGGTGAATTCTGTCAGACATTTAGAGAAGAGCTAACAACCAGCCTTCTCAACTCTTCCAAAAAATTGCAGCAGGAAGGAACACTCCCAAACTCCTTCTATGAGGTCATCATCACCCTGATACCAAAACCAGACAAAGATACAACAAAAAAAAAGAATATTACAGAGCAATATCACTGATGAATATAGATACAAAAATCCTCAACAAAATACTGGCAAACACAATCCAACAACACATTAAAAGGATCATATACCATGATCAAGTGGGATTTATCCCAGGGATACAAGGATCCTTCAACATATGCAAATCACTCAATGTGATACACCATATTAACAAGTTGAAGAAGGAAAACCATCTCAACATATGAAGAAAAAGCTTTTGACAAAATTCAACACCCATTTATGATAAAAACTCTCCAGAAAGTGGGCATAGAGGGAACCTATCTCAACATGATGAAGGCTATATACAACAAGCCCACAGCAAACATCATTCTCAGTGGTGAAAAACTAAAAGCATTTCCTCTAAAATCAGGAAGAAGGCAAGGATGTCGACTCTCACCACTTTTATTCAACATAGATTTGGAAGTCCAAGTCATGGTAATCAGAGAAGAAAAAGAAATAAAAGGAATACAAAATGGAAAAGAAGAAGTAAAACTGTCACTGTTTGCAGATGACATACTATACATAGAGAACCCTAAAGAGACCACTAGAAAACTACTAGAGCTAATAAATGAATATGGTAAAGTTGCAGGATACAAAATTAATGGACAGAAATCTCTTGCATTCCTGTACACTAATGATGAAAAATCTGAAAGAAAAATTAAGGAAACACTACCATTTACCACTGCAACACAAAGAATAAAATACCTAGGAATAAATCTACCTCAGGTTACAAAAGACCTGTATGCAGAACACTATAAGACACTGATGAAAGAAATTAAAGATGATACCAACAGATGGAGAGATATACCATATTCTTGGATTGGAAGAATCAACATTGTGAAAATGACTATACTACCGAAAGCAATCTACCAATTCAATGCAATCCCTATCAAATTACCAATGGCATTTTTTACAGAACTAGAACAAAAAATCTTAAAATTTGTATGGAGACAGAAAAGACCCCGAATAGCCAAAGCAGTCTTGAGGGAAAAGAAACGGAGCTGGAGGAATCAGACTGCCTGACTTCAGACTATACTACAAAGCTACAATAATCAACACAATATGGTACTGGCACAAAAACAGAAATATAGATCAATGGAACAGGATAGAATGCCAGAGATTAACCCATGCACCTATGGTCAACTAATCTATGACAAAGGAGGCAAGGATGTACAATGGAGAAAAGACAGTCTCTTCAATAAATGGTGCTGGTAAAACTGGACAGCTACATGTTAAAGAATGAAATTAGAACACTCCCTAACACCGTACACAAAAATAAACTCAAAATGGATTAGAGACCTAAATGTAAGACCGGACACTATAAAACTCTTAGAGGAAAATGTAGGAAGAACACTCTGACATACCTCACAACAAGATTTTTTTTTGATCCACCTCCTAGAGTAATGGAAATAAAACCAAAAATAAACAAATGGGACCTAATGAAACTTAAAAGCTTTTGCACAGCAAAGGAAACTACAAAGAAGATGAAAAGACAACCCTCAGAATGGGAGAAAGTATTTGCAAATGAATCAACAGATCAAGGATTAATCTCCAAAATATATGAACAGCCCATGCAGCTCAATTTTAAAAAAAAAACAAGAACCCAATTCAAAAATGGTCAGAAGACCTAAGAAACAAAGAAAACATACAGATGGCCAAGAAGCACATGAAAAGCTGCTCAGCATCACCTATTATTAGAGAAATGCAAATCAAAACTACAATGAGGTATCACCTTACACCAGTTAGAATGGGCATCATCAGAAAATCTACAAACAACAAATGCTGGAGAAGGTGTGGAGAAAAGGGAACCCTCTTTCACTGTTGGTGGGGATCTAAATTGATACAGCCACTGTGGAGAACAGTATGGAGGTTCCTTAAAAAACTAAAAATAGAATTACCATATGACCCAGTAATCCCACTACTGGGCATATACCCTGAGAAAACCATAATTCAAAAAGACACATGCACCCTAATGTTCATTGCAGCACTATTTACAATAACCAGGTCATGGGAATAGCCTAAATGCCCAAGGACAGGTGAATGGATAAAGAGATGTTGTACATATATACAATGGAGTATTACTCAGCCATAAAAAGGAACGAAACTGGGTCATTTGTGGAGACGTGGATGAATCTAGAGACTGTCATACAGAGTGAAGTAAGTCAGAAAGAGAAGAAGAAATATCATATATTAACACGTATATGTGGAACCTAGACAAATGGTGCAGATGAACGGGTTTGCAGGGCAGAAATTGAGACACAGATGTAGAGAACAAACGTATGGACATCAAGGGTGGAATGTGGCCCGGGGATGGAGTGGTGTGATGAATTGGGAGATTGGGATTGACATGTATACACTGATGTGTATAAAATGGATGACTAATAAGAACCTGCTGTATAAAAAAAAATAATAAAATTAAAAAAAAATTATGTTATAAGATCAAAGTTACACGGGTGATATTTATGTAATTATTTGTATGATTCAGCAGCAATGTCTTTTCTGAGATTTGAACAAACAAAAATCCAAAGAATTGAAGATTCAGAACAAACCTTAAATCTTCAAAATATATAATAGATTTTTTAGTACAATTAATCATAGGAGTTACAAGACAATTTTAGTTGGCTGAGCAAAAGCCATATAAAATCTCCTTCCCCCTTTTCCCAGTGTCTATTCATATCAGTTAATAATGTGTGAACTTTGAGGCCATGAGGAGATTCTGGAGAACAGCATAATGTTTGTCCTCCAACCAGCTACATGGACTGCATATAAAAGAAAATAATAGTTAAATACATGGGTTCTGGATCCAGCATGCGTGACTCAAAATCCTAGTTTTATTTCTTCAAAGCTAAGTGAACTCGGGCAAGTAATTCAGGCATTTATTATCTCAGTTTTCTCATTTATAAAATATAAAAAGAAAAGAAAATCTATCTTAAAGGACTGTTCAATATAACTACAGTAATAGCTAATATTTATTAAGTGATGATTATGTACCAGGCACAATGCTGTGTACATTGAGTGTATTAACTCGTTTAACCCTCATAACACTATAAAGTTGATCAATTTTTTCTCATTTTTCTAGATGAGTAACTGAAGCACAGAGAGATTCAGCACCTTACTCAAAGTAATGGCATTAACCCAAGCAATCTGGCTTAAGAGATCAAGTCCTGAAGTATTACTCTCTAACTATATCAAATAGATCCTAGAGCAAAGTAAATAATTTGATGAATTATAGTTATTATTAGAGTGAAGACATGTTTTATATTCCTCAGATACTGAACTCTATTAATATTTGATTGCCATATTTTAGAAATAAAGATGAGATCTGGTTAAAGAGATCATGCTGGAATCTGGTAAAACAGATTTAATGAGATGCATTGTGAGACTCCAGACACAAATGGAGCTACTTTAGATTCTAAGTAAAGAACTAGAAAAGGTCATGTCTCTGCCTCTGTTCAGAACTTGTTTAGGGGCAACACAGAAGCCAGTGGCAATGGTGAGACTTCACCAAAAGACTTTGCAGTCAGTGAACATACACAGTGGGGAAGAGGGTGAAAACTGCATGACAAATGTGGTCAATACACTGGTTTATAGGCATGTTTAAGGTACCCCTTTTATGACTTCTTATAATAGCCAAAGGATACATTGAGGTGAATCAGTTTTCACCAGATATGCCAGGGGCATCTGAAGTTACCATAATTTGATTATTAAAAATAAATGTGGGTTCCATTTCTAGTGATAACTCAGAAAGATCCTGTTATACTGACTCACCCTGATATAACAAATATGAAATCTAAAAATATATGTATTGTAGGTGTGGTTAATACCTACAATACATATGAGTGAGTTTCCCACTTTAACTGTTTCCTACCTGAGGAGAGGCCCTAATCTGCACATGTGGGGTAGTAAAACTTAGAACGAAAATCTGCCATCATTTTGATTTGAAGAAACAGAAGACAGAGATGAGGGCAACCACAGTTACAGGAAAACATAGTGGGGATCTGGGGGAGACACCTGTGGAGGGAAAGTCCAATAATTAGTGTATAAACTCTTCTCAAATATCTGGATGACACCTGAACCACACCTGTGTGTGGCCAACTTCAAGTAGCACAGCAAAGCTAAAAGGACACAATTAAGATCAGAACTGCTGCCCAAGAGACAGAGTGTGCACTTTGACTTTAACCAAAACAACCTGATAAGACAATCAAATCAACACTGCATGGGGCAATGTAAGAGAATCCAGAGTCTCCACAACATTAAATGTGTAAGTCTAGGATACAATCCAGAATTACTCAATATAAGAAACATGAAGATGTGAATCATTCTTTTAGTAGAAAAGATCAGTAAGAAAAAACTGCCTCTGAAATAAGCGAGGTGTTGGAATTATCAGACAAAGATTTTAAAGCAGATGTTATAAATGCTCAATGATATGAGAAAATATGCTTGTAATAAATAATAATAATAAATAAAACAATAGAACATTTCAGTTGAGAAATGGAAAATATTAAAAATGGAAGTTTTAGAAGTGGGAAATACAATATCTGAAAGAAAAAAATACCTTCTGGATGAGCAAAATCTAGATGGCAAAGAAAAATGTCAGTAAATTTGATGATATAACAAGAAAGAGTATTTAATCTGGAGATGAAGATAAAAAAAGATTAAAAAATAAACAGAGACTCAAAGACATAAAATTTGTTTTAACATGTAAAATTTGACTTCATGGAGGAAGATAGAAAAATATTTGAAGACATGATGTCCCGCAAATACCCAAACCTGACAAAAAGATAAATTTACAGATTCAAAAAGCTGAAAACCTCCAAGCAAGATAAGTACAAACAAAACTATGCCTAGGCACATTATAATCAAACTTCTGAAAAGCAAAGATAAATTGAAAATCTTTCTATGGACAGAAGAAAAAATACACATTATATACAGGGGAACAAAACATTGTGCTGAGCAAGGGAAGCCAGATGCAAAAGAGTATGTGCTGTGTGATATTATGTAAAATTCAAGAAGGAATGAAACTGATCAGTAGTGACAGAAAGCACATCAGTGGTTACCTGGGACTGAGGGTGGGGATGACCTCAAAGGGAAATGAGGAACCTTTCTGAGGTACTGGGCATTTTTTATATCTTGATTGTAGTGGTGTTTATGTGATTGCATATATTTATCAAAATTTGTTGAATTGTACACTTAAAATGGATGCATTTTATTTTCATAAGTTATAACTAAAGTCAATTTAAATAAACGAAAGCAGTTTTTGTAAAACATCCCCCTAAAATGTAGCTGCATATCGACAATCCTAAAGTCCAACCTATGCTATTGCCTAATAGGTGTGGCTAATAAGTATTAGCCATCTACATATTAGCCAACATAGATTTGAGAATACGTCAAATGAAATAAGTGGTGCACAAAACAACTTCAGAGAGCACAAGTTTAGCAGGGCAACAAATTTTCTGATTTGGTTTCTATCAGCTTGTTCAGATATTTAGAATTTTTCTTTTCAACAATCCAAAGTTGTTTATTATTACTATCAATTAAAACTTCCAGAAATCATGCAGTATTTTTTTTTAACATCTTCATTGGAGTATAATTGCCTTACAATGGTGTGTTAGTTTCTGCTTTATAACAAAGTGAATCTGCTATACATATACATATACATATATTCCCATATCTCCTCCCTCTTGTATCTCCCTCCCACCCTCCCTATCCCACCCCTCTAGGTGGTCACAAAGCACTGAGCTGATCTCCCTGTGCTATGTGGCTGCTTCCCACTAGCTATCTATTTTACATTCCATACTATATATAAATCCATGCTACTCTCTCACTTTGTCCCAGCTTACCCTTCCCCCTAGCCATGTCCTCAAGTCCTTTCTCTACATCTGAATCTTTATTTCTGTACTGACCATAGGTCCTTCAGAACCATTTTTTTTTTAGATTCCATAAATATGTATTAGCATATGGTATTTTTCTCTTTCTGACTTACTTCACTCTCTATGACAGTCTCTAGATTCATCCACGTCTCCACAAATGACCCATTTTCATTCCTTTTTATGGCTGAGTAATATTCCATTGTAGATATGTACAACATCTCTTTATCCATTCATCTGTCATTGGACATTTAGGCTGTTCCCATGTCCTGGCTATTGTAAATAGTGCTGCAATGAACATTAGGGTGCATGTGTCTTTTTGAATTATGGTTTTCTCAGGGTGTATGCCCATTAGTGGGATTGCTGGGTCATATGGTAGTTCTATTTGTAGTTTTTTAAGGAACCTCCATACAGTTCTCCATAGGGTCTGTACCAATTTATATTCCCACCAACAGTACAAGAGGGTTCTGTTTTCTCCACACCCTCTCCAGCATTTACTGTTTGTAGATTCTTTGAAGATGGCCATTCCGACAGGTGTGAGGTGATACCTCACTGTAGTTTTGATTTGCATTTCTCTAATGATTAGTGATGCTGAGCATCCTTTCATGTGTTTGTTGGCAATCTGTATATCTTCTTTGGAGAAATGTCTATTTAGGTCTTCTACCCCTTTTTGGATTCGGTTGTTTATTTTTTTGATATGGAGCTGCATGGGCTGCTTGTAAATTTTGGAGATTAATCCTTTGTCATTTGCAAATATTTTTACCCATTATGAGGGTTGTTTTTTCATCTTGTTTATGGTTTCCTTTGTTGTGCAAAAGGTTTTAAGTTTCATTATGTCCCATTCATTTATTTTTATTTCCATTAATCTAGGAGTTGGGTCAAAAAAGATCTTGCTGTGATTTATGTCATAGGGTGTTCTGCCTATGTTTTCCTCTAAGAGTTTTATAGTGTCTGGCTTTACTTTTCGGTCTATAATGAATTTTAAGTTTATTTTTGTGTATGGTAGTAAGGAGTGTTCTAATTTCACTCTTTTACGTGTACCTGTCCAGTTTTCCCAGCACCACTTATTGAAGAGGCTCTCATTTCTCCACTGTATATTCTTGCCTCCTTTTCAAAAATAAGGTGACCATATGTACATGGGTTTATCTCTGGGCTTTCTATCCTGTTCCATTGATCTATATTTCTGTTTTTGTGCCAGTACCACACTGTCTTCATTACTGTAGCTTTGTAGCATAGTCTGAAGTCAGGGAGCCTGATTCCTCCAGCTCTGTTTTTCGTTCTCAAGATTGCTTTGATGATTTGGAGTCTTTTGTGTTTCCATACAAATTGTGAAAGTTTTTGTTCTAGTTCTGTGAAAATGCCCATGGTAGTTTCATAGGGATTGCATTGAATCTGTAGATGCTTTGGGTAGTATAGTCATTTTCACAATGTTATTTCTTCCAATCCAAGAGCATGGCATATCTCTCCATCTGTTTGTATCATCTTTAATTTCTTTCATCAGTGTCTTATAGTTTTCTGCGTACAGGTATTTTGTCTCCTTGGGGGGGGCGGTTATTCCTAGGTATTTTATTCTTTTGGTTGCAGTGGTAAATGGTAGAGTTTCCTTAATTTCTCTTTCAGATTTTTCATCATTAGTTTATAGGAATGCAAGATATCTCTGTGCATTAATTTTGTGTCCTGCTACTTTACCAAAATCATTCATTAGCTCTAGTAGTTTTCTGGTGGCATCTTTAGGATTCTCTATGTAAAGTATCATGTCATCTGCAAACAGTGACAGCTTTACTTCTTCTTTTCCGATTTGGATTCCTTTTATTTCCTTTTCTTCTCTGATGGCTGTGGCTAAAACTTCCAAAACTATGTTGAATAATAGTGGTGAGAATGGACAACCTTGTCTTGCTCCTGATCTTAGAGGAAATGGTTTCAGTTTTTCACCATTGAGAAAATGTTGGCTGTGGTTTTGTCATATATGGCCTTTATTACGTTGAGTTCAGTTCCCTCCATGCCTACACTCTGGAGGGTTTTATTATAAATGGGTGTTGAATTTTGTCAAAAGTTTTTTCTGCATCTATTGAGATGATCATATGGTTTTTCTCCTTCAGTTTGTTAATATGGTTTATTACATTGTTTGATTTGTATGTATTGAACAATCTTTGCATTCCTGAGATAAACCCCAAATGATCATGGTGTATGATCCTTTTTTTTTTTTTGTGGTATGCGGACCTCTCACTGTTGTGGCCTCTCCCGTTGCGGAGCACAGGCTCTGGACGCACAGGCCCAGTGGCCATGGCTCACGCGCCCAGCCTCTCTGCAGCATGTGGGATCTCCCAGGACCGGGGCACGAACCCATGTCCCCTGCATTGGCAGGAGGACTCTCAGCCACTGCTCCACCAGGGAAGCCCTGTATGATCCTTTTAGAGTGCTGCTGGATTCTGTTTGCTAATATTTTGCTGAGGATTTTTGTATCTATGTTCATCAGTGATATCGACCTGTAGTTGTCTTTCTTTGTGACATCTTTATCTGGTGATGTGGCCTCATAGAATGAATTTGGGAGTGTTCCACCCTCTGCTATATTTTGGAGGAGTCTGGGAAGGATAGGTGTTAGCTCTTCTCTAAATGTTTGATAGAATTCGCCTGTGAAGCCATCTGGTCCTGGGCTTTTGTATGTTGGAAAATTTTTAATCACAGTCTCAATTTCAGTGCTTGTGATTCATCTGTTTATATTTTCTATTTCTTCCTTGTTCAGTCTTGGAAGGTTGTGCTTTTCTAAGAATTTGTCTATTTCTTCCAGATTGTCCATTTTATTGACTTATAGTTGCTTGTAGTAATCTCTCATGATCCTTTGTATTTCTGCAGTGTCAGTTGTTACTTCTCCTTTTTCATTTCTAATTCTATTGATATCAGTCTTCTCCCTTTTTTCTTGATGGGTCTGGCTAATGGTTTATCAACTTTGTTTATCTTCTCAAAGAACCAGCTTTTAGTTTTATTGATGTTTGCTATTGTTTCCATCATTTCTTTTTCATTTATTTCTGATCTGATCTTTATGATTTCTTACTTTCTGCTAACTTTGGTTTTGTTTTTTTTTTTCTCTTTCTCTAATTGCTTTAGGTGTAAGGTTAGGTTGTTTATTTGAGATGTTTCTTGTTTCTTGAGGTAGGATTGTATTGTTATAAACGTCCCTCTTAGAACTGCTTTTGCTGCATCCCATAGGTTTTGGGTCATTTTGTTTTCATTGTCATTTGTTTCTAGGTATGTTTTGATTTCCTCTTTGATTTCTTCAGTGATCTCTTGGTTGTTAAGTAGTGTATTGTTTAGCCTCCATGTGTTTGTATTTTTTACAGATCTTTTCCTGTAATTATATCTAGTCTCATAGCATTGTGGTCAGAAAAGATACTTGATACAATTTCCATTTTCTTAAATTTACCAAGGTCTGATTTGTGATCCAAGATATGATCTATCCTGGAGAATGTTTCATGAGCACTTGAGAAGAGATTGTATTGTGTTGTTTTTGGATGGAATGTCCTATAAATATCAATTAAGTCCTTCTGACCTAGTGTGTCATTTAAAGCTTGTGTTTCCTTATTTATTTTCATTTTGGATGATATGTCCATTGGTGAAAGTGGGGTGTTAAAGTCCCGTACTATGATTGTGTTACTGTCGATTTCCCCTTTTATGGCTTTTAGCATTTGCCTTATGCATTGAGGTGCTCCTATGTTGGCTGCATCTATATTTACACTTGTTATATCTTCTTCTTGGATTGATCCATTGATCATTGTGTAGTGTCCTTCCTTGTCTCTTTAACAGTTTTTATTTTAAAGTCTATTTTATCTGATATGAGTATTGCTACTCCAGCTTTCTTTTGGTTTCCATTTGCATGGAATATCTTTTTCCATCCACTCACTTTCAGTCTGTATGTGTCCCTAGGTCTGAAGTGTATCTCTTGTAGACAGCATATATGCAGGTCTTGTTTTTGTATCCATTCAGCCAGTCTATGTCTTTTGGTGTGAGCATTTAATCTATTTACATTTAAGGTAATTATCAATAGGTATGTCCCTATTACCATTTTCTTAATTGTTTTGGGTTTGTTATTGTAGGTCTTTTCCTTCTTTTGTGTTTCCTGCCTACAGAAGTTCATTTAGCATTTGTTGTAAGCCTGGTTTGGTGGTGCTGAATTCTCTTACCTTTTTTTTTTTTTTTTTGTGGTATGCGGGCCTCTCACTTTTGCGGCCTCTCCCGTTGCCGAGCACAGGCTCTGGACACACAGGCTCAGCAGCCATGGCTCACGGGCCCAGCCGCTCTGCGACATGTGGGATCTTCCTGGACCGGGGCCCGAACCAATGTCCCCTGCATCGGCAGGCGGACTTTCAACCACTGTGCCACCAGGAAAGCCCTCTCTTAGCTTTTGTCTGTAAAGCTTTTAATTTCTCTGTAGAATCTGAATGAGATCCTTGCTGTGTAGAGTAATCTTGGTTGTAGGTTTTTCCCTTTCATCACTTAAATATGTCTTGCCACTCCCTTCTGGCTTGCAGAGTTTCTGCTGAAATATCCGCTGTTAACTTTATGGGGATTCCCTTGTATGTTATTTGTTGTTTTTCCTTTGCTGCTTTTAATACTTTTTCTCTTTATTTAATTTTTGACAGTTTGATCAATATGTGTCATGGCTTGTTTCTCCTTTGATTTATCCTGTATAGGACTCTCTTCCTATACAAGTGCTTCCTGGACTTGATTGATTATTTAGGGAACTTATAGGGAACTTTTCAACTATAATCTCTTCAAATATTTTCTCAGACCCTTTCTTTTTCCCTTCTTCTTCCGGGACCCCTATATTTTGAATGTTGGTGCAATTAATGTTGTCCCAGAGGTCTCTAAAACTGTCCTCAATTCTTTTCAATTCTTTTTTCTTTATTCAGCTCTGTAGTAGTTATTCCGCTATTTTATCTTCCAGGTTACTTACCCATTCTTCTGCCTCAGTTATTCTGCTATTGATTCCTTCTAGAGAATTTTTAATTTCATTTATTGTGTTGTTCATCATTGTTTGCTTGTTCTTTAGTTTTTCTAGGTCCTTGTTAAATGTTTCTTGTATTTTCTTCATTCTATTTCCAAGATTTTCGATCATCTTTACTATCATTACTTTGAATTCTTTTTCAGGTAGACTGCCTATTTCCTCTTCATTTGTTTGTTCTGGTGGGTTTTTACCTTGCTCCTTCATCTGCTGTGTGTTTCTCTGTCTTCTCATTTTGCTTAACTTACTGTGTTTGAGGTGTCCTTTTCACAGGCTGCAGGTCTATAGTTCCTCTTATTTTTGGTGTCTGTCCCCAGTCACTAATTTTGGTTCAGTGGGTTGTGTAGGCTTCCTTGTGGAAGGGACTAGTGCTTGTGTTCTGATGGATGAGGCTGGATCTTGTCTTTCTGGTAGGCATGACTGCATCCAGTGGTGTTTTTTGGGCTGTCTGCAACCTTATTATGATTTTAGGCAACCTCTCTGCTAATGGGTGTGGTTCTGTTCCTGTCTTGCTAGTTGTTTGGCATAGGATGTTCAGCACTGTAGCTTGCTGGTTGTTGAGTGCAGCTGGGTCTTAGCATTGAGATGGAGATCTCTGGGAGAGCTTTCACCATTTGCTATTACGTGGAGCTGGGAGGTCTCTCATGGACCAATGTCCTGGACTCGGCTCTCCCATCTTAGAGTCACAACTCTTTTCCTCCTTCACAGCTCCCTCCCCAAGGCTCATGTCCCAACCCTATTCTTCTGTCTCTGTTTTTACTTTTTTTCTTTTGCCCCACCCAAGTACGTGGGGGAGATTTTTGCCTTTTGGGAAGTCTGAGGTCTTTTGCCAGCGTTCAGTAGGTGTTCTGTAGGAGTTGTTCCACATGTAGATGTATTTCTGATGTATCTGTGGGGAGGAAGGTGATCTCCACGTCTTATTCCTCTGCCATCTTGAAGGTCTCCCGAGTCATGCAGTATTGAGTTACAAGTCTTTTTGAAACCTAATTCCTATGCCAGTATCTTACCAAAAATACAAAATTCTGAGATTTTACATGACAAAATACCCAGGATAATATTTACATTGTAGAGAAACACTTATTCTTAATATCTCCAGGCAAAAAAAGCCATAAAGCATATAGATGCTGTGGTGAGCAAGAGAGCATCTCTGACCTCAGGAAGCAGATGGTTTTATAGGGAGAATAAAGGAAGTAGCATAGTATCAAGTAGTGTTTGATAAATGCCACAGAGATAGTTCTATATACTCAATGTACTTCCCAATGCTTACTTAGGTGTCTGAGTACATAATATGATACCAGTGACCAGGACTGATTTCTAACATAGTCATCTCTGTTTCTTACAGGTATTGTCATCCCTCCATTCTCTCTTAACCCTTCTGGTTTTCATGGTGCCTTTTTGTCTAAAGCATATACAAAAGAAAAAAGAAAACAAAAGACAGTTTTCCCATTAAAGTTTTGAGTAAAGGAAAGATAAGTGCTTTGAATTGGTAGCTCTTTAACAAGAACATGATCTAGTTGAAATTAGCAACTCATCTAGAAATGATTTATTGCTATTGCTGTTATTTGTTCAAGTTCCATTGAGCCAGCTTATATAAATTATCCCTTAATATGTTCTGGACAGTTTGGTTTGGTGAGGATGCTCACTTTCCCCAAGGAGCTAATGAAATTTCAGTGTTTGCCTATTCCCTTTACCTCATGACAAAAATCAATGCCTGAAATACAATAGCCACATTGCAATGATCTGTGCTTTTGGTGCCTTCACAGAGCTGAAAATTATAACTTGAAAAGCAATCTTTCCTTTCCTCCTCTGTAAACTTTAGATTCACATATCTGCTGCCTTCTTGACCCTGAGCTTTCTGTCTTCTTACCAGACAAGAATGTTTTCTCCTTTTTTGTGTGTGTGGAAAGTGCTGACTTTTTCTGGGAGTTAGTCTCAAGGAGTTGCTACTTACCACACACCTGTAGCTAGATTTGAAATTTCTGTAGTATGCCAGATCGAAGAACTGTGCAAACTGAAAATTACAGCGTAGCCTTCTGACTTTTTAGCAGTAAATTTTATTTGCTAGGGTGAAAACTCCAGAGCAGTTCTGTTCACTAGGCCAACAAAACCAAGAGATTTGTTTCTTTTATTGGAGTTTGTGGAGTTAGAATACTTGCTGAGGAAGAATGGAAAATAAGATTGGACAAAAGAGGATAAAATTTGGGCCTTATCTCTTTAATTTCTTTAAAACTGGAGTTTTAAACTTGAGGTCCAGGTAGGCTTACTGAGGATCTGAGATCAAGGATAGGGTTTCAGGGGTGTTTAAATCTATGTACAGGGTTATGAACTTATATGAATTTGGGAAGAGGTTGATTCCATCAAATTTCAAATGGTTATTGCCTCAAGGCATTTGATTATCACATGATTTTGTTTAAAAATATAGCAGTAACTGTGTGATCTTGAGAAATCCACTTACCTGAGATTCAGTTTTAACAAACACACAACAGGAATAACAGAACTATTTCACAAAGTTCTGAAAAAATGCTTATGATGTATGAGATCACCACTGATAAAAGTGATTATTGCTTATTTTCATTTTGTATAGGATAGTACTAAATACAACTAATAATTACTAGCCTGGTGAAGGGCAGTTTAAAAAGGAACCTGATATTTGTTTTCCAATATATTAAGAACTACATGGATGAAAGATGAGGCTTATTTTGAATATCCTCAAGAAGGAGAAATTAAACTAATGAATAAAATTGTATCAAGATGGCTTTATAAAGAACATCCTAGCATGCCAGTGTCCAAACATGGAATAGTCTGTTTCTGTTAAAAATGGATTTCCTGTCACTGGAGGTGCAAAACAACTTTGATTAACTCAAAAGGTTGAAAAACTTGCTCAAGTTCATGTACTTAATAAAGCCAGAGTTAGGATTAAAATTTTAGTGTGATCTGAAAGCCCTGGTCAAATTTACCAGAGATGGTGATTCTCTCCTGACACACTTCCTGGCACTCCATTAAAGGAGCACATGTTTGCCTGCAGGTGGCACTGTCGAACAATTTGTTAAATGACTTAATTGCTAAATTAAATAAGTATGTGTATTCTCTCAGCATCATTAAATTTATCTCAGATTCTAAAAACCCTAATGTATTTTACTTGAACCTGTTCAGGATAATGCATAATATTCCTTAAAGGCAAGCACCAACAGTTGTTCTAATTCCCATCATGGTTGCTAACTTATTTGGCCCATTCAACCCCTGTGTTTTAAACAAATAGAAGTACAAAAGACCCACCCCCAATGATCTTATTAGCTGAAGAAATGCTATAGGTTCTCCTTGATGAAAGACATTGTTCCTTCCTCACATTCTTCTGTTTCTCCCTGTGGTGTTTGAGAACAGACAGCAGGGTATCTAATCAACTGCTGCTTTGACTGAATTACCCTTATGTCCCGGTTCCCTGCTTATCAGCCAGCTGGAGAGAACTCCTTTGTTGTCATGCGGAGGTGGGTGGGTTGCTTTCTTCAGTTTCTCAAGGAATTCACATTTGTGATGTTAAGCAATTATAGCATCTAATTCGACTGTATATAACAAACCTCCTGTTTCACCTCAGCAAAGGCTCATTTTGTCTTGTAAGTGTGCTACATGTTGAATTTGCACCTTTGGTAATTAGTATGACTGCTCTGCCAGCCCTCCTTCCCGCTTTTGCCAACATTTTCAGTGTTAGCAAACAAGCATCGATCACCAACCTGACACGTAAAATAAAGGCTTCTCTGTGCAACTCGGTGCACAGACTGGACTGAAATTCCAGGTTGAAGAATTCATCTTTGCCAATATTGCAACAATATATAATAAAAGTAACAATAGTCCATATAACAGTAATAATGGCTTTTATTGAGGACTACTCTGTGCCAGACACTGTGCTAAATGCCTTCCATGGATTATTTCACATAATCTTAGCAAGAAGCCTAAGAGATAGGTGTTGTGTTTGCCACTTTACAAATAAAAAATTGAGGCACAGAGGAGATAAATAACATGCCCCAAGCCATAGAGCTATAAAGTGTTGGAGCCAGAATAAGATAAGCAACATCTGAAACCGAGTCTCCCTAAAACTGATTTCCTCTGCTGAGTTTATGATTAACCTCTCTATTCAAAACATTATTTCCTTTCTTGTCCAATACCTGTTCCCCTCAAGACTGAGGAGTATTAAATAAAAAGGGGGACTGAAACCGAGCAGGACCCTGTGGGGCCTTACCAGGTACAAAAGCTTTTCTGTGTCCCTCATTTCTTGTTTGTAGGAAAAAGGTTTCAGTGTCCTAGACCTTCCCTGAGTTGCCAAGGCCAGATTCAATTACTAATTAGAGGAGCGAGGGAACACAGAAACAAAGGAAAGGCAGTCAAAAAACAACAGTGCTCTGATGGGGCAGCGTCCTAGTTCCTTTTCAAGGGATATACATAACAGTCTGATACATATCTTTGAGTTCTTCTACAGGAACTGAGGCCCCCACCCAGGTGGAGGATGGTAAGTAACTTCAGGCTGAGGACAAGCATGTGGACCCCAAACTGATTGGAACCAGAGGCTGATGATTGAGATTCCTGGAACACCCCCTGTTAACCTCTCCACCAACCAATCAGAGGAAGGTCACCCACCCTGCAGACCTCCCACAAATTTTGCCTATAAAACTGTTCTCCCAAAACCATCAGAGAGTTCAGGGTCTTTGAGCATTAGCTGCCCCAGATTCCATGTCTGGTGCCTTAGAGTAAATGCTGCACTTTCTTTCACCACAAGCTGGTGTCAGTAGATTGACTTTACTGCACAGGTGTGAGCAGACCCAAGTTTGACTTGGTAACAATTCTAACTCTTTGGAATAACAGTTCAGATTCTCTGATCCAAGGCTGGACAAGTTACTTCTGAATCAGACATTATTAACTCAGAAAAAGCCTGTGGTGATTACAATTATTGGATAAGCCTAAACAAGTTGGAAAGCACTGGTATCAAAAGTCAAGAAGACATGGAATATTTCCCAAAGTCTTGAAGACATTCTGAAAGGGGTTCAGATGAATATGGAAGCATAGGAGAGTTAGATAAAAGGAATAGAGACTTCTTTTTTTAACAGTTGCTGTCATTTGAATTGATCTCCATGCTGGGATGAATTTCCCTGAAGGGTGTGTGTGTGTGTGTGTGTGTGTGTGTGTGTGTGTGTGTTATTGTTGCTATTGTTACGGGGTGGGGATAGTGTAAAACTTAAGGGGAATAAATGAGTGTTTACCAGTCATTGATAAACAAGCTTTGCTACTGAACAAGCCTCTGATATGCAGCTCTGCTTTCAGTGACTGGGTTTCCTTTGGTTCTTGGGACCACGTGCTGCTGATATCATTTTTCTTGCCTCTTAGTGTTTGTCATGTCCTTTTTGTGCCAAATTTGCTATCCCAAGCCATTTTCACTGGTTATTGGAAAAATAACAATGATTAGAGAAATTTTGCTAAAGCTAAGTTTATTAAATTTAGAAGATGGACATTCACTTTGAGATTATGCTCTCTTACTTTTTGTTTCCCTGATGCTAATTTATGACTTTCCTACCGACCCACTTGCTGAATGTTTTAAGTTTTAGATTCCCAATAACCATCGTCAACATGCTTTTTTTAATTAAAAAATATATTTTCTTGTTACTGAAGCACTCTAATGTCAATAACAACTATAGTTGCTGCTATTTTCTAAGGAATCATTAAAATAGGCTGCTGAAATCTAGTACCTGGCACGACAATATTTAGAGTGATAAAACACTATAGTTGGATCGTTGGAAGTAAAAACCTCCAACCCTAAACATGCTATCTCTGGAAACTTGAGCAATGTACTTAATCTCTCCAAACCTCAACTTTAACATCTGTAAAATGGCAATGCTAGTACCTATGTCATAAGGTTTTCATGAAGATTAAATCAGACAATCCATAATTCATTTAGCACAACCCAGGATCATAGTAAGCACTCTTAATTGAAAACACTGGTATTATTTTAAGGTAAGTCATGTTGAAGTCCTTGGACCCCAATGAGTTAAAATTTTTAATAGAATGATCACAGATTATGCATGCACATTTAAAAATCATTATGGTATCTATTAATAAAGAAACAAAATTGTTCTTGAATTCAGCTTATTAGGGACTCTGTGGCAATACGGAATGCAAAATTATCAGCATGTTCTGGAATCCATACTCCAAGTTGTGATACTTCCTAAGCTAACTTTAAAGCAAAACATTAAGACAAAAACATGTTCTCTGCATAAATAATTTTTAAAAATCGTTCAACAAATTTGAACAAGTTTCTTTGTTGGAACTACTCAGGGTCTTTAAAATGCAAATGTGCATTGTGAACAGCCAAGAAGGGGATTTGTATTTGCAACATTACACATGTGTTTTTGACCAGACCATTGTGTTCTCAAAGCAGCCATGGAAGCTAGTTTGGGAGTGCAGATTGAGTCCCAGAAGTCCTAGTTGGTGTGTCTATTTCCAGGTCAGACCCATCTTAGCCAGGGCTGGTCTATAACACTTAAATCTTTTGTTCTGGGTTATTTCCCCAAACATGAATATATAGACTACATTAAGATCTCAGAATTATTTATTTCAATTCAGAAACTGAATGTTAGAAAGGATAATTCTTTGATACTTTATGGGTCAGTAGGTAATATTACAGGTTAGTGAATGCACCTATGTGTTGATGGAAAAGAAATCCTAGAGTGATCCTTATTTGGAAGGCATAGTACTAGATCATAGGCCGTAAGAGTTGAAGGATACCGTTCCCTGTACTTTTTCTTCCTTCTAGTTAAAATTTTATAAAAAATGTCTATCTGCCTTCAGGCTGCCTCATTTATCTCCAAAACCAATTCAATCCAGAAGGCCAGGTAGCAGTATCTCTTGACTCAATAACTTGTCTTCTTGTTTGACCACCATCTGCCTGGTTATCTTAGGAGGCTGGGCTTCCAATGCTCTGGGGAAAGTCCTATCTTGAACTCAACTTTACAACATAGGTAGTGCTTTCCTGCTTTGCTCTGTGCCAAAGAACCAGGGGTTAGGTAATAACAACCTTAACACAAATATACTTAAAGCCTCCAACTGAGAATCTATTAATTGCCCAAAAACATGAAAATTTGCATATCATCACCAGTAATCAGAGAAATGAAAATCAAAACATCAATTTGGCAAAATTTAAAAAGATTGATTGTATACAGTGCTGATCAATTTGTGGTGAAAAGAGCATCCTTATATATTGTGATAGGAATGTAACTTGCTGCAAAAGTGATCCAGGGTCTGTGTTTTATATGTGTATACATCTTGACTAATGATTCAAGAAGCTTCAGTACATAAGAAAATTTGTAGTAGGATATTTTTGGCCATGTTGTTTTTATTGCTGTCCTCTGTGCCTGGAGAGTTCTTGCCCCAGATAGATGCATCTCTTGCTGACTCTTTTCCTTCAGTTCTTGGCTTACACACCCTCCGCAACCACTTATGTGAAAGGGCAAGCCTCTCCCATACCCCTTTTCTCTGGAGTCCCCTACAACACTCAATACCATGTGACAGGCTGTTATTTTATTTCTTTATGTGTTTAATGTCTTTCCCCCACATTAGAATGCAAATTCCATGGAAGCAAGGATTTTGCCTGTTTTGTTCACCTGAATGTCTAAAGCAGATATCTATAGACAGTCATAATAAATATATGATGAGTGAATGAATATATACATTTAAAAGAATGAGTTATATTTATATGTAACGTCCCAGAGGGAAGAATAGGATATCCTGTTGACAGAAAGCAAGTTTTATAGAAAAGTTGTATAGGATGACCCAATTTTCATAAAAACATGAAATACATATGTGTGTGTATATACCTTTTCTGTCTATCTATCAGCTATCTATATTTCTAAGAGCACAGAAATATCAATAGATACAGAGGGTATATACCAAATTGCAAATTAACATAGGTTGCTCTGGGATACTGGAGGTAGACTGGAGGGTTAAATAAAAAATTGTTAATTTTTTTATACTTTCATATTGTTTTCCTTGTGACTACAAGCATTGTATTACTTTTCTAATAAAAAAAAGAATACCCAATAAAATAAATGCAATCACAAACACATAAAATTACTCTAGGCTGTTTCTTTAACTGTAATATAGCAGATAATATTATTTTATTCTTGCACAGTTGGGCTGCTTTGCATCTCCATGATACCAATGTCTGCAAGCTTGTAACAAATAGGTAATTAGTTTCATTGTGGTTTACTGGAGTCTCACGTTCCCATGAATGTGTAATTGTTGGCTAAGGCTTAGCCAAGAGGGCTACCTTGAACTTTAGCTCTTAATTGTCTGAGGCTTTGATAGAAGAAGACAATAGTCATGCAAAGGAATTTATGTACCTCTCAAAAACAGTTTTGTACTTGAGGTGAGACAGAAATAGGGGTCAGTCTGGAGTGCAAGCATATTGGGGATACATTGTCTGTAGACAATTAAAATCAATAATAAACAATTGAGTTCATCTACTTTTTATTATTACCACGTGCTAGCAATTCTAAATAATACCTGTGTTAAAATTCTCCTCTGAAAATTTTCAGCCTAATTTTTAAATAATTGCTGCAGTTACTGATAAGCCAAGATGGACTCTACCATCCTTGATATATATCACTACTCATATAATTTCCGGTTTTAATAATGAAAGGTAATATCTTAGTTTTATTAAGCATCTATCATATATTTAGTGCACCGCTAGGGAATAGAAATAGAAAGATGAATAATATATAGCTCTCACACTCATGAAGCTCACAATCTAGAGAGAAAACAGGTGTAGATGTAACTAGATAAAATATGGAACATGTATTTTAATGAAGCAATCTCTAAAGTGCTAGGAGGATACAGAAGAAAACAGAAGACGAAGTGATTCGTTTTGCCTGGGGAATTCACTCAGTAACTTGTTCACACATGTTTACTGAATGAGTTGTCTACACTGGGCCATGCACAGTGGACAGGACACAAGATTCCTGTGTCACTGGAGCTTATTTTCAGGTAGGACAGTGCAGGTCCCAGCGTGAGTAAGCAAGGTAAATTTAGGCAGAGAAAGGTGCTTGAGGGTGACTCCTGAGGAGGTACCTTTTGGGCTGAGACTGAATGATGGCATGGAGACAGCAGTACAAAGATCAGGAGAAGTAAGTGCTATGAAAGTTGAGGTGGCACAGGCCAGACCACATAGAATGGAGGTTCACAAACCTGGCTGCACTGAGAACCACCTGGAGAGTGGTACGTCCTACAGAGTAATCTGGTGTGGGCTCCAGGCTTTGTTACCTTGTAAAAGCTCTATAAGAGATTCTCATGTGCAGCCAGGGCTGAGACTCTATGGAGTGTGATAGGACAAGTATGATGAAGACCATAGGAGGGTTTTAAGAAAAGACATTGGCATGATCTAATTTATATTTAAAAAAATACTGTGTGCAAGTGATATGGCCAATAAAGGGTTAATATCCAACAACTATAAACAGCTCATACAACTCAACATCAAGAAAACAAACAACTCAATTAAAAAAATGAGCAGAAGAACCGAATAGACATTTTTCCAAAGGTGAAATGTAGATGGACAACAGGCATATGAAAAGATGCTCAACATCGCTAATCATCAGGGAAACGTAAGTCAAAACAACAATGAGATAACACCTCACATCTGTCAGAATGGCTGCCATCAAAAAGAAAATAAATAACAAATGTTGGCAAGGATGTGGAGAAAAGAGAACCCTTGTACACTGTTGGTGGGAATGTAAATTGGTGCAGCCACTGTGGAAAACAGTATGGAGGTTTCTCAAAAAACTAAAAATAGAACTACCATATGACCCAGCAATTCCACTCCTGGATATATATCCAAAAAAAACCCCACTAATTCAAAAAGATACATGCACCCCAATGTTCATAGCAGCATTATTTACAGTTGCCAGTATATGGGGGCAACCTAGGGGTCCATCAACAGATGAATGGATAAAAAAGATGTGGTATATGTACATAGAGGAATACTACTCAGCCTTAAAAAGGAATACAATTTTGCCATTAGTGGCAACATGGATGGATTTGGGGTGTATTATGCTTAGAGAAATAAATCAAACAGAGAAAGACAAACACTGTATGATATCACTTATATGTGGAATCTAAAATATACAACAAACTAATGAACAAAACAAAAAAGAAGCAGACTTACAGATATAGAGAACAAACTAGTGGTTACCAGTGGGGAGAGGGAAGAGGGGAGGGGCAATATAGGGGTAGGGAAAAAAGGTGTTATTATGGTATTATATGAAATTATGAGTGTGAAATTTTTGAAAATTGTAAAGCACTATAGAATTTAAAGAGTCCTTCATTCAATAAAAAAATTCTAAAATATCATTTTGATTGCTACATGCAAGAGTGATCACATGGAAGGCAAGCATTAAAGCAGGGAAACAAATTAGAATGTTCTTACAGCCGTCCAGTGGAGAGATATTGATGGCTTGGACCAAGGTGGAGACGCTGAAGGCTGTGAGAGAAATATAATCAGAAAAGCCTTCATGGTTTTCTGAGGGGTCTTGAAGAAAGAGGAGTAAGATTTTTACTTTTGATGGAAGAGTGGGAACAAAGGCCCAGAAAAGGAATGAGAAGTGATGTGGATGTGTCATGGGAAGGAGTCATGGACTCTGGGTGACACAAGTGTAGACAGATGTGGGAAATAGCATATAGGAGCTGCTAAGTATATAAACCTCTTAAAAATTACTCAATTACGGAAAAGTTAAGGTTTTGCCTTAGGTAAATTGTTAAGTGCAACAGTAATCTTTGATTCTTCCTGGTCTTCCCCTTGGGGGGATCTCTAACCTCTTTCAGAATTCCTCTCTCATTGTCCATGTGAAGAGGCTTCCCACCCTGGAGTGCTATGTTCTTTGGTAGGCTTGAAGTTTTTTGAAAATTTTTCCTGTAGAGGTTGCAGTGATTTTAATGACTCCTCCTGTTTTCTGCCTGCAGTATCCATTGTTGTAGAGTAGCAGTGATGAAACACACAGTGAGTTCTGGAGCCTTCTGAAGTGGGCTTTCACCTAAGTCTCAGTGTGCTAATATACCACTGACGCCATTTGCTGTAAGACATTCTCAGGCTCCTGGTGCTGAGGTTCTCAATTCCCAGGTCAAGAGCCCGATTAAATGTCTTTCTTGGACTCTCCTGCACTGCGACGACGACTTTATTATTTATTATCCCACACGTTATGAAAACTCTCTGCCCTTCATAAGTGGGGCAATGGTGGGACTTCACAAGGCAGAGCCATGAAAACAGCTAGTGTGCTGTAATACAGGCAGAAATTGTCTAATTTTAAGATTTCTGAGCTTACGACATATACTTCCCAAAAGGAGTGAGAGCTGACGTGTCTGTTTTTTTCCTAGCTTAGCAACCCATTGTTGTCAGGCTAACCTCTTTTTTCCTCAGAGAATGTGCTATCTGTGCCTATCTTTATGAAGAAGCTAATGATTAACTGAGAATATAGGCTGTGGAGTCAGACATACTTGTCTTCCAGTCATGGTTTTACCACTTACTTAACCAGTCTGACTTGATGTCCTGATCTGGAACCTTGCCACTCAATAGGATATCCTTGACCAACAGCATCAGGGTCACCTGGAGACAGCAAGAAATGTAGAATCTCAAGTCCCAGTCCAGACCTACAGCATCAGAGTCTTCGTTTTTAACAAGATCTCAAGTGATTGCATGTACATTAGGGTTTGAGAAGCAATGATACAGAAAAATCCTTGCTGTGTATTAAACATTACCTGTGGGTAAAAATATCTATTCCTGAAAAATGTCTACAGAGGAAAACTTGGTAGTTGCAATTTTCAGTATAGAGGGAGTTTTTAAGGAGCTTATTTGTGAAAGATAGAAACAATGGAGGAAAAAGGATAAATCACTTTATATTTGGGAAGGCTCTAGATAGGCCTTTAGTTACCCCCTCAAATTATGATATCCCAGTGGCCACTCAACGTGTCTATGACCTGAATTATCATTCAAAAACATAGCAAAGGCAAAATTCTATTGTGAAGCCACAAATCACATTTTTGAGGCTTTTCACTTTATTTAGAATTGCCACCACTCACCTCATCTTGGAATACTCACTATTCTTGATAGAACTCATAGGAAAAAGAGCTTTATAACCAGTACTGAATATATACACAAATATAACAAGCTTAGACATTTCATAAACTGCCAATTTTTATTGGCTTTATAACTGTATCTATTTTTACCTAGTTGGGAGAAGGAACAAGTAAGAAACAGTACTGACAGGGCTTCCCTGGTGGCGCAGTGGTTGGGAGTCTGCCTGCCAGTGCAGGGGAAATGGGTTCGTGCCCCAGTCCAGGAAGATCCCACATGCAGTGGAGCAGCTGGGCCCGTGAGCCATGGCCGCTGAGCCTGCAGCAGGAGAGGCCGCGACGGGGAGAGGCCCGCACAAAAAAAAAAAAAAAAAGAAAAAAGAAACAATACTGAAGTTTCTAGAGTCATTTTTAATCATAAACACTCTTGCCCTATCATCATCTTTTGTCTCCTACTTATAGGCATTTTATTAACTATTGCTGTTTCATTCCCAGCACAGCTTGGACCACTAAAGAAAATGCTTTTCTATTTCTTCAACCCACCAATATTAATATTTTTCTCTTTTTAATTTTTAACATAAACACCACATGTTTCACTCTTCTCTTGCTCCCCACTGCCCTCACCACCTAGAAAGTAGCCTGTGAATGTTTTGGCACATATTTTGGATATCTCTTCATAGTGGTAATTCATGCATGACCCTCAGTTACTTTGTGTTATGTTGTATTTCCCATTGGCAGGTGGTAGACAGTAAAAGTTCTTGCTCTTCCGTATTAGGAAAAATTGATTTTGATAAAAATGACTATAATCCTCTTTATTAGCCAGAGCTATCAGTCGGTATAAAGCAGCCAGTGTAAAGCATCAAGATAGTAGACTGTTTTGCTGAAAGTTTTACTTTCGATTTAGGTTCGAAGGATTTGTTAACAAAAAGACACCACTTGTCACACAAATAAACAGTTTTAACTCAATTTTAATAGGAAATCATCAAAAAGAAAGAAATATAAAAGAGAGAGAGATAAGTAAAACATTTACATCATCAAGTTGGGCCTACACCTACATCCAGACTCGAACAGTGCTGGGAAGTCCTGGAAACAGCAATCTGAAGTCCCAGTTGGGAAAGGTCCCAGGCAGTGTGTCCACTCTATGGGTGAGACTTCAGTTTGTACTCTAGGAGAGTCCGCTTCTAATCCCAGGCTGCAGACTGATACCATCAGTTTGCGTGCAAACATGCAGCTCTGGTTTTCTTCAACAATGCTGTTTGTTTTACCTTGTGAGTCACAAGATTTTCCAGACCCTGGGTAACTGGCCAGATTCTCAGGGCTCAAGAAATTCCAAGACCCACTCCCTTTCTTTATCTTAAGAGCCTCCAGACTTCCTGATGGCAGCTTATGAGCAAGCATGTAGTCCAGACAAGGTCACAAATTGGTCAGAGGCCTAGTATTGCCTCTGAAGCCTGAAAAAGACTATTTCCATTTCAGTTTTCCTAAATAGACTCAGTGATTCAGGTCCATCGTCCAATTAACATTCAACTATTTTATCATACTATGTAAAGAGCTTGCATGAGAAGGGGGAAAAAGTAGAAGTCAAAAATATACAGCTCAGGAAAGTCTTGGTTATTCTGTGGCAACAAGCAACTCCCAAATCACAGTGACTTAACCTCCCAAAATGTCATAAGAATTTAAATTACATGTGCAGTGTGAGTTGATATTGGTGCCCTTCTCATTATCGATACTCAGGGATGAGACTAAGAAGTGTCCATTTGACACATGCTTCCTCCATAACCATGGAAGATGGCAAGGAATGGTGGCTCTCAAAGTTTCCAGAAGTGATATGTCATTTTCACCCATGTGGCATTGGCCAAAGCATGTCACACAGTCTATCTTCAAATGGGGTAGGGAAATGCAAGCCTACTGTGTCCAGAAATACTTGAGGACCAGCACTGATGACTCTCTGAGACTGTTACATGCACAAATATTGTGGGTTTGAGCTTTCCTACTTTACCACACACTAGTTTTATAACCTTGGTAAAACTTGACTTTCTCAACAGTAAAATAGATATAATACCACCTACCCTACTTACCTCATGGGGTTATTTTGAGGGCCAAATTCCCTAATGTGTGTAAAAGCACTCTGAATGTGTGAATTCTCACCAGCAAAATTTTTAGTTCCTGATACATGTCTTTATTTCCGTCTGTGCTCTATTATGTTGGTTAAGCAATGGATGATTTGTTCTTAATGTATCTGAATGTTCTTATATAACCCTAATATGAGATAATTAAAATATCAATAAGATTATTTATATATTATAAAAAGGCAGACATAAAATCTGAAAATTCAATTAGTTTTGTTCTCTATATCAGTGTAAGAATGTGGAATATTATTCTGTTTCTCAGAAAGCCAATTTCACCACTGCTACCATTCCTGTGACTCTACATACCCCAAAAGATTTGTCCCGTAAATCAATAGCTTAGTATGGAGGGAGGCCTCCAGGAGCACAAAGTCCCCAGGATCATGATTGCATAACCGCAAAACTGCTTTCTAAAAATAGGGATTTGAAAGGCTATGTGGAGAAGGGAAAAGGAAAAGAAGAGAAACTGAATAAATGGCTGGCTGCCAGAGAGAATCTTTGGGGATGAGCAAGTGTATTTAGTCAGAAATTTTAAGTTTTTTTGTGGAGCTTATTATTTGAACCTTCTTTCATGTCTCTATACACATTTTACAGAATAGCTATAACACCAACTAAAGTTTTGTGGAAGTGAACCTTTGTTTTGTTAACTTTTTTTTTTCTTTTGAGAGGATGGTTTATTAAATGCTGAGTATGGGCTCAAGGTGGACACTAGTTGAGAACCCAGTCTTATTTTTGAGAAATCCACTAAAATGAGTGAAACCAAGAATGATGAGAATGGGAAAAGCAGTCTTTCAGGCAAGACTCAAAACCAGCTAGCCAATTATTTGTGTCTTCCAAAACAGAATTTAGAAGTTTATACATTCTATAGTCCCTCTACTTATTTATCATTTGATTATATAAATAACGTTTTTGATGACTCACCCCCATTAGGAAGTATACTTAACCATTCAGTTTCCCAAGGCCAGAGCAGTGATCATTGTAAACAGGCCATAGGACTTGTAACAAGTTCAAGATGGAAAGTGAATATACAACAGATCCTCTAAACCAGAGGCACTGGAGGAGAAAACAAGGAACAAGCATAGAAATGAAACAGATTGGAACAGGTTAAATGGGAGGTAATCTAAATTTATGCTGAAAACTGGACTCAGTGTATCTACACTGGCCAGCTTAGCCCTCTCCAAGTTGCTAGAACAGAACAGACACTAGATATTTATTGGTCCTTTGGATTTCTCTCACCATTAACTTTTCAACAGGTTTTTAATTCACAAAGCATGTGGGTTTGTGCAATTGCTTACCTAATAGTGTGCATTACATGGTTGGTTAGTAACCAGGACAGAGATAAACTAGGGAAATATAGTGTTCTTCAAAATATCTCAAGTGGTAGAGTACAAAAATCTGGTTTAGTAAAATGTTCAGTAAAATAGCAATTTCATGGCTTAAAGTCCTAGTCCTGTTACTTCTAAACTGTGTGACCCAAGCCAAGTCACTTCACCTCTCTGAGCAGCAGTTTTCCTATATGTAAACTGGATAATAACAATAAACTCACTACCTACATCACATGGTTATTGGACAATGTACCAATTAATCATTTAAGTTCTATTTTTTTTAAAACATCTTTATTAGCGTATAATTGCTTTACAATGGTGTGTTAGTTTCTGCTTTATAACAAAGTGAATCAGCTATACATATACATATATCCTCATATCTCCTCCCTCTTGTGTCTCCCCCCACACACCCTCCCTATCCCAGCCATCCAGGTGGTCAAAAAGCACCGAGCTGATCTCCCTGTGCTATGCGGCTGCTTCCCACTAGCTATTTTACATTTGGTAGTGTATATATGTCCATGCTACTCTCTCACTTTGTCGCAGCTTACCCTTCCCCCTCCCCATGTCCTCAAGTCCATTTTCTATGTCTGTGTCTTTATTCCTCTCCTGCCCCTAGGTTCTTCAGAACCATTTTTTTTTTATATTGCATATATATGTGTTAGCATACGGTATTTGTTTTTCTCTTTCTGACTTACTTCACTCTGTATGACAGACTCTAGGTCCATCCATCTCACTATGCAAATACCATACTCTCCTACATTCATGCCTCTTCATGGGTGTTTCCTTTGCACAGGCTTCACCCCCAAACTGCTGCATATGCTAACCCCTAAAGGCTCTTCATGCCTAAACTCCAGTGGCCTTCTCTGGCCAATGCCTTCATCCCCAGTTTGGTAAGATGCTCTTCCTCTATCCATTATAGTGTAAATTATACTGTATCATCATTTCCTAATGTCATTTTCATGATGGCAAGTCAGTCTCAATTTATTAAAGAATGAGCTCTATTCTCTATAGTCTTTTTCAAAAGAACACTTGATGACTATTATTGCTTAAAATGTCAACATGAAGACAAAGATAGACAAAGACAAAAATGGCTAATTATTACCATTTTGACACTAGTTTATGCCTTCTTAACATCAACCAAATGCTTACTAACTCAGTCAAGGTCAAGCTAGAACCCGCTCCCTTAGATCAAACATAAACATAAGAAAAAGCAAGGACACATAAACTGCGGATCTGTACTTGATTATAAATTTGTCACCTAGACAATTGAAACTATGCGTATACTTAATACTTTAAAATATAATCATCAAAGTAAATACACACTCAACTCTCATAGAGATTTTCCTAATCCATAGAATATGTCTTTGGACACCCAAGGGCAACCCAAGGGACACCCAGTTGCAGAAAAATTATCCTGGAGATTGGATGGAACAGAGTGTTACTGAGTTGAACTCAGGTCTGCTTGCCTGACAGGCAGCAAAATCAATCTACTGACACTGTTACCAGACTCAGGTTCAACTGCTCACCACTTGAAAGCCAATACTGGAGAGATGAGTGTTGGCTGGAAAGAAAAGTTTGCTTTATTCAGGAGGTTGGGAACCTGGGGAGAAGGCAGACTCATGTCTAAAAATCAATTCTGAAGATTCTGCTCAACCATGAAAGTTTTTAAAGGGAGAATCATTTGTGGAGGGGGTGAGAGTTTATCTTTCACTGTGTGTAGATTTTCTTCTAATTGATTGGTGGTGAGGTAATACAATGATGTTTTGGAAATCTTAACTATTAACCTTCTGTTTCTAACCAGTCTGGAGTCTATATGCTGTGGTCAGGATGTAGTCACCATCCTCTACTGGGTGGGGGGTCTTAGTTTCTGCAGAACTAAAAGATATGCATCAGATTGTTATCTATATTCCTTCAGAAGGAACTAGAAGTCCTGTGAGTCTACTGTTCTAATTATTAACTGCTTGTGTCTGCTCATTGGAACTCAGGGAAGGCCAGACAAGAAGCAGGGAACGTGGAGGGGCTTGTACTAGAAGGCCCCGCAGGTCCCATTCAGTTTCAATCCCCCCCACTTTTTTTTTTTTTTTTGATAGTCCTCAATCTTGAGGGGAACAGGGGTGAGACAAGAAAGTGAATAAAGTTTTGGATAGAGAGGTTAATCATAAACTTGGCAGAGAAACTCAGTTTTAGGGGGACTCGGTTTCCAGAGTACAAATGGTGAGAACAGAGAGCTAAATAACTCACCTGCAATATAATATTTTAACAGAATTCTGAACCAAAGTTATGAAGAGATATGGTTGGCAGATAATTTGTAGAAAAACTCAAAATATACTAGACATAAAAAGATTTATTCTGGAATGCAAGTAGAAGCCAACCAGACAATCAAGACAGATGTAATTAACACAAACTGAAGAAGACACAGAGAAGGAAAAGCAATTTCTTGGGCAAAGGATTACTGCTTGAAATTTCTTTACTGCTAGGCAACGCTGGACACTGATTTGATTTTTATTGCAATGCAGTGATAACAAAGTCACATATCATTACGTTTCCTCAGAAGATATTAAAAGGAAAAGTCTCTCTCATTCTGTTATTTAAACGTTGATCTTTAGCCTGAGTCAAGGGGTTCCTTAACCCGATAACTGGCTTTCCCAAAGCATCCAGACTGGTGTTGACTTAGAATGCTGCCTGGCACCTCCGGGGCTTGAAGTTTTCAGAAAGTCCACTGAATAAACATAATTCTCAAATTTTAGGTTTTGCATCTTTTTTCATTTGACAGTGGTCTCTCTAGGAAGTGCATCTGGAGGGACATAGGAGGGTGAGTGTGGTTTGACAGCACTAACTTTTGTGATTTCCTTAACAATGGAACACTTAGAGTTTCAAGAAATTCACAGAAGTGAATTCAGAGAAAGAACAATGGTTATCCCTGGGAGGGATATGTGAGGTGCACCCAAGCATGGACACGTTTGATGAATCCCTCTCATCCTTTCCTTTTTCACTTCTGTTTGTTTAATTTTTTTTTAATATAACACAGATGCAGTACTTTGTAATTAAAGCAAAAACATGAAGGATCACCAGAGTAATTCTAAAATCCCTTGATATCCTTCCTCTATTTTCTTCTGGAATAGTAGTAGTTATTACAATGGAAGAAATGACATTGCTTAATACCTTGTTGAGCAAGAAGGCACCTTATTTTTAAAGGACTATATTTCCATAACTTCAAAATCAGCTACTGCTTGACCACTGGGGAAGATTACTTTTAATACTTTTCCCAAGAGGGCTTCTCATTAAAACGACTCTGTGTTAGGAGCTAATGTAGAAACTCATTTTGCTCCTTAATTACTTCATGGGTAGAAATTGCTTCCTAAGCTTTACTTGGAACTGAGTTTTTTCCCTCTTAACTTAATTTCCCTTCATTCACCAGGTTCAATTGCCTGTGATAAATACAAAGAATAAAAACAGTATGTCACCTGAAGTTCTCCAGCAACAAAAATTGTATTTCTCAATTATATCTGTTATGAACCACCTTTTCTATTCTATGTAAAGATGTGCAACCCATCTTGAAACTGCAGGCCTTTTATTTTCACTCTGAGCCTGGACATTGTTAGGCCTATTTTAATTCAAGCACTGTTAGTGTCTCAGAATTCAGTAATGCAGTGAGCAAAATAATCTATGAGAGGTGAAATAGAAAAGTATTCAGGATGACCTGAACCTATCACATCTGTTCATCATAAATAGCTTGACACTGTAGTGTGTCTTTTCCAGTTCCTACCTCAGAGAAATTTATGTTGAATTGGAAGCTCAATTTTGCTACCTACCATTAAGACAAGTCAGATGGAGCTCAGATAAAGTAACTTAACTTGGCAGGAGTTCCACACATGCCACTTGCCTCCCTCTTTGGTGAGGAATAGATACTGCCTTTCAGAGTAGGCTTGAGTATGGATTCTTGATTCAGCAGATCTCCACAGCTCCTCTTGACCTTTATTTTTGACATAGGTCTAGCCAGATGAAAAACTTGCTTCTAACAATTTATTTTTAGAGAAAAAGGAAGACTTATTTAGAAGGAGAGAGCGAGCCAAGTGACATAGGGAATTGGGGATTTCTTTAGAAACTTTCCTTTTGATGAGTAGTATTCTTTTCTTTATCAAATACCTAATATACATTAATGCTAATGAAATGAGCAGAAGTTTATTTACATAAAAACTTTATTAAATCCAAAATTTAAATACAAATCAGTACACCTACTACATAAAGATACCACTCAATCTGAATGTATACTTACATACAAAACATTATCTTTTGTAACTAGTATGTCGATGATGATTGAATTATGAATGCTATCTTTCCAATACATAGCTGGCCTTTGAAGCTCATTAAATTCATTCCCTTAACTTGCTATGTAACATTGCTATGAATTAATTATAAAAGATACAATTTTGATTTTATAAACAAAACAATAAATTCTTTGGGAAAATATATATGGCTTATACATATCTGAAAAAATACTTGACTTCTTTAGTAATCAGACATAAAAATTAAATCAACAGTAGACATTCTCCACTTAATTGACTCACCAGATTAAGCCTCTCCATTTCTATTGTAAAATGCAATTAATTAATGATTGTGTTTAATTTAATTGATTAATTAATGGGAAGGACAACACTATAGCAAGTGACAGTGCACTTCTGCTCTTAGTAGTTGAGCCCCATACTTACTGTGAATCAGTTGTGGTTGTTCTCAAACCATTTTAAAATAGCAGTACTTGTCATCACAATCACACAATTTAGTTATGTTAATTAACTATATACAACTAAAGAAGAAAGTGTTACTTCTATGTTGAGTGGGTTAGAAAGTCTCACTAAAAATGAGTTAGGAGAAAATTTGCTGGTATTGAATTAGATATATACATTTATATAGATGAGATAAATGTAAGAAAAATGAAATCAATAAGAATCTAGGACTGTGCATTTGGAACACTTTAGATTTTCTTTCCACTTTATAATAGAAAATGGAAATCATAGAAGACCAATTAAAGGAGTGATTTATGCAAGAAAATCTAATCATGTACCTGAAAAAGGAAAAAAAAAAATGTTCCAATCCTGAAAGAAGTCAGTTATGCCATCTAGCATTTCTAATAACATACTTCAGCAATTTATGTTCAGCCAGTTTGAAGCAGCCCTTTGTTGGTGATGTCTGTACTAATTTGCAGTATGTCTGAATAACTGGTCCATCTTTGATGTTAGCTTTTCATATAACATACTGATTGTATGTTTGTTTGGCAACTACTCACCCATACCTCTTCCCCTCCGTAGAAGAGTTTATTTCTCCACCCCGCTGACTTGGGATTGCCCATGTGACTTATTTCAGCCATTAGAAAGGGATGGAAGTGACAATGTGTCAATTCTTAGCTAAGGCTTTATGAGGTTTGGCCAATTTCTGCGAGTCCTATGGAGCCTCTGACGTCCACCATGAGAAGATCATGCTCCAGACTGAAGCTCTTCCTTTAGCCTGAGTCTCAAAATGGAGGAAACCTGAACCTGACTAACAGCATGGAATCAGGTGATTAGCCCAGCTAAGCTGGGTGAAGTTGAAGCTGAGTTGCAGCTAACCCATGAACTGTGAGGCAGGAGACTTAACTAGGTGTTGTTGAAGGCACTGAGTTTTGTTTTGTTTTTTTTCCACATGAATACTGGGGTGAAAGAAGACTAATCCAGCTTTTAACCAATTTTATGACTAGTCTTTTAAAATAGACATTCCTTTTTAACACTTTGTCTATAACATGTATGTAGTATCTCTTTTTCTCCACTGAAGATGACCCTTGCTCATAAATAAATATTTGAACTGGTATTATTTGGAACTACTTATTTCACAGCAAGTCCAAAACAATACTGTGAAATGTGTTTGTAATTCACTTGGGAAATTTGCCTTAACAGACACATGCCCAAAATAGAAATGGCTTTTGCTGTACATCAAAATGTGAAGAATCAATGCATCTTAATATACTTTAAGTAAATTTAAATGTTTGAGACTCATGTATTATATATATATATATATATATGATTCCTTGTTTTATCTCAACCTTTTTTTTTTTTTTTTGCGGTATGCGGGCCTCTCACTGTTTTGGCCTCTCCCGTTGCAGAGCACAGGCTCCAGAGGCCACGGACACGCCGGCCCAGCGGCCATTGCTCACGGGCCCAGCTGCTCCATGGCATGTGGGATCCTCGCGGACCGGGGCATGAACCCGTGTCCCCTGTTTCGGCAGGCGGACTCTCAACCACTGCACCACCAGGGAAGCCCTATCTCAACCTTTTATGTTAGCCTACAACTACTAGATAACAGTAGCATTTTATGAGTATATTATTATTGGCAAAGAACACATGTCTGGCATTAGAGAGAGTGTGAGGAAATGGGCAGTCTCTATATACTCTAATAGTTGAAGTATGTACTTTTTGGACGTGGTAAGCAAAGTGCCTCTGGTCACACCGTAAGGTATGTGGAAGGAGTCATTCTGTCCTTATTGTGTGCTATACCCAGAAGAGGACTTGGCACATATTTGGCAATCAGAAAATATTTAATGAATGGAAAGATGTATATGCCTAAATCCTGGCATGGATACAACACTTTGAGACTGGTTTTATTGACTTTCTACTCCTCCCCCTTGTTTGCTTTCTCATAGGCGTATAATTGCACCCATAAATATACTACGGGCAGAAAAATGTGTCACGAATAATGAAATGAAGAGAGTTGGTGACTCACTGATTGACTAGTCCTTTTATGGACTATTGATTGAATATCTAATAATATGCATAAAAATTGGAAATGTGCATGCAATTTGCAATGGTCCAATCAGAATATTTCCAAAGACATTGTCTCTTCTCTAGTGTGGCTGTTTCTATCAGTTGAGTTGTAGGGAGGGAGGCTTACAAGGATATTCATTGGAGGCTTGATTGTAGTAGTGAATAATTATAAACAATATAAAATGTCTGATTATAGAGAATTGGTTAAATCTATCATGGGGTATACATGCAATGAAATACAGCATGTCTTCATTTAGTAGGAACTCAGTAAATATTGTTGACTCACTGACTGCAGCCTTTAAAAACAAGGATGTAAATATATATTTTATTGACAATGAAAAAAATCCACAATATATTAAGACTAACAGGTTACCAAGTGGCATGTATAATGTAGTTTTAATTCTGGGGAGGTGGGAGGGAACACCATACATATCTATCTGTCATCTCTCTCATTCTCTCTACATCTTCCTATCTATCTATCTACACAGAAATGTTAAAGGATTCTTACCTGACTATTAAAAGTTGTTATCTCAAGGGGTAAAAATTTGTGTTATTTTTCTCTTCTTGGCTTAATGTTTTTATTATCTTCTGATTTATTTTATAATTATAAAAAGAGAAAGACAATACAATTTTGAAAAAAAATAATTATGTATGTAAAGTATTTGGGGATGGACTTTGGTATAAAACCAAATCATCTGTTCAGTAGGTAAAGGATATTCGCTATCTCAATTCCCATGTGTTTTGTTTGTCATGGCATTTATGGGTGAATTGACAAGTGTTGTAAATGGATGAGGGGTTGGAAAACTTAGGTTCTTCTACCAGATCCACATTCTACCTTCACACATAGTAACAGTTGATCACTTATTCTATAGAAAAAGGCAGAAGATAATTTTGGACTTTATTCCTTAGACCATTAATCAGAAAATAAATACCAGAAAGAGACAGGTAAAGCACTATTTAAAACTAAATTAGTCCTTCATTCTTCAAATACTTTCCCAAGAAATCTCAATGTCTGGAGAATACACAAATGTGTGGTGTATGGGACATACTTATAATAAAATATTATTTGCTGTTTATCTGAAATTTAAATGTAACTAGGTACCCTATATTTTATCTTTGATCAATCTAGCAACCTATTGACAACCCATCTGTTTGGTCTTTCTTGTTGAATAGGAAATAAGCAAACCTGCCTTCAAGGTTATAGTGCCAGATGTAGTATATCTCTCTTTTACTTTCCCTCTCAGCTCCTGGCCCCTGACTCTGCATTGACTCATCCAGTCCTAGCACTGACAGCTGTAGTGACTATGTTTTCCTATAATGCAGAGATAAGACCCTATGAACCCATCCTCATTCTATACCTGATAGAGAAGAATAAATACTAGTATGTTTGTTATGTAGAACAACAACAAAAATGCCCTAGTTTTCTCTTTCTCTCCCTCTCCTCCCCTACCAGCCAAGAAAGCATTATTAATATGGATCTAATAATCTCCTTTATTATCTCCTAGCATGAAAGAATGCTCATTGTTGCAGCTAAGTTACCTGCTGCCTAAATAGTACTGCATAACCAACCATCTCAAAAGATAATCACTTAGAGGGGGCAGTTTGAGATGGTAGCCTAAGGTCCTGAACTCACATCCTCCCATGGACACAACAAATGTGTAGCTACATATGGGTCAGTTCCCTCTGAAAATGACCTGAAAACTAGCTGAAGATCTCCTCCACAACAAAGGATAGAAGAAATAAATCAAGATGAGTAGAAGAGGCAGAAACACAGTCCTGTCAAGAACCCCATACCCACAATTAGGAGGTATTTCACAAATACGAAACTTCTCCCTGAGGACTGCTGGGGGGGTATGTGTGTGTGCCCAACAACAGGCACATATATTTATGATACTAGCATAAAACAAACACAGAGATCAGTGGAACAGAATAGAGAGCCCAGAAATAAACCCACACATATATGGTCAATTAATCTATGACAAAGGAGGCAAGAGTATACAATGGGGAAAAAGTTTCTTCAATAAATGGTGTTGGGAAAACTGGAAAGCCACATGCAAAAGAATAAAATGGGACCACTCTCTTACACCATGTACAAAAATTAACTCAGAGTGAATGTAAGACCAGAAACAATAAAACTCCTAGAAGACAACATAGGCAGAAAGCTCCAGAATGTAATGACTTAAACAATAAGATTAATTTAGCTCGCAAGTTTGCAGGTGAGGTTTTTTTTTTTTGGGATAAACTTCAATTTATTTTATTTTATTTTTTAACATCTTTCTTAGAGTATAATTGCTTTACAATGGTGTGTTAGTTTCTGCTTTATAACAAAGTGAATCAGCTATACATATACATATATCCCTATATCCCCTCCCTCTTGCGTCTCCCTCCAACCCTCCCTATCCCACCCCTCTAGGTGGTCACAAAGCACAGAACTGATCTCCCTGTGCTATGTGGTTGCTTCCACTAGCTATCTATTTTACATTTGGTAGTGTATATGTGTCCATGCCACTCTCTCACTGCATCCCAGCTTACCCTTCCCCCTACTCGTGTCCTCAAGTCCATTCTCTACATCAGCGTCTTTATTCCGGTCCTGGCCCAGGTTCTTCAGAACCTTCATTTTTTTTTTTTTTTTAGATTGCATATATACGTGTTAGCATACGGTATTTGACTCACTTCACTCTGTATGCCAGACTCTGGTCCATCCACCTCACTAAAAATAACTCAATTTCTCTTCTTTTTATGGCTGAGTAATATTCCATTGTGCCACATCTTCTTTATCCATTCATCTGTCGATGGACACGTAGGTTACTTCCATGTCCTGGCTATTGTAAAGAGAGCTGCAGTGAACATTGTGGTACATGACTCTTTTTGAATTATGTTTTTTTCAGGATATATGCTCAGTAGTGGGATTGCTGGGTCATATGGTAGTTCTATTTTTAGTTTTTGAAGGAAACTCCATACTGTTTTCCATAGTGGCTGTACCAATTTACATATCCACAAACAGTGCAAGAGGCTTCCTTTTTCTCGACATTCTCTACAGCATTCATTGTTTGTAGACTTTTGGATGATGGACATTCTGACTGGTATGGTGATACCTCATCGTAGTTTTGAATTGCATTTCTCTAGTGATTAGTGATGCTGAGTGTCTTTTCATGTGTTTGTTGGCAATCTGTATATCTTCTTGGGAGAAATGGCTATTTAGGTCTTCTGCCCATTTTTGGATTGGATTGTTTGATTTTTGATATTGAGCTACAAGACCTGCTTATAAATTTTGGAGATTAAGCCTGTGTCAGTTGCTTCATTTGCAAATATTTTCTCCCATTCTGAGGGTTGTCTTTTCATTTTGTTTGTGGTTTCCTTTGCTGTGCAAAAGATTTTAACTTTCATTAGGTCCCATTTGTATATTTTTGTTTTTATTTCCATTTCTCTAGGAGGTGGGTCAAAAAGGATCTTGCTGTGATTTATATCATAGGGTGTTCTGCCTATGTTTTCCTCTAAGAGTTTTATAGTATCTGGCCTTATATTTAGGTCTTTAATCCATTTTGAGTTTATTTTTGTGTATGGTATTAGGAAGTGTTCTAATTTCATTCTTTTACATGTAGCTGTCCAGTTTTCCAAGCAACACTTATAGAAGAAGGTATCTTTTCTCCATTATATATTCTTGCCTCCTTTATCAAAGATAAGGTGACCATATGTGCATGGGTTTATCTCTGGGCTTTCTACCCTGTTCCATTGATCTATATTTCTGTTTTTGTGCCAGTACCATACTGTGTTCATTACTGTAGCTTTGTAGTATTGTCTGAAGTCAGGGAGCCTGATTCTTTCATCTCTATTTTTCTTTCTCAAAATTGCTTTGGTTATTCAGGGTCTTTTGTGTTTCCATACAAATTGTGAAAATTTTTGTTCTAGTTCTGTGAAAAACACTATTGGTAGTTTGATAGGGATTGCACTGAATCTGTAGATTGCTTTGGGTGTTATAGTCATTTTCATAATGTTGATTCTTCCAATCCAAGAGCATGGTATATCTCTCCATCTGTTTGTATCATCTTTAATTTATTTCATCAGTGTCAAGTTTTCTGCATACAGGTATTTTGTCTCCTTAGGTAGGTTTATTCCTAGGTATTTTACTCTTTTTGTTGCAATGGTAAATGGGAGTGTTTCCTTAATTTCTCTTTCAGATTTTTCATCATTAGTGTATAGGAATGCAAGATATCTCTGTGCATTAATTTTGTATCCTGCTACTTTATCAAATTCATTGATTAGCTCTAGTAGTTTTCTGGTCAAATCTTTAGGATTCTCTATGTATAGTATTGTGTCATCTACATACAGTGACAGCTTTACTTCTTTTCTAATTTGGGTTCCTTTTATTACTTTTTCTTCTCTGATTGCTGTGGCTAAAACTTCCAAAACTATGTTGAATAATAGTGGTGAGAATGGACAACCTTGTCTTGTTCCTGATCTTAAAGGAAATGGTTTCAGTTTTTCACCATTGAGAATGATGTTGGCTATGGGTTTGTCATGTATGGCTTTGATTATGTTGAGGTAAGCTCCCTCTATGCCTACTTTCTGGAGGGTTTGACCATAAATGGGCGTTGAATTTTGTCAAAAGCTGTTTCTTCATTTATTGAGATGATCATATGCTTTTTCTCCTTCAATTTGTTAATATGGTGTATCACATTGATTGATTTGCATATATTGAAGAATCCTTGCATTCCTGGGGTAAACCCCACTTGATCATGGTGTATGATCCTTTTAATGTGCTGTTGGATTCTGTTTGCTAGTATTTTGTTGAGGATTTTTGTATCTATGTTCATCAGTGATATTGGCCTGTAGTTTTCTTTCTTTGTGGCATCTTTGCCTGGTTTTGGTATCAGGGTTATGGTGGCCACGTAGAATGAGTTTGTGAGTGTTCCTCCCTCTGATGTATTCTGGAAAAGTTTGAGAGAGATAGGTGTTAACTCTTCCCTAAATCTTTATTAGAATTCGCCTGTGAAGCCATCTGGTCCTGGGATTTTATTTGTTGAAAGAATTTTAATCACAGTCTCAATTTCAGTGCTTGTGGTTCGTCTGTTTATATGTTCTATTTCTTCCTGGTTCAATCACAGAGTGTTGTGCTTTTCTAAGAATTTGTCCATTTCTTTCAGGTTGTCCACTTCATTGGCTTATAGTTGCTTGTAGTAATCTCTCATGATCCTTTGTATTACTGCATCTCAGTTATTACTTCTTCTTTTTCATTTCTAATTCTATTGATATGAGTCTTCTCCCTTTTTTTCTTGATGAGTCTGGATAATGGTTTATCAATTTTGTTCATCTTCTCAAAGAGCCAGCTTTTAGTTTTATTGATCTTTGCTATTGTTGCCTTCATTTCTTTTCATTTATTTCTGATCTGATCTTTATGATTTCTTACTTTCTGCTAACTTTGGGGTCTTTTTTTTCTCTTTCTCTAATTGCTTTAGGTGTAAGGTTAGGTTGTTTATTTGAGATGTTTCTTGTTTCTTGAGGTAGGATTGTATTGCTATAAATTTCCCTCTTAGAACTCTTTTTGCTGCGTCCCATAGATTTTGGGTCATCGTGTTTTCATTGTCATTTGTTTCTAGGTATTTTTTTATTTCCTCTTTGATTTTTTCAGTGATCTCTTGGTTATTAAGTAGTGTATTGTTTAGCCTCTATGTGTTTGTGTTTTTTTTACGTTTTTTTTCCTGTAATTGATATCTAGTTTTATAGAATTGTGTTCAGAGAAGATACTTGATATGTTTTCAATTTTCTTAAATTTACCAAGGCTTGATTTGTGACCCAAGGTATGATCTATCCTGGAGAACGTTCCATGAGCACTTGAGAAGAGAGTGTATTCTGTTGTTTTCGGATGGAAAGTTCTATAAATATCAATTAAATCCATCTTGTTTAATGTATAATTTAAAGCTTGTATTTCCTTATTTATTTCATTTTGGATGATCTGTCTATTGGTGAAAGTGGGGTGTTAAAGTCCCCTTTTATGATTGTGTTACTGTTGATTTCCCCTTTTATGGCTGTGAGCATTTGCCTTATGTATTGTGGTGCTCCTATGTTGAGTGCATATATATTTACAATTGTTATATCTTCTTGTGTTGATCCCTTGATCATTATGTAGTGTCTTTCTTTGTTTCTTGTAATTGTCTTTATTTTAAAGTCTATTTTGTCTGATATGAGAATTGCTACTCCAGCTTTCTTTTGATTTCCATTTGCATGGAATATCTTTATCCATCCTCTCACTTTCAGTCCACATGTGTCCCTAGGTCTCAAGTGGATCTCTTGTAGACAGCATATATACGAGTCTAGTTTTTTTTTTTCCATTCAGCCAGTGTATGTCTTTTGGTGGGATATTTAATCCATTTACATTTAAAATAGTTATCAACCTGTATGTTCCTATTACCATTTTCTTATTTGTTTTGGCTTTGTCATTGTAGGTCTTTTCCTTCTCTTGTGGTTCCTGCCTGGAGAAGTTCCTTTAGTATTTATTGTAAAGCTGGTTTGGTGGTGCTGAATTCTCTTAGCTTTTGCTTCTCTGTAAACATTTTAATTTCTTTGGTGAATCTGAATAAGATCCTTGCTGGGTAGAGTAATCTTGGTTGTAGGTTTTTCCCTTTCTTTACTTTAAATGTATCTTGTCACTCCCTTCTGGCTTGCAGAGTTTCTGCTGAAAAATCAGCTGTTAACCTTATGAGGATTCCCTTGAATGTTTTTTGCTGTTTTATCCTTGCTACTTTTAATATTTTTCTTTGTATTTAATTTTTGATAATTTGATTAATATGTGTCTTGGCGTTTTTCTCCTTGGATTTACCCTGTATGAGACTCTCTGTTCCTCCTGGACTTGATTGAATATTTCCTTTCCCATATTAGGGTAATTTTCAACTATAATCTCTTCAAATATTTTCTCAGACCCTTTCTTTTACTCTTCTTCTTCCAGGACCCCTATAATTCAAATGTTGGTGCATTTAATGTTGTCCCAGAAGTCTCTGACACTATCCTCAATTATTTTCATTTTTTTTCTTTATTCTGCTCTGCATAGTTATTTCCACTATTTTATCTTCCAGGTCACTTATCTGTTCTTCTGCCTCAGTTATTCTGCTCTTGATTTCTTCTAGAGAATCAACAGCAGAATTTCATTTATTGTGATGTTTCAATTTCATTTATTGTGTTGTTCATCATTGTTTGTTTGCTTTTTAGTTCTTCTAGGTCTTTGTTAAATGTTTCTTGCATTTCTCTATTCTATTTCCAAGATTTTGGATACCTTTACTATCATTACTCTGAATTCTTTTTCAGGTGGACTGCCTATTTCCTCTTCATTTGTTTGGTCTGGTAGGTTTTTACCTTGCTCCTTCATCTGCTGTGTGTTTCTCTGTCTTCTCATTTTGCTTAATTTACTGTGTTTGGGGTTTCCTTTTTGCAGGCTGTAGGTTCATAGTTTCCATTATTTTTGGTGTCTCTCCCCAGTGGCTAAGGTTGGTTCAATAGGTTTTGCAGGCTTCCTGGTGTTAGAAGACTGGTGCCTGTATTTTGGTGGATGAGGCTGGATCTTGTCTTTCTGTTGGGCAGGACCACGTCTGGTGGTGTGTTTCAGGGTGTCTGTGACCTTATTAGGATTTTGGGCAGCCTCTCTGCCTATGGGTGTGGTTTTGTTCCTGTCTTACTAGTTGTTAGGCATAGGGTGTTCAGCACTGTAGCTTGCTTGTCGTTGAGTGCAGCTGGGTCTTAGCACTGAGATGGAGAACTCTGGGAGAGCTTTTGCCATTTGATACTATGTGAAGCCGGGTTGTCTCTGGTGGACCAATGTCCTGAACTCGGCTCTCCTTCCTCAGAGCCACAGGCCTGACACCCAATAGGAGCGCCGAGACCCTGTCAGCTACACGGCTCAGAAGAGGGAGTAAAAATGAAAGAAAGAAAGAAAATAAATAAATAAAATAAATTTATTAAAATAAAAAATAAAAAAAAATATTTAAAAGTAGTAAGAAAAAGAGGAAGAGAGTTATCAAACCAAAAAAAAAAAAAAATCCACCAATGATAACAAGCACTAAAAACTATACCAAAAAAACCCCAAAACAACAGACAGAACAGTAGGACAAATAGTAAAAGCAAAGCTATACAGACAAAATCACACAAAGAAGCATACACATACACACTGTCAAAAAGAGAAAAAGGAAATATATATATATAAAGAAAAAGGAATAAAATCAATAAACAAATCTACCTATGATAATAAATTCTAAATATTAAACTAAGATAAACATGAAACTAGAAACCAATTGGATGCAGAAAGCAAACCCCAAGTCTACAGTTGTTCCTGAAGTCCACCACTTCAATTTTGGGATGATTTGTTGTCTATTCAGGTATTCCAGAGATGCAGGGTACATCAAGTTGATTGTGGAGATTTAATCCACTGCTCCTGAGGCTGCTGAGAGAAATATCTTGCTCTTTTCTTTGTTCGCACAGCTCCTTGGGTTCAGCTTTGGAATTGGCTCTGCCTTTGTGTGTAGGTCCCCTGAGTGCACGCAGGTGAGTTTTTAAGGCTGAGCTTGCCTGGGCAGTTCTTCTGTTTTCAGCTGGGATCACTGACATGTCTGTAATATGACTAACTGGGGCAACATAGGTCACTGGGTCCTGCATTCTTCATCTTCCAGCAGGCCAACTTGGGCAGAGACAAAGGTATAAGAGCACAAGTGGAAATATGTGAACCCTTTTTTTAAGTCTTGGTTTGTGTATCATTTGATAACATCTTTTTATCCATACTAGTCATATGTCCAACTAAAATCAAGGGACAGGGAAACATAATCCATCCTTTGGTGGGAGAATGTATAAATTCACATGACAAAGGGCATGGGTATGTGAAAGATTGAAGGTGTCATTAAAACAATTGATATATCACAAAATTCATGTGATAATAATTAAATAATAATGATTAGCCTTTACTAAATACTTGAACAGTTCTTTGGCACAGTATACAATTAGTGAGGTCTCTCTACTAATGCTGAATAAATCTGCTGGCTCAACATGAGATTCTCATAACTGTTATATTCTAGGAATAACATCTTCTTCTTAGGCATCCTGGAACCACCTGTGAAAAGAATAGGCCAGCACCTCCCTAAGGAAGGTCTAGCAATAGTTCTGCTTAAAACTGAGCACCGTTTGCATTTTAAACTCATAAATTGATTTTCAGTCTGACCAGGCAACTATGGCACTGTGCCTTACTGAGCCCATCAAAATTATAAATCTATTTAACCTTTTGACTCTAAACTTCTATTAAATACACAACATGCACTGCACAGATAATGTAACACAGAATGAAATGGAAAATAAGGTTTTCATCCATCCCTAATCTAATTGTAGCAACTTGCTGATAAATAATGAAAGGACCAGAAGGTAATCATTTCCTCTTTTGAATGAAGAAGAATTTTGCAGCTTGACTGTAACTGTGAATTTTAAGCTCCATTTGCTGAAACTAACATGAAAACAGTATATTTTACTCTTTTGGAATCATCATGCAAAATTGTTTGGAGACTACTGCAGAATTTTATATTCATTTTCACCTTCTCACAATCATAATGTCCCATCATACTTTATAATGAAATAAATATCCTGGATTTTATAAAACTAAGGCAGAATAAAATTGAATTATAAAGGATTTTCCATGATGTTACTGGCAGTTAACATTTAAATGAAGATTTAAACCATCTATAGCATAAAATTGAGGAAAACTATTACATTTAATTAAATGTATTGTTCACAATGATTAAAATAGAAACTTAAAAATGATTGGCAACTAATTTCATTCTTAAAGATCAAAAGTAAATTTTAATATTTTAATTATTTTTCTGTGTATACATGACATTTACTCAAATAACTAGAATCATAAATCAAAGAGGGTTTACCCTATTTTCTGAATTTATGTGTATGGTCTTCAAGGAATGTATTACTAAACATATATAATGTGGGGATTGTTAATGTAGTTAATGGAATTGCAATGTTGTTACTGAAAATGCGTACATTTGAAAATTTACCTTGAATCTGTGAACTGCCTCTGTAGACCAACTAAACATGTAGAATAATGAGAATAGTTTTTTGGGTTTTTTTTTCTCCCAGTTTGGGCAAATAGATTATACTGTAAATAGCCCTCATAAAGAAAGCCAGTTGTGATATAGTAAAAAGAGTATTAGACTCAACATCATGTGTCCTGGCTTTGAGTCTCCAACAGTTATTATCTATATGACCTTGGGCAAATTTCACCCGAGCTTTACGTTTATCTGCTAAGTTTCAGTTGTGATAAGCCAATGGCACACTTCAAAAACACAACTTACTGAACAGCTGAAAGAAGAAGTACACAGAAAGAAAATAAAAGATGAGGTTCCTATCTACTTTTTCTGTAGTCAATTGACCTTTTCTGGAGTTAGCATAAAGAAGGTCAATAATTCCTCTGTTGTTCAATAATATGGATAAGCAACAAATATTATGGACTTTATGAAAATGCTTTTGTGAAACTATGGCTCTAAATATAATGACGCTATTCATCAAAGCTATTTCTAAAATGTAGATGAGAGCTTTTTTCTAAAACAACTCATAAGCTCATATAAGCACCCTGATAAATATAATTATCATTGTTATTAGTGTTTCTAAACTTTTAGAGGGTGTGGACACTTTAAGAATTTGCCAAAGCTTTGGGCTTCTTATACAAAACAAAGTATCCATACATAAAGATTTAGAAATGTTGTGCACAGTTTCAGCAGGATTTATTAGACTGTCTGAAGCTACATAGACTTCTGATTTTAAAGTCAGATATTGGCTCATCCTTAAATTTCAAGCAATTTGTTGGTTTAACCTTAGGAGTAATTTGGATTTTAACTTTTCCTCATTAATGTTATGGTGGGGTTGAAAACCAACTGAAAACTTATTCAAGAAGAACAGTATTAAAGGTTCATATTTATATAAGATGGATAAACAAAATGTGTCCTTTTAAATTAAGAAAAAATTTTCTTAGTCTAGTGGAAACAAGACAAGAATGGATTCAATGTCAAAGAAAAGTAAAATTGCACAATGAATAGTTGCCTAAACAGGACTAGTGGTCTATATTTGGAAAAAAAAAAACACTTCCTTTGCCTCTTCCTGAGGTAGCTACAATTAAATATTTGACAGCCTTTTTCCTTGTTGGCAGAGTCCATTTAGCATTATGGAGGCTAAAAACGCTGGATGTTTGTTGTCCTAATCTTCCTTGCAGCCGAGGCACAGGCAAGTGATACAATGATGGCCAGTGAGACAGGAAAGCAGTTTACTGCAGACTTGCAGGAAATATTTATTTCTTCTTGAATAAACAATGTTCATGGAAAAGAAACCACTGCCCCTTCCTTCCTACTTTTGGATATTGTCCTATGAAGGTGTTATTGAGCTATTATAGCCATCTTGTGACCATGAGTTTAAGGCCAGAGAAGCTGACATAGAGTCCTGACAACTGCTGAGTCACTTACCCAACCCTGATCTGCATATCTACAGACTCATTGTTATTAGGGGAAAAAATTAACCCATATTGTTTATATGCCCACTTTTAGTCAGATATACTGTTACCTGAGTCCAAAAGTACTCTAATGAACTTCCTATCTCCCAAAGTTTTCTCACTGCTGAACACAGTGAGAGGCAAGATACATTTTTATGTTATGGGAGACAGTGCAAAGCAATGATATTTCTAAAATCACAAGTACCATGGTGGGGGTTCTTATCTTGACTTTAAGTAGTGCAAGAGATAGCCTCTGATGCCATTGTGTTGATTCCAATATGAAAACTCTTTTTTAAGATCAGTTAAGAAAACAGGCCAGAGAGACACACAGAGAGAGAATACCACAACACTACAGATAATAAAAGCTAAAATAGCAGGTCAGAGTAGGTGAAATATGCTATGATCTGAATGAATTCTGAAGTCTTGATTTTTATGTGTTCCTTCAGTGCATGTTTGTGTGACTGTGTTGGGTTTCTTTAAAAGCTTTATATAGAAGAGGATGACAATCCTGACAGGAATTTGGCTAAAAAACTCTCCAAAAATGAAAAACAAAACCAAAGAAATCAGGCATGCTATTACCTGTTGCTTAGGAGGAGGTAAAGACAGGCTATATTTTGTTTTCCATTTCATACATCATTTAGAACTTACTGCAGTGATTCCACAAAGTCAGGAGGCTTTAAAAAGTTAATGAGAAATATATAAGAAAAAACCTGTTGTGTGTTATTTTGGAATACCCTGTAATGTCCAGGTTTTGTTATACAAGAAAGCAAGCCTATTTTAATGGCTTCCATTTTTATTGCACTATATTTGCAGGGAGCACCCTAAACCTTTTTAGTTAATAAATAAAAAAATACTGTGACCTTTACTTGGTTGGCAAACAACATTGTTTCAGCATTGGGATTTTCAAAGCTTGTTCTTCTGTGGTTTTGACCTAGAAGACTTTGAATTCATTGTTGCAAATTATAATGCTAATTAAACTAAACCCTGGCATTGGTTTTGGTCTTCTGATGCCATGGTACACTTGATCACAAAGGGCTGGGTAATTAGTTTTACTCTTTAATCATGACTTCTTTTGTGTTAGAGTCTTAAAGTGAGTTTAAATGTATATTCCATTTTAACTTAATGTGAATATATTTTTCTCTTTAACTTATTTTTAAAAAGTCCCTGGAAGGTAGAGACTCTATTATATTATTGAGTTTCTTCCAGAACACAATTACTTAATATATGTCCCATGGAAAACAACTTCCTTTGGACGTCAATAAGTACAAAATGAAAAAAAAGTTATCTTCTAAATAAGGTAGGAAAATCTTGGCTTAGAAAAAGGAAAACAAGTCTTTTGTGTATAACATTCAAAACATTTAAAATCCTAACACATCCCATGTCCCCAAGCTGGGAACATATATGTAGGAAATCCCAAACATATTTGAACATAAACTTTTCATTTTTGTTGTGTGTGTGTGTGTGGGGTGTTTTAAAGGGATAAAATACCTCTAAAAAGAAACACACGTTGAGAAATTCTGTTCTACATTACATAGTCTAGTATTATGAACGTGGTTTATGTCATATCCAGACATAGAGATTATTTTATTGGGTTTTTTGTTTGTTTGTTTGTTTGCTTGTTTGCGGTATGCGGGCCTCTCACTGTTGTGGCCTCTCCCGTTGCGGAGCATAGGCTCCGGACGCGCAGGCTCAGCGGCCATGGCTCACGGGCCTAGCCGCTCCGTGGCATGTGGGATCTTCCCGTACCGGGGCACGAACCCATGTCCCCTGCATCGGCAGGCGGACTCTCAACCACTGCGCCACCAAGGAAGCCCTCTTTTATTGACTTTAACAAAATTCTTTCATGAAGGATGATACTTACTTATTTTTCCAATCTGGAAAAAATAATTTTAGCATTATAGTTAAGTAAGTTTTCTTTATATAAACAGGTACAGGTTTTGCCAGCTATCTGAAAGTAGAGCGTTCCTATGAAGACTTTTGTAAGCCAAAATGGCATAAAACAAAGAAGCAATTACCTTAGGACACATCTTGCTAATGAATACACAAAATAAATGGAGATAAAGCATAGATGTTTGCACACAGTTCAAAGCTGTGGTGGCTTGAAGCTGAGATGCTGTGTGTGGTTCCTGGGGAAAGAGCTTGGCGGTGCCACTCTCGCTGCTCCAGGTGCAGCTGCCTGTATAATGGCTCCCTGCAAAACAAACACTGAACACTATTTTCACTTTTTGGCTTTTTTTGTAAAAGTGAAAGTCCTCTTTGGATTTCTTTTGGTTAGTGAAAACAGATACTAATGTGGGTTTCTTGTAAAAGCAAAGTGGTGTAAAGAGAAATTTTGAAAAGTGGAGGATACCTGTATCTTGATTTAAGTGTTTCGAGAAATATTTAAATTTGTGGCTTTATAAAAGAAAGAAACAAAGTTTTTGGAAATAGCTGAATCCACATTTAATCATGCATTATTTAAAGCTTATGTAATGTGTTTATACACAAGGATTTATGGCAGATAATCTGTAAATATCGGGACATCTACTTGCAGTACAGCCACTAGTTTATATTATCCAAACTTCTTCCAAGCAAGGTGGTTGAGAGGCCAAACCACTGAATAGAACTTTTAGCAACTTTGTAGTGCTTGGGAGGCAAAATATTGGAGTTAAGGACCTGCCAAGGTGGATGGGGACTAAAATGTCCATTTTTCAGCTGGGACCTCTGAAGGGCTATACCACTGAGTAATAGCAATCTAGAATAGACCAGCCCTCATAAAGACTCAACTGTGAATCAGTTCAATCTCCGAATGACTTAAAGTGATCTGCCTCTCACCTAACTGCCTGCCAAAGGCAGAGTAAATCCTTTCTGGAGAAAGGTAAAATCATCCAGTGCTTCATATTACCTCTACAATATCAGGTAGTCAACCAAAAAATAACAAGGCGTATGGAGAAAGGGATGAAGGTCTGAAATAACATGATAGAAACATACCCACTGAAGAGCCAGAGTTATCAGACATGGCCTTGGGAAAACTGAATAACATGTTCAAGAGAACTAGAATATATAAGAAGAATCAAGTAGAAATTCTAGAAAAAAATTCAGGAGAAAATGTTTAACTTATTCATTAATTGAATAATATTAATTAGTCACCTAATATAAGTGAAACAGGACAATGAGAAGAAAAGAGAAAGAAATTCTGCCCTTATGGCGTTTATATTCTGGTATATAAGAAGAGAAAATAAGCAATAAATGTAAGTGAATAAATACTATATTAGAATGTTGTAAGTACAATAGAGAAATTAAATAGATATAACATTTCAGGTAGGGAAGTAATGGATGGAGTGAGCGGGTACTATTTAAATACAGTTGATAGGCAGGCTTCATTTAGAAGGTGACATTGTAACAAAGCCTTGAGGGAGATAAACCAGACTGATATCTTTGGGGAAAACATTCCAGGCAGAGAGAAGAGCCAGTTGTAAGATCCTAAACAAGGAAATTAACCGGGAAATTCAAGGAACAGCAGGGATGTTAGTATAGATAGAGGGGAGCAAGCTAGAGGGAGAGCACTGGGGATAGGGGGTAGAGAGGAGGGGTTAAATCATATTGAACCTTATTGACCAAAAGGACTTTGACTTTTACTCTGAGGGATAGGGGAAGACATCAGAAAGTTCTGAGCAGAAAGGGCTATAATCCAATGTACATTTTTAAAGGATTCTTCTACAACAACAAGAACAAAAACTGTAAAGGGCAGTAATGGAAGCAGGGAGAGCAGTTAGGAATGATTGCAGATAACCAGGAGAGACATTAATACAGTTCAGACAGAGCTGAAATCGAATATATAGGGAGAAGTGTTTGAATTCTGTACATGTTTTGAATGTGGAGCTAATACCAATTCCATATAGATTGAATATTGGGTATGGAAAGTAATTATTAATAGAACCCTCTTTTACTTTCAAAAAGGTTTTGTTTGGACAATAAATTGTATGATCTCCTTAGTTAATCAGGATAAAACACTTTAGGTCATTGGTGCATTATTATTTTAGCACACTGCTTGAGTCTAAGTTATAATAACTTATATAGGATCTTATCATCAACATTCATAAGAGTGCCCTGTCTTTCTTAACGCTTTGGAAAAGTTTAAACACCATAAAAGTGCTTTGGAAAAGGTTAAACATCTTTATATTTGATAAAGATGTTTAAAAATTCAGTCTTGAATCTGTCTTGGTCTGATAGTCTTTAAAGAAGTAGCTGTCCTTGTTTTGGGGCAGTGGTCGTCTTTCTTAATTCTTTGTCTCATTTTAGTAATTTGGAAAGGACACAGCCTGTTCTAAGTTCCAGTTAGGATATACCTTTTTAATTTTTACTAATATACTCACACTTATATTTCTCAAGTTATCAACTCAGAAATGAAACTTTCTGGTCGCAACAGCTTGCAGTTACCCATGGGCTTTGTTGGAGTTACTAGTTACTTTTTTATTTTTTTGGCTCAGCCCATTATAAAGGGATTTTCTTTTCAATCATTTTACAGTTTTATATAAAAATACATAATAGTTTTATAACTATACATATTTATTTAATCTGATATTTATGTTCAGTGGATTAAGCGTTTACATTTGGTGATATATTTATTCAATCAACAAACATTTATTGAGGTCTTGCCACTTGCTAGGCATTGTGCTTAGCAGTGAGGATATGCAGTGGACTGAATGTGTGTCCCCTTCAAATTCATATGTTGAAGTCCTAACCTCCAAACTGCTAGTATTAGGAGTTGGAGACTTTGGGAGGTATTTAGGGCATGGAAGTGGGGCCCACATGAATGGGAATTAGTACCCCCAGAGGATTCTCTTACCCTCTTTCTGCCATGTGAGGATACAACAAGAATTCTGCAACCCAGAAGAAGGCCCTCACCAGAACTTCACCATGTTGGCACCCTGATCTCGGAATTCCAGCTCCAGAATGGTGAGATATAAATTTCTGTTGTTTACAAGCCACCATGTCTATGGTACTTTGTTAAAGCTGTCCAAAGACAGGATACAATGAAGAACATGAAGGTATATGGTCTCAGCCCTCACCATGAGAGACAATAATAAACAAGTACATGCATATATCATTAAAGTAACCATACTCCATGGAAATAAAAAAGTTGCTTTGTGAAAAATAAGGGAAATGAGACTATTTTAGATACAATGGTTAGAGAAGAATTTTCAGAGACGTGCCGCTGAAGTTAAAGGATGAGTAAAAGCCCACCACTTAAAAGCCCATCACTTCCTGGAAATAGCATTCCAGAAAGAGAATAGCATGGTTGTGTCCCCGAGAGTGCAAAGAATTTGGCATGTTTAAGAAGCTGAAAAATGACCAGTGTGACTGCAGGAGAGAGAGGGACCTCAAATGAAGCTGAGGCTGGACATGTTTCCCTCACTTAAGTTTCTGTTTTTTCTTGAATTCCAGAAAATGTTCAGCTATTATCTTGTCATTTATTGTATCTTGCCCCTTCTCTCCATTATCTCCTTCAAGAATTCTAATCAGTCTTTTATTAGAATTTCACATTGAGTAGTATAAATAGCAAGTAGTATAAATTCAGACTGCACAGTGGGGCATGGTGCACTGCATTCTTAGAGCTTCCAAGGACAATTGATTGTGATTCCTAAGTCCCCTTTCAACAGTCAGGACAGGTAGGGGCTGTTTTCTGTGTAAAACAGGACCATAACGTGATACCCTCTTTTCTAGTGGTATTTGTTAAAACTGTAAATATTAGATATCTAACAATTAATGTCAAGAACTGCTAAGAATATAATATTTTCACCCTATTTGCAAGATAGTAAACTTGCCATAGTCTTGTGGATGTTAACAGAATACATGAGATATCTTGGTCAGAGACAAAGGAGATTATTACACACAGCAGAGAAGGCAGCATGAGCTTCATGTTTGTATCATTCCTCCTGGTCCCCCAAGTCCCATGAAGGATATGCAGCATGCAGAAAATTTTGTTTCACAGCTGAAGAACCTAAACTTCAGTAACTTGAATCTTTTATAAAGGATAATAAGCAGACGTGCCTGATGATTTTTCTAGAAGGGGAAATTATTATATAGAACACTAAGCAAACATGTCCCCTGCTCCAGGGAGAGATAGCATCTCTAATTTACAAGGCTATTTTTCTATACACACATCCTTGGAAAGATATTTTAGAGCAAAAGGGCATTAATGCCCCCACTCATTAGACACACAGAAATTTAGAGACTTGGAGAGAATTATCTCTCAACAATTAATCTCTACCAGAGACTTTGCTTTCCTATAAGCAAGCGTGTAAATACTGTTTTTCTGTTTTGCATATAACTTCTGGAGTGGCTGTACACTGCTGAAAACTCTATGTATGCTTTTTTAGTATGCTTTTGGCAGCTATACTAGCATTCTCTATGGACTGTTATTTTGTGCTTAATATCCTGTGAATTACTATGGAATTGAGCTTTAGTAAATATTTACTTAATAAATCAATTTCTATCTGCTCTTAACAAACTTATGCTCAAGCCTGCTTACAGGATATTGTGCATGCTTATTTCAAAAGACCACTATGATGAAAATAAGAGTATTAATAAACATTTGGCTACTAGCTGAATTTAGAAAAACTAACGTTTATTAGATAGTGAACTGTTCCAAGAAATATTCCAAGAGAAATTCCTTCAAACAAATAAAATTTTTATTTTATTTTAGTGGATAGCCAAATAGGGACTAGTTTCACACAGTGGATTAGTTTATCTCTTTTAAAAGATGTCAAATTTGAAGCTAAACAAAACAAAATAAACAAAAAAGGACTTATAGGATTTAATTTTCATCTCAAGTGGGATACTAAATGGATTTCCTATAGTCATGAAGGTTCTTTCTCCATTGAAATGATTGGCTCTGGGAATATAATCACATAGAAGTGGAGTTTAGGGATATAGACTACCCAGTGGAGTTTAAGAATTCTCTCCTTGAAGAATAAGGAGACAGAAGTTCTGTTTTCCCACAAAAAAAGGCAATGGATGGTGTAGAAATACAGCACTGTCATAAACCATAGAAGGAACTCACATTTAGTCTCTTATCAGCCATCTAGATTGGCAAGTCCTAGAGAGCATGGATGCTCAATTTTACAGGTCTATAAAAATCAAATAGTTGATAGCCCATGGTATGCTTTGAAAGTCATTAAATAATAGAAAATGATAAATTTAAGCTAAAGTTACATTATACTTTTATCCTTATCTGAGATTTTTTTTCATGGTAAGGAAAATGGTAATGGTGGTCTATTTTCAAAACACACATTAAAAGGGTGGGAGTGGGAAAGTGAGAAATGTATCAGAAGCTCTTGAAGGCTTTCGGACAAGTGATTGATAGATTTGTTTTTAAAAGACCACCTTGGTTGCAGTGTGGTAAATATACTGTAAGGGATGGGACAGCAGCAGAAACGTGGAGAGAGGACTCTGGAAGAAGTTTCCATTAACTGAGGCAGGGAAGGGATTGAATTGAAAACTTGAGGGGCCCCAGAGGAGAAAGGCAGGAGGAGACTTCCACTTGATCCCTCTGTGTACTCTTCCCTGAGAGATGCAGGACAAGGCCTGCCTTAAGCCTCTCTTGATCCACAACTTCCAGATGGTTCAGACATAAATTCATCTGTGACCATTCAAACTCAGGCAGCACAGCTGCATAATATTCTTCACCTCATTAAGGATGAATAAACAAACACAAATCAATAGGAGGCAATGAAAATACTCTGCAGAAAAGAATATATTTGTAAATTAGAAAGCAATTTGAGAAAGCACATACTTTCTGTTATCAACAAAGTACCAGAAACATGGAATGAGAGGTGCAATGGGAGGAGAATTTCTGAGAGTCATGTGATCATGTGGACAGTTGATTTCTTTAATAAGTGGGTGTTTGTGTGTTTTGTTTTTAGATTGAGGAAGGCTTTATAATTTAGGCACTTGAAAATTGATGACTGACCATTTAACATGAGGTACTGGAGTCAGAAAGACCAGAATACATGTTCCCCCATCACCTGCACTTACTACCTATGTAATTTTGGACAAGTCACATGACTTTACTCACTCGACTGTAAAATAAGAATTATAGTAACCACCATGCAAGTACATGGAATTTTGTAAAGATCAATGGGATTATGTGACTGAAAGCTTTCTCTATTGTAAAAAAAAAAAAAAAATTGCTGCTGGTCAATATTACCACCTCCATCATTATAATTAATTCTAGGATTAATCATCTTAATGAGTTTGAAAATTAAAAATTCAAAACTACAATGAGATATCACCTCACACTGGTCAGAATGGCCATTATCAAAAAATCTACAAACAATAAATGCTGGAGAGGGTGTGGAGAAAAGGAAACTCCTGCACTGCTAGTGGGAATGTAAATTGGTACAGCCACTATGGGAAACAGTATGGAGGTTCCTTAAAAAACTAAAAATAGAGCTAATATATGATCCAGCAATCCCATTCCTGGACATATATCTGAAGAAAATCATAACTCAAAAAGATATATGCACCCCAATGTTCATTGCAACACCATTTACAATAGCCAGGACATGGAAGCAACCTAAATGTCCATTGACAATGAATGGTTAAAAAAGATGTGGTACATATATACAATGGAATATTACTCAGCCATATAAAAGAACAAAATAATGCCATTTGCAGTGGCGTGGATGGAACTAAAGATTGTCATACTGAGTAAAGTAAGTCAGAGAAAGACAAACATCATATGATATCACTTATATGTGAAATCTAAAAAAAATGAACTTATTTACAAAACAGAACTAGAGTCACAGATGTAGAAAACAAATTTATGGTTACCAAGGGGAAAAGTGGGGGAGAGATAAACTGGGAGATTGGCATTGACATATACACACTACTATATATAAAATCTATAACTAATAAGAACCTATTATATAGCACAGGGAACTCTACTCAATACTCTGTAATGACCTATATGGGAAAAGAATCTAAAAACAAATGGATATATGTATATGTATAACTGATTTGCTTTGCTGTACAGCAGAAACTAACACAACATTGTAAATCAACTATACTCCAATAAATATTAATTTTTAAAAAAGTAACGTTGAGGGCTTCCCTGGTGGTGCAGCAGTTGAGAGTCCACCTGCCGATGCAGGGGACGTGGGTTCGTGTCGCGGTCTGGGAAGATCCCACATGCTGCGGAGTGGCTGGGCCCGTGAGCCATGGCCGCTAAGCCTGTGCATCTGGAGCCTGTGCTCTGCAACAGGAGAGGCCACAGCAGTGGGAGGCCCGCGTACCGCAAAAAAAAAAAAAAAAAAACAAAAAGTAACATTGATGCAAATCATCTGGATGAACAAGCCAAGGTAACCAAAAACACTTTACATTTGTTATTCTTCTGGGATGGATTTGAAAAAGTATATTTTTAGAAAAGTACTTTGCAAGTAAGAGAACTTAGATGAAAATCATTTATGCAGTCCAAAAACACTACTGAGTGAATACTGGGTGTTGGACACCATGATAGGAAAGTAATAGTCACCAAGAAAAAACAAGTGAGGATTTTTTCTGAGAGGGTATAGTCTGGTAGAGAGGTTGAGATATGTACATGAAAGAACAACATATAAGACATTGATGGTAGCCCTAAGTGAGGTACTGATTTGAGTTATGCAGTAAGGTCTAATTGAATTGTGGCTAATTACAGACATTAGTACACACAGTGGGTCAAATACTATTCCTTGAAGTATACTGTCTTCACAATTAACATGAAATTAATAAAATATATTAGTCCTTTTTCCTAATACCTGCAGTTTATTATTATAGTACAGAAGACTCAGTAATGCTTGTTTGAGGAACTCAACATTGGTATTTTAGGCCTATGTCATTTTCCCTATTACCATAGATTAATGAAGACTCATTAGGACACACATACAATAAAAGAGTGATGAAAAGAACCAAAAACAAATAGGCACCGTGTTAAAAATGGATAATAATTTGAATAAAATATGTTTTCTTGAATGAAAATATCTAAAAAATTACAGATGTTTTTGCTTTCCTCCAATTTCCTCCAACTTCATCATCTTTTATGAGGTATGTCATCTTTTTCTCCACTAACTGAAATTCTGATCCCACAATCAAAAAAAAAAAAAGTTTATTGACTTCAGCATTTAATGGTAGAGAAGGAAACTCTAAGCTGAGTAAGTGGTGAATTGGAGGCTCACTGCTTCTTACAACACAAAATAATGATAATGGCTCCTGAAATTTCAAACTTTAAAAAAAATTTCCTTTAATCTGAAGGTGGTCATCTGAATGGAAGTTTTTCATTCTCTACTAAATCATCTTTAGATAGAAAAGTCAAGAGGACTCACAGAGAACTTTCCACTTTATTTTAGAATGGATAGGCACATACAAGACATCCTACTCTGGGCAGAAATCTCATTTATCAAGGCATCTACTACAAGCAATCAGAATATCAACAATTTCTTTCAGATCCTCTCTTTCCTTGGATAAGAAGGCATCCCAGGTACATGGAATTATGCTTTTTCTAGGGCCTTGGCCTTTTGTTCATCAGTTCCAGGTTCTCAGATCATCGTAATTAAAGTTAGGCATAAACAAATTCAGAACACCAGTATCACGAAGAGAGGTCTAGTCACAAGTTGGCTTTGCTCACCAATCACCAGAGCTCTTGAATAGCTCAAAATGGAGCAAAACCTATTTCTCACAGAGAGAAATTTTGCAGACTGTTTTTTTATTCTGACTATGGAACATACCTCAGTTTTTGTTTCCTAACCATTAAATTTTCCAAGCTTTAGAAATTGGAATTTCACATTGCCTGAGAATACACAATTTTGATAATGTGCAAAGAGTTGCTGTTGTCTCTCTTTTTCATTTTTTGTCATTTCTAACTTTGTTCCCTCACTTTCCAAGCACAGCTGATTTAAGATTTGGTTTTGTCTGTCTAATGGGCCAATACATCTAGTTCTCACTGAAGCTAGATTTGAAAGTTAATATGAAGATGGTATGGAATAGTAGGTGTATCCAAATAAGAACCTTCTTAGAGGGCAAGCATAAGTGTAAATTAATGTATAGAATTACTACTAGATGTTTTTAACCAGAAAAAGCAAAAAAAATAACAATTTAAATGCAGCATAAGAACTTTTAATTACATTGAATACTTTCCAAAGATAGAGGGCAAAATTCCCGTATTTATTTCACTTAAATTTTCAGGACTTATGATTTCAAGATGATTAAGTAAAGAAAGATATTTTTACTATTTCTACAAACTTCGCTTGAAAATTACCCAAATCCAACAGAGAATGATAAACAAGAACAGCCTAATCTTCAGTGAAACTGAGGTAAGAGGTAGATGGGTCCCTGGGCTGAGCAGCTGGAGTCAAGCTGAGCAAATTGGAGCTTGTCTCTCCCTGACATTTCAAGGAAAATTAATGGCAGGAGCAGAGAGGAACGAAGCTCTGCTGGAGTAAAAAGATAAGATGACCACACCTATCATTCTTGAGATCAAGGAGACTTCCCTGATTGCACATGCACAGAAGAGATTCTCGAGTTTAAAAATGGAGGGGGCATTATCCCATAATATGTGCTGTTAATCTCCCAGAGACCTTCATGCTGGAATCCATCTTGGCTAAAAGATGCATGTGCATATCGGGAAGGGCCCTGGATCCAATCAGATATGGGAAATGAAACAAAATGATTGGCCAGAGGAAAACAAAGACCTGGAAAAACTGCTCTTAAAGAAATGATTTAACCACCTCTCTAGCATACTCCTCATTAGCAAGGGTGCCCACACTCTTCTCTGGGTGTGTGTTTCTGCTTTGCTTCTGTTTAAAATACTCTGCTTCTCTGTGTGCTCTCCCACAGGTGCTGTGCTTCTAATAATAAACTCTGTACATGTTTTACAGCTTCAGTCTCTTTGTAAAGAATTGTTTTTTCAAAGAAGGTAAGAGCCAGGGCTCTGCTTCTAGCCACTCACCATTGGTGAATTAGTAGTTAGGATTGCAGGTTTTCACCCAGGTGGCCAATGTTCGATTCCCAAGCAGGGAACTGAGATCTCACTTCAAGCCACTCTTCACTGCTGTCACACTGAGATCAAAACTTGGAGATACTGGTAAATCTGAAAGACAGTGTATGAAGATGGAAAGTACTTAGAGGAATCATAAATGATTTAAGAGGGAAAAAAGGTTAAAATATAATGCTTATAATGATGAGAAATTCACATTGTAGCATCCGAGGACAAACTTAGGAATTGGGGGTATCTTGTAATTGAAGACTTGGATATAGTTGGGGCTGGGGTTAAAAACAGGAAGACTGCAGATAAAATTCCCTTGTGGGATCCAGGCTGCCAAGCGACTTTTCTTTCCTCACCAGAGGTTTTCCAGAGGGAAGTCAGACCCAGCAGAAGGTGAGTTGGTGCCACTGTACTTAAACAAAAGAATGAGGTGAAAATCTGTATTCTGAGAGCTGATACACACAGCATCAATTTTAATTTATGGAAGCAGGCTGTTTTTCTCCAAATAGTTTGATAGGTTAATATAGTGAGAAGCCCATCTTAATGTGGGTTCTCCTTTAGGAAGTTGCTTCCATGCTCTAGAAGAAATACTCAAGATTCTTTGGTCCAGGTGACACAGCAGTTGTTATGGTAACTACTCTGCATTGAATGACAGGCAGTAGGTACACAGATTTAGCTTTGGGCGGATCCACCTGTTTTCTTTTCCCCAAAACAAATGGTCAACTTTCTTAAGTAAATAAATATATTTTTTTCACTAGAAAAATACACAAATAAAATCCACTTTCAGTTCAAAAATTTTCAGTAGGCTGAGTCTAAAAGGCTTCCAGATGGGAATATTTAGTGAAACTTGGTTTGAATAAAAATACAATGTTCATAACCTATCAAACTCAATTTTTATCAATATTCACCAGTGTCCAATGTTCTCATCTACTCTGCAAATATTTACTGAGCACCTACTCTGTATCAGTCATGACATATGCACATTCAGAGAAAACTGAGGCCAGGGGAAAGAAAGAGAATTCCTTTTTGCAATATTTAGACTATAGCTACAAATGTCAGATAAATCTGCTTAATATTGTCTTAATCCGTTGATCATTAAAAATTTCATACTGATACTACATTAGTGACTAGAGCTTTTTATTAATTTATTTGAAATGCTTTATCTGTTTAGTGTTTAATGAGATTTCAAGCCATCATACCAGCCAGATGATATTTTTTCAGTTCATTATTACTTTATTAAAAAAACACAATCTTTGCTCTTTTGTGTAAACTTCTGTGTTTCCACAATTTTAGGATAAGAAAAATGGATTATGGGCCAGACATAAGAGCTCTTCTTAATGGAATCCACAAGATGCTGCACTGGAGATACCTTCATGGTGTGATGAGTCCTTAAGCACTTTCTTCAGCTTCATCTCTGACCTTTTCAGATTGTGATAAATTCTGATGGTTTATATTTCTTTATAAGGTAACATTTCCATACTGAGAAAAATAAAGAAGAAGGAAGATAATTGATTTGAAAAGCACATCTTTCATCAAACCTGGAAATGCGTTGTGGCAAGGATAACTCAGAAAAACTGACGTGCTACAGGAAAGAGGTTATATCACAGCTTCCAAACACAAAACAAATGTCAAAACATGCTGAGCCAAAATGTTAAATTGTCAAAAGAATGGTTTTGTTCTATGTATTTGAACCACGGGGAAAGCAGGCACATTGACAACTACTGGTAGATAACATTATCTTAAACTATTACTTATAAGCTACAAAAGAGATACGAGTTTTAGCAGTTGATGGCTAGGAAATTTATTATAATTTTGTAGGGGCACTGAAGGATATCTTCTGTAGGTGAATCAGAGTATTTTCAGACCCTGGTTTACTCTAAAAATGCCTAACACGTGACACAATAAATCGTACCCAATTCTTTCTCTTTCCTCTCACCTCCCCACACATAGGAATAAGCGTTGTTAACATTCGGTGGAAACTGAGCTTGCCTGAATCCAAAGAGTACTTGAATCCTTTTCTAAGTCAGTGGTTATCCTAAAGTGTGGTCCTTGGACCATTAGCAGTAATATCATCTGGGAACTTGTCAGAATTTCCCAGAATCTCCTGGGAACTCAGGCTGCACATCAGAGTTTTACAATCAGAACACATGGGGTGGGATACAGAAATCACCCACAGGTGATTCAGGGTTATGCTAGAGTTTGAAAACTACCATCTAGGGAACTTGAGAATGAGCAAAAATATAAAGGGAGAACATAATTCAGCATTTCCAACTGAAACTCTGTCTCAGTCAGTGATCTTTGCAGCTCTCAGAATATTCATTTCCATGGCCTAAAAAAGTTATAATTGATCAATAATTAACTACATTGATTGGATAATTGAATGCTACCTTTGAGTAAATTTTTCATAGAATTTATAGACCCTTAAACATGAACTATAGGAAAGAGCTCATTTAAGTTAACCCAAGTCATGTTTTCTATCCATTCTTAGTGTTGAATCTACATAGGAATTTGGCTTTAAAACACTGTATAAGTTTCTAAAATCATCTTGTAAATTGAAAACTCAGATGAAAAACTTACCCTTAAATATCTTTTATGAAAGTACAGCAATGGAGTTCAACAGTCCATCTCAGAATATTCCCAGCACAGCCAGGTTTTCCTCCATCATTAATGAAAATTTGTTTTCTTGTTTGGACACTGGATGAGGCATTTGGCTGGAAGTCATGTTGTATGAAAAATAAACATATTTAATGCAATTTAACACAGCTAGATGCTTAGATTATAAGAGTATAAGAAAATTGATGCTAACAAAGAAACTAGGATATTGGCATTTCCATCATGCTTGTTTCAGGGAATATATTTATTGATTGAATAAATTCTTTCCTAGTAGGAAGAATTTCTAACACAATTCAAATTATTATTTTTCTCTCTTTCCCATTTTAAACTGAGTGTGTATAGTTTAATTCAAATAAATAAACTGCCCATATGATATATCATTTTGGCCATATTATTTAACTATATGCTATATTAGAGTAAAATCCCTTATTAAGAATAGATTAAAAAATTTAAAAAAAAACCCAAGACCCTGGGAAACTAGTGATAATTATAGTTTGAACAACATAACTAGCTCCATGATTTGGGACAATGTAAGGCCTCAGTTTTCTCCTTTATATTCTTCTATGAATGAATCTTGAGAATTGGTTTGGAGGTCAGTGTAGTGTGTGTGTGTGTGTGTGTGTGTGTGTGTGTGTGTGTGTGTGTGTAAAAGATTGTTCTCAGTGTAGAAAGGTTTTAGTCTTGCAAGGACATGAGCTCTGTTTTAGGAAGGATGTAATGTCTAGTAGTGATTGGAGTTGGAGTCAAGTCATTTTCATATAACTTGTTTTGTGTACTAAAGATAGAGCCAGGAAGATTCAACTAAATGACATCTGATGTATAACCTTCCATTTTTTTATAAAAACAAAAAGAAACTAATTATCTAGATAGTGTGAATTCATGACATAGAGCATCCTGGTATTTGCACATCTCAACAATTTGCTAAATATTTTCAACTGAATACTTGGTATTCTAGAGATCTTGAATTAAATTAATCAGATTTCAATTTAACATGCATTTGTTGAGCACCTATGAAATGACAGATTATATACTAAATTCTGGGATTAAAGTGCTACAGGAGATAGAAATAGATTCCTAACTTCTTGGAGTTTTAATTCTAGCAGTTCAAGCAGACACTAAATCAATAATAACCAAATGGGTTAATTTTTAATTTAGATAAGAATCTGTAAAAAAATGAATTAATAAAAAATTCCACTTTCCAGAAACACAAGATTGAGAGGGGTATCCATCATACACATCCTCAAACACCCTTAATTTATGCCATTATAACACTTACCACAAAGTATTACAGTCTCCTGTTTATTGGTATGTATGTCTCTCTCACTAGATTAAATGTCTTTGAAGGCAAACTCAAATGTTCTATTCATTCTTTGCTTTATAGGCTTTTTGTTTCCAGCTTTTATCGTAGTTACTGGTGAGATACTGAAAATATAATACTAGTAAATATTTATGTACACAGAAAGAAATAATGGAAAAAAAAAGAAAAATTCTCTTATCCCTATGTATCTACCCAATGAATTCTTGCAACCATCAAAAGTGGTTTTTTGAAGGGGATCAAAAGGTAAAAACAGAAACAAAGCAAAAACAAACCAAAAATTTGCTTTCTTGGTGATCAGATCTTACTATGTTTCTGTTTCTTGGGGTTCTACTCTCAATGGCACTAACTGACTTAATGTTAATGGAAATAGTAAAAATACCAGAAATGCAAGTCAATGACCACATCTTTCTAGCCAAAGGCAAAATGAAGACAGTATTAGAGTGTGAGACACAGGAAGGACTTTTTCCTTTCATTTCAGTTTTTCTCTGTCTATAAGTTTTTAGCTCTGAATTCAGAGGACAAGGAAGGTGATGAAATGGGAATGAGAAAGGAGGTGAGGGGTAGGAGAAAAAAATGAGTAAAAGGTAAGATTTTTAAGGAAAAAAACACATAACAATTATAAACCAGTTAAGGAAAATGAAAGCATGAAGAAGTGGTCTACAGAATTCATGGAGATGGCCACAGAACCCAAGCTGGTGACTTGAAATAATTAATCAATTAGAAAAACTCTAGGAATATGAAGCCAGAAAAAAGCAGATAGTGTTTCAAAAATTAGAAATTAGAGTACACAGTAAAGAAAACTGTTTTTTTAATTGTTTAAGTTAAATCTTGGGAATGCCACAAACAACTTTAGCACAATACATACAAGAATTTAGAACACATGAATCAAAATGGCAAAATCAACTTCAGAAGTAGAAATACTGAATAAGTCAATTGTCATTGAATTAGTAATCCAAGCCTTTCCCAAAGGGACAAGAAAGTTTTATAAACATTTAAGTAACAAAAAATCCTTTATCATAACTGCTCCAGAGAACAAAGAAAGAAGGAATATTACCCAATTTACTTTATGAAGCTAATAGAAACTTGATAGCATAATTGATCAAAAGCAGTGCAAGGAAAGTATAAACCAATTATATTTATGAAATGTATAGATGTAAAATTCCTAAATGTAAAATGAATGAATTAAATTTATGCATAAACTAAAAAAAAATCCTGACAAGCAATAGTTATACAAAGAATATGATCATTGGGGCTTCCCTGGTGGTGCAGTGGTTGAGAGTCCGCCTGCCGATGCAAGGGTCGCAGGTTCGTGCCCCGGTCCGGGAAGATCCCACATGCTGAGGAGTGACTAGGCCTGTGAGCCATGGCTGCTGAGCATGTGCTCCGCAACGGGAGAGGCCACAACAGTGAGAGGCCTGCATACCACAAAAAAAAAAAAAAAAAAGAATATGATCATTGAATTTTTGAAAATCTATTTTCATGTGAACATCACATTAACAGTTAAAAGTAAACAGGAAAATTTGCTTGCCTAAATACATGCAGAAAAATTATTTAATAAACATTCTTAACAAACTGGGAATAGAAAAAAAGCCATTTTGGTTTTTAACCTTAAAAAGTGTTTCTCTGCAGGAAAAATGATAGCAAATATAAACTAAATGGTAAAACTTTGAAGTACCTCAAGTAAAAAGACAAATATATCAGCCATTATTTCTAATATTAATAATGTACTAAAGGTTTTAGACAATTAAAAAGACAAGAAAGATACAAAAGAAAAAGGATGGAAATAATGGAAAGTTGTAAAAATCTTCTTATTTTCAAATAATGAAGCTGTATACATAAAAATTGAAGAGAATTTGTAGGCAAATTATTACAAATAATATCAAGATCTTCATATACTAGATCTACATACAAAAACTAAAAGTATTCCTAATTCCAGTAAAGTGTAAGAGTTAAAAACATTCTCATTCACAATAATAATAAAAACTTAAAAAAACAAACCTAGGAATACACCTTGCAAATAATTTATATGGGGGGAAAATTACAAAATATTGCTAAAAGAGACAAAAAAGAACTAAATAAATTGAGACATACTATGTTCATATATGGGAATCCTCAATATCACAATGATATTAATTATCCCAAACTTAATCCATAATTTACTGCTATTCTGATAAAAATCCCAAAACGATTTTTGTGGAACCTGACAGAGTCATGAAAATTTTGAAAAAAGAAAATGTATAGGAAATCATTGTGACCAACATCAAGATTATTATAAATCTATAGTGATTAAGAAAGTATTATAAGTGACACAGAAATGGATAAATAGACAAATGGAACAGAGTAGAAAGCCCAGAAAAAGACCCAGACATATGTGGAATGTGATATATGGCAGCAATAGTATTTTACATAGTGAGAAAATATGGGTTACTCAAAAAATGGGCCTAGGACAGTTTGTTATTCATCTGGAAAAATATTTCAAAATCAGATTGATACTGCATATCACAATACAGATGTAAATATAAAAAGCAAAATTTTATATATTCTGGAATAATACAGCAAAATTTTTTATTAGTACAGATTAAGAAAACATTTCTTAATGTAAAGAGAATAAATCAGATATGAAAACACTGCAAGTTTTGAAAAATTAAAACAAAATTTCCATACAAATTACCATAAACAATGTGAAAATATGTGAACGACTAGAAAAAATACTTGTATATGGAGAATATACTAATAATTCCTAAATCTTGTAAAGAAAAACACAATAGAAAACTGGGCAAAAGATATGAAGAGAAAATGTGATTCCCTATCCTCCTCCACGAAAAAGCAAATCTCAAAGAAAATATTCACGTCTGATTCTCATGATACTGACAAAATTAAATGCTTCGCTACATAAATTCTTGGTAAGAATATGGCATAACAAGAACTCTTTATACATTCTAGTTGGGATAAACATTGTTATAGTCACTTTGGAGAACAATTTAGCAATATTTAATACATTTTAAAAAATGTACATGCATTCAACAACCTACAGTGGATCACCACATGGAAGTAGAAATGGGTGAATGAGACCCACGTGTACTAAGAAGGACAACTCTCACAAACATTAAATGAAAAGAAAGCTATATTTTGTTTAGGAACACATAATTATGTGGAGAAAATATAAGGAAATATGTGGGAATAAAACAATCTAATGGGGAGAGGATGTACGTCACCTTTGAAAACCCCTCTGTGTCATTATCAGACCCTCTGCTTCCAATCTCACTTCTCTCCAAACAATTCCAAACACCAGAGCCAGACCCATCTTCCTGAAACTGTTCTTTCCTCCTTAAAACCTTCCACATTTTCCCTCTGACTCAAAATAATGCAGAAACCACTGCACTGTAAAGTTATTGGGGGCAGAGACAATCAAATTCTCTCTGCGTTCCCAGCCCCCAAAATGGTTGCATACATGCAGCAAATGCATTATAATTAAAAAGTCCTGAAATGATTGGGTTTTGCTCAAATTATTCAGTTTTTGAGTTTTATCAACAGTAAATCTAACTTGATTTTTTATTTTGCAAATAACGTCAAATGCTTTGAAGGAAAATTAAAGTTATATCTTAAAATTAGCAAGATTAGATACAGAACATGAAGCATGAAGTAAGGCTAAAAGTATAATAAAATAATTCCATAACTTATATGAGTATGTGGTTTAACACAATGTGTTCTACCAATAATGTACTAAGAGACTAGTCAGAATTGCCACAGGGAAATAAATAAAATGAAATAACATTTGAATAGCTATAGCAGACAAGATACATTAATTATAACATCAATTAAAAATGTTCTCTCCTGGAAAGAACACTTGATGAACTTGGGATAAAAGTATTTTTCTCTTCCAACAGTATAAAGTAGCTTATATCCCATTAATGGATTACCAACTTTTGAGTGAATTTTTTCCAGAATGAGACAGACTTGTGGAGAAGTGACCTTCATCTTCCAGATGTGTGGGGATTCCAAGACCAGAGCCAGAGACATTTTGGGTCTGCTCCCTTCAAATGATCTGGCCATTCAGAATCATCTTCCCTGGCAGTGATATATTCATTTGACTATAAGATGCATACAAAATGCAGAGGAGATATTTCCTGGTTGCTAGAATGGCATAGAAGTGTAGGTGGTAAGAATCACAGGTGTGCAAGACACAAAACTTTAAAAAAATTTCATTAACTCAACTTCTTTTTTGACTAAAAGTATTAAGCTAGACCTTCAGAAAGTTGTCTCTGAGGATGTCAGTTCTTTCTGGGGTTTCTTCCTCCACCTTATAATCATGCCAGATTTCTAACATTTTAACCATTTGTCGCAGGAGGATGCGGGGAGAAATATGCAAAATAGCTCTTAATATACCAGTTGTGGCTGAGATATCTGGTCATCTTTACACACTGTCTTTCAGCTCCCAGGAGCTTCTTCTCTCTGTGCTAAGCTGGAGGTACAGGAATCATTTGCCATATTGCCTATGGTTTGGTCAAGCTGGATACGTAAAGCAGACATACATCTATTGAGTCAGAAAATATCGTGACAGCAAAACTTCCAGGAAAGGAAGAAGGTCTTCTCAGTCCCCTGGATCCACAGACTTCTCTTTCTGTCTTGTCGAAACACTGCAGATTCTCATTCTATTTAGCCACTCTCCCTATTGCCTGAATAGCCTTGTTACCTCCTCCTGAGCATTTCTCACATTCTCCTACAAGGTTAGGCATGGGGAAATTAGAATCCTAATGACTTGCAGGCTTTTTCTCCTTTCTTCTCTGCACATCACTCCCCTGAGGTAATGAACCCAGAGCATTCTATCTTGAATGCTCTGATATTGAATGAGAGAAAGGAAATGTGGCAAAAAAAGGAGAGAAATATGAAGAGTAATAGGTTAAAATAGTATCCTTTAAAAATACAGCATGAGACACATGAATTTGCTCACCAGTTCCAGTGATGTAGACAACTTGCCATACAGCAGTAATTCTCAAAAATTATTGCACATTAGAATCACCCAGGGAGCTTTGGGGAAAAAAGTGCTATTGCTAGACCCAGATTAATTAAGTCAATATATCTGGCAAATGGAGACCAGAAAATATGGATATTAAAAGTTTTCTGGGTGATTCTAACATGCAGACAGACTTGAAAACTATGGCCTTTGAACCGTGCTACTCAAAATGTGGTCCCCAGAGTAGCAGCTCAACATCACCCAGGAGCTTTTTAGTAATGCAGAATCTGAGACCCACCTCAGACCTACTGAATCACAATCTCTGTACTTTAACAAATTCTCCAGGTGATTCTTATGCACATTCAAAATGAGAATCTTTTCATATTATTTGTATTTTTAGATTTATTTTTTATTAAAAAAATTATTTTATATTAGAGTACAGTTGATTAACAATATTGTATTATTTTCAGGTGTACAGGAAAGTGATACAGAATATTGAGCAGTGTTCTCTGTGCTATATAGTAGGTCTTTGTTGGTTATCTATTTTAAATATGACAGTGTGTAAGTGTTAATCCCAAACTCCTAATCTATTGCTCCCCCTCTTTTCTCCCCTGGTAACCATAGTTTGTTCTCTAAGTCTGTGAGTCTGTTTCTGTTTTGTAAATAAGTTCATTTGGACTATCTCTTTTGATTCCTCATATAAGTGATATCATATGATATTTGTCTTTCTCTGACTTACTTTTTTCAGTATGATAATCTCCAGGTTGATCTATGTTGCTGCAAATGGCATTATTTCATTCTTTTTAATGGCTGAGTAATATTCCATCATATATATGTACCACATCTTCTTTATGCATTCCTCTGTTGATGGACATTTAGGTTGCTTCCATGTCTTGGCTATTGTAAATAGTGCTGTAATGAACATTGGGGTGCATGTATGGTTTTCTCCGGATATATATCCAGGAGTGGGATTGCTGGATCATATGGTAGCTCTGTTTTTAGTTTTTTTATGGAACCTCCATACTGTTCTCTATAGTGGCTGTACCAATTTACATTCCCAGCAACAGTATAGGAGGGTTCCCTTTTACCCACACCCTCTCCAGCATGTATCATTTGTAGACTTTTTGATGAAGGCCATTCTGACTGGTGTGAGGTGATATCTCATTGTAGTTTTGATTTGCATTTCTCTAATAATTAGGGATGTTGAGCACCTTTCTATGTGCCTCTTGGCCATCTGTACGTCTTCCTTGGAGAAATGTCTATTTAGGTCTTCTATCTATTTTCCAATTAGGTTGTTTTTTAATACTGAGCGGCATGAGCTGTTTGTAAATTTTGGAGATTAATCCCTCGTTGGTCTCATCATTTATAAATATTTTCTTCCATTACATGGGTTGTCTTTTTGTTTTGTTTATGGTTTACTTTGCTGTGCAAAAGCTTTTGAGTTTAATTAGGTCCCATTTGTTTATTTGTGTTTTTATTTCCATTATTCTGGGAGATGGATCAAAAAAAGATATTGCTGCAATTTATGTCAAAGAGTGTTCTGCCTAGGTTTTCCTCTAAGAATTTTAGAGTGTCTGGCCATACATTTAGGTCTTTAATCCATTTTGAGTTTATTTTTGTGTATGGTGTTAGGAAGTGTTCTAATTTCATTATTTTACATGTAGCTGTACAGTTTTCCCAGGACCACTTATTGAAGACACTGTCTTTTCTCTATTGTATATTCTTGCCTCCTTTTCATAGATTAGGTGACTATAGGTGTGTTTCTATCCTGTTTCATTGATCTGTATTTCTGTTTTTGCACCAGTACCATACTGTTTTGATGACTGTAGCTTTGTAGTATAGTCTGAATTCAGGAACCTCTAGCTCCATTTTTCTTGCTCAAGATTGTTTTAGCTATTGGGATCTTTTGTGTCTCCATACAAATTTTAAGATTTTTTGCTCTAGTTCTGTGAAAAATGCCATTGGTACTTTGATAGAGATTGCATTGAATCTGTAGATTCCCTTGAGCAGTATAGTCATTTTGACAGTATTGATTTTGCAAACCCAAGATCATGGTATATCTTTCCATCTGTTTGTGTTATCTCTGATATCTTTCATCAATGTCTTATAGTTTTCAGTGTACAGGTCTTTTGCCTCCTTAGGTGGTTTATTTCTAGGTACTTTATTCTTTTTGATGCAATGGTAAATGGGATAGTTTCTTTAATTTCTCTTTCTTATCTTTTGTTCTTATTATATAGAAATGCAACAGTTTTCTGTGTATTAATTTTGTATCCTGCAACTTTACCAAATTCATTGATTAACTCTAATAGTTTTCTGGTAGCGTCTTTATGATTTTCTGTGTATAGTGTCATGTCATCTGCGAAAAGTGACAGTTTTATTTCTTCTTTTCCAATTTGGATTCCTTTTATTTCTTTTCCCTCTCTGATTGCTGTGGATAGGACTCCCTAATCTATGTGGAATAAAAGTGGCAAGTGTGGACATCCTTGACTTGTTCCTTATCTTAGAGAAAATGCTTTCAGCTTTTCACCATTGAGTATGTTTTTAGCTGTAGTTTTGTCATATATGGACTTTATTATGTTGAGGTAAGTTCCCTCTATGCCCACTTTCTGGAGAGTTTTTATCATAAATGGGTGTTGAATTTTCTCAAAAGCTTTTTCTGCATCTACTGAGATGATCATATGGTTTTTATACTGCAATTTGTTGATGTGGTATACCTCACTGATTGATTTGGGGATATTGAAAAGTCCTTGCATCCCGGGGATAAATCCCACTTGATCATGCTGTATGATCCTTTTAATGTATTGTTAAATTCTGTTTGCTAGTATTTTGTTGAGGGTTATTGTGTCCATGTTCATCAATGATATTTGCCTGTAAGTTTTTTTGTGTGTATGATATCTTTGTCTGGTTTTGGTATCAGGGTGATTGTGGCCTCATAGAATGAGCTTGGGAGTGGTCCTGCCTCTGTAATTTTTTGGAAGAGATTCAAAAGGATAGGTGTTAACTCTTCTCTAAATGTTTGATAGAATTTGCCTTTGAAGCCATCTGGTCCTGGGCTTTTGTTAGTTGGGATTTTTTAAATCACAGTTTTAATTTCAGTACTTGTGATTGGTCTTTTCATATTTTCTATTTCTTCCTGATTCAGTCTAGGGAGATAGTACCTTTCTAAGAATTCATCCATTTCTTCTAGGTTGTCCATTTTGTTTGTATATAGTTACTTGTAGTAGTCTCTTATGATCCTTTGTATTTCTGTGGTGTCCATTATAACTTCTCCTTTTTAATTTCTAATTTTATTGAGTTGGGCCCTTGCCCTTTTTTTCTTGGTAAGTCTGGCTAAAGTTTTTTTCAATTTTGTTTATCTTCTCAAAGAAACAGTCTTTAGTTTCATTGATCTTTGCTATTGTTTTCTTTGTTTCTATTTCATTTATTTCTCCTCTGATTTTTATAATTTTTTTCCTTCTACTAACTTTGGGTTTTGTTTGTTTTTCTTTCTCTAGTTACTTTATGTATAATTTAGGTTGTTTTTGTGTTTTTTTGTATCCTGAGGTAAGACTGTATTGCTATAAGCTTCCCTTTTAGAACTGCTTTTGCTGTGTCTCATAGGTTTTGATCGTTGTGCTTTCATTTTCATTTGTCTCTAGGTATTATTTTGATTTCCTTTTTGATTTCTTCAGTGATCCACTGGTTGTTTAGTAGCATACTGCTTAGCATCCACGTATTTGTGTTTTTTACAGTTTCTTTTTCTTGTAGTTATTTCTAATCTCGTAGTGTTATGGTCAGAAAAGATGTTTGATATGATTTCAATTTTCTTAAATTTATGGAGGCTCGCTTTGTGACCTAACATGTGATCAGTCCTGGAGAATGTTCCAAGTGCACTTGAGAAGAATGTGTATTCTGCTGCTGTCAGATGGAGTGGTCTATAAATAACAATTAAATCCATCTGGTCTAATGTGTCATTTAAGGCTTGTGTTTCCTTATTGATTTTCTGTCTGGATGATCTGTCCATTGATGAAAGTGGAGTGTTAAAGTTCCCTGCTATTGTATTACTGTCAATTTTTCCTTTTATGGTTGATAGTATTTGCCTTATATATTGAGGTACTCTAATGTCAGGTACATATATATTAACAATTGTTATATCTTTTTCTTGGATTGATCTCTTGATCATTATGTAGTGTCCTTCTTTTCTCTTGTAACAATCTTTATTTTAAAGTCTATTTTGTCTGATATCTGTATTACTACTCTAGCTTTCTTTTGATTTCCATTTCCATGAAATACCTTTTTTCCATTCCTTCACTGTCAGTCTGTATGTGTCCTTAGATCTGAAGTGGGTCTCTTGCAGACAGCATATGTATGGGTCCTGTTTTGTATCCATTCAGCCAGTCTATGTCTTTTGGTTGGAGCACTTAATCTCTTTATGGTTAAGGCAATTATCAGTATGTATGTTCTTAATGCCATTTTGTTAATTGTTTTGGATTTGCTTTTGAAGGTGCTTTTTCTTCCCTTCCTCTTTTGTTCTCTTCTCTTGTGATTTGACGATGACTAACTTTAGTGTTGTGTTGGAATTCCTTTTTCTTTTTGTGTGTGTGTATCTATTGTAGATTCTTGGTTTGCAGTTACCATGAGGTTTGATATAGCAGTCTATATATATACACTAGATTGTTTTAAGTTGCTTGACTTTTAATTTCAAATGCATTTCCAATATCCTGCATTGGTGCTCTCCTCACAATTGCTGGTTTTGATATCATATTTGTGTGTGGATGATTTCCCACCTTTATTGTATGCTTGCCTTTGCCAGAGGGCTTTTCCATTTGTAATTTTCTTGTTTCTAGTTGTGGCCTTTTCTTTTCCACCTAGAGAAGTTGCTTTAGCATTTGTTACAAAGCTGGTGTGGTAGTGCTGAATTCACTTAGTTTTTGCTTGTCTGATTTCTCCACTTAATCTTGATGAGAGCCTTGCTGGGTAGAGTATTCTTTGTTGTAGGTTCTTCTCTTTCATCACTTTAAATATATTGTGCCACTCCCTTCTGGCCTACAGAGTTTCTGCTGAGAAATCAGCTGATAACCTTCTGGGAGTTCCCTTGTATGTTATTTGTTGCTTTTCCCTTGCTGCTTTTAATATTTTTCTTTGTCTTTAATTTTTGTCAATTTGATTACTATGTGTCTCAGTGTGTTCCTCCTTGGGTTTATCCTGCTTGGGACTCTCTTCACTTACTGGACTTGTGAGACTGTTTCCTTTCCCATGTTAGGGAAGTTTTCAGCTATTATCTCTTCAAATATTTTCTCAGGTCATTTCTCTCTCTCTTCTCCTTCTGGGACCCCTATAATGTAAATGTTGGTATTTAATGTTGTCCCAGAGGTCTCTTAGACTGTGCTCATTTCTTTTCATTCTCTTTTTCTTTATTCTATTTCATGGCAGTTATTTCCCCCATTCTATCTTCCAGCTCACTTATTCATTCTTCTGCCTCAGTTACTCTGCTCTTGATTCCTTCTAGTATATTTTTCACTTCAGTTATTGTATTGTTAATTTCTGTTTGTTTGTTCTTTAGTTCTTCTAGGTCTTTGTTAAACATTTCTTTTATCTTCTCAATCTGTGCCTCCATTCCTTTTCTGAGATCTTGTATCATCTTTACTATCATTATTCTGAATTCTTTTTCAGGTAGATTGCCTTTCTCCACTTCATTTAGTTGTTTTTATGGAGTTTTACCTTATTCCTTCATCTGAGATATATTCCTCTGCTGTCTCATTTTGTCTAACTTTCTGTGCTTGTGGTTTCCATTCTGAAGGCTACAGGATTTCAGTTCTTGCTTCTGCTGTCTGCCCCCTGGTGGATGACGTTGTCTAAGAGGCTTTTGCAGGCTTCCTTGTGGGATGGAATTGTTCCTGCACCCTGGTCAGTGGAGCTGGTTCTTGTCCCTCTGGTGGGCAGGGCTGAACCAAGGGGCATGTTTACAGGGCTCTGGGCTCAGGAAGACTTTATGCAGCCTGTCTGCTGATTGTTGGTGCTGTGTTCCTGCCCTGCTGGTTGTTTGGCCTGAGGTGTTCCAGCACTGGAGCCCACAGGCTGTTGGGTGGGACCAGGTCTTGGTAAGAAAATTGCAGCCTCCTTGAGGGCTTACACTAATGAGTACTCCCCAGAACTGCTTTGTCCCTGCAGTGAGGCACAGCTCCCACCTACTTCCACAGGAGACTCTCCAGTACTAGCAGGTAAGTCTGGCTCAGTCTCTTATGAGGTCACTGCTATTTTTCCTACATCTTGGTGCACAAGAGACCTTGTGTGTGCCTTCCAAGGTGGAGTTTCTGTTTCCTCCAATCCTGTGGAATTCCTGAGATCAAACCCAACTGGCCTTCAAAGCCAGATTCTCTGGGGGCTCCTCCTCCTGCTGCCAGACCTCCAGTCTGGGGAGCCTGTGTGGGGCTCAGAACTTTCACTGCTGTGGGAGAAATTCTGGGGTATAATTATTTTCCAGTTTGTGGGTTGCCCACTGGCAGGTATAGGATTTGATTTTATCATGATTGCACCCCTCCTACCATATTGTTGTGGCTTCTTCTTTGTCTTTGCATATAGGGTATCTTTTTTGGTAGGTTCCAGCATTTTTTTTTTTTTTTGTCAAGGGTAGTTCAGAAGTTATTGTAAGTTTGGTGTTTCCATAAGAAGAGATGAGCTCACGTCCTTCTACTCTGCCATCTGGTCTCCATCTCAAAATTGAGAATCTTGATCACTGAGGAAATTAACAGAGGTCAGATGTACAGCTATTACTTCCATTGTGATTGCTTTAGAGCCATGCATAAGGGTGTGATCAAAATGATAAAGAATGTGATTGACATAATCTTGTGTGGTTAGAGATATTTAGTAGCACAAAATTGTTTCAGAGTCAGGTAAACTTTAAACTTTCTTGGATGCCTCATTCTTCCTCACAGATTTTTCATACCATGAATCTAATGTTCGCCCATTATCTAGGTGTGAATTCCTATCAATAGGCAGTGTTGGCAACTGCAGCAACTAGTGTTGAGATAATATAGTTCCAATATCCCAGCTGTCACTTAGCAATTACGCATTTTGTCTCATAATAATGTCTCCTTACATTTCCCTTTACATTTCCTAGTGCTCTACAGTATAAGTTGCTCTGTATACATGATCTCATCTAAGCCTCAATACATCACTTAATAGATACTGGAACTGAGGCTATGAGAATCTAGTGACTCAACTTCTCTAAGACCTAGTAGTTGGTAAGACTCAACTTCTGAATTTAATTATAGACTTTTATCCCCCTCAACATACAAAAGTATTTTTGAGTTCAGCTAATTTCAGTTGATTCCTCTTGTTCCATCTTTATGAAATGAAAAAAATCTTAAGTAAGACATTCTTAGGCTGTATTGTTCATACAAAATACAGATATTTAGTGGAATCTCACCTGATGAAGCCAGTGAAAACAAATAAGCTTTCATTACATGAAGAGTTCTGAACAAGGCAGCTTTGTTTTGTTTTGCTTTTAAAATGGTGGGAGGTTTGAGGGAGAAAGGGTATGCCAGGAAAAGAAGAGGGAGCAGCATAAAATAGGCAAAATAGGTAAAAATAGGCAAAATAATTTTGAGATGAATAATTTTTTTAAATTGAGACTTGGATACAAACATATGGAAAGAAGACCTGAGAATATTTCAAACCAAATATTAAACAGTGTCAATTAACACTATAGAACAGTACCACTAAGGTGTAATTAACAATAAGACAAAACAAAGAGTTTTCCCCAAAGTAGTATACACTCCCATGAAAGCTAACTTTTCCAGGTAAAAAAGCTCTATACATACTTGAGAGTAGAAAAAAGAAAGAAAAATACATTTTCGGGTTGAGAAGTCATTAGGATACCACTTGCTAAACTACTTCATATGAATTATTAACCTTAGGGCACAGCTTTGAGATTTTTCCACACAGAATATTGCATGTTAGATCTTTTCTTCAGATCATTCATTTCAATTATATATTTGTTTTCTTTTTAAATTCACTGCCTTTGACAACTTTATACATTACTCTATTATTAAACTAGCATAGAGCATACAGTAGAAAGATATTGTGTTCTCTATCATTTGTTAATTTCTACTGTGCAGCTTGGGTAATTTAAATCCTTGTAGCCTGAGGAATCTTCTTGGTTCTGTGTTACACAGGCACTTTCATAAAAATATAAAACCTTCAAGGGCTTCCCTGGTGGCGCAGTGGTTGAGAGTCCACCTGCCGATGCAGGGGACACGGGTTCATGCCCCGGTCTGGGAAGATCCCACATGCCGTGGAGCGGCTGGGCCCGTGAGCCATGGCCGCTGAGCCTGCGTGTCCGGAGCCTGTGCTCCGCAATGGGAGAGGCCACAGCAGTGAGAGGCCCGCGTACCGCAAAAAAATAAAAATAAATAAAAAATAAATAAAAAAAAAAACCTTCCAGGTTTTCAGAAAGCAGGTGTGTCAGAAGATAATATGCTGCCCAAAAGTACCTTAAATCACCCATCAGCTTAACTTTTTAAAATGTACTATGCATTCACACATCAGGATATTTTATGATCTAAGACAGCAACTTTAATATTTAAAATGTTACTTTTAATCTGGGAAGTCTAATCTAGTGTGGTGTGTTACTTCTTATTGCAGTGTTTCAAATTGTGTGTGAGTATAGGACTAAATTTTCAGCTTGATTTATTATCTTGTGAGTCAAGTACTTTTAATTGCTCTCCTATAAGATAAAGGTTTACTCGTTTTATCTTCACAAATAATTCATGAGGGCTCATGAATATGCATATCCTGTCTTATGTAACATAACATTATTAATCAGCTTTTTCCTTGGATAAGAGTAATAGATTAAATAAAATGTGATTTAGAGTGAATAATGGATTATAAACAAAATGATTTACAGAAAATAACTGTCATCTTTCTTGATTGTTTTAGAAAACACATTCTGATTGTCAAAAGATATGGTCAATTCTCTAACCTTAGGCATACTATATTATTATCCATCATTTTTCCCAACAGTGCTTGTTGATTTGTGTACATGATAAGACTAAAGATATAAAATGCTCAAATATATGAGCCTAGAAGAAAATGAACACATTTATTAAGTATAACATTATTTAAACATCTATTTGTTTCATCTAAAATATACTACTACCCTCCGAGACATCTATATTTACTATAATATTAACATGTGTTTGTATTTCTAAAATGCATATTTGGAAACCAAAATTCACTTTTGAGTGAATTACATCATACTGACACTTGTAATTATAACATAAAACTCTTGCTTAGAGTTAAAATTTGAATAATTTTTAGTGGAAAAAATTATTTTGGTGTTCTCTTGTGCCCTCACTGACTGTTCAGAGCTAAGCAGTAGTAGAAAATAATTTTAGTTATTTTGCTTACTATTAGTTCTAGATACGCCAACTTAAATGCACATAATAAAATACAAACAGATTTGTTCAACAGTGCTGTTATTATACTTCAATAATTAGGAGAGTATAAAAATATTTCAATCTAATTTTCTGAGATGATAATTATATGAAGTTTATTTTATCTATGTTGGTGACCTTAATTTATTACCTTCTTTGAAGAACACTGCATTAATATCTTCTGTTCTGTCATAGGATAATGTAGTTGTGTTATTTATAGAAAATCCATTACCAGTTTACTTCTTAAGAAGTTAGTCTGTTTTACTAATTGGCCAAAATGGAATTATGCAACTCAAAGGAGCTATCTTACATCTGTTTGTTCCTGAAATGAGAGAAATTTACCGAATAACATCAGCCATTTGGCCCTTCTCCTAATTTTTACCAGGCAAAGGAAGTTGTCCAGTATATAACCCCTCCGTATGCAATGGTTAATAAGAAGTTCCAAGAAGAATTGCTGCCTGAGAACTTTAAAGGGCTAAACTCTCAGGATTCTTCAAAGTATAAGATAAATAGGAACATAGAATTTTGTTTACATAACTAGTAAAATAAGGACTCTGTAGATAAATACACATGCACAACTTTCTTTTACTTTTTCCCTTCCCTTCTCCCTTCCTTTCAATCTTTCTTTTGTAAATTTCTCAAAAAAAGGTCAAAGGATTACACATTAAAAAGCTGTTGCTTAATAAAGGTCTTTAGGATTTTTTTAAAAGCATGGATTTTTTTTTTCCTGAATTTCCCTGGAATCTTTCTATGTTTTAGGATACAAGTAATGATTAAGCTAATAGGTATTATTTTCAGGAAACCTTGAATACTAATGGCCTGTTAGAGGATTTTAAAAATCTGTGATGAGTCTACATTCAATATGTACTAGAGTCCTGGGTATTTATGTAAGAGTAAAAACAACCTTTGACAAATGTATTTAAAATACAAAAAGAAGACACACAAAAATTTAGAATAACAAGTTTTAAGGAGTCAGTTTGTAGAAAAAATAGCAAAGTCATCATTAAACTGAGTAATGCACAAAACCCAGAAATGAATTCCTATATTCAAAGAGAATAACCATATTATTAAATAAATATCATATTAGAATTTTAGAACTGAAAGGGAACTTAAAGATTATCTGACCTTTAATTCTGGTCCTTGGAACACAAATTCTGCAGGGTTTGCTATTCAATTTGAAAAATATTGGCTTAAGAAAAAGCTAAAAAAAGTGTTTTCGTTTTGTTTCATTTTGTTTTGTTTAAGCTGTGGGACTTCTTAGCATCTGTAAGTTTCTCACAAGCATTGTGAATTAGCAGAGTAAATACTTCATTAGTTGAAGATGGATAAATCTTTTATGAAACATCTCATAGGTCCTGTTAAATTTTCCTCCCACAGAACACTAGTTTGCTTGTTAATTAAGTCTAAATTCTGCTTGTACTTTTTTCTTTTTCTTTCTTTTTTTTTTTGAGATTTTGTCATTTTCAGTTTGAATCTCCAAAACGTTCTAGATAACATGGTCAATGTGCAGAGATAATAAATAATATCTAATGTCTTCTCAGTTGACCATACTTTAGACAAGTTTCCTCCAGATCATAGGCCTCTGACCTCCCTCTTCTTAGTGCATTTACTTTAGAAAACTTGCAGTTGTAATTTCTTTCTCTGCCCCTTTAAGATGTAAATATTCTCTTGCCAGTTTTACAACACAGAAATGTCTTTATCAGGGACCTCAGAGCCATCTCCTTGAAATTTAATCATTAAGAAAGATAGCAACCCTATCTTCCAGTCTCTGAAGAGGGTAGGAACCTACATTTGACACAAGTCAAAGAGCAAGCACAGATGCCCTAACCACATGGACCAACCTCCCCCATACTGTTCTCCCTTACTCTTCCCACTAGCTCATCACCGTGATTAAAAACTCTTCCACTTTTCGCTTCAATGGATTTGAGTTAAATTTCTCTCCCCTATTGCAATAGTCTTGCCACTCAATGCAATAGCATTATACAAAAGTCTTTCTTGCCTGTTTAACTTGTCCAATGCAATCTTCTTTGACAGTCCTCGAGGATCACAGAAAAACATGCACAGCCATGACTAGACATTAAGATTCCTGAATACTAATTGCATGCTTTTCTTCTTAAATGGGTTAATATGAATGGTGCATCAGTTTGCTAAGAAAGAAACATTAAAGATGACAGTGGTTTCTCATATGTTTGGTTCAAGAACTTTTGCTCTATTCATTAATTTCCTGTGAAGATGGAGAGATGGAGAGGAGAGGTGTATACTAGCAGAATATAATACCTGAATGCTTTATTCACATAATTATATTCATTAGAACTGTTTTAAAACTCAGCCATAGAAAGGTTCTCTCATGCTTTTAGTAGTAAAGAAAGGTTTGTTTCATTTTGTTTCCTAGTATATGGTCTGTTGAGAAACAGAAACAGTTTTAAAGTAATTGTCCAATTAAAATCAGAAATGAACCCTGAAGGCACACAGCCATACATTTGATTTCAATAAATGGTCTTCTCTATTTTAACAAGCAACTACATGTTTTCTGCAGCTATTTTCTTTTTATGACTTAATTGGACTATCTACTCAAATTCATTCTCCCTAAATCAGAGTTTTATTATAAGTCCTGTTTGGAGCATTGTAGAAAGTTTCATTCAAAGACACTGAACTTCTTGACTGTATCATTTTATAACTTCTCCAAACAAGAAAACTAAGTGATTACTAGGTGATTATGATAAGTCATAGAATACCTTGGAGATACTTAAAATTAATACATTTCATTGTTTTACTTTTATTATTATGCCCTTACAAAACTATGTTGATACTCTGCCCTTGATTTTTAAAAATAAATTTGAGAAATTTTTAAATTGGCCATTCATAGAGGAAAAATGAAAAGTTGGATTTCTCTCTTTTATAACATACTAAACACCCAATTGCTAAGTATTATGTGAAATTTTATTATCCTATTATACTTACTAAACTACTGTTTAGTTGATACTTTACATGATAGAACATTGAAGAATTCATAATCTGTGGGATGGGACACAACTTTTTTTTTTCCATTTTCTAAATGAAGAAACTAAGTCTTCATAGAGTTGAATTTCCTAGGATTATTCAGGCTGTGCCATCATCCAAATGTAATCCTCCAACTCTGCATTCTTTCCATGTTCGATTATTTCCTTATGAAGTTCTATGACAATTTATTACTGCAATTCCATAAATTATTGAAAATTGCTAAGCATCTTCTTCAAATTTTAAGGCTGGGAAAATTACAGAATGGTTTACCTCACCTTCATCACTTTGTCTGGTATAAACATATTTATTTATTTATCTATTCATTTAATAAACCATTGTTACCACTTAACGTTTTTGAATGTAAGTGGAATAGTAATGTAATGCATGGGAGAAAAATAAAATGGAAATAGAAAATGTGTGTGTGTGTGAGTGGGGGAAGAGGAATAACTTTATATCTTCTAAGGATTTTATGTTCCAGAATAAATAGATTCAAAACCAAGGCCATTAGAGAAAATGGAAGGGCCTTCTATTCCTGGGTAATAGATATTGGAAATGCTTTCACATTGTAACAAAAGAGAAAACTGGACATGAGGCAGCACAGGACTGTAATTCCTGACAGAAAGGAAACAAATGAAGAAACCTGTAAGATCAGCCCAGCATTCCTAAAACAAGCACACCATGGAGATATTGTAGGTTCAGTACCAGACAATCTCAATAAACCAAATGTGACGATAAAGCAATTTTTTTGACTTCCCAGTGCATAGAAAAGTTATGTTCACACTACATATGTAGAAACTGTATGTTTATTAAGTGTGCAATAGTGTTATGTCTAAATATATCTATATCTCTATATATATATCTTAATTAAAAGGTATTTTATTGCTAAAAAATTCTAACCATCATCTGAGCCTTCAGTGAGTCATAATCTTTTTGCTGGTGGAAGGTCTTGCCTCAATGTTGATGGCTACTGACTGATCAGGGCGGTGGCTGCTGAAGGTTGGGGTGGCCGTGGCACTTTCTTAAAATAAGACAACAATGAAGTTTGCTGCATTGATTGGCTCTTCCTTTCACAAACAAGTTCTCTGTAGCATGCAAAGCAGTTTGATATCATTCTACCCACAGTAGAACTTCTTTCAAATTTGGAGTCAATTTTTTAAAACCCTGCTGCTGCTTTGTCAACTAAGTTTATGTAATATTCTAAATCCTTTTTGTTATTTCAACAATTTTCAAGCATCTTTACCTGGAGTAGATCCCACCTCAAGAAACCACTTTCTTTTTTCATCTTTAAGAAGCAGCTCCTCCTTCTTTAAAGTTTTGTCATGAGATTGCAGCAATTCATTCACATCTTCAGTCTCCACTTCTAATTCTAGTTCTCTTGCTGTTTCCACCACATCTGCAGTTACACTCTCAATGAAGTCTTGAACCCCTCAAACTCATCCATGAGGGTTGGAATCAGTTTCCCCAAAACATCTGTTAATATTTTGACTTCTTCCCATAAATCACAAATGTTTTTAATGGAATCTAGAATGGTGAATCCTGTCCAGAAAGCTTTCAATTTACTTTTCCAGATCTCTCAGAGGAATCACTGTCTGTGACAATGATAGTCTTAAGAAATGTTTTTCTTAAATTGTAAGAATTGAAAGTCAAAATGACTCCTTGATCCATGAGCTACAGAATGGACGTTGTGTTAGCAGGCATGAAAATAACATTAGTATTGTTGTACATCTCCATCAGAGCTGTTGGGTAGCCAGGTGCCTTGTCAATGAGCGGTAATATTTTGAGAGGAATCTTTCTTTTTTTTCCCTCTGAGCAGTAGGTCTTAACAATTGGCTTAAAATGTTCAGTAAACCATTTTGTAAACAGATGTGTTATTATCCAGGCTTCGTTTTTCCATTTATAGAGCACAGGCAGAGCAGATTTAGCATAATTCTTTAGGGCCCTAGGATTTTCAGAATGGCAAATCAGCATTGGCTTCAACTTAAAGTCATCAGCTGCATTAGCTCCTAAGAGAGTCAGCCTCTTCTTTGTAGCTGTGAAGCCAGGCCTTGACTTCTTCTCTCTAGCTATGAATGTCCTAGATGACATCTTCTTCCAATAGAACGCTGTTTCATCTACATTGAAAACCTATTGTTTAGTGTAGCTGCCTTCATTAATTATCTTAGCTAGGTCTTCTGGATAACTTGGTGCTTCTACATCAGCACTGGCTGCTTCACCTTACACTTTTATGATATTGAGAGGATTCTCTTTCCTTAAACCTCATGAACCAAGTTTTGATTGGCTTCAAACTTTTCTTTTGTAGCTTCCTCACCTCTCTCAGTCTTCAGAGAATTGAAGAGAGTTAGGGCCTTTCTCTGGATTAGGCTTTGGCTTAAAGGGATGTTGTCACTGGTTTTATTTTCTGTCCAGACCACTCAAACTTTCTCCATTATCGGCAATAAGGCTGTTTTGCTTTCTTATCGTTCCTATGTTTACTAGAGTAGCACTATCAATTTCTTTCAAGAACTTTTCCTTTTCACTCACAACTTGGCTAACTGGTGCAAGAGGCTTAGTTTTCAGCCTATCTGGGCTTTCAACATGTCTTCCTCACTAAACATAATGCTTTCTAGCTTTCGATTTAAAGTGAGATATGTGTGACTCTCACTTGAACACTCAGAGGCCCTTGTGGTGTTATTAATCCGCCAAATTTCATTATTGTGTCTCATAAAATAGGGAGGGAGACAGGAGAATGGCTGGCCCATGGAGCAGTCAGAACACACATACATTTATTGATTAAGTTCACTTTCACATGAATTGTGGTGCCCTAAAATAATTACGATAGTAACATCAAAGATCACTGTTCACAGATCACCATAATAAATATAACGATAATGAGAAAAGTTTGAAATATTGTGAGACTTACCAAAATGTGACACAGTGAAATAAAGTGAGAAAATGCTTTTGGAAAAGTGGCACTGATGGACTTGCTTGATGCAAAATTGCCACAAAACTTCAATTTGTAAAAAATGCAATAGCTGCAAAGTGCAGTAAAGTGAAGTGCAACAAAATGAGGTGTGCCTATAGAAGCAGTTTCTAGATTGAAGCACTAGGAAGGGGAAAACCAGTGCAACATTATGGCTCTACTGAGTTGAGGACACAAATATCAAAGTTCAGGGAGTCTGCTGTGGCTGTAACCTGGAAGGGAAGACTAACACAGCAGGCAACTGAGCAGAGAAACAGCACCTGTCTTTGGCTGAATACTAAGCTGAATATGAATAGAGTAAGACTCTGGGGGGCCACATGAGGTCAGACAAAGCAAAAGTGCTGGGAAAGAATAACTTCTGATAGATTATAAACTAAAAAGTTCCCAGAGATTATACAGGGCTGGGAGATAGTGAAGTACTCACCAGTCAGAAAGACTTCATCAAACAGTTAGGGAATTTAGTAGATTAGATATTGCAGAGCAAAATATCAATAGAAATCCAAACTGAAGAACAGGGAACAAAAATTTTAAAATAAATAAACAGAGCTTCAGTGACCTGGGACTTTAACAACTGGTTTAACATATGTATAATTAGAGTTACATAAGGAGGCAAACTATGGCACAAAATATGTCTGAATGTATAATGACTAAAATTTTTCTTAATTTGACAAAAAGTATAAACCCACAGATCCAATAAACTCAACCAAACCCAAGAAAGGAAATAAAATGAAAACCATACCAATATACAATCTAATCAACTTGCTAACAACCAATGACAGAAATAAAATCTCATAAGTGATTGGAAATTCTGATTACATTACAATGATCAGAATTATCACTGAGTATGTAAAAAAAGACAATGAATTGACATCTTTAAGTGCCAAAAAAACCCCCCAGAATTCTATACCCAATTAAAGCAAAATACATTGTCAGACAAACATAAGTTGAGATAATTTTTTGCAGAAGATCTACATATATTAATCAGATTTCTTTTTTATAACTTTATTGGAGCATAGTTGATTTACAATGTTGTGTTAGTTTCAGGTGTATAGCAAAGTGAGTCAGCTATATACATATATTCATACGTTTTCAGATTCTTTTCTCACATAGGTTATCACAGAATAACCTATAGTTCCCTGTGCTATACAGTAGGTCCTTGTTGGTTATCTATCTTATATATAATAGTGTGTGTATATTAATCCCAAGCTCTTGATTTATCCTTCCCCACCATGTTTCCCCTTTGGTAACCATAAGTTTGTTTTCCACATGTGTAAGTCTGTTTCTGTTTTGTAAATAAGTTCATTTGTATCATTTTTTACAATTAGATTTCATATATGAGTGATATCATATATTTGTCTTTCTCTTGTCTGACTTACTTCAGTTAGTATGATAATCTCTAGGTCCATCCATGTTGCTGCAAATGGCATTATTTCATGCTTTTTTATTATTGAGTAATATTCTATTTAATATATGTACCACATCTCTTTATCCATTCATCTGTCAGTGAATATTTAGGTTGCTTCCATGTCTTGGCTATTGTAAACAGTGCTAGAATGAATATTGGGGTGCAGGTATGTTTTTGAATTAGTTTTCTCTGGATATATACACAGGAGTGGGATTGCTGGATCACATGGTAGTTCTATTTTTAGTTTTTAAAAGAACCTCCATACTGTTCCCATAGTGGTTGTACCAACTTACATTCTCATCAACAGTGTAAGAGCGTTCCCTTTTCTCCACACCCTTGCAAGCATTTACTGTTTGTAGACTTTTTGGTGATGGCCATTCTGATTGGTGTGAGGTGATACTTCATTGTAGTTTTGATTTGTATTTCTCTGATAATTAGTGATGTGGAGCATCTTTTCATGTGCTTTTTGTCCATCTGTATGTCTTCTTTGGAGAAAAGTTTATTTAGACCTTCTGCCCATTTTTTGATTAGGTTGTTTGTTTTTTTGATATAGGGCTGCATGAGCTGTTTGTATATATTAGAGATAAATCCCTTGGTGGTTTCTTTGTTTGCAAATATTTTCTCCCATTCTGTGGGTTGTCTTTTCATTTTGTTTATGGTTTCCTTTGCTGTGTAGAAGCTTTTAAGTTTAATTAGGTCCCATTTGTTTATTTTTGTTTTTATTTTTATTACTCTAGGAGGTGGATCCAAGAAGATATTGCTGTGATTTATGTCAAAAGGAGGTCTGCCTATGTTTTCCTCTAAGAGTTTTATAGTGTCTGCCCTACATTTAGGTCTTAGGTCCATTATGAGTTTATTTTTGTGTATGGTGTTAGGAAATGTTCTAATTTCTTTTTTTTCTTTTTTTGCTTGTAGCTGTCCAGTTTTTCCAGCATCACTCATTGAAGAGACTGTTTTTTTCTCCATTGTATAGTCTTGTCTCCTTTGTCATATATTAACTGACCATAGGCATATAAGTTTATTTCTGGGCTTTCTATCCTGTTTCATTGATATTTATTTCTATCCTTGCACCAGTACCATACTGTTTCGAAAATTGAAACAGTGATTTAAAAGCTTCCAACTAACAAAAGTCCAGGACCAGATGGCTTCACAGGTGAATTCTAGCAAACATTTAGAGAAAAGTTAACACCTATACTTCTGAATCTCTTCCAAAAATTTGCAGAGGAAGGAACACTCCCAAGCTCATTCTATGAGGCCACAATCACCCTGATACCGAAACCAGACAAAGATGCCACACACATACACAAAAAATACAGGCCAATATCATCAATGAACATAGACACAAAAATCCTCAACAAAATACTAGCAAATAGAATCCAACAATACATTAAAAGGAGCATACACCATGATCAAGTGAGATTTATCCCAGGGATGCAAGGATTCTTCAATATACAAAATAAGTCAGTGTGATACATCATATTAACAAACTGAAGAATTAAAACCATATGATCATCTCAATAGATGCAAAAAAAGCTTTTGAGAAAATTCAACATCCATTTATGATAAAAACTCTCCAGAAAGTGGGAATAGAGGGAACTTACCTCAACATAATAAAGGCCATATATGGCAAACCCACAGTTAATATCATTCTCAATGGTGACATGCTGAAGGCATTCCCTCTAAGATTAGGAACAAGACAAGGATGCCCACTGCAACCACTTTTATTCAACATACTTTTGGAAGTCCTAGCCATGGCAATCAGAGAAGAAAAGAAATAAAAGGAATCCAAATTGGAAAAGAAGTAAAACTGTCACTGTTTGCAGATGACATGATACTACACATAGAAAACCTTAAAGGTGCTACCAGAAAATTACTAGAGCTCATCAATGAATTCAGTAAGGTTGCAGGATACAAAATTAATACACAAAAATCTCTTGCATCTCTTTATACTAACAATGAAATATCAGAAATAGAAATTAGGGAAACAATCCCATTTACCATCACATCGAAAATAATAAAATACATAGGAATAAACCTACCTAAGGAGACAGAAGACCTGTACTCTGAAAACCATAAGATGCTGATGAGAGAAGTCAAAGATGACACAGCAAATAGAAAGGTATACCATGATCTTGGACTGGAAGAATCAATATTGTCAAAATGAGTATACTACCTAAGGCAATGTACAGACTCAATGCAATCCCTATCAAATTATCAATGTCACTTTTCACAGAACTAGAACAAAAAAATTAAAAATTTGTATGGAAACACAAAGGCCATGAATAGCCAAAGCAATCCTGAGAAGGAAAAATGGAGCTGGAGGATCCCTGATTTCAGACTCTACTACAAAGCTACAGTCATCAAAACAGTATGGTACTGGTGCAATGATAGACATATTAATCACGTTTCTTACTGTGTTTTATGATGCTTTGATATCTTGAGCCTTGCAGAACCAGGGAGAGATTACCCCTCCCAGTGGTTAGCTAATTCCTAGAGATAGAAAATAACTCGCCTGTAGCACACCTTTGATGTGCAAACCCTCCTATACACACCTTGTTTTTATCTGGCATGAGCAGTCCAGGACACTATCCCCCTGTCCTTGGTCCATGTACTGAACAACTAGTGACCATTCCTGCAGCCCAGACCACACCAAAACTTTCCAAACTGTCTAATGCTAAACCTGCTCAGCTTTGTACTCTGTCTCACCCATTTCTTCCTGCAAAAACTACAAAAATGGCTTTTGCCCACACTTTCCCCTCACTCATTCCACCTTCTGGCTGACCCTGGTGCTACATGCCCCTGCATGACATCGTGCCCCTTCCTTTTAGGAACTGAGTAACAAACTGTCTTTATAGCGGCAATCATTTCCTGCTCTGTTGTCCTCACCACAACCTAAATAAAAATGAAATCCTGGGTATGTTTTAAAGTACTATAAGAAATTCTAAAGTAATCTCATAAAGTATGAAGAAAATGTTTCCAGGTGAGCACTCAGATCTATAAAAAGAAAAAAAAATACCAAAAATGGCATGTGTGGGTATATATAAAATAAGCTTTATGTTTTAAATTTTATTTTAAAGATATTTGACTCTTTAAACATAAATAATAACAATGTATTCTGTGGTTTATAGCGTATGTGGAAGTAAATGTTTGATGGATATAGCATAAAAGGAGGGTGATATGAAAGTATCTTACATTATACATGAAGTAGTATAATATTCATTTAAAAGTAGATTATGATGATTTAGGGATGTATATTGTAAAACTGAGATCAAGAACTAAATAAAATTAAAATGAAGATGCACATCTAATAAGCCATTGGAGAAGATAAGATGGAACCTTTAAAACGTATTCAATTAATAGATAAAATGGAGGGAAATGAGAAACAAGAGGATAAAAAATGAAATTATCAAAAATAAATAGCATAATGTTGGAACTAAACCCAACCACACAAAAATTTATTTTAAATGTTAAAGATTTAAGTCCTATTAATATGCAGGAATTATTAGACTGGATATAAATACCAAATCTCAACTTATTTCATTTAATAAGCTCTAAACAAAAAGATGAAGGTAGCTTTAAAATGAGAAAAAAATCATTCAAAAACTAATATAAGAAAGACAGTATCACTATTTTAATAACAAATAAAATATAATTCAGGGCAAGAAATATTTCTAGGGGTAAAGTGAGATACTTTGTAATAATAAAAAAAATTCAACATATCAAGAGGACGTGACAACTCTCAATGTATACACACCTAAAAACAGAGTTTCAAGTATATCAAGAACTTTCAGAAAAAAAAAATCAGAAATAGATGCAAGATTTCAATACAACTCTCTCCCTAATAGAAAGAACAAGTGGAAAATTAATGCATATATAGAAGATTTCAATAACACACATTTATAGAACACTACAGACAGTAACAACAGAATACGCATTCTTTTCAAATGTACACGAAACATTCACTAATATCACATTTAAAGATTATTATTATTTTTTTTTTTTGTGGTATGCGGGCCTCTCACTATTGTGGCCTCTCCCGTTGTGGAGCACAGGCTCCGGATGCACAGGTTCAGTGGCCATGGCCCACGGACCCAGTTGCTCTGCAGCATGTGGGATCTTCCTGGACCGGGGCACAAACCCATGTTCCCTGCATCGGCAGGCAGACTCTCAACCACTGTGCCACCAGGGAAGCCCACAGTTAGAGATTTAAAAACAAGTCACAATGTATTTAATAAGATTGAAAATGTAAGAATTATGCTCTCTTACCAAATGGAATTGAATTAGTAATCAATAACAAAATTAGATCTTAAAAAACCCAAATATTTGGAATTTAAGGTCAAAGAAGGCACCGTAAAAACATTAGAAAATTGTTTGAACTAAATTATAATGATAATACAGCATATTAAAATTACGAAATGCTGCTTAAGTAGTGCCAAGAGGGAAATTTATAGTTTTAAGGCTTATACTAGAAAAGAATAAAGGCAACAAAATATAATGATATGGGTATACTTCTGCTTCTGGGAAGATAGAGTAGACCTACTTTTTCCTATTCATCCTACTAGTAATACCTAAGATCCCTGGACATTATATATAAAATAAAAATAAGAATAATCTATTAGGTGGGAAGACGGCAGATTAGCCAGGGAATTTGGGACCCAAATAACAACTTGGTATAGTTCTCTGGGTTTCTTTTTGCCTTATATATCTCAGAGTTGTTGCTGAAGAAGACAGCAAATCAAAGTATCAAAGAGCACAGAAGGAAAAATCTGCAAGATGAGACTGCTCTCTCTAGCCAAAGGACCAGAAAGTAGCAACCTAACAAAACAGAAATCTTTAGGCAATAACCACTCTACTCAAGCCAAATATAATAGGAAAAAAATCTGTGGTCAAATACCCATCCATGCCAGCTAAGGCAGAATGGGTAGCCTAGATAGACTTCTACCCATGCAAGACTATGGAGGTACCTACCCCAACGCACCTATAGAGGTTGTGTCAGAAAGGGCCAAGGAGGAAGCTGGATTTTCATTCCCTTTAAAGAGGCTTCCTGATTACAGTGTCAGTGAAGACCAGGTGAGGAGCCTGAACATGAACCTGCACTCAGCAGTAACAATGTGTCTCTCTACCTTCCTTCTGGAGTGATATTGGAGGAGGCTCCTTGGAGGGAGAGTCAGGACTTTACCATTGTCTGGTTGGAATAAGACCTCCTCCATAAGAGTTTCAGTGGAGACAACATGAAAAGCCAAGACTCTCATCCCCACATGGCAGTAACAAGTAATGGCCAAGCCTCAGGTGTCAATAGAAGCCAAACAGTAAACCTGAACTTCTACCTCTAACAGGTAGTAACAAGGTGGTGCCCCTCTTCCCTTACTGGAATGGCGTCAGAGAGAGTCAGTTAAAGCAGGTGTAAATAAGATTCAGAATCCAACACAATGCAAATATGACCAGTTTTATTGAAATCATTTCTCATACCAAGAACCTTAAAGATCTCAAATTGACTGTCATTGGATGACAAAACCAGGATTACAGAGATATTGGAATTATCTGATAAATATCTTAAGGAAGTAATCATGAAAATGTTACAATAAGCAAATGTTTTTGAGATAATCAAAAAAAAATGAATGTCTTAGGGAAAAAAAAAAGGATATAAAGAGAAACCAAATTGAAATTTTAGCATTGAAAAATACAGTAATACAAATAAAAACCCCAGTGGATAAGCTCCACAGCAGAATAGAGGAGACAAAGGAAAGAGTCAGTGAACAGGAAGATAAAACAATAGAAATCCCTATATGAACAGTAGAAAAAAATAAACTGAAAAGAAATGAATAGAACCTTAGGAGCCTGAGAGACTATAACAATATATGTAACATTTATGTCATCAGTTCAAGAAAATGAGGGCAGGCTTTTAAAAGTATTCTAAAAAAAATAATGGCTGAAAATTTCTCCAGATTGGAAAAACACATAAACTTAAGGATTCAAAAATTGAGAACATCCTAAGTAGGATCAACAGAGAAATCCATGCCAAGAGACAACATAATTACACTTCTGAAAACTAAAGAGAAAAGAAAAATCTTGAAATCAACCAGAGAAAAATCTTGCCCATAGGAGAAAATAATTCAAATGACAGTGGGTTTTTCATCATAAACCATGGAAGCCAGAAGGAAATGACACAATATTTTTCAAGTGATAAAAGAAAATAACTCTCAATCTAGAGTTTATACAAAATGAAAATATCCTGCAGGAATGAAAGAGAAATTATAACATCTTTAAATGAAAGTAACCTAAGAGAATTTGTTATCAGCAGACCTACCCTAAAAGAACACATAAGGGAAGCTCTCTAAACAGAAAAGAAGGACCATCAAAACATCAAGAAGGAAGAAAGAAGATAGTAAGCAAAAACATGGGTAAATAAAATAGAATTTCCTTCTCCTCTTGAGTTTTTCTAAACTATGTTTGAAGGTTGAAGCAAAATTACAACACTGTCTTCTTGCCTCTAAATATATGTAGAAGAAATATTTAAAACAAATATATTATAAATGGAAACCGAAAGGGACATAAATAGAGTTAAGATTTCTGCATTTCACTCAAGGTAGTAAAAAGATCATAGCATACTCTGATAATTTATGTATCAATAACATAATACCTAGAGAAACCACTAAAAAGCTATACAAAGATATATACTTTAAAAATAGTATAGAAAAATGAAAATGGAATTTTAAAAATTGCTCAAGTAACACACAGAAAATAAGGATAAAAACAGTAATGAAAAACAGTGAATAAGCAGGAAATTAAAATAAAATGTCAGAATTCAGCCTTATTATACCAATAATTATATTAAGTTAAATATAAATGATCTAAATAGAGATAGAGTGAATTTTTTAAATTACACAACTATATGCTATCTATAAGAAATTCACCTCAAATAAAAAGATATAGGCAGATTGAAAGTAAAATGATAAAAAAAGTATATCTTTGTAAGTATTAATCAAAGGAAAGCAGGATTGGCTATATTACAATCAGATAAAGTAGACTTTAGAGTGTAGAAAATTACGATAGACAGAAAGGGACATTATATAATAATGGATTTGTCAACCACCAAAATGACATAGTAATTCTTTATGTGCATGCACCAAACAACACAGTTGCAAAATAAGTGAAGCAAAAAGTTATACAAATGAAAGGAGAAATAGACAAATTCACAATTTTATCTGAACACTTCAGCAACACTCAACATTTGACAGAACAACTACACAGAAAATCATTGAAAATGTAGAGTAGAGGGACTCAACACTACCACCAGTAGGATCTAATCAATATTTATAAAACATTCCACCCAGTAATAGTAAAATACTCATTCTTTCCAAGCTCCCGCAGAACAAATATGTCAAGATCAACCATATCCTGGGCCATAAAACTTTTAAGAAGACTTAAAAGAATTGAAATTGTATGAAGTATATTCTTTAAACACAATGGAATCAAATTAGAAATCAATGAAAAAAAGATAACAGAAAAACCTGCTAACACTTACAATAAATATCACACTTCTATTCCATGAGTTTATGACAATGTCTTAAGGGAAATTAAAATATACTTTGAACTAAATGAAAATGAAAGTAAAGCATATTGAAATTGTGGGGCACAGTTAGAACTTTCTTGAGCACTAAATGCATGCATTAGAAAAAAGAAAATGCTCAAATCAATAAGCTGAGCTCAAGGACCTAGAAAAAGGACCTAAAAATGGACCTAGAAAAAGAAGAGCAAAATAAAGCTAAAGCAAGCAGAAGGAAGGATATGTTAAAATAAGAGCAGGGAACAATTAAATTGAAAGCAAAAAATAGAGAAAATAGATAAAACAAAGAACTGGTTCTTTGAAAAGTTCAATACAATTGACAAACCTCTAGGAGGACTGACAAAGGGGAAAAAAAAGAAGTCACAAATTCCAGTATCAGGAATGAAATATGAGATAACACTAAAGGCTCTGCATATATCAAAAGAACAACAAAGGAATACTATGAACAACTCTACACATCTACACATAGAAATTTGACAGTTTAGATGTAGACTAATTCCTCAAAAATCACAAACTATCACAATTCACCCAATATGTAATAGAATATTTAAATAGCCCTAAGACTATTATGAAAATTGAATTCCTTATTTAAAAACTCACACAAAAAGAAAATGATGAACCCAGATAGTTTCACTGAATTTTATGAAATGTTAAAGAAGAATTAACATTGGTTCTACCCAATCTTTTCCAGAAAATAGAAGAGGGAACAATTTTTAATTTATTTTGTGAGGCTACTGTTACCATGATTCCAAATTTAGACCAAAAAAATACAAAGAAAATATTAAAACAAATATCTCTCATGCACACAGATGAATGTCCATAACAAAATATTAGCAAATAGAACTCAGTAACATATAAAAAGAATTATACATTATGATTAAATGAGATTAATTCCAGGCACATAAATTTGGCTCAGTATTTAAAAAAAATCAATCAATGTAATTTACTATTATAAAAGAGACTATAGAAGAAAAATCATATTGTTATAGCAATTGATGTAGAAAGAGCACTTGATGAAACTGAAGACATTCATGATTAAGTTTCTTGAAAAAATAGAAATGGAAACTTCCTCAGTTTGATTAAGAACATCTAAAAATATTTACAATTAACATATTTAATTGTGAATGCTCAATGAATTTTTCCAAAGATTGTGGAGAAGGCAAGGATGTTCACTCTCACCACTCTTATTCAGCATAGTGCTGGAAGTTCTAACCAGTGCAATAAAGTAAGAAATAGAAAGAAAGTCATACTGATAGGAAAAGAAGAAATAAAACAATCCTTATTTGCAGATAATGGTTGTCTATGTAGAAAACTCTAAGGAATCAACTACAACAACTAAAAAATCCCACCAAGAATTAATAAATGAATTCAGCAAGATGGCAGGATACAAGATAAATATACAAAATCAACTATATTCCTATAAACTAGCAATAAACAGTATACTATAGATTTAAAAATACAGTATTGCTTACAATTGCAAAAAAGAGAAATATTTATGTGTTTATCTAACAAAAGCATGTTATAAGCTTTATGCTGAAAACTCTATGTTGCTCATAAAAGAAATCAAAGAAGCTCTCAATAATAGAGGAGACATACCAGTTTAAGGATTGTAAGATTCAACATAGTAAAAGTGTTAATTCTCCTCAAATTTATATACAGCTTTAATGCAATATCTATTAAAATCCTAGAAAGTATTTTTGTAGATCTCAACAAAGTATGTGCGAGATCTGTACACTAAAAACCACAAAACACTGATGAGAAGAAATAAAGAAATCTTAAATAAATGGAGAGACATGCCATAGTCATGGATTGGAAGGCTTAATCACTTGTAGATACCATCCTTCCCAAGTTGATCTATAGATTCAATACAACTGTCTTTTGCAGTTCTATCCCTGGCATGATCAGAGCATTAATGGTGATAGTGGGTATCAATATCTTATTTCTGATCTTTTAAGAAATATTTATACTTCACCATAAAATATGATGTTTGCTGTAGATTTTAGTAAATACATTTATCATGTTAAAGACTTCTTTTATTCCAAGTTTAAGAGTTCTTATAATAAATGGAATGTCTAATTTTATTAAATTATTTATATTTCATTGTGTAATCAAATGCTATTTCTTCATTAATCAGTCAATGTGGCTAATTATATTAATGGATTTTCTTATCTTAAACCATTGTTGTATTCCTGAGTATTACAGGTTGAGTTCTCATGGGAGTAGACTTTTAGAAATAGTGTTTAAGATATTTATTAAGGAGTAGCCTTGAGACTAACACCTATGGAAGGGATGGAGAAGCATCAGGATTGGTGAAGGGATAACTCAAGCTTTCATGTAAATCTCATAGTTTCGGCTGTCCATGAGATATAGGCCATTCCTGTAAAGGCATGACCTTACAAGATGTCTCTCTGAAGCGGGGTCAATTCCTGAAGGGGATGCCAGGTGAAGGATGTCAACTGACAATACTCCAAACAGCTGGAGAGCAACAAGTTTTTTCTTGAAAGGCAATGTTGGCTTCATACTTCTAGGTTCACCATGCTGAGGTATATCTGGTCATGACAAGTTATTTTTTTGTTTTTGTTTTTTTAATACATGGCTGGATTAATTTACTAATATTTTATTTGGGATTTTTGCTTATGTAGTCATGAGTGAACTTGTTCATTAATTTTCATTTCTTATACTATACTTGTCTGTTTTTAGTAATTGAGGTTATACTATCCTGATTAAATAAGTTACAGAGTATTTCAGTTTTAAAAATATATTTTCTGAGATAATTTGTGTAAGAGAGATCTGTTCCTTAACTGTTTGCTAGAGCTTACTGATCAATATGTGGCAGAGACTGCCAGTTGCACTCCAATTTTCTCCTTTTTTAAAGGAACCTAATTCCTGACAATGACTAACTCCAGCTAAATGCCTTCATTTCAGTGTCCCTTACTTCTACGAGTGGCAGTTATCACTCAGTTATGGCCAAAGATTGAGTGGAAGTGTTATGTGGAATTCTGTGGAAGTTTTCTTATGAAAGCAAGGCTTTGTGTGTCTTCTTTTCTCCTGCTGCCTGGAATGTAGGTATATTGCAGGCAGAAGCATGGTATGGCAAATCAGCAAGATAGAAAGAGACTAGATTTTTACGTGAGAGAACAGGCCAATGCGAGCTTAAGACCACTGTAGTTGGGTTTTCTAACTGATGTCAGTGTTGGCTTATATTTACCTTTGTATTCAACTAACTATTCGCTCTACCTATTTGTCTCCCAGATATTGTTTTGGAGTCCATTTCTTCAATCTTGAAACTGATCCTTTTTACATTACTTTAATGAGAGTTTATTGTTAGTATAGTCTCAGTATTTGTTTAAAAACATGACAATATCTTTCTTTTTTTTTTTGAGAGAGAGTTTTATTAGCTAGGCATACACTTCTAGGTTGGTAGCTATGTTTCTCTGAGCACTTTAGGGATGTTATTCCATTCTCTTTGCTCTTTGGGTGCCTTTGTGGCCTTTATTAATCTTCTATCTACTCTTTTGTAGAGAAAATGTGCTTTTCTGCAGTTGCATTAAGAACTCCACTTTGTTCTTGGTATTCTGTGGCATTATATGATGTGTCTAGGTGTAGATTTATTTTTATGTAGCTTGTTTGGTATTTATTGCATTTTCTGAATCTGAGAGTTCACATTTTTATTAATTTCTGAAAATTCTTAGCCATTGTTTCTTCAAATCCTGCCTCTCCCATTCTCTCGTCTTTCTTCTGGAACTCAAAATATAGGTGCATGTGAGACTTCCTCACTCAGTCTTCCATGTCTTTTAATCTCTCATATGTGAAAGATGGTACCTCTTGTGTCTCTTGACAGCTTTTGAGTAATATCTTTATATCTTTCTCCTAGTTTCCTGCTTATCTCTTCAACTCTGTTATTCAATTCTTCCTGTGTATGTGTGCATGTGCATGCATGCATGCTTGCATGTGTGTGTGTTTTAATTTCAACAATACTAGTTTTCATTTGAGGAAGTTCTATTTTGGTTCTCTTTCATGTCTGCCTGGTCATTTTCTATAATCTTGTCTTCTTCACTCATTATTTTAACTCATTTTATTTCTATAAATTTTAAAATATGCTTAATATTCTATCTTTTTAATCCTACTGTCTATACTTCCTTGGGGTTCTGCTCTGTTTTGTTTCTGCAAACTTTCTTTCTGTGACTTGTTTCCTGTATACACAGTGATTTATTTATTGTGATATCATATTTTTCTGGCCTTCATGTTAGGAATCTTAATGGACTTGGATCCAATGCATACTAATGCAGAGAGGATTTGCATTTAATTCACTAATAGCTCTGAGCTGCTATGAATATGAAGGCACCCAACTAATTTCTCAGGTTAAAGTTTCTTGAATCATGCAGGTACTATAAATGCAAACCCCAAATCCACATGACAGCAGGATTATAATTATGTGTTCTTAAAATAAATCTCTACTCAGTCCCCAAACCCAAATTTCTCTTGTACCTTTCTTTTGCTTGTAGACAGATTTTTTTCCTAGTCTGTCCTTTCATTTAGGATGTAAAAATTTAAGTTTTTCCTTTGTAGGAACAACTGCAAGTTTATGGGTCCTAGCTACAACTTCTCATTTTAATGAGAGCCTCCTATCCCAACAGGAGGTCATGAAAAACTGAGGCTTTCAAGAATCAACAGATATCCCTAAGGCAGCCTGTGGCTCTGCTGGTGCTACTTATACTCCACATGAACTTTCCTTAATTTTGCATAAGTGTAGCTTTGCACTTGAATGGAGGTTTCCAGAATTTCTGGGTATTTGTACAGTTTTCTAGAACATAAAATGTTTCTAGAATATAAAATTGTCTAACTTTCCAGAAGTAATCCACTTTGACTTATATTACAGTCTCTATGTCCCATATTGCCCTACATATTCTACCACTTCACTTATTATATTTCATTCTTCTTATTTATTTATTTTTTGTGTTATAATTTCTGTGTAGTTTTCTCCCCTGTTACACTGTGAACTAATTCAAGGAGTGAAATTTGAAATCTGTTTCCATATCCCTCAGTTTACTGATATTTTCAGTGAAGAAGATAGGAAATCTATGCAAACTCTCTTTTCCTACAAGCCCTAACTAAGGGATGGCCAAGGGATCCCTAGTGAAGGGATGGCTAAGGATTGGCGTGAGTACAGATCCACACTGACCCTGTTGCCTCTCTTCATCTGTCCAGCTCCTGTAATAGTGTGCATGCCAGCTCTAGAAACGTTGCTGTGTTCAAATGAGATTAAGCACAAGGCAGAATAAGGAAAGGGTAACAGATGGTATGTATTTCCTGGGTAAAGTTTATTTCTTCCTGACTTGTTCAGCTCTTCCCTTGTCCTGTTCCCCCAATCAATTTTGTTCATTTACTCTCTGTAAGCCTGGTGGCAAGAGTTGTGCAAAGATATGAAAAACAACCATCTGCATGCAACTGAATAATGAAACAATATCTGCTCTGGCAGGATAACTAGAGTTTGTAAGGGCCTTAAAAAAAGCCATGCCTGGAAATTGTCAGTGAGTATATTAGCAGACATAAGTTAAATCCCTGGGAAGTATTGTGTACTCTTTGGTGTCTAACAAAACCTGTATATTTCTATTTTTAAAAATTATATAAAATTTTAGTTTTTGAAAACTAAGTTCGATTAACAGCCTTATTCCATTTAGGAATTGATTTCATGTAACTGCCACTGACTAGTAAGAGACATAATTTGATTGAAATGAAAAGGAGAGAATGAACATTTTTGAATACTTAGTGTGTGCCCATATTCTCCTAAGCATTTTACATACTTTACCTTAATATCTTCACAACTTTGTCAGTTGCTATATATTATTATCCTGTTACAAGTTGGGGAAAGTGAAAATCTGATATATTATGAAATTTTCTAGGATCCCACACCTTACATATGAGATGTTTTATTCCCAAATTGACACTTGTATTGCCCTACTATGCAGATTTCCATCTGTGGTTTATGAAATCTCTTTGCATGAACTGAGACAATTCTTTCTGGACCTTCCTAATCAGTCACGTACAGCCATGTGGAAAATCACAGCCCATAAAATCTGTCACTTTTTTTTCTTTTTGATTCTCTCCACTGTCCATTCTTTCTTTCTTCCCTCAGGCCTCCCTACCTGCATGCTTAGAAAACTCATAATAACAACTTAATAATTATCCTTACTAATTTTTGGTTATAGTCCTATGATAACATGTAAATGTAAATTATTCATACACAGACATGGAGGTTATCCTTTTCTTGCAATATGAGACTGTACCTAAAAGTTCTGGACTCTGCTTTTTAATCACTCAAGAATAACTCATGGAAAGTCCTTCAAGTCAACAGTTACAATCCTCATTTATGTCTTTTTATTGCTGCATAGTATTTCATTTCTCACTCTGACCAGTACTCTAATAAAGTGTATGTGTATTTATATTTGAATACTTGTGTTTTTATTTTTGTAAATATAATCCTTGAAGGGGGATTGATAGCTCAAATGGTATATTGATTTTTAATTTTAATAGATGTTGCCTGATTGCTTTCCAGAAAAGCTGTAAACAATTCCAGTTTTGTTTCTTCCTGTGAGGGCATCTTTACCAGCATCCCCTCCAACAATGTGCTATTGCTCTTTTTTAAGGCGTGGCTATTTAATGGTGGTAAAGTGATATCTCAGTTTTATTTAATTTGCATTTCCCCAACTATCAGTGAGTTTGAATATATATTTCTTGACCATGGGATTTGCTTTTGAGGAATTTGTTTTCTCATATCTCTTGCCCATATTTGGGGGGTTATTTGCTTTTTTCTTGTCAATATTTAAGTGCTTTGCATTTTGTTAAAGAAAAATTATGAATGTCAAAAATTTGTATGTCAAAAACATGTACATAGAGGTAACTCAGTCTATGCAGCATGAATCTTTGTAGAAGAAGTTTTATGGAGAACAAGAAGAAATAACATTAAGCTTTTAAACAAGTTTCAGGACTGAATTCTTCATAATTAATTAAATGTTACATTGACCTAACTGGTCATGGGCTTTGTGCTCAGATTCTAAAGACAGCATACATTCACACTGTTCAGTGGTTGTTGTTTAGGACTTGTTAGTTAAGTATTTATTAAGTATGGATTATGGGAAATTATTTTACTTTTGCAAAATTCTTTTTCAACTTAATGATAGCAAATTTTTTCTGTTGAACAATTTTACAATTTTCTTTCCAATCCACTGTTTATCTATTGCCTTGGCTTTTAGCACCTTTGGCCATACAAATGTTTAAAATATTTTATAGGCAGGAATGGCTAACTTTTATTGGTACCTTCTCATTTCCTATCTTGGTTGAGAAGGTATGCTTCTTCTCACCACCAAGGTATTGGACATGTCTCACAAATATTTCTTTAACATTTAAACCTTTTCTTCATGTGTAATTTTATTTTGCATATGGTGTAATATTAGGGCACAATTTTACTTTTTTTCAAATAGCCAGTGTGACACAATCTTATAAATAATTTATTTTTTCATTATACTGAAATATTAGTATCAGTATATAAGAAATTCTCATGTGTACTCTTGCCCATTTGTTTCTTCTACATCCTATTTCACTCATCCATGCATCTATTTTTATGCCAATGACATACTGATCTAATTTATAGGAATTTTTTTTCTTCTTTGACAAGCAATAGTTTCTTTTTTCAAAAAATTATTGAGGTATAATTGATATTAATATTATATTGATTCAACATTTGTATATATTGTGAAAGGATCACCATGATAAGTCTAGTTAACATCCATCACCACACACAGTTACAATTTTTTTTTTCTTGTGATGAGAACTTTTAAGATCTACTCTGTTGGCAACTTTCAAATTTTTGACATATCTTGATATCTGTTAAGGCAACTCCCTCTTTGTTATTTTCACTGTCTTTCTTTTTCTTAATCTTAGATAGTTTTTTTTTTCCATATGAACTTTAGGATCTATTAATGAAATTCATCTTAAACATCTGTTAGCATTCCAATGAGAATTGCATTAAACTACTATTAATTTAGGGAGAATAGGTTTGTGATAGCAAATTCTCTCTTAAAGAGCATGGTATGTGTTTCCATTTGTTCAGATATAATTTTATCTTCTACAATAGATTTTATTGTTTTTCTCATATAATTCATGTTTCTTTCTTGTTTTATTTCTAAGTATTTTAAAGTTTTCAGTGTATAGTGAATGAAGTATGTTTCCCATTTTCAGATTTATATTTACTTTAATTCTGACACACATGTTTCTATGATGAGTTTACAGATATAATACATTTTTTCCTTTGTGAAATATATGAAAGGATGAAAGCGGAAACCAAAGTGTACTTTTGCTTTTAAAAACTAGATAAAGTAATTTTAAGAGTGTATTTTTATTTTCTCACTAAAGGGCAAACCCTACAATTTTAACTTACTTATGTAAGTGTGACAACTTTTATGATGTCTTTACTCCATACTTTTGTTTTTTGTGTGTTCACATACACATGCAGAAATACTCATAAACACACCTCTATTTTAACTATAGCTCTTTATCAAGATTTCAAAATGGTAGGCTAGTTTGAAATTTTCAATAATATACAGAACATTGTAAATAAAATCCTCTAACATGCAACTCTGCACATTTTTCCAAGTATTTCTCTAGGATAATTTCAAAAAGTAGAATTTCTGGGTTAAAATGAATACAATTATATATACATATATTTCTTAATAATATTAATAGCTAAGTTTATTGCATGATTCCTGTGTGTAAGGGAGAGATTCCCAGTGCTCCTGCAAATCTGCTTCTCCTTTCCATACTAAGTCCAAAGATGACGATATCTCCCAGACTCCTTGCTTGTACATGGAGTCATGGCCAATGGGCTGTGAGCAAATGGTTTGTGTCATTCTGGTCAGTGAATATCTTTCTGACCCTCCATGTCACAAAGACACTGGAGGAAAAGTGTGGAGATAGTGAAGCCAGGAGATGTTGGACTCTCACCATTTGGCAGGAGAGCCAAACCTTGGAGAAATTCTGGACTACAGGAGATTTTCCAGTGAGGGTAGACATAACTTGCCTACGTTTACACAATCTGTAAGCTGACATGCCATGATTAAAACCCAAGCAGTCTTGCTCCAGAGCCCATTCTGTGAATACCTACATTATTCAGTCTCATATTATGTTTTGTGATTAATGTTTAGAATATCCTTTAGAAGTATTCCCAAACTATAGCCTCACCACTATTTCCTGAGAGTGTCCAGTTCTCTACTCAAACTCTGATAATAGGTATTATTATTAAGTTTAAGAGTCTAAGAGATCAGATGTCTAGGGGATTTCCTGAATGGTGATCTTGGTATCCTTCCACTGAATCTGAACCAAGATTAAGATTTGATATAGAAGGGATTCAAAGAGAATTACCAAGCTCATATCAATCTACAGGCCCTACATGCATTTTTCAGCTCTAGAGTGTCCTTTTGACTGATAATCATAGATCCCAGTTTGTTGGTGAAGTTCCTTACCATGACATCTATGTTTCTGAATATATCAATCACATTTATTTTAATATCTGTTTTTGAAAACTCTGATTTCTATTATCCATAAATCTGCTTCTATTTTCTCTTGTCCTTTCTCATAATATGCTTGAATTTATTTTGATTGAATGGACATCTTGTGTACACAATGTATTAAGAGCTCTGGATTAGCTGTTAGTTTCTGCCAGGAAATTAAAGCAAAAGCAAATAACAAGATTCCAAACTAAAACCCTGGGATGTTTATCATAGTCCCTTTTCCTTGGCATATCATAAGCTCCAATTTTTCTCTCTTTAGCGTCATGAGACTGCCAAAAGTTCATTTAGGTCTTCATTCTCTTCACTGCCATTTTTTCCTTGGCTTCTCTCTGCCCTCATTGATTACCTATGAATCATTAATACTTTGACAAGAAAATCAGTTCAGACTGCCTGGCTCACTTCTCTACACTTTTCTTCTCCATGGAATGTTGGCTCTTAAGTTTTTTTTTTATTATTAGCCCTGAAATCCAGTTTTTATCTAGGTCCCATGTAATTGCCAAAAGTTCTGCACATAATCTCAACCTTTTCAAATTCTCTTTCTGCGACTTTCCATTCTCTCTCAAATCAGGAATTGGTGAATGTTTTAAGGGAAAAGGCCATAGAATGTCAGGTTACTGCAATGAGTTTCCCATTTATCCATGATTTTGCTCCCTTAAATCCTGGCTATCTTGCTATCTCCTTGAAGTCATCAAAAGATTTTCTTGTGTTTTTTTTGTTTTTGTTTTTGTTTGTTTGTTTTTTGAATCCAGATGGTCTAGTTGTTCTTTGTGGAAGATTTGGTCTGATACAAGCTATTTTACCATTATCAGAAATGAAACTCCTATGCATTGACATTTAAAACAAAATTTCCAACTAATCTTATGAACCAGGTTTCTGTGTTTAGAAAGGATTGCTTGGAGTATTGCTAGTTTCCTTTTTTATCAAGGGTCAGATGTGGAGACCTGGTTCAAAATTTTTACAGGTCAGGTCCAGACAGGAGGAAGAAGAAATTCAGGCTCTTTTCTGGCTAATTGGTGTGGGAAAGGAAAGAAAGAGCTGAAGAGAGGGAAGCAGGGGAACCCACAGAAATTTCTTCCAATTTCTCCTCTCTTATCTTATCTCCTCTCTTATCTGACAGCAAGGAACTCTTGCCCACTCCCCATTTAGGACTGAAGTAAAAGTGTACCTTGCAATGACATTGTCACTGCAAAGTTAACTTGAAAATATAATGTTTCCAGGAAAGGAGGAATCCTGAGGTGCTTGTTTCCCTGGCAGCCCCTTGCTTCCCTAAATCCTATATAGGACTCCAAAATAACCAAGGAACTTGCCAGAAGAGTATAGTATTCATGGCAAAGAATACTATGTAGTGAAAGCTGAAGAACAGATTTCTCTAGGCAGAAACAATTAGAAGTCAAAGTAGGACCTCATATAGATCCATAGTCTCCAAAGAGCCAGGGTCAGGAGAGGTTAGCCAGGCATGCACGGCAAAAATGGTTTGATGCATCAGAGAATAGATAAAAAGTAGGCTTTATCTCACAAAGGTATTGGGACAAGCAGAAACCATGTGAGTAAGGGACAGTGCCTCAGAGACTAGAGGATATCAAACTCAAACACTGGCCTAAACAAGAAAGTCCCTCCCTCCAATGATGTAAAAAGGGTCAACGAGGATTCTACAACATATATAAATAGATGACTCTTTTGGGAGAGAAACAAAGGGAGGGGGGATTACTAAGAGATAAAACATTGTCATCCAAAGAAGAGCTTGAATTTTGCCTAAAGCAATTGTTTCAATTATCAGTTCAGGTTATGTTTTAAATCATATTGGACATTTAATTAAAAGTCATACCTACTGACTAGTGGATGGGCATGCAAGAGGAAGATGAGAAGAGCTACAAATTCCCTGGACATTGGGTAGATAGTTCCACAGAATGATTTCATGAATGAATGAACCAATGAATGAAACCAAATATTCTTGTTAAATCAAACAATACGGAGCTAAGACTAAGGCAGAGAGAAACAGAATGCAGAAAAGTCTTTTTAAGCTTTGTATGACCTTTCTGCATTTTTTTCAGGATCAAGCTGGTCTTTTAAATTTTCTCTTATCATGCAGTTGAGTCTTAGACTTCTCTACTCTCCCTTTAGCTTCATATTCTAGGTAAACTGGAAGTCTATACATGGAATTAGCTAATAGTGGGGCACAATGCATATTGCATGTGACAATGAGGTTCCTGATTTGGGGGCAGCTTCTTTATGATCAACTTCATTAGGTTATGGCAGAAAATGTTCCCTGAGGTTCCTATTAATATGTAGCTTCCTATGAGATTTCTCAGGTGTATATTTAGAAATCACTACTTAAAATGATGTCCTTGGTAGATATTTTAAAAGGTTACACTACCCCCCATTCTTAAATAAAGTCATTTATCTACAGGAGGCAAACACTGAAGTAATGAAAACAGAAATCTCTTCCAACTCCCAGTGAAATGCTTATAATAATGCTCCTAATTATTGGCAGGAGATCACAAGCTTCTGCCTTGTGCTTCACGAGTGGGCTGACTGGTCACCAAAAAATGCGGCAATAACTGATTCCATTTGACACAGAAAGCCACAGCAGAAAGAACCAGTACAAGATAAGGCAGAAACAAAGTAGGTCGGAACTCCCTTTGAAGACCTGTGCATTCTGCAGCATGCCTAACCATATCTCTCAAGTTGTCTGTACCTCTGTAGGAGAAAATCTCCTGCTGGGCTCAGCATATTGCTTAATAAATGCTATTTGAAGCTGTTTTCCTTAGAACAGTTTTGAAGGTTTTTTTTGCTTCCCCCCACAAATACCATATATATTTTAAGGTATCAGGTAATTAGATCTCTGTAGTAATCGTTTTGGGCTTGGGGAGTTTGATATTTTTCTTTCAAATTTAAAAAATCAACTACAAAGGCAGGGGATATGAAAAAGAGAATGCAATCGCAAAGCCCCTCACCAACATCAGTCCATTAGGACCATATAATCACACAGCCTAAGAAAAAATATCCTTTAAGCAAAAGGACCAGAATACCTAATGAAGCTGATAGAAAATCAGTGCTGTAAATTATATCATAATGAACAGTTACTGTGAGAAAACAAAATAATTCCAGAAAAATGCAAATGAATATATAATTATAACAATACAACTGTTCCAGCAATTGCATGATTTTTTCAATGTGATGCTGACACAGGACAGCAAATGTCCATGTGACAGAAATTCTAACAAAGTAATCCAAGCACCCAAGTCAGTCACTTTTTATTCTGTTGCTCAGGTGTCAGCATTTTCTCATTTTTGTGAGTTTTGATTCGAGAATTCTGCACTTACCCTGTAATGTCTGGGATGATGAAATAAGCATTTGGTTAAGTTACAATAAGGCACTCACTCACATTGAAAGCTATAGTGAACAATGAAAAATCCATCTCTTCCTTTTTTCCTCCCTTCCTTTTGTTTCCTTCCTTTCCTTCTTTCTTCTATACTTTGAATAGATAAAGCATTTAATGCTCAAAAATTCAAGACATGGTGATGTCATGGAAGATGGTGGAATAGGAAGTTTCAGGACTTGGTCTCCCCACTAAAACAATTATTGAGTTGGCAAAAATGGTCGGAATCAATTATTTCAGAGTTGAGTCAGATTCTTGCAGCAGTCAGGGTAGTGCCTGGTGAAGAAAGAGGCTGGTAAATTTTGGCAAATTTTGGTATTTTATATAGTGACTATAAAGGTAGTGACTATAGCAGGTAGCTCTGAGGATGGTGGTACACAACTCTGGAGTTGCTTGCTGGTGCCAGGGTGGGTGATAGTGCCCTTGTCCTCCAAAAATTAAGGTTTTGATCAGCCTGACAGATTGCTGAAGGGCTAGCACAGGACCTGACAATTGTTTGAATTCTCACAGACAGAAGCAGCTTCCCAGCACTGTCAGTTGAGGGTACTTAGAGATATAAAATATTTTTTTCTTACTTTATTATTGGCATTTAAGGAAGTTTCTGTCAGGTCACTGGCTGACTGTGTAGATAACAGAACAGAGACTTCAATGGTCACACATGGCAAGGAATATAGTCTCTGCAAAGATAGTTTGGAAGAAATCAATAAACAAAGGGATGGCTGAGGTATTCATTAAGCAACAACAGCAATTACTGGAGAGGGAGAAGAATTTGATTTCCAGGTTTACCACATTATAATATTTAAAATGTCCAGTTCTCAACAAAAAATTACAAGGTATACAAAGCAACAGGAAAGCATGGCTCATTCACAGGCAAATAAGAAAGAAATTGACAAAAAACAACAATGAAGAAGCCCAGATATTGGATTTAATAGACAAAGACTTTAAATTAGCTGTCTTAAATACACTTAAAGAGCTGAAGAAAACCATGACCAAAGAACTAAAAGAAATCAGGAAAATGGTGTATGAATAAGTAGGGAATAACAATAAAGAGATAGAAACTAAGTAGAAATTCTGGAGCTGAAAAGTACAATATCTGAAATAAAAATCCAGGGGGTGTAATAGCAGAATCAAACTGAAACAAGAATGAATCAGCATTGTGATGAGCAGAAAGGGAAAATAATGAAGAAAGGAGAACAGAACCTAAGGAACCTATAGGGCACTATCAAGCTGACCAGCATCCATGCTATTGGAGTCCCAGAAAAAAAAGAGGAAATCAAAGAAATGATGGCTAAAAACATCTCAAATTTGATGAAAAACATGAATCTACACATTCAAGTATCTCAACAAACTCCAAGCAGAATAAACTTGAAAAAGAGATCTATACTGAGACATGTTATAATCAAACTATAAAAAGACAGAGAATCTTGAAAGCAACAAGAACAAAGTGACTTTTTACATACATAGGATGCTAAAAATGATAACAGCCTCTTTTATCAATAACCATAACAACAAAAACTAAGGAATTTCACTGCTTGTAGACTTGTCCTATAAGTACTAAAGGAAAAGAAAAGAAAATGCTAAAAGGAGTTCTTCAGTAGATGGTAACTTGAAGCCATAGACAGAAATAAAGATCATTAGTAAAGATAACTACACAGGTAAATGTAAAGTCCCATATTACTGTATTTTGGTATGGAACTCCTCTTTTGTTTCCTATATGATTTAAAAGACAAATGCATAAAACAATATTTATAAATCTTTGTTACTAGGCACACAATGTATAAAGATATAATTTGTGACAGTAACTCCATAAAAGAGAATGAAATTAAATATGTGCAGGATTAATTGGATGCTATTGAAGCTAAATTGTTATCAATTCAAACTGGATTGCTATAAATTTAGGATTTTAAATGTAATCTCCTTGGTAACCATTAAGAAACTAATTAAAAATATACAGAGAGGGAAATGAAAAGGAATCAAAATGGTAACTAGAAAAAAATCAAACATAAAAGAAGGCAGTACTGGAGGAACCCAAAAGATATATATATATATATATATATATATACACACACATATATATATAATATGTATAAAAGATATCTATATATGTGTATGTATACATATATGTATATATATATAAAAGCACAATGGCAAAAATATGTCTTTTATTCTCCATAATCACTTTAAATGTGAAGGGATTAAGTTTACCAATTAAAGGCAAAGATTAGTAAAATGAATTAAAAAATAAAAAACATGATCCAACTCTATGCTGCTTACGAGAGCCTCTCTTTAGATCCAAAGACACAAATCAGTTGAAAATGGAAGGATGGGAAAAGATAACCTAACCATGTAGTAAACAGAAGAAAGCCTCATCTGACTCAAAGGTCATCCTTCCTGACTTCCTTCTTTTCCCAAGGAATGAGGTATCACATTTCTTGAATTCCCTCTTTGGTTATTTTCTCCTATCTCTGTCCTGTTGTTTACACTGGGAGAGCATTTTGTCCCCCTCCCTAGGATACTACTCCCAGGCCCTGTCCACCACTCTAATAGTCAGAGGTTTCTGTGCTCTATGAGTCTTGGGGAATGTATACCTATCACTTGTTTTCATAGAACAGCATCAGGGTTCAAGAGTGATAACAGAAGGTAAAATTGCCAGTCTTGTTTACAAGAAAAACTTGTGGCTTGAGATGACATTGTGGATTTCCTCTCTAGAAAAATCACAACAAATATGTGAATATATATATATGTATGTATGTATTCCTAAATTTATTGAAAGTTGTGTGATAGGTGTAAACAAATGTGGTAAGAAACCTAATAGGTTTGTTGATCCAATAAATAAAATAAGTGATATAAGTATTAGAGTTCAGGTCTGTCCTTTATAGTTACAAATAGACATTATTTGACATGAGTTGAACCAATCACTGCTGAATAGAAATTAAACAATTATTAATCAATTGATTAGTTTAAAGGAATGGAATACTTGGGAATATATATATATATACAAACTTGAAACACTGTTATTATAAAGGTAAATGGCATGAGGGTTGGCCATGGGTCTGAGGATCCCACTTTTCAGGGCATATTTAGTAAGGGACTCCTTAGACACCTCACTGAAGATCTTTTCCTTAATGAATTGTGCTTTTATGAAACTCCAAATCATTTATTTTCCACTTAATAGTACTCAAGAATTAGCTAAGTGTTTGTGAAGATATAGATCCTTGGTTTTTAGAGGTTTTGCATTAGTGTGGCTAGAGTGACACTTATCAATCATTATCTCAAACACCCACTGCTGGTGGCAGTGGTCTGGAGTCACACTTTAGCAAGTACTCTCTCAACCTATTGGAGTGTAACAGCTTCTGATTAGTTAAGAAGGTCTAAATATGAAATAATTGATTTTAACTAGGACAGTGCAAGCTGCGGCCATAGAAGAAAATAAAACAGCAGGGCTTTGGTGCCTTTGAAACTTCAGATGCCCTAAAGCCATAAGGGGAAGCCCTAAAGCCATAAGGGGAAGCCCTGAAAGACTTTTGACCTTAAAGTCATAAGAGCAGAGTTGGTTACAAAAGAACATTACAAAAAATGTCAGGTCTGAAAACACATTGATTGGCACTTAGCAGATAATAAATATTAATTTTCTACTCAGAAATCATTAATAATTCTTTATTTCTGAACAAATTCACTTCAGACTATCAAGTGATAAATTTCAGACCTCTTACCTTGATCACTTCAGATCAGAAATATCTCTGCTTGAGGGTTTTATTTTTTTGAAATACTCATTCTATCCCTCTGGAAAATGCTCTTTCTCCCTGACAAGGGATGCTTGTTATGAAAATGAAAGATGGTTGAACTGAGACATGACTGGAAACAATTGTACAACGGGAAAAATATCTTTTTTTAACCATATAAATTTGACTAAAAACATAATTTTCAAAGTATATTTGAGATATTACACTGATTGCTCCCATGAAGCTGGTGGGCATCATGAAGCTAGTAAATTCCCTTTACATTTGTGTTGATCTGACAGACCCTCACCTTTTTTATGTTACCCAGAGAGCCCAGGGCGATTACAGCTCCTAAGTGAGGTATCTTGGTGGTGGTAAAATCTATTTAGTAAATAATGACAAGAAGATGATAAAAAAGGTTAAGAACTAATGATAACTCATATCTCAAGTGCTCTCTTCTGCTGAATTTACATCTGGTTTGTTAGTCAATGTTTTCAACTTTCATAGAAAGAGTTTTTATTCTAGAAATTCTTTATCTCATATAAACTCTTATGTGGCTGTGCAAAGCACCTTTGGAGCTTTATTTAAAAAAGATACATACCCTGATCTTACCAGCAACTGAGGATGGGGATGGGAAAATGAAATAGTCCTAGGTCAATGCCATCAAGAAGCTGACACCTGTCTAAAAGACAAAGCTATATAAAATATCAGACAGCATAAAAATGTTGGCATGAACAAAGTGCTGTAAGAATACAGAAAAGAGAACAAGTGACTTTGGGGATATCAATGAAGGACTTAGTGTGAAGGTAATATCCAACTTGAACTTAAAGGGTGAGAAATATTTCACCAGGCAGAGATAGGAATAGGAGAATGGATTCTTAGAACAGGTTAAACTCTTGGGAATGATCTTGTTTTCCACCAGTAATTTACTGTGCTACCATGTGAAATGTGAAAAAGTAACCATTTAGAGTAATTTGTTTTACTTTATAAGGACAACTTTGTACACCCAAGACCTTAAATATGATCTGAAATTTTATTTAGAGAAGATTCTCAAGTATTCTTATGCAGAACACCTACATGGCAGACTCTGTGAAGCACATTTTAATTTTCAAGTTGCATTTACTTGTTCAGTACCTGGTCCACAAATGCCAATTATTCAACCAACATATACTTTGAGGCTATCTGCAACCTGCACACAGTCAGTATATGTTAGGACAGCAATTCTGAATTGGGAGATAAAGTGAAAAGGGCACAGCAGAACATTAGGGGCAGGTGCAGCTTGAAAGAGAATATTTAATATTTTAACATAATTTTATGTCTGAAAAATGAAAAAGAAATTTCTTGCTTGTATAATGCAAATTACAAAGAGCATATCTCTCTTTGTGTTATCATAACTGGCAGGCATACTTAGAAGATAGAGTAAGAAAGAATTCAGAGTGAGCAGTGTAGGATACATGTTAGTTACCTGAAATGTTTTCCAATGTGTTCAGTATTATTTATACTGTCATTTCTATTGCATATCTTGCATATGTAAATACATTCTTTCTGAAACCATACATTTATTTTATTTAAAAATAAGTTTCATGTGTTGGCTATGAGTTAGATAGAGTAAGCACAGTCCATTCTGTCTCTACCAATGAATACAGATATAAAACCAGGACAAAAGGCATGGAGAGGCTATTTGATAACTTTGAGAAGTAAACAGTAGCAGATGGATTGGGGAGGAATACCAGAATTCAAAGTACTGCCAAACTTCAGGTAAATTTAATGCTTTTTTCTTCAGGTCTCCCACTGCTTGTTCACAGGCAGAGTTGCAGTTACAGATGTGTGTGGAAGATTAGGGTAAATACTGGCTGGAGAACTGAAAAGGATTCCATGGGTAAGTGGGAAGTACTGGGATATCACAGAGAGGAAGAAACTTGGGAAGGTGATTTCATAAAACTGTTTATGAACTCTTGGGCACAGATGAAGCTGTCATGCCTGGGTCTAATTTTAATAAGCCTACCAAAGACACTGAGGACCTAAATAACAGATAGAGCATCATCCAAGTCCCAGACTGAACACTCATGGCACAGATCATTCTTTTTGTACTCATGGGAGTACATTCTTTTGAAGAGATTTTGGCTTTACTTGTTGGAGCATTGTTATAACATGTATCCAAGTCTTTGTCAGATAATTCCAACATCTTTAACATCTTGGATTTGGTGTCTATTAATTATTACCTTTTCTCATGTGAGTTGAGACTTCTGTGGTTCTTCATTTGTCAAGAAATTTTCTATCGTAACCCAGACATTTTGATTATGTTATGAGATTTTGGGTTTTGTATAAATCTTATGAAAATATTGATATTTTTGTTTTAAAAAGCAACTGTTGTGGTTAATTTAAGTTTAGGTTGCAAATTTTGACCCATTTTCTGCTGTGGTTCTAGTATCAGTTCAGTTTTCAAAAGAATGAAAAGAAAGCAAGTTTCAGTAAAGAGAAGAAATGATGAACCAATAGGAAATTTCAGAAATGAAAAAAGTAATTATCCCTCCACCCAAAAAAAGAAATTCACTGGATATACTCCAGAGCAGAATGGAGATGAGAGAAGATACAGTCACTGAGCTTGAAGCTACATCAATAGAAATTATTCTATGTGAATAATAGAGATATAAATAATTAAAAAATATGGACAGGTCATCCAGATGCTTGTGGAACAATTTTTAAAATTCTAAGATTTTAGTTAGAGTTTCAGAAGAAGAGAAGAAAGAGTGAAGAGTGTGGTGCTGAAAAAATATTTGAAGAAATATGGATCAAAACTACCCAAATTTGGCAAAGACCTATAAATTCGAGAAGCTCAGTAAAGCCCAACCAGGTGGACGAGAAAAGAAATAAGTTCATGCTCAGGCAATCAAGCTGCTAAAAACTAAAAACAAACAAACTAAAATGGAATAAAATCTAGAAAGCAATGATATTACTTATAGGGAAGCAATGATGCAAATGAGTTCAGTTTCCAAATCAGAAACCATAGAGAAAAGAAGGAAGTTCCACACATTAAAGTGCTGTAACAGAGGAAGAACAGAACTAACACCATGTTGGAAATGCCTCCCTTATTCTTTATATTATGTACTTTATTACTCTAGCCCTGCACGTAAAGAGTTAAATATTAGAGAATTGCTGCTTGTGCCCAAATAGCTCATTAAGTTCCCTGAAGTCAGTTCCCTGAAGAAAGTTCCCATCCCATGGTCCCGAGCTAGTTATGGTTACTACTTGTTATAGACAAGTTTGCTTTCAGCCCAGAAACCTTACTAATAAGCAGAGCTAAGAATGGCAGAGTAAAAGTAACTGCTAACAATTTGAATTTTTTGCCGACTTGCGATCCAGCCTACACGAGCAAGAAGAACAAGGAAATGTTATGCTTCCCTTGAAGGCCTGGTGGCTCCAAAACGTCTGCACTGAGCTTTACCATTTAATCTTGAACCCTCCCACATCCCCTTTCTCTTAACATAAAAGAAAGCTGAATTTTATTCTGAGTTAAGATTTTTTTAGGACACTAGTCTGCCATCTTCTCAGTTTCCTGGCTTCCGGAATAAAGTCTATATTCCTTGCCCCAGCACGTTGTCTCTCCACTTGTCCGCCTGTTGTGTGGTGAGCAGTATGAGCTTGGACTCAGTAAAAGTGATGGGAGAAAAAAATTATTAACTCAGAAGGCTATGTTCAGTGAAACTATCATGCATGCAAGTGAAATAATGACATTCTCCAATGAAGGAAAATTCAGAGAAACTGTTGCCAGCATCAGTGCCTCTTGGACATCAGCATGGGTTCCTGTTCCAGAGCACCAGAATTGGACATGGACAGAGAAACGAGCCTTGAAATGTTTAAGTGCCTTGGCATAATGCCACTGGCTCATGGACTCCAAGTGCATGGAGACATCTTTGAAGTGCCATTTGCACAAGCCCAAGCAGATTTGCAGAGGGGAGTTTCCATCTCTTACCAGGGAATTGTTTGCTGTCATCAATAGTGCCAGTGCCTGAGGTCCTGCTTGTGACAGTTGGCCAGACTGGCTGTAGCTTCTGGCTGGTGGTAGCTGGAATGTCATTGTGCTGGGTAAAGAGCTCCCTGTGGTGCCAAGCTGGTGTGGTGTAGAAAATGGGGCAGAAGAGACTGGGGCCAGTTGCTGAGAGGACATAAATGCTGTGGCTGCTTTATGGCTTCTGTTACTCAGCATACAACAATAGCCTTGTCAGACTGAAGATACATGTACAGAAAAAGTGCAGCTGTAAGCATACACTCCAGCCTCAAATCCTCAGCTTCATCCGGTGTTAAGCTTGCTCAGGCTCCAGTGCCAGCTGGCTTTGCTGCTGGAGGAAGTCTGGCTTGCAGGGCAGCTCTCAGACCTGCCACGACCAGTGATCTGAAAGAGCCATCTTTGCCTGCCCACCTGCCTTGAGGCAACCACCACTTTGGTGACAGTGTTGTGCTATGACATTTATTTCCCCTCCTTTTTTATTTTCCAAAATTACAGGAGAAAAGTGGGCTACAAGTATTTAAAGAGGTAAAGGGTGAGTCAATTCTCATTTGATTTGTAAAGGAAACTACAGAAGGACGACTAACTCAGATCCTAAAGTGTAATGCACATAACCACCCACCTTGAGGGCTCGGCTTCTTTTCACTAAAGTGATTCAGAGCTTCCTCCCAGCCTAGGACTTCTACCAATTTTAGCCGCTCTTAATCTCTGAGAAGCTTTTCTTCCTGTATTTCCTCTCTGCAATTGTCACCCAAGTCTCTTGCAGGAGGACCAAATGGAATCAGTCACATCGTTCCTTATCTTCCATTTCTTTTCAACCACAAGGCCACTGACTTGGCCTACATTGTGGATAAAACTCAAAATTCGAACATCTCGAGGGCAGGCCAGCACAGATCAGCTGCTTGTTGGGGTCTGGTGGAAGGGGTGGCTCTGGGTCCCCTGGGAGGGGAGGATCTCACCCTCTGCCAGGCCCACCTACCTCACCACCTCTATGCACTGACTTACAAAAAGACCAGTAACCCATAGACCTTAACCGCATTATAGGGGCGTCAATTAGGTGAATAAATATTCACTGCAAACCAGATATTTGCCTTGCTCTCTGAAGATCTCAATGCACTCATGAAGTATTTTGTCTTGTACTGAGGTTCTTCAGTTGTCAACAGGAGACAGCCTGGCTGCTGGATTTAAAAGTTGAAACACATTTTCCCTTTTGTTTCCTAAAACCAGGAAGTGCTAAGTTGAAAAATAAGTGCCTCAATTATGAAAAAAGTATAACTTTCAGCAAAGCTTTGTATAGTTTTCTGTTGAAAACTTCAAAATTAAAGTTTTGAATACATTATATCTGAAACACAAGCATTATTTCTCTTTATGATGTACCTTGAACATAGAGTCAGAATCCAGCAAATTGTCTCTTAAAATGTCTCATCATTTTCTTGTCTTAATGAAGCTTACAAAGACAAGGCTCTTAAAAGCTATTTCAAAGAGAATATCCAAATCCAATCTCTGCAGGATGAATTAAGGCAATTATTTTCCTGATGTTGCTCCTGAAAATGCCATTTAGAAGGTTATGAGGAAGACTTTTCTTACTAATGTTGAGTCATTGTCAGATCTTAAGAGGGGTTTTAGAATTCAAATTTGATATAACCGTCAAAAAGAATATATGGAACGTCACTTTGGAGATTTTGGGGGCAAAATATCTCTCTGTAACAAGAGAAGAACATTTGAATGCCATCTATTTTCATCAGCACACTTTTTCAAAGTTTTTTTTTTTTTTTTTTCTGTACTTCTGCCTCTGAAAGCAAAGTAGTACAGCGGGCTCAGGGATGGCCATCAGTGTCATTGCCAAATACTTCTGGTTCCCTGTTTTTCAGCACCTGATAGGATTACAATTCCTGACTCACTTTAGCTTGCATGGGGCTGTGTGAATAGTTTTGGTTAGTAAGTTATGAGTGGGAAGGAGACATGCCACTTCCAGCTTAACATTTAATGTCAAAGTGAGACACTCCAGAACTCTCTTTCCCATGGCCTCAGTCACCTGCCATTTATATTTCCTAGGGCTGCCATATCAAATTACTACAGAATGGGTGGCTTAAAACAACAGGAATTTATTATCTCACAGTTTAGGAGGCCAGAAATACAAAGTCAAGGAGTCAACAGGGTTCATTCCTTCTGGAGACTCTAACGGAGAAACCATTCCATCTATGCTTATTGCTTAGCTCCTGGTGGTTGTTGGCAATCCTTGGCAATTTTTGCTCGCAGACATATCACTCCAAGCTCTGCCTCCATTGTCACATCACCGTCTCTGTGTCTATGTGTTCTCTTTTCTTCTTATAAGGGCACCAGGAGTTGAATTTAAGGCCCAGACTAAATCCAGGATGATTTTATCTCAGTATTTTTAACTAGTTTCATCTGCAAAGGCTCTATTTCCAAATATGGTCACATTCTGAGGTTCCAGGTGGACATGAATTTTGGAAAACACGATTCAACCTGCTACACCAGCCATGGCCCAGAAACTTGATGTTCCATCAATCTGGGATCCAGAGTGAAGATTGCATGGAACAGAGCCTCAGCCAACTTACAATGTGCTGAGAGGATAAGTGAGAAAGAAATCTGTACCACTGGAAGCTCCTGAGATTTCAAGGATGTTTGTTACCCAGCATCCCTGGACAGACACAGGATTGGTGTTGAAAGTGAATCTTTTAAGTGTTCAATCTTCCATCCTTCCTGGTGTGAAAAAGTCTGTCTTAAGCAAATGGACTCAGTGGTCACATTAACATCAAATGATGAAGATACAAATACATATTTTTGGAATAATATGTATATATACACACACACATATATATATACATTTTTCTTCTAAAATTCCTCTTGCTTTGATATTTTTGTCACAATGTTTATTTTGACATTCAATTAATTCAGGTAAATGAATTTGTTATTCAAAGGTCAATCTATCATTTTAAATAAAATGTCAGTCAAAATCCAAGTAGTTTTTTAAATATAAAAACATGGCACACAGTTCATTATACAAAAAGTAGAAGAACCATGATGGTACGGGTACCTCATATTGGCCTGTAGTTTTCTGTGTTCTCTTTTTAGAATATTGCTTTTGCTTTCCTCACTGAATAAATTAGATAACTTTTTTCCAGTGCCTTGAAATAGTTTAAACATCACAGGAAATACATTTTTTTAAAGTTTGGTGGAAATATTCTGTACCACATCTGCATATGGTCGTTATCATAGGTGGTGTTATTCCACAAATTTGTTAATTCATATTGCTCTATTGATCTACTTAGATTTTACTTTCTTAAGCCAGTTTTGGTAACATAACATTTTCCTTACAAATAGAACTCTTTCAGTAAGATGATGTTACTTTTTCAGTAACATGACCATGAATTTTTATATAATATGTATATATTTTAATATGTTATACAATTATGATCAAGATAACTAAGGTATTTTCCTTATTTTCTTTTTTCTTGAATTTTTGAATTTTATTTTATTTATTTATTTATACAGCAGGTTCTTACTAGTTATCCATTTTATACACAACTGTGTGTATAAGTCAATCCCAATCTCCCAATTCCTCACACAACCAACCCCCCCACTGCTTTCCCACTTTAGTGTTCATACGTTTGTTCTCTACACCTGTGTCTCTATTTCTGCCCTGGAAACTGGCTCATCTGTACCATTTTTCTAGGTTCCACACATATGCATTAGTATACTATATTTGTTGTCCTCTTCCTGACTTATTTCACTCTGTATGACAGTCTCTAATCCATCCACGTCTCTGCAAATGACCCAATCTGATTCCTTTTTATGCCTGAGTAATATTCCATTGTATATACGTACCACTTCTTCTTTATCCATTTGCCTGTTGATGGGCATTTAGGTTGCTTCCATGACCTAGCTATTGTAAATAGTGCTGCAATGAACATTGGGGTGCATGAGTCTTTTTTTTTTTGCTGTACGGGGGCCTCTCACTGTTGTGGCCTCTCCCATTGCGGAGCACAGGCTCCAGATGCACAGGCTCAGCGGCCATGGCTCACGGGCCCAGCCACTCCGTGGCATGTGGGATCCTCCCAGACTGGGACAGGAACCCGTGTCCCCTGCATCGGCAGGTGGACTCTCAACCACTGCGCCACCAGGGAAGCCCTGCATGAGTCTTTTTGAATTATGGTTTTCTCTGGGTATATGCCCAGTAGTGAGATTGCTGGGTCATATAGTAATTCTATTTTTAGTTTTTTAAGGAACCTCCATACTGTTCTCCATAGTGGCTGTATCAATTTACATTCTCAACAACAGTGCAAGAGGGTTCCCTTTTCCCCACACCCTCTCCAGCATTTGTTGTTTGTAGATTTTCTGATGATGCCCATTCTAACTGGTGTGAGGTGATACCTCATTGTAGTTTTGATTTGCATTTCTCTAATAATTAGTGATGTTTACCAGCTTTTCATGTGCTTTTTGGCCATCTGTATGTCTTCATTGGACAAATGTCTATTTAGGTCTTCTGCCCATTTTTGCATTGGGTTGTTTGTTTTTTTTAATATGGAGTTGCATGAGCTGTTTATATGTTTTGGAGATTAATCCTTTGTCTATTGATTCATTTACAAATATTTTCTCCCATTCAGAGGGTTGTCGTTTTGTCTTGTTTGTAGTTTCCTTTGCTGTGCAAAAGCTTTGAGTTTCATTAGGTCCCATATATTTATTTTTCTTTTTATTTCCATTACTCTGAGAGATAGATCAAAAAAGATCTTGCTGTGATTTATGTCATAGAGTGTCCTGCCTATGTTTTCCTCTAAAAGTTTTACAGTATCCAATCTTACATTTAGGTCTCAAATCCATTTGTGTTTATTTTTGTGTATGGTGTTAGGGAGTGTTCTAATTTCATTCTTTTACATGTAGCTGTCCAGTTTTACCAGCACCACTTATTGAAGAGAGTGTCTTTTCTCCATTGTATATCCTTGCCTCCTTTGTCAGAGATTAGTTGACCATAGGTGCGTGGGTTTATCTGTGGGCTTTCTATCCTGTTCCATTGATCTATATTTCCCTTTTTGTGCCAGTACCATATAGTCTTGATTACTATAGATTTGTAGCATAGCCTGAAGTCAGGGAATGTGATTCCTCTAGCTCCATTCTTTTCCCTCAAGACTGCTTTGGCTATTCAGGGTCTTTTGTGTCTCCATACAAATTTTAAGATTTTTTGTTCTAGTTCTGTAAAAAATGTCATTGGTAATTTGATAGGGATTGCACTGAATCTGTAAATTGCTTTGGGTAGTACAGTCATTTTCACAATATTGATTCTTCCAATCCAAGAATATGGTATATCTCTCCATCTGTTTGTATCATCTTTATTTTCTTTCATCAGTGTTTTATAGTTTCCTGCATACAGGTCTTTTGTCTCCCTAGGTACGTTTATTCCTAGGTATTTTATTCTTTTTGTTGCAATGGTAAATGGGAGTGTTTCCTTAATTTCTCTTTCATATTTTTCATAATTAGTGTATAGGAATGCAAGAGATTTCTGTGCATTAATTTTGTATCCTGCAACTTTACCAAATATATTGCTTAGCTCTAGTAGTTTTCTGGTGGCCTCTTTAGGATTCTCTATGTATAGTATCATGTCATCTGCAAACAGTGAGAGTTTTACTGCTTCTTTTCCAATTTGCATTAATTTTATTTCTTTTTCTTCTCTGATTGCCATGGCTAGGACTTCCAAAACTATGCTGAATAAGAGTGGTGAGAGTGGACATCCTTGTCTTGTTCCTGATCTTAGAGGAAATGCTTTCAGTTTTTCACCATTTGAGAATGATATTTGCTGAGGGTTTGTCATATATGGCTGTTGTTATGTTGGGGTAGATTCCCTCTATGCCCATTATCTGGAGAGCTTTTATCATAAATGGGTGTTGAATTTTGTCAAAAGCTTTTTCTGCCTCTATTGAGATGATCATATGGTTTTTATTCTTCAGTTTGTTAATATGGAGAATCATATTGTTTGATTTGCATATATTGAAGAATCCTTTCATCCCTGGGAGAAATCCCACTTGATCATGGTGTATGATCCTTTTAATGTGTTGTTGGATTCTGTAGCATTTTGTTGAGGATTTTTGCGTCTATATTCACCAGTGATATTGGTCTGTAATTTTCTTTTTTTGTAGTATCTTTGTCTGATTTTGGTATCAGAGTGATGGTGGCCTCATAGAATGAGTTTGGGAGTGATCCTTCCTCTGCAATTTTTTGGAAGAGTTTGAGAAGGATGGGTGTTAGCTCTTTCTAAAGTTTTGATAGAATTCACCTGTGAAGCCATCTGGTCCTGGACTTTTGTTTGTTGGAAGATTTTTAATCACAGTTTCAATTTCATTACTTGTGAGTGGTCTGATCATAATTTCTATTTCCTCCTGGTTCAGTCTTGGAATGTTATACTTTTCTAAGAATTTGTCCATTTCTTCCAGGTTGTCCATTTTATTGGCATAGAGTTGCTTGTAGTAGTCTCTTGGGATGCTTTGTATTTCTGCAGTGTCGGTTGTAACTTCTCCTTTTTCATTTCTAATTTTATTGATTTGAGTCCTCTCCCTCTTTTTCTTGATGTCTGGCTAATGGTTTATCAGTTTTGTTTATCTTCTCAATAACCAGCTTTTAGTTTTACTGATCTTTGCTATTGTTTTCTTTGTTTCTATTTCATTTATTTCTGCTCTGTTCTTTATGATTTCTTTCCTTCTATTAACTTTGTGCTCTGTTTGTTCTTCTTTATCTAGTCCTGTTAGGTGTAAGGTTAGATTGTTTATTTGCGATTTTTCTTGTTTCTTGAGTTAGGATTGTATTCCTATAAACTTCCCTCTTAGAACTGATTTTGCTGCAGCCCATAAGTTTTGGATCATTGTGTTTTCCTTGTAATTTGTCTCTAGGTATTGTTTGATTTCCTTTTTGATTTTTTCAGTGGTCTCTTGGTTATTAATTAATGTATTGTTTAGCCTCCATTTGTTTGTGTTTTTTTATGTTTTTTCCCTGTAATTGATTTCTAATTTCATAATATTTTCATCAGAAAAGATGCTTGATATACTTTCAATTTCTTAAATTTACTGAGGCTTGATTTGTGACCCAAGATGTGATCTATCCTGGAGAATGTTTCATGTGCACTTGAGAAGAAAGCGTAATCTGCTGTTTTTGGATGGAATGCCCTATAAATATCAACTAAATCTATCTGGTCTATTGTGGCATTTAAAGCTTGTGCTTCTTTATTAATTTTCTGTTTGGATGATCTGTCCATTTGTGTAAGTGAGGTGTTAAAGTCCCCCACTCTTATTATGTTACTACCGATTTCCTCTTTATAGCTGTTAGCAGTTGTTTTATGAATTGAAGTGCTCCTATGTTGGGTGCATATACATTTATAATTGTTATATCATATTCTTGGATTGATCCCTTTATCATTATGTAGTGTCTTTCCTTGTCCTTGTAACAGTCTTTATTTTAAAGTCTATTTTATCTGATATGAGCATTGCTACTCCAGCTTTCTTCTGATTTCCATTTGCATGGAATATCTTTTTCCATCCCCTCACTTTCAGTCTGTATGTGTCCCTAGGTCTGAAGTAAGTCTCTTGTAGACAGCATATATATGGGTCCTGTTTTTGTATGCTTTCAGCGAGCCTGTGTCTTCTGGTTGGAGCATTTAATTCATTCACGTTTAAGGTAATTATTGGTGTTTATGTTCCTATGACCATTTTCTTAATTGTTATGGGTTTGTCTTTGTAGGTCCTTTTCTTCTCTTGTGTTTCCCACTTAGAGAAGTTCCTTTAGCATTTGTTGTAGAGCTGGTTTGGTAGAGCTGAATTCCCTTAGCTTTTGCTTGTCTGTAAAGCTTTTGATTTCTTCTTTGAATCTGAATGAAATCCTTGCCAGGTAGAGTAATCTTGGTTGTAGGCTCTTCCCTTTCATCACGATTGTGCAGCAATTAGTTGTGAGTCTGGTGCTCTCACAAGAGTGAGTGAGCTCACGTCCTTCTACTCTGCCATCTTGAACCAATTTTCCTTATATTCTTTATATCCTATGTCTTACTTTGAATGATACAAATTCTTATTTTTAATTATTTCTTAGTTTTTAATTTACTAATGGTTTCTTCTCTAACCTCCTCTACTCTTTTCTTTCTTTCTTCAGATAGAGATGTGTGTATGTAAATGTATGTCTGTGTACATAAGTATATGTGGTAGAGAGAGCAAGTGCAGCAGCTCATCACTCTGACTTTGATTGTGTTGAGACCTTCTCCTGGGGTCTCTTTAATACACATCTAGTTTTCTATTTGCATCCAATGATTTGGAGGTTGGAAAACTTTCCTTTCATGTCTGTTCTATTTCTACCAAAATTTTATAGTTTTCTGACATTTTCTCCTTCCTGATGCTGATAAAACTTACTCATTAGAAGGGGCCATGGGCAAAAAGGACAAGAGAGTTAAACACATAGGCTGAACTCACTATTCTAAATAAGAACACTCCTTCCTTGATTTTGAATAATTTCTTGTTTCTTATGATTCCAGCCAAGTGCCTGATACATAGTAAACTGTTAAGAAATAAGTACTGATTGATTTTCAGTAGGTTGAAATAATCACTTTCTGCAAGAGAGTGAATCTATTAGAATTTAGAAATAGAACCTGAAATTTAAAGATTATTCTACTTTATAGTTTATTATTTTTTCTCATTTAGCAAACATATATGAGGTACACCTCATTTCAGCCAGTATATGGAGCACAAAATAATACAATGACATGATTCCTGTCATTGAGGTTCTTATAGGCTTCTAAGTCTCCACTTTGTATTCAGTGCCTAATGCCATCCTTCTTAATATAGTAAATACTATTGTACATCCTTATACTTTAAAGTGGTAAAACCCTTGATACTTTCCAAGGTACTTTCTCAGATTATGGTATCTCATTTGGTCCACACAACAACCTTCACATGTTATTTTGGTTTTACTGGTTATGAAAAGGAGGCTCAAGGAGTTAAAAAAATATTGTCAAAGTTTATACAGACAGCAAAATGTGGTGATAAGAAATCTAAATTCAAGGTAGTCACATGTGATCATTTCTCTCTTTAATCAAGATTAAAAACACCAAAGATGTTATTAACCTGGGAAAATTACTGAGCCTTTGGAGCTTTGAATACAGTGCATTATACTGGGCAGCTGCATTGAGACTCCAAACTCACAAGAAGAGCCCTGAATGAACACCAACATCAATTATATGCAGGGAGGTGTGTTACATCTATCAATTGCTTAGATCCTCAAGCGACATAAATCCTATGGAGGAAGGAGGATGAAACTCTGACAGAACAGTAAAGGATGCTGTGATGCTGAAAGAAAAATCAGTACGCCCAATGGCTGTTATCACAGATAAATCAGAAGAGGAATTAGAACAGTGAAAGTGACAAAATATGGGAATAAAAGGTATAAAAACTGGAATAAAAGTGAACTTCAGTGACCCATTCAGCTCTTTGGGCATTCCCAAATGATTGGCATTTAGTAGCTATCCAGATGGACAGAAAAGGTGTTAACCTGTCACCAGGCTTTTGGCATCCTATAGACAGTGGCCTACATGTCATTTTGTGGAAAAGTTAAATTAAAGCTAAACCATTCCTAACTGCCAGCATAATCAAGTAATATTTGCCACTAGGCATAGAAAGAAGTGCAGTCCTTAAGGATTTTTCATTCTTACTGTGGGTTTTTTAAAAAACGCAATATGAGTTTCTTAGAAGATGCTAAATTTATTTGTAACTCTGTAAAAACTCATCACCCTTTACAGAAGGATGATGAAAAGATTAATTTCAGGATACCGGAGAAGTTGGAACACTTGGGCTTTATGCAACATGGGACCTTCTTTTGAATCCAGAGGGTTAACTTATAATCCATCTGAAGGAGCTTGAAACCTAATTGAAAAAAAAAAAGAATTATGAATGTGGAATAAGGAATAATATGGAGGACTAGGGAATGTTCTAAAGGTCACCTATTCTGCCACATGGGAAATAGGGAATCATGTAGTCTTTTTGTGCAGAGCATAGGTTTTACAGAGAACCCACGTGAACAAAATGAAAGTGGAGAAAAAGCCTCTTGTTCTTCATCACTTCTTAACAAGTGATTATCGAATCTCCAGTCTAATGTTTTGTCGTAATGAATAATAAAGAGATTAAAAATAAATCAATATCTTTTCTGACTCTACTCAGGGGTTGACATGTCTAGATTCCAAACATGCACCTGTTTTTTCAAAGTGCCAAAAATAAACATGAGAGCTAACACTATTAATCAAATATTACATGCCAGGTACTGTTCTAAGCAATTTACACAGATTATCTCAGTTAATCATTTCCCCCAAATCTACTATACAACCTTTCTGGTCCAGCTAGATTCTGTATCTTTCATGCTTCTTGCTGTGCAACAATCAGTATAAACAAATGGCTGAACAAATACTCCCCAGTGCCTCTTTTATTCTCAGGTGCTTTCACATAAGCTATTTTGTTTAGTATTCACAATAATCCTCTGTAGAATGTGCTATTATTCCCATTTTTGCAGATGAGGAAATGGGCTCAGAGAGCTGGAGTAAATTGCCTATGGCTTCACAGCACAGAACTGATGAAGACAGGATTTGAACGTGAGCAGGGTGTCTCCAGAACTGGTACCCTTAAGACTACACTAAATTGATTATATGCTGCCAAGGGGGATTATTGCCAATATTCATTCTCAAAATTATCCACTACAAGATCAAAGTGAGACAAGCAGAATACTTGGCATAATAACTCCATTGAGCTCAGGATCAGTCACAAAAATCATTAAAACAGCAGCCTTTGTGCTCACACCTCATCCACTTAACTGCCCCTGAGGTTCCAAATGTCAACTATCTAGTAGAAGTGATATTTCATAGTATAGTGTGTATTTAGCTGAGCTTTTAAAGAAACTTCAGCTTGATTATTTAAAGGAACAAACAGCATTGCATCTTTAAACAGAGAATATTAACACATTTCACCAGCATGAATATAACTGCTACTCTATTGTATGATCAAAATACTTCTAAAAAGTGTTATTATTAGTCAGCTATCTCAAAAGTGACAGAAAGACCTGACAACAAAAGTGAGAGTATAAATAAAAATTTTCATTCTTAACAAATCATCTGGGCAAATCCTCTCTGGAGGAGAAAGGGCGAAAAACCTTGTGATGATTCTTTCTCATTCCACCTCATTATGTGGTCTTAGCGCAACACTCAATGAGGATCAAAGATTAATTTCACTGTTCAGAACCTTGGAAACAACACTATCCAAAACATGTATGCTCTGCTGAACAGTATTATAGGGAAGCACCTCACTTTACCCAACATTACATTATGGGGAGACAACATAAAACCCAAACTAGCGTATCTTAAATTACTTTCATATGTACTGATTTGGGGAGTATTTTTTAATATAAAGAACTTAATATATATTTTCTTTTATTTTTTTTCTTTTTATTGAGACATAACATATACAGTAAATGTGCAATCTGAAGTGAACTGTTTGGTGATATTTTAAATTTGTATACATTCACAAGACTACTCAGGTCAAGATGTGCAACATTTTCAGCACACCAGAAGGTTTTCTCATGCCAGTCCCCCTCATTACCAATCAACCTTCCCCAGCAGTAACCACTGCTCTGACATCCATCACCCAAAGTTAATTTTGCCTCTTATTGAACTTCATATAGTTTGAATCACACATTTTCACTTTCATGTCTGGCTTCTTTCACTCAACATCAAGCTTCTGAGATTCATGTTTTTCATGTATCAGTAGTTCTTTTCTTGTGTTGCATGGTACATCGTTGCACAAAGAAGCCAAAATGTATTTGTCCATTTTCCTATTGATAGACATTTGGTTTGTTTTTAGTTTTGCCTGTGATTATTATAGCCATTATGTATCATCTTGTTCATGTCTTTTGATGGACATATGCACTCTTCTCTTTTCTCTTGGGTACATACCTAGCAGCAGAGCTGATATGTCTTAGGGCAGCTGTGTTTAGCTTTAGCAGTAGATACTGCTGAATCATTTTCTTAAGTAGCTTAACCAGTTCATACTCCCATCAACAATGTATGACAATTCTGATTGTTTCATATCTCTGCAAAACTTGTTATTGTCATTCTTTAAATTTTAGTCATTTTGCCGGCTTTGCAGAGGCATAGAATTATGGTTTTAAAATACATTTCCACGATGACGAATGATGTTGCACAGCTTTTCATGTGCTTATGGATTATTTAAATGGATTAAGACAAAATTTGTCAAACTGGGTTTTAAACAGATTCATCTATATTCTGTTTACAAGAAACAGACTTGCAATAAAAATGCAAATAGGTTAAAGATAAAAGGACAGAAAAGATATACCAAGAAAACACTAAGCTCAAGAATGCTGGTGTGGCTACAAGACTATCAGACAAACTAGATGGATATTTCATAATATAAATAAACAAACAAACAAATAAATAAATACATGTTTTTTCAAGGGAATATATAACAACCTTACATTTGTATATATCTATTTGCTTAGCTTCAAATATATAAAGAAAATCTGACAGAACCAAAAGAATATATAGGCAAATCCACATTGTCGGAAATTCTAACACTTCCTTCTCAGTAACTTATACAACAAGCAGATCAATCAGCATAAAGAAGCTTTGAACAGCGTCATGAAACAATCTGAACTTACTGTCATTTATAGGACAACACAATCAAAATGCAAGAAAAAAATTATTTTCTAGTGCTAATGGTACAGCTACCAAAAAGTATCATATGTTGACGGTTTTAAAACTTTCATAAAATTAAGGAACTTGCAGCTAAAAATATTTCTCAAACTCTAATAGTTGAAAGGTTATTACATATTTTTCCAAAATTTTTTCTTTACACATATATATAAAATATGAATGAATATATGTGTGTGTTAATTCATATATAAACACATATATACTCAACATGTACTTAAAAGTATGATATATATACAAATATATATTTGTAGTATTGTGAATATTCATCTATATTACTAAATACAGATCTTCTTTGTGACTTGCCTTTCCATATCCCTTGTCTATGTTTCTAGAATTGTTTTATTTTGTTGTTGATCTATAGAAATTCTTTATTCACTATGGATATCTATTCTTTGTCTATATTGACAGTTTTATCACCAATGTGACAAATTGTGTATCTTTTATATTTCTTCATAGTATTTTTTCTATACAGAGTTTCTAATTTTTACATAATGAAATTTGTTCTCTTTTAGAGTTTCTGATTTTTTTGCTTTGCTTAAGGGACTCCACTCACCAATATTATGCAAGTAGCTTTCTATTTTTAACATCTTTATTAAAGTATAATTGCTTTACCATGGTGTGTTAGTTTCAGCTGTATAACAAAGTGAATCAACTATATGTATACATATATCCCCATATCCCCTCCCACCCTCCCTATCTTACCCCTCTAGGTGGTCACAAAGCACTGAGCTGATCTCCCTGTGCTATGCAGCTGCTTCCCACTAGCTATCTATTTTACATTTGGTAGTATATTTAAGTCCATGCCACTCTCTCATTTCTTCCCAGGTTACCCTTCCCCTTCCCCATGCCCCCAAGTCCATTCTCTATGTCTGCATCTTTATTCCTGTTCTGCCCCTGGGTCCTTCAGAACCATTTTTTGTTTTTAGTTTCCATATCTATGTGTTAGCGTACAGTATTTTTCTCTTTCTGACTTACTTCATTCTGTATGACAGACTCTAGGTCCATCCACCTCACTACAAATAACTCAATTTCATTTATTTTTATGGCTGAGTATATTCCACTGTAAATATGTGCCACATCTTCCTTATCCTTTCATCTGTCGATGGACACTTAGGTTGCTTCCATGTCCTGGCTATTGTAAATAGAGCTGCAATGAACATTGTGGTGCATGCCTTTTTTTGAATTATGGTTTTCTCAGGGTATATATCCAGTAGTGGGATTGTTGGGTCATATGGTAGTTCTATTTTTAGTTTTTTAAGGAACCTCCATACAGTGTCCACAGTGGCTGTATCAATTTACATTCCCACCAGCAGTGCAAGAGGGTAAATCTAAATATATTTTTTATTTGCTTGTCAAAATTTATCTGTCTCAGGCAAGATGAATCAGGTGATGCTGTAGTGAAAAACAACTCATACATCTCAACAGAGTGATACCACAAAAGGTTTTGCTCCTGTTACATGTCAGGGCAGGTCAGGAAGGGATTTCTGTCTACTATAAGATGATGAAGGTTTCAGTTCCACAACTGTCTTCCTTATTTTGATTTCCATATGGCTTATTCTCACAATATTTTAAATTACAATGTGTTCCCTTCCCATGCTACATGCACAGTACAATCTATCCTCCTTACCTTGTGAATGTTTTTTTTTTAAAAAATTTATGAATAAAACTTATTAACATATAACATGCAATTTATTTATGTATATATCTATCTATTTATTTATTTATATTGCCTGTTTCCCCTCTTTTACTACTACAAACACTAGACTGTCAGGTCTGTAAGAGCAGAGATTATTTTGTTTGGAAGGTGTGTGTATGTGTTTTCAATTGATGCATCCTGAGTACCTAGACCAGGGCCTGAAACATAGAAAGTGCCAATAAGTGTTTCTAGAATTAATCATTTAATGAAATCTTATAAATCATTAATAAAACTGGGCAGGTTAATAGAAAAATTGGTAAAAATTTGAACAGGAAATTCACAAGAAAGGAAACCCAAATGACTAATAAACCAAAAAAGACACTTTGCCTCATTTTCAATCAAATAAATTCAAATTAAAAGCATGATGAGATAATTATATATATATACATATATATATATATATACATATATATATATACAAGATTAGAATTTGCAACTTTGACCATCTAGGTGAAATGGCAAGAATACAAAGCAGTCTTTTATACACTTCTAGGGGGAGCATAAATTGGTACAAGTACTTTGGTGTGCCCTAGGAAAGTGGAATACATGAACATATTACTCCTAGGTGTACAGCAAAGGGGAATGTTTTACACATGTGCATCATGTATTATTATAAAAATATTCATAGCAGCACTATTCATAAAACAAATTTAAAAGATGGAGGCCATCCAAATGCTTTTCAACAGTAATTGGCTAAAAAATAGCGACAAATGTATAAAGTGGATTATTATCTAGCAGGGAAAAGGAATGAATCACAACTACACACAGATATCAGTGAGGTTGAAACATAAATATGTTGTTGAATCAAAGAAGCAAGTCACAGAAGAATCATGTACAATATCCATTTATATCGAGCTCAAGAAAAGGCAAAACAAAGTAATATATTGTTATAGTTGTGATCATAGGTAGTAAACTATTTTCTAAAATGTAAGGAAATAGTTGATAATCATCAAATTAATTTAGTGGTTACTTTTAGTGTGGAAGAAAATGATATTTAAGAAAATGCGGAGAGGAATTCTAAAGTACTTGCAATGTTCTGTTCTTAACTGGGGTGCTGAATACATAAGTATTCACTTGTAATTATTCTTAAACTGTTCTTGTGTATTTTATATGTTCTTTTTCTATAAAACAAATTTATTCTCATTACCTTCCCAGCACTTTGTTGTTATTACTCCATTTTTCTTCTAGTGCCCTCATATTGCCAGATGGTTTGGGTGCCAAAGTCAGAGTAGCAGTTTTGCAGTCCTTTAATTAATTACTTGCTGAATTCCCCCTTCTGGCTCTTGCTATTTTCTGCTACCTTTTATCTTTTGTTATTCCAGGATTTTATTGGTGAAAATTTACTTTATCATTGGCCACATCTTAAGCATGCATAAGTCTCAGTTTCTTTATCACATCTACTTTAATTTTCCAGAAATTCCTTATTATTTTGGCATGTGGACAGAAGTCTCCTCAGTGTCCTAGTACTGCTAAGAATTTATAACCCCCATTATTTTTTTTGGATTTTGAGGAAAAAGGGAGGTAATGATTATTTTCAGACATATTAATTTAGAAGCCTCCTATTGTCTTGGAGGAAAATTTTAAAACACTTTAGAATATCTTTACTTTCATTCTAAGATAATCTTTAAAAAGCAATGATTCTGAATTTTAGCTTTACATTTTTCCACCAACACAAATAATCCATTGAGGAGTCTGATTAGTAGTTAATGACATTTTAATGTGCTGTGAAAATTTTAACTCTGATTACACATTGTAATTACCTAGAAAAGTTTAAAAAATATTAGCGGCCGGGGTCCAACCCAGATAAATTAAGTCACAATTTCTATAGGTAAAGTCCTAGAATATCTATTTATTTTTTAAAAATGAAACAAAACAAAACTTTGCAGTTTATTTAATGTGCACTGGGATTGAAAACCACTAATCTAGTTGGTGAGATAAAATTTATGCAAAAAGATAATTATAAGATAAAATACCATTTGATCAGTATTTACAGTCCTCACTACATAAACCAGTAGGATTGGCTATTAATACTTATGCCAAAGACAGGCATTCCAACACTTCTGTTATGAGTCAATAACCCCTGTTCCCATCCTATATATCCAGGGAAGAAAAAGTATCTTTTGTTTCCATTCATTTGGACATCTAAGGTTTCTCTGTTCTCATGGGGCATTGGTTATTTGAAAGGAATCTGTGCTATGTACCTTACTATTGAATGAGATATTTTTCTCATATTTTTACGCCAAGATTAATTTTCTGGAGATTAGGCTTTACTCTTATTTGGACAAAATTCTTATAATTATCTTGGCTCTGGCTTACACACTTAAATTTTTCCATTCTAGAATTTCCAAATTGTGTTTATGCTCCTATAATCCAATTGGAATGGGTCTTCCCTTCAAACTCTAACTCAGGGATAAAAGCAGACTAAATAATTCTTACAGACTACTGATGGTCATTTCAGCTTTGCACCAAGTCCTTCTATTCCTTTTTTTGTCCTCTTTTGCTTCCAGCCTCTAATATAAGCCCTTCCAGGGGTGCAGCTGTGATTTGCCTCATTACAATGTAGTCAGCCTTTAAATTCAGCTCATAACTCACCTCCTTCAGTCCTTACCTGATGGTTTGGGCTTGGATTCCTAAACCCATGCTTAGTGACACCCCTGCCCTTTGACCTATCATTCACCTTGATTTTTCTGGTTTGATTCTCTACACAGAAGAGTAATTACTTCTCAGTCTCATCCCTCAAACCTTTTCTATGTTTTAGGATCTCTATAACCAACTTTGGCCCTCTAGGATCCAATCCGTGATACTGGCCTGCACTAGCAATGCCCTAACAAGACCACCTCTGATTCATCTCAGGGAGGGTAGTCTTCTCCTATTCTCTGAGAAAGGAGACTTGCTGCATAGAAGCCCCAGGAATTTCTTGCCCAAGCCTAGATGTGCCCCCTTTCACCAGCCATTTCCCCATTATTCTCCATTCTTAAAGAATGGATACCTTTCATACACTTCTCCTTATCATATTTACCTCTGTTTCATGAGCACCTCACATGTTAAATGTTTAGTAAACATTTGTCAAGCACACTACTGAATGAATGAATGAAAGAATGAATGATTTAGAGTAAGTGTCAACTCATGTTTACCTCCATATCCTACTCAATTTATATATCCTGTTCTTCTCCAGAGGTCAACTGTCAGGGTCAAGTGACATATTTTCTCTGAAAAGCCTCCTCCAACACTCAGAATGAACAGTACTTTGTTTACTTGTGCTTCATATTAGAGTTAGTTGCGTCAATATCTCCTTCACCAAACAGCAGTGACTCAGCAGAAATCATACCTTCGTTGTCTTTGTACTTCCTGGTTCTTGGTAAAAATACCTTGTATGCTTTTTGAATATAATCGATGTATATAAAATTGAATTTAAGGGTTAAATTATTTCTAAAATTCTTTCCTGCTTTATTTCTCATTGATTCAATAAACATTAGTTAAATACCTCGACATCCTATCAAAAATATGCTTGACACCAGAAGTACCAAGATAAAAATGTCATGATCCTTTCTCTGGGGGAAATTCACAATAGAGTAGTAAAAACAGAAAAGAAAATACATGAGCCCCAATGTCCCAGGCCTTACCTGTCTGTAACTACATAATAAGATCACAATTCTTTTTCATACTCAAATCTCTGTCTCTATTTCTCTGTCTCTCTGTCTCTGTCTCTCCTTTTAGATGCAGCCATCCCCTGCTAGCAATAGCTACTACCCCATCCACCCTTCTCTACTGTAAAAGAGGGAGCACTACTCAATTATGGGGGAATTGTTCTCCTCTTCATCACTTTTCCCACAGATAACCACAGGACTTCTCTAATTTTCTACATGTCATTGAGACCAGGCAATAACCATTAATAACATTTTACTGAATAATCAGATATAATGGAAGGACAGTACAACACATAGAATAACCACTATACAAGTGCAGAGCCATCCTAGAATCCTTTCTAGGCTGCTTTGTGATGTCTTTCTGATATGTTTCTGTAAGGCTTAACCCTGTAAATTGATATGCTCTAGAACTCTCTTTGGCCAAGAATTTAGGTCATATTGAACTCACATCTAAGGCTCATTTACCTACAGCTTCATTTCTTGACACAAGACTCACTTTTTATAAAGATAATACCTTCATTCATTTGACAGATACATATTTAGTGCCTACTTCTAATATGTACCAGATGCTGAATTAAACAGATGTCAGAGGTTCTCAAATAAGTTCTAGCAAAGTGGAACAACAAAGATAAAGCTCTTATTCACTGTTAGCCAGAAGGTTAGAATGAAAAGGAGACCATCACTCTCTTTTCGTACCTACAGAGGATACAGCCACTTATGTTAGTTATGAAGAAAAAAATGGGCAAGAGACAGGAAAGTGAGGTGGGAATAAGGTTGAAATTAGTTAACAGTTCTCAGAAGTAGATGATCTAAGAGTGAAAAAGTCTGGGAAAATATACTCTGTGGAAGTATATTCTCCTTGTTTCATCTCAACAAGGAGAAATGAAAGTTTAAGTAAGTCCAGAGAAATCTATTCTAAGGTTTTAGGTCTGGTGCTCATGTGTGTATGGACACATACAGACACACGACACAGTCCACTTTAGTCTTGGGGTTTACACCTCTGGTATAGAATTGCAAAAAAGATCTTAACACCTTACACAAACTAATTCTGTGTTCTCATGAGCTTGCATCCTATTGGTGATTAACAGTGGATATTTCAGTGCTCAGCAAGGACCACAACATTGTGGTCTGAGCCTGTGATCCTGAAAAGAAAATTTCTAAATACTGTCACCTGGTACACTTCTCAAAGTCTGTATTATCCTGGTCACTTCAGTATGTAAAGGAAGGAACAACACTATAACAGAGACTTTTCAAAGGGTGATTGGAGTTCAGACAAGAGATTCTAAATCTGCCTGGAGAGGTCAAGAAAGAATGTAGAGGAATTGTAATAGCTGACTTTGGTCTTGAAAGATTGAGAAGACATTTTCTGGGCAAGGAAGGGGAGAAAGTCTACTTAGGAAGAGAAAATGACATTATCAGACCTTTATTTTAGAAAGAAAATGTGAGGAATTATTTAGAAAAGGAAGTGACAGGATGTGGGAAGATAAATGAGACAGCTACTGGGCCAGTCCAAGGAAAAAGAGATAGGAGGCTTGAAGGAAAGCATTAGCAATGGCGATAGAGAGAAGTAAACAGATTTGAATGACATTTCAGATATAGACTTGACAGGTTCTAGCTTAAGAGGGGGTTTTTAAAAGAGAAAACAAGCAAAGATGGATCTGAGATGTACGTGGGGATAAAAATTGAGAAGTAAAGCAGATTTAGATGTGTCAGAAAAAAGTAGTTCTGTTTTTAATACCAAGGTACTGGTGGGATCCCCAAATAAGAGATGCAGTAGACTATACAGCTGGGATCATGGAAGAAAAATCAAGGTTAGAGATGAAGATATGGGAGTCACTGACATAGAGGTAATTGATGCCACATCAGAAGTTGTTATTGTGTAAAGATAACTTATTGACTGAAAGGATAAGATGAGTACGTTGCAACTAAAAGAGAAAATTGAAGTGCATAAATAACAAAAAGCAATGACAATACAGAAGAGGTCCTTTGAAACAAGATTTGTTGCATGTTTCTTTCATCTCTGTGGGTTAATTTATAGAAGGGAATTTGAAGATTGCATCAAAATGCATGTTACTTTTGACTCTTGCAGGCCCTCTGCAATTCCTAATATAGGACATATCTGCACTTGTCCATTAGCCAGAGCCCCTCACCAAACTTGGAGCTTAATAGCCCTGCATTGATGTTATCCATCTGCCTGGTGATGCTGTCTTGTTTTTAAGAGGTAATTTTAATAACTCATGATTGCCAGTTAACAACTGAGCTGAATGTCACACCAGTATTTAACACATTTTATAGAAAAAATCTTCAAAAAATGTGGAAAGATGTAGTGGGGTCTATTAATATAAAATGAATAAAAGTGTGTTATTGAAGTCTATGACAATCAGCACATCCTCATTTCATGGCAAATCACTAGTTCCTATCAGAGAAGATCACACATGCTATTCAATTAATACAGAATGAAAGGAAAGCTGTAAGAAATGAAACTATGCATTGATAGAGGATTCCAAAGTCCATATGAAATTTATACACTAGCACATCTTTATGAATGCTTATAATACTCTTTTTAAAACAGTTTATTCAGTATTTAAATATTTCTAGAGAAGTAACATGGTGTAATAAAAAAAGCAAATGAATCAATAAGCTATAATGTTTGACTCAGAAGATCTGGGATCAAATGCAAATTTAAGGGCTTTGATGTTGGTAACTGCTTCCTAACCAGAGTGTCACAAATGCCTCACAGGTGTGTTACCACATTTTGATCCATATTAAAATTAATTTTCCCCAGTGATCTATACATTCTGACATTGTGATCTTTCAAATGAAATGCTGAGCTGAGTGGGTTTGCAATGCTTATGCAGACAGGGCCTCACTTCTAGGAGATAAGAGAATATACAACCAACATTGAAAAAGTTGTGAATTATCTCACTGTAGCCAGATTGTGATTTAGGTTTGTATCCAACCTGTTTCTCATGTTTAGGATGCCTCTTTCTGTGGTGTGATGGATAAATACTGAATATGTCATCAGATTTGGGTTTTTAGTCTGTTGTAATTTATGCATTACATAATAAAAAATCTTGGGGGATAATTTAACTGTTCTCTCCCCACTTTTTCTATATACAATATAGAGAGTGATATAGATTAAATGAAATCATCCTGGTGAAAATTTGCAATAAGAAATCACTCTGAAATGGAAAAGTGTTCTATTAGCACGTTATTGTCATAGATCCACATTCCAGAAACATCCGTAACTTCTTCATGGTGATCCACATGATAATAATAGCAACAATGTTTAACACAAACATGGTAGCTACTCGATATTTGGCATTACTGTAAGTGATTTCTATATATTAACTAATTTAATCCTTACAACAACCCTATGATCTGAGTCCTATTATTTTCCCCATTTTACAGATTAATCATGGTAGATCAGTATTTGAACACCAAAACTCTGCTGCCAAAAGTTGTACACTTGACCCTGCTGCCTACTGTAAATCTATATGTGAGTAGCTGTATGAATTTCTATTGATAATGTGTGAACTCTATACTTGGTATATGCATCACTCTGACATTAGTTAAGAGCAATAAAGTTTAGGGTTTGCTGGTTTAAAAAGCAATGCATTTCAAAGGCCTAAATTGCTTTTGAGTGTAATTTCAGCTGAAGTGAAGTTAATTTTGACCTGGTCTAGAATGCATGCAACTTCAATGCAAACTGGAAAAAAAAAAAAAAAAAAAGTTGTTCACTATTATTTAAATTTATGTTGCTTCATTTTGTTGTAAATAATTTTAAAGAAGATGGCAAAAGCAAATATAATTGCTGGCAAGTGTTTCATTAAGAAATGAGGTTAGTAGCATACTGACACAAAATGGAGGAAACAACTAATATGCATTGAATGAACACAAACTGTCAGACTCTATGATTGGTTCCTTATACATATTGTAGTTTAGACCTCAACAAGAAAGTGAAGTATTTCACAGATCAAGAAAAACGGAACTAGAGATTAAGTTCGGAAGGGTGACAATTTGTTTATTACTGAAGGAAGATGGAAATACCTTAAAAGACAAAAAAGACCCCCTCTCTAGTCCACATTCACCTATTTAGTCTTCATTCAACAAATATTTACCAAACTCTTTCAGAATCTTATATTAAACTATGTCCTGTGACTATAGCTCTAATGACAGTATGCACAGTTTTGCTTTTCAGCAGCTTGTGGACAAATGGAACAAACAGAAATAAGAAGTCCACACTTTCCTGCCATAGGGATAAACCAGTGTGCTAGAGAATGTGTAGGAGGGAGGATTTATCCTGCCTTGGGCAAAGAGGAAATTTGTAGAAGATATATGCCAGATTTGGAGAGAAAGGTATTGGCCAGCATGAGATCAAAGGTGTCTGCAATTTTCTTTTTTTTTTCTGATGAGAATTTATTTTGACTTTGCTGGGATAGTTGCTGGCAGTTGTCTCCCTTTCTACATATTACCAAAGAAATTATTGAAATTGAATAAGTGAATTTGGCTCAAGCATGTTGAGCTACTTTCAAAGTGGGTCAAAAGGTCTCTAGGGAGAACTTGGAGAATATATTGTCTAAATAAATTCTATGGAGAAAGATATCACATAAAAGTGCCAGAGTTTTAATTTTTAAAATGAGCAACTTAATATCTTGAGCAGGGTTTAGTGGATTTAAAAGAACAGCCTGCATTATTATTGCCAGCAGGGGACTAGCTAATTGGGAATCCATCATCCACAATAGAAAACACAGCTGGAACCCAATCACCTCATGGTGAACAAGAAAAGGATGTTCAAGAGGGGTGGGGAGAAATAAGACAATGTGTGTCCAGAGAGAGAGAGATGAGAAAAATAAGACACAGCTCCAAAGAAATTTTCAGCATCAAATCTTGGAAACAACTTATAAATCAGAGTTTCCCAAAGGTATGTAGTGATTACTCAAAACCCTTCGCCTCCATCTCCTCTCTGCCAATAGTCATAAGGTTTCAGCAAAGTCAAAACTGAAGTTTTTCTATTTGCCTCTGTGGAACCACTTTCCATCCTTCTTCATCCTGCCCTTGCCCCAGGAGGCTGAGCCATGTGCACTTGAACTTCATCAACAACCTCCCTTGCTTTCTGACTTTCAGGTAGGGTTTAGCACAGGACGATCTGGCAGCAGATTGGAAGGAGGAAGGGGAGAGAGGCTGGGGATTTTATCATCCCAGTTCCTTCCCAGCAGGGTTGTCATGGGTTGGCTGGGTCACTTAACAAAAGGTCTCACCTCTAGAGACAGCCCTCTGCACAAGCCCCCTCTGTGGGTGCTGGAGCCCACACAATCTCTTCACCTCTTCTGTCCTAAGAGTATAGGGAACTGAGTTGCTACTGAACCAGATACTGCACCATCCCTTGAGGTTCCCCTACACTTTCCCTACACCTTTTTAAATTGTCTTTTTATTAAATTTTCCTTGAATTCTCCTGATTTGAATGTGCCGTCGGCTTCCTGCTGGGACTCAGATCATGAACAACAGTTCATAGCAGTAAACCAAAGCAGAACTCAATGAAAACAGCTACACAGTTTGCTTGTATGCTTGTTTTTCCTGCTTTCCCTTGAAACATGGTATAACTTGAGAAAATCAGATGTGGATTAAATGAATATAGAAGCATGGAAGAAAGTTTAAGTGGACTTGGAACCTAAGTCCAAGAACCTAAATTTCTTGGCTTCTATTTCTTGCCACTATGATTTACTGGTAAGAATATTCACTTTCTCTGGGACAATAATTTCTATGACGGGAAGAATAACTCAAAGTACAAAATGCACTGGGATGATAATGATTCATCCATTCATTCAGTAAATATTATGCGTTTACTTTGGGCAAGAATAAGAATTTAGACTAACACTAAATCTGGTGACTGAATTACTGGTTTTATTAAAATATTTCTATTATTTCTTACCTATAGTATAAACCCCTTTAAAAGGAATCCTTAAAAGGGAAATACTTGAGGCTTTGTTGTTATGAAGAAACCAACAATTGTCCTTCTCAGTTGTCTTTTCAAATAGTTATATTCATGAGGCTATCTTAAGAAAATACATACTTCTATATTAAGATGAAACCCAGAATTTCTAAGGTATAATTTAAAAAAAGAAAAATGTTCTGGTAACAGTAGTAAGCAAAGTGAGAGAATCACAAAAACTGTGAAAAGCAGGGCAACAGAGTAAGGGCCTTTTCCCCTCAAGGGATATTCCTTTCACAGAGAAACTGTGAACTTCTTGGTTTTATCTCATTGAAGAGCATCTCACAGATAGTAAAGACCTTTTTGTAATGAGGAGAATAAGTCTAATAAAACCTAATAAATAGGAGGAATCTCAAGATATTGATACCTACCAATATTTCACAGAGACCCTACCTAAAAATCAAATTTATTCCTGCCACCTTGTTATTCAGTGAATGTGCATCAGCAATGACTCTTAAGTGCTATAGTGAAATAATGACCAAACATGGACCCTGGAGCAAGGCTAACAGGCTTCACAGCCTGGCTCTACTACCTGCTTACAATGTGAATTTAGGCAAATTACTAACTGTAGTAGATTGGGAGATGTCCCCTCCAGATCCCCTTTTGAGGAAGGACTAGTTGCCCAACTGCAGAAGGTGTGGTTTAAAGATAACCTTTAGCTCTCAGCTCCTTCAGGGTCAGCTGCAAGCTGTGGGGTCCATTTTGCCTTTCCTGGGTCAATCTGTACCTGGTGACTGGGCAGGGAAGTGTTACAAAGGGCTGGCAATTCTTGCCCAACGTGGGACACTCTGATGGGTATTATTCGATTTAGAATTCCCTGCCAAGCTGGTGAAGACTTTGTCAAGTCTGCCTCCATAAGTCAACTTATTTTTCTGTTCAATCCTGCTACTTCCCTATTCCCTTCACTGGTGTTGATCTCTAATAAGTTTTTGACACTCTAAACTCTGTCTCAAGCTCTGCTTCTGGAGAACCTGATCCGTGACTGTACTGGAAGTGGTCTGAGAAAGCAAGCGGGATGATAATGGGGTTTTGGAGCCCGATTGCTAACACCTGGCTAACAATGAGGACCTCCCCCCACCAACCACCACCAATCAACGATGGAGAACAGGGGGCTCTGTCTCAAGGCAGTGGTCTATTAAAATATTCAGCAGTGGCAAAATAGGAGGGAATATAATGGATGGAAATGCACTAGCAGCTATAATATATGAGACAATTGAGATATATGGAGAAAATCATTGATATAAGAATAATAGGATTAGACAGTTATTGCTAAGCATCATTGATGCACTTCTGCAGGAGTTCTCAAACTCTAGTATGTGTCAGAATCACTAAGAGAGCTTGTTAAAACAAACTTCTTTTTCCCGACATTAGAGTTTGTGATTTGATCAGTCTGGGGTGGAGCCCAAGAAATTGCATTTCTAACAAGTTCCCAGGTGATGCTAATTCTGGTGGTCCACAAACACTCTTTAAGAACCTCTGCCCACAGAAAGATAATAAAGAGCTAAGGACAAGTTACAGGCAATTGAAAGCAAAAAATGAAAGCCAGAGGACCTCTTTGCTTCCAAACAAAGTAGTTCTCACTTCCTCCAGCCAGAGGAATTAATAGTCAGAATAGCTGAACTTCAAAGATGGTTAAACACTCAAGGAAGGCAGGTCACTATGCCAAGATCAGGTCCCTTGTTAGGAAAACCTGAAATCCTTACACTGGGAGCGTCTGATGGGTGCCTTGAAGACTTTGCCCCTCTGAACTCCTCTGAACCTTCTGAGTCTGCAGTTGTGCCCCATCCCTTCCCATTAAGAGTTAGCACTTCTAACTCACCACCCTCACTCTTGTGGTAATACAGATGCAGAAGCCTCTTCCAGAGGCAACATGTGGCTCCCTCAGCACCTGTCTACATGTCTATAGCACACTCTTCCAGTTTATCAGAATCTAGCCCTAGTCAATGTCTTTGAGATATTTTGGAATTCTGCAAATTGTAACTGATGAGATGCAAACTCTGTCTAGTAGAGATTTAATTGACTTTCTCTTCTTCTCTATCAAAATAAACCCCCATAATTTTGGTACCTAGCTGATAAATCCTGTTACCTTGCTCAAATTGTCAATCCTTTCCGAATTTTCAATTATTCCAGTTTTATTGAATATCTGGATACAATTTCTCTGAACTCATTTTTCCAATTATTCACCTTCCTGCCTAACTTGGCATCAACAAAAACTATAACCCAACAGCCCAGAACCCTAGGGACTCTGGATTGCCTTGCAGCTGGTCCCTTTCCCCAGAATCTAAAGAAGACTATGAGCTAAAGCCCCAAGACCTGATGTAAACTTTGAAGGACTCACCCTCCCAGCTGACCATGCATGGACCAAATTCTCCTTGGGCAATCCAGTCTTCATCACTAATGGAGTCAGGCAAACTGTTCAGGTCATGCCTGACCTTATAGGAGAGGTAACCAAGACTATGGACTACATCACCTAGAGCATCAACATCCTAGCTTGAGAGCTTCAAGAAACTCAATGAGTTGTATTGCATGACCAGTTTTCCTCCACAGACTTCCTGGAATCCACTAGACTGGTTACTCTCAGGGTTCAATTCCTGGTACTTTATTTGAATACAAGCTTTTATGTGAATATTTTTCTTTATTATTTTAGGCATCTCTTTTTTAAGATACATGATCTCCAGGACTCTAAAACAACTGATCTTTGTCATTACCTGGTTCCACTGGGTTTGCAGGGACACGATCAGCAAGAGTCCTTGAGAGACCATTTTTTAGATTCTGCTTCACCTCATTCAAGGTTTATTATTGCCTCACAGTTGTTCAGCTATGAATGATATTCATTCATTTCAAACTGACAATGTTGAACTTTACCTGAGTCCCATGCTCACAGAAAACAACAACAGTTAAGAAACATCCTCAACTTTTTGTTTTCCAAAATCCTCCCACCATTTTGTGTTTTGAGAAATGGCTAATCTCAAAAGGAACACCCTGCTCTCCCATATTCTGAGATAAGACCAACCTCCACCCTTCCTCAGTGATGATCTTGTTTTATAAAACCAAGTTTTCTCCCTCTTATTTGAGACATTTCTCATTAATGAATGTTCTCCCTATTAGGATAGGCTTAACAAAACCATTTCCTTAATTGTCCATTGCATTTTGTCTTTGCACCTGCTTTTTCTTTCCTCTACTTTTCACATGTTGTCCCCCAAACCCTATTTCAGTGTCTGCCCTTGAGGAAGCCACACTATGATACTAATTTCTGTGTTTCAATTCCCTCACCTATAAATAGGTATAATAGTAGTACCTGTCCTTACTCATCGATTTTTTTTTTTTTTTTTTTTCAGTACGCGGGCCTCTCACTGTTGTGGCCTCTCCTGTTGTGGAGCAAAGCTCCGGACGCACAGGCTCAGCGGCCATGGCTCACGGGCCCAGCTGCTCCGCGGCATGTGGGATCTTCCCGGACCGGGGCACGAACCCGTGTCCCCTGCATCGGCAGGCAGGCTCTCAACCACTGAGCCAGGGAAGGCCTCACTGACTTTTTTGTGTGAGAATTTCTGCTATGGAATGACCTTTTACACCAATATTAATGTTTTGAAGCACTAACCCTCAATGTGACTGTGTTTGGAGTTAGAGAGTTTAGGGCACGATTAAGGTTAGATTAGGTCATAAGTGTGGGGCTCTAATCTGATAGGATTGGTGGCCTTCAGGCACACACAAAGAGGTCATGTGAACACACAGCAAGATGGTGGCCACCTACAAGCCAAGAAAAGAGGCTTTCGAATGAAACAAATTTTTCAGCACCTTGATCTTAGACTTTTCAGCCTCCAGGACTGTGAGAAATAAATTTCTATTGTCTAAGCCACCTAGTCTATGGGATTTTGTTTTGGTAGTCTGAACAGACTAGTAAAATCTCTTAATTTAATACATATAAAGTACTTAAAATTATGTCTAACACATAATAAGTACTAAATAAATGTTAGCTACTAGCATCATTGAAAAATATGCAATGGGAGAAGGTATAAAAGTCACTTAGGAACTATGCAAAATCTCTCTACACCCCTCTGCTTCTACACACCACTAATTAATCACATGGACCATGTCCCTTACCTTAGAGCAAAAACATAGGTAAAACACCTTTGATCAACTAGAAGTAGTAAAGGCTTACTAACAGGGCATGCAGCTCTCTCCATGATATAGCTGCTGCCTGCCTTCCCACCTTCATCCTCCCCTTGTCCCTACCACAATCTGCCCTCTCATAATTACAAAGGATTTTCAGTTTTTTACACACATGTCAGGATCTTGGTTCATGCCTTCATGATGCTAGAAATGATTCCCTGCCTAATTTTAGGGGTCCACTAAATCCTACTTTCTTTCAGATTCACTTTATAAAATCTTTTGCACCCTGCTCCTGCCCAGACAGAAGCACATACACTCATACACACTGGGCAAAAAACTGAAGTACTTTTTTGTGTTTCTACAGCACCCTAGGTATATTTCCAACATTGCATTTGCCATATTGTAAATGGTATTGAAATTTCTTATTTATGTGTATTTCTTCCTCACCATACCATTAGTTTCTAGAGAGCAGGAAATAGTTTGCATTTGTGGTGCTTTGTATACTGATGATACCCAATAAATATATTTTGAATTATTGAACTTAAGTGTAGGGTGGTCTATGCACTTTTAAATAGCTAAGTATTTCACAGATCTTATATTTTTTTTATTCCAGAACTACTGGTGGTGAGATCAAGAACATCCACAGGTGCGTACATACACGCGTGGACACACACACACACACACTTTATATTATTTATTTTCAAAAATATTTCTTGCATTTTTGTTAAAAATCCAGGCATGGAGCTGCTATAAGTCTACATGTTCTTTTTAGTAATACATAATCTCTAAAAATTAAACATTTTAGCACTTTAAACAGATAATTCTAAATGTTGAAGGAATAATGTGTAGGTTTAATTTTATTAATTACATACATGAAAATGTACCAATGGGCTGGGGGAGGAGAAAACAAAGATATCTTTCTTTACCTTATGAAGTGGAATTTCAGAGGCCAAATATTACTGAAGGAATTTTAAGGCTAAAATGTTGATATTATCCTAAGAGGAGCCACAATTAAAGCATATGTCACAATTTTATCTCTTAACCTTCCTTTAAAATAAATAAAATTCTCACAGCAAACAGAATCGATTTCCTTATTTAATGTTTCCTGACTGAGTTTTTAATCTGTGACAGGTAATACACGAAGGGGTGGGTTATAGCTATAAATCAGGTAGGAGTTTAAAGTCCAGTAGAGAAGATAGGCAGGTAAACATTAATTAGAATTCAGGGAGACAAGTGCTAAGAGATAAAGTATGGGATGCTACCAGTGCATATGCTAAGATTACTTCCCCTCATCATGGGGACCAGGAATGGAAAAGGATGGGTGGAGAGAATGCTGTTTCCAGAGTGTTCCTCCTTTGCCTCAACTGTCTCTTGCCCTTGCTGTTAGGTTATCTTCTTTTAGATCCTAATTTACTTTCTCTTCATATATTTGTATTCTAAACCTTCAATGAGTTCACAAAATTCCCACGGTCATGAGGAAAATTTCCCCTTCAATTCCTGGCAGCCCTAAAACCTCTGCACAGAGTGGGTGCTCAATAAATGCCACCAACCAACACTAACCAGTAATCACCTCTTGCCCACATTTTCCCAGAATCTTGCCACACGACTAACTAGGTGGCATCACCACTGGCTTACACTCAAAGCTGCCTGGGAGGGCATGGGGGAACCATTCCAGAGCTTCTCAGCAGTACCATCATTGTTAATAAGATTTACAGAGGTAATCTGCCTGGCAAAGTAGAGAAACCCTGCCATTAAAATAGAAAGGGCAACACCTTCAGAACAGAACAAAGTCAACTGTTTTACCTTCTAAGACATGAACATGATAATGTCACTGTTTCTTTAAGGTGCCTGGATTGCTAATAAATATGCAGGTGCCATTCAGAGAGACACAGATGGGCAGACTATTAGAATGTTTATATTCTATTGCTTGAGAGTGAAATAGGCTTTCTCCCTTCATCCTTTTTTTCAGAACTATATTCTTATAACTGTATCCAAGGGTCAGGTCTCTGGAAGTTCAGTAAAGCATAGAAGCAAAAAAGTCAAGAGATCTAAGTAATAGTGAGTAGTTTCCAAGAGGTCTGAAACTAGGACACCTGAAAAGGGGTAATGAAGTACTGCTGGAAATGAAAGTAGTGGTAAGAACTGAGGAACTTGCATACTTTGCCAAAGAATTTTGATCTTTCTGTAGGTCCTGTGTTTTCTGAAAGATTTTAAGTAGGGGAGAGTCCTGGATGGAGATGTGCTTCTGGAAGGTTAAACTAGAGTGAATGTGTTGGAATGATTCTAGATCCTCATTATTATTATTATTATTTCTTAATATGAATTTTCTCTGAAAAATCACTTACCCTATAAACTCTAACTACAGTCAGATTATATTAATCTCCTCCTCAGAGTTCATTGCTGTATGGGAGGTGTGTGGTGACTTATGGTAGAAGGTGATTCTGTTTAACATCAGCAGTAGCAATGTATCAGAAGAAAAGCTGAAGTATCAGGACCCAGAGAGAGCAAGAGTCAGAGCAGTGATAGAGATCTGAGAATCAGGACTTATCTAGAACTCTACATTTGAATTACTCAGCTCCAATCATAATCAGTCCCTGTAAGGCTCTGCCCAAAATGTACATTTCTAGGCCAGGGCACCTGGTTTTAATTTGAGTTGCATGACTACTACTGAGGTTAGCAGATGGGTTCTCATGACTAAAAATCTAACAGAATGCCATGGCATAGGGAACAAATGTTGCACAAACAAAACTCATGGAAAACAATGAAAACTACAGAGCAAAACAAATGCCAGGTCCACTACAAGAACATCCCAACACAACAAAGTTCACAGTCTTTAGCAGGACAATCAAGGCTCTCCATGAGAAGTCCCTATCCTACCTTTCAAATCTTATTTGTTAGTCTTAGTATATCCATCCTTACATAAAATAATTCAAACCCATCAGATTACTTACTGCTTAAACTTGCCACGTGTTTTCAAAAAAGACTTGTATTTGATTGTAATACTCTCTCAATCTTTATTGTCCACCTTTCCATTCTCTAAAACCAAAATCTTACTCATCCTTACCAGCTTAATTTAAATATTATTTCCACAATCAGCTGTGCTCAAATGACACTTTACTTGTATCTCTACTATGTCACTTATTTTCTTTTGCCTTGTGATAATTTATTAATAATGCTATTATTATAAGCAACTAACAACTGTAGAGAAGCTTACAATTTGAAAGAATTATTACATATATTATTTCATTTGACCCTGGTAGTGCTCTGTTTGATCATACTCTATCTTTTATAGGTTAAGAAATGTTAGCTAGAAAGACAGCCTAACTCATTCATCTAGTAACTAGCAAGGTTTTATCTAAATCCAAACTCTTGTAGTTCATGCTTCCTTAGGTTAGTTGAATGTATGCTACCTCAAGATTTCAAGTTCCAAAGGCAGAGGCTTTTGTCTCTGTCTGCCATGGTGACTACTAAAGGTTGGCAATAGCAGGTGATCTTATTGATGTGTGCTGAATAAAAGAATGAAGGAATAAAATGTTAACATTTATTATCAAATTTTAAGTAGTTCTGGATTCAGAAAAAAAGAGATCAATGAAGACTAGATAGTGAAATGAGCCTTCCTCTTACAGGTAAGATTTGACCTCTAAAATTAGTATTTGGAAAGACAGGAAAATGGTAATGAGAATCCATGATAGCAGAAGTCTGTGGGCTGAGCCTTTTTCATTATCTGGAATGGTACATTTTCTTTGATGTTTAGCTTACAAAGACAAAATCCTTTCCAATGGGATGCTGAACTGTTTATGGGATGAGAGGAATACGAGGCAAGGATGCCCTAAACAGTGATTTATTGTCCACTCCCCTATCCTCCTTATCAGGTTGATTCATCAGGCAGCTGTCAGGTCTAGCTCTGTGATCTGTGACAGACTTTAAGCTTCAGGCTTCCTCAGGCAAATTAAATTTGACATTCAATTTAAAATCTGGGATATAGTTTGACCAACTCTAACTGTAAGGGTGAATATAGCAAAAGGCACTCTGTTTAACCTGGGGGTTCCTACAGCTTCCTGGACCTTATCCACAATAATAGAGCATTTAATTTATATTTCACAGAATCATACACTTTTAGAACAGAAGTCTTACAAATGCTTGAAGGAAAAGTGTATCTTGCAATTCTTGTAACATTCATGGTGACTAACGTCTTACCTTACTGTGGGGGATCTTGTGTATAACAGCTAGCGTCCAGGATTTTGACCTGACATAGAGATTTATTTCATGTGTAACTCTGCTACTGATGTCCTGTGTGAAACTTAAATTAACGTATTTTAAGTTTCAGGTTCCCTCACTCTAAAATGAGACTAATACCTACCTCGTAAGTTATTGTAGATATTCGCCAAACTAGCATATATTTTACGCTCTGCACACAGTAAGCACTTAAAACATGTTGGGTCCACTTCATTTATACATAGGTGCTCAATAAATATTTAGTAAATTGGGTTAAAATGATTTGTCCAATGGCATAGAAATGCAATCCTGTACTAATCTGTGATGTGATTCCTCCTGGAAGCGGACATTGAGGTGGAGTGTGAAAACTTTATTGAGCAGAGAAATCCTTATGATCATAAAGCAGATCTGAAACCAGTGAAAGGAAAGGAGAAGAGAAGTGAGATTGGGCAGGGAGAGGCTCAGCTTCGAGCAGATCTGACAGTGTCAGCCAACCCACAGGACAGTTCTAGAACAAAGATGGTGTGTAAGAGGATTCCAGGTTTGGAGGAATGACGCTCAATTATTGGCAGAGTGCTGCCTGGGAAGAGTGCGGGCTTGGCTCAAAACGTGAGGCAACTCCAGAAGGTGCTAAGAGCCGAAGGCTACCAGCTAACTACTTCCTTGCAGCTGAATGACAAGTTCTTTCTTGAAGGGAAATCTGAGTGGCACAACCCAACGCTGCCACAAGTAGTGGCATAGTGTTCAATTAGATCTAAGAGCAGTTATAACCTTTAAAGGTTCATATAATTCAAAGCTAAAAAAGACTTGGTAACTAAAAGATAATTTTTAAAAAATGGAATGAAAACTTTGATGTATATGTTCAAACTGTCCAGAAGAGTATGGGACTGAAGAAGCAAAAATCCCTATATTTCAAGACTCAATCAGATCAGAAAAACCTGTAAAAAAAAATCTTGGATGAATATTAATGTATAGACAGAGAAAAAATAAGAACATAGGAGACAAAAAGAAAAAAGTTAACTCAATTATTTTTTTTCTAATGGTGATGTAATATAAAAAAGACAGCATGATCTAGGAAGTCAGATAAACTGTGAGTTCATTCCCAGTTCTGGTAATTGCTAGGTGTTCAACCTTGGGCAAGTTATTCAATAACTCTGAGCAAGTTTAGTTATACAACCCATTCAGCCAATCATACATCAAATATTTAATGAATGTCTACTATATTTGACATTATAGATGCTAGAGTCTGCTATGTTAAATAAAGCAGGTATGATTCCTCATATTAAACACGTAATCACACAAAGAAAATTCTGAGTGTAAGTTTTGATAATTATAAAGAAAGGAAACGAATAACACAGGAGGTTATGAGAGAATAGAATTGAGATGGGGCACTAGGACTGGGAGGTGAGGAAAGATTTTATTTGTGGGAATGGCAATTAAATTGAACTTGGAGGGTGAAAATGCTTAAGTCAGATTAAAAATGTGGAGAATCTACTTTTCCAGAAAGAGGCAAAAGTATGTTTGAAGATCTTAAAGCAGAAGGAGGAAGCCATGTTTCAGGAATTGAAAGCACACAGTATGACCAGGAGTAGAGAGACATGAGATGGGGCATAGGCATGAGGGAGAGAAAATGGTAGTGCTCTTATCTGACTGCTTGTATTGTCTCTGTGAAGGTCAAGGTAAGTTCATCAATAGAGAGAGGTTTATAGTGACTAGAAATAAAATTAGTAACAACAGGAAAATAAGCTTACTGAGAAACATAGTAAGATTGCTGGTAGGTATTTTGTGGCCGTTGGAATTGACAATTACAAGTTTATACTGATACCAAGCTTCCCAGTTGTGTGATTTTCTTCCCCAACATTGAGCTGTTTATTTGAAGTAGAAAGAAGTCCAGCAGTTAAGTAATGAACAATTAAGTAAGAACTAAAACCTATGTACTGTTCTTTTTCGATGTTGATCAACTCCGGTATAAAGATTGCTTTCCTGATTCTGTGTTAAAAAATACTAGGACCAAACAAACAAAAAACCCCCAAACAAAACTAACTTAGCTCCATGTTTCAAGAAATATTTGCTCTTGGAAGATATAACTTTGAAACAACCAAAATAGCTTATTTATCAAGACTAGCAGCTTGCTTATCAATAATTACTTCAAGATCCTCATATCACTGTGTCAAACAACCCAAAACTAGCATGTCATAAATTCTGCCTTTCCCAATTACTTCCCCATATTTTAACCCTGGCCTTAAAATAACCTACTACAAGCATACAACCCCATAAATATTTTTCCTGACTTCTCTCTTCTGAGTTATTACTTAAACCTTGTTAAAATGGTATTCTTCTTACTTCAGTAACCTAAATAAGCTTAGTTTTGCTCAACCAACAGGTGTTTCTTGTGGTCTTTTTAAGGAGTCGGCAGCCAACACAAGATTGGGAGTTTTTCAAAGAGAGGTGATACATGTAAAAGAATTGAGGATACTTGCAAAAGAGTGATGTTGTGATGGACCACTGAGTTTAAAATGGAAGAGAAAGAAAATGAAGACGGTAGTGAACTAAATGCAGCGTTTCTCAACTGGAACTACTGACATGAGACTGCATAATTCTTTGTCATGGGCACTGTTCCGTATAGGATAGTTAGCGGCTGCCTGGCCTCTCCATCCACTAGATAGCAATGTTACATCACCAGTGGTGAAAACCAAAGTGTTTCCAAACATTGTCATTCTCTTGGGGGCAAAATTGCCTCCAGTTGGAGATCACTGAACTAGAAAGAAAATGCAGGAGTCAATTTATTGATTACCTATATGATGCCAAAGAACAATTTTGGTGGGAATACTTGGGTAAATAAGTGGGGAAAATAGGTGAGTGTGATGGGGGAGGAAAATGTTTGAATTAGTTATTTCCAAGAAAGTGCAGTTCCAGTCTCTGTTATCTTTCAGGATGTGACCAAGGGGATTGTGTGAGTAATATGCAGCAGAGTAAGAGAACACTATATATGAAGAGTACAGATTTAATGGGAAGGTTAAATATGGGAATGTATATAAAGTAATCATTCAGAGGTTGTCACAGGTGAATAGTCAAAAACTCTGGTTTTCATCCCTATTTATTTTTGGCAAGAGTGGCTAAAATGCAGAAAAGGAGCTGAAATTTTATATGTAAACATGTCCCTGATTGAGTAAAAACACAAAGGAAGTGATATAGATAAAATGAGTCTCCAGTTAATAACAGAAATGTATTGTAAAAAGCTTCCATCTTCTTATCTAGGACTCATCTCTGATTTCAGTCTTTCTTTTCTTCAATCCCAGACCTAGAGTTCTAGACCATATTATGCTGACTAGGTCACCAGCGCATTTTGGCTTATAGAAATATTTTTGAATAAATCCCCACTATTACTTTAAAGCCGCAATTTCAATTACAAAGGCAGATTTGAATAAAGGCAATCTGGGATTAGACCACAGTGATTGAAAGCAAAGCTTTTAACCCTCTACACCTACCCTAGTGGCTAGCTTCTTGATTGGGAGGGATCAAGCAAGGCAGTCAGTCTCTTTCACTAGACTCACTGTTGGCTGTCTTTTTGCAGCTAAAGTGGAATCTCAGTGAGGAGTGTGCATTGTGACCCAAATGGATATTTTTCCTTAATTATAGGGGATATTTTTCCTGAGGTTGACCCTCAGTAATGCCAGTAGAATTATACCATTTCAGTTGTGACATCACAGAGGTAGGCAACTATTTTCTCCAAAAATGTTTGCTTATGTTTCAGAGAAAAAATGTTATAGAAACTTTAATGGCATGTGTCCTTTTACAGAATCAAGAGGAAAAAATATCTTGGAAAAAGACTTTCTTCCCTGGTCTTGGTCTGTCTAGCACAACTACCTGAAACTCTCCCTCTTTTTCTAAAATGAACATTCTCTTTTTCCTCAAAGACTACATACTTTAAAAGGTTTTTTTTTTTTTTTTTTTTTTTTCCAAGAAAAGGAGGCTAAGACCTTGAAAACAGACCCAATTTACTAGGCATCAGTAAAATATATTTAAAACCTCAACTTCAGGCCTAGAAGTTTGGAGAAAATAGATTCTTCACAAGTTCTTACCTGAAATGGATTTCTTGATTAAAACCATAGATTTCCCAGGATTTAAAGTAAAGATAATAGAAGAAAACAGACTCTTTCCCCATGCTTAAATCCCCACTTAAAATATCCTGACTTAAAATTTCATCATCTACTCATTTACTGCTTTGGGTTTTATAGAGAAAGTCAAAGGAAACAAATAATATAAATATAAGGAGCATCATGTTTCATTCATGCAATAATACAAATCACAGACCACAGGCTTGAGTGTGTAAGAAATGTGACTTCTCTTATTTTTCCTATTTCAAGCCACCATTTATCCAAGTACTAGAAACTTAATCTCAATCAATTTAGAGTCACCTCAATCATTTCAGTGCTCTGGTTCTTCTCTTTGAAGTTGTGTTCAGGGTCTTATGAGACTTATGGAGCACAAAAGTATGAATATTGCCACTCGTCCTTTGTCACTACCATCTGCACTGGCATTTGTGAAGATGCCTTTGTTCCCACTTGCCCTTCAGTCATCACATGTCAGCCACTATGGTGCTCACTTCATATATTACTGCCAGGTATCTACAGGTCAGAATCTCTCAGCTAGCCTTGTATTCTGTTACATTTTTGGGTGTAACCAAAAAACTGGAAACTCTAGAATTACTCAGGTCAATCTCCCTAAAAATCCACTGCAGGCATCTTTAGTCTATGCCTCTTGCTATATATCAAAATAAGTCTAAAGAGGCTTTCCATATTTTTAGGTCCTCCCTGGTGGGTGAGCCTAAAGTTGACTCTGTTCTTTGATCCCCCAAACTTACTCATGTTTTCTACTATGTATGCCCCTTGTCTCTCTTCCAATAGGTGGCTTTTGAAGGAAGTCTGTGGTCATGATTTTATTGCCAGAGCTGCTCCAGGTCTTTGCTCAAAACTCTCCAACTCTCACCTTTAGCAGGAGTTAACACAAATTTTTAAGTTAAAGGGTCCAGAGATATGAAAGGAAGCTACAAACAAACAAACAAAAACCCTGATGGAACAAACTGGGACCAAGGTGGCAACAGAGCTCACCTCCAACAGACCATGAGTTTCATTATATGCTGATTTTACTACATATTAGCATATTAAATGACACACATACCAGTGGCCATGATCAGACATTAAGAACCAAAAAGAAATAAAAAGGGGGTGGCACCCACTCCCTCAAAAAGCCCTACCTCTTCCCTGGTAGAGCAATGCATATGCCTCCCCATTATCATCTTCACTCTCTCTCCCTTTGTCTTTTTACTCTTTAAATTTACATCCCTCTCATCACATGGGTGAGAAGTTGACCTGTGAACTCAGTTCCTGCTTCTTTATTCTTTGGACACTGATTAAAGTTTGTGCTGTGTCAATCTCAACTTTGGTTTTATTATTTTGCTGCTCAAGCCCATACAGAAAAAATAACCCTTCCCCACTGAGGCAGAGAGCCTGGGTCTGGCTAGGGCCTGAGCAGGGTCCATATGACTTAATTCAGTAACATTATGACTGGATTTATTTTTTTAACTTATTATTTTGAAATAATTATAGGCAAGAAATAAAATGGAAAAGCTGTTCTTCCCACTTGCCACTGAGTTGAGTCTTCAGATGAGACCATGGTCCCAGCCAACTGCTTTGTTAGGGGACAGTTGGCCAGGCATGATGATAACCACTTGCATGAGTTGTCTCACAACAGGAGGTCCCAATAAGGAGCATGGTGCTGCCACCAAAAACTAACTAGGAGAATTTGGAAGGGGCCAAAAGGAGGGAGGAGATGCCAGACCACAATATTGTCCTACCAACATCTCAGAATCCTTCATGTTGGAAGCCATCTTGGCTGAGAGATGTGCACACCACCAGGAAGGACCCTGAGTCAGACCAAGTATGGGCACAAGCAAGATGATTGGCCAGAGAAAACCTGGAAATTAACCCCATCACCATAAAACCTGAGACTGTGAGCCATGAAGGCAAAGCATTTCTCCTGGGTTCCCTTACCCTACTGTTCTCTGACTGGGCACCCCTTCCCAATAACATCTTTTGCTTTGTCAGTAGGTGTGTGTCCTCAGACAATTCATTTCCGAGTGTTAGACAAGAGCCCATTCTTGGGCCCTGGAAGGGATCCCCCTTTCTGCAACAGCTTGACTGAAATCTCTTGAGAGACCTTGAGCCAAAAACATACAACTAAGTCCCACCAGATTCTTGACACATAAAAATTGTGAGATAATAAATATTTGCTAATTTAAATTGCAAACTTGTGGAGTAAACTATCTTTCTCCTATACTCCTGAGATACCTTTTCCTCTACCTCTATAAAGTATTTAACAGAAATCTGTTGGGCTGACCATAGTGCATGCATTGTTCTAAGTACTTCTGAAACAGGAGGGAAAGGGGCAGGGCACAACCTTTAAAAGAATGACATAGCCATAGGACATGATGAAAACTGGTTATTACCAACTAGGTCCAAGATGACAGAGATTCAACTTCCAGTAGACCATGAGCCTCATTATACACTCATTGTAATACATTAGCTAAATGGCAAATGCATCAGCACCATGACAGTTCTGAGGCCAACCATAAAAGGTCAAAAAGTGGGTGGTGGCCCAATTCCTGGAAATCTCTGCCCTTTCCCTGAAATAATTAGAATAATCCTCACACTCATTGGCCTATGAAATCACCCAGCCCATAAAAACAAACCACACCATATTTCAGGGCCTCTCGCCTTCTGAGATGGTCCACACTCTGTGGACTTTATTTCTCTCTAAATAAATCCACTTCTTACCTATCAATTTGTCTCTCGCTGAATTCTTCCTGCAATGAGACATCAAGAACTTGAGCTTCATTAAGTCTTGAGACCAGGTGTGTGATCTCAATTAAAAAACCATAGCTTCAAGTCCCAATCTGAGTTACACAGTTTCCCTTTAATATGTTAATTTACTTAATCCTCTCACAACAAGTCCAAGAGGTGGTGTATTTTTTCCTGTGGCTGCCCTAACTAAGTACCACATTTGGGTGACAAAACAAACTGAAATATATTCTCTCATAGTTTTGGAGGCTAGAAGTCTGAAGTCAAATTGGCATGGCCATATTCTCTCTAAGATTCTAGGTAGAATTCTTCTTTACCTCTTCCTAGATTTTAGTGGTGGCCAGAAACCCTTGGCTTTCCTTGGCTTGCAGCTGCATCAGTCCATGTCTTCCTATGTTGTTCTCCTGCATGTCTTTACATCATCCTTCCTCAGTGTGGGCCTATCTCTGTATCTAAATTAATCTTTTTTATAAGGACCAGTCATATTGGATTAGGACCCATACTGATGACCTCATTTTAACTTGATTATCAATGAAAGACCATATTTCCAAATAAGGTCACATTCTGAGGTACTGGGGATTAGGACTTTAACATACCTTTTTGGAAGGACACAATTCAATCCATAACAGGTATTATTATTAGTATTTCTATTTTAAACAAAGAGTTAAAGTACTTACCAACATTTGCACATAAAAATGAGCAGGACACTGTGAGGTCCTCCTGGGTACAAGTACCTTTCTGTGTCCCCAGTTTTTTGCTTGAAGAATAAAGTCTTTAGCCTCCTAGACCTTCCTGAATACCAAAGAGCATATTCAAATCATTGCTAAGCTGGGAAGTAAAGGATTGCCGAAACAAAGGAGAAAAAATTAAGAAATTATAGTGCAGTGATTAAAGCAGGATCCTAGCTCCTCCTGAAGGAATATAAATAATAATATGTTTGGAGGACCTTCAAGATGGTGGAGGAGTAAGACATGCAGATCACCTTCCTTCCCACAAATACATAAAAAAATACATCTACATGTGGAACAACTCATAGAACACATACTGAACACTGGAAGAAGACCTCAGACTTCCCAAAAGGCAAGTAACTCCCCACACACTTGGGGAGGTCAAAAGAAGAAAGAAAAAACAGAGACAAAAGAATAGGGACAGGACCTGCACCAGTGGGAGGGAGCCGTGAAGGAGGAAAGGTTTCCACACACTAGGAAGTTCCTTCACTGGTGGAGATGGAGGGTGGGCGGTGGGGGAACTTGGAGCCATGGAGGAGAGTGCAGCAACAGGGGTGCAGAGGGCAAAGCAGAGAGATTTACACACAGAGGATCAGTGCCGACCAGCATTCACCAGCCTGAGAGGCTTGTCTGCTCACCCGCCGGGGAAGGGAGGGCTGAGAGCTGAGGTTCTGGCTTCAGAGGTCAGATCCCAGGGAAAGGACTGGGGTTGGCTGCATGAAGACAGCCTGAAGGGGGTTAGTGCACCACGGCTAGCTGGGATGGAGTCCAGGAAAAATTCTGGACCTGCCTAAGGGGCAAGAGATCATTGTTTCAGGGTACGTGAGGAGAAGACATTGAAAGCACTGCCTAAACAAGCTTCAGAGATGCGTGTGAGCAGTGGCTATCAGAGCAGACACCAGAGATGGGTGTGAAATGCTAACTCTGCTGCTGCAGCCATCAATAATCCTGTGGGCAAGCACAGATCACTTTCCACACCTCCCTTCCTGGAAGGCTGTGAAACCTGCAACAGCCAGGGTCCCGTGATCCAGGGACAGCTTCCCCAGGAGAACACATGGCACGCTTCAGTCTGTTGCAATATCATGCCAGCCTCTGCTGCTGCAGGCTTTTCCCTCACATTTCGTGCCCCTCCCTCCCCCAGCCTGAGAGAGCCAGAGACCCCTAATCACTTGCTCCTTTAACCCCCTCCTGTCTGAGTGAATAACAGATGCCAGAGGGCAACCTACATGAAGAGGCAGGGCTAAATCCAAAGCTGAACCCCAGGAGCTGTGTGAACAAAGAAGAGAAAGGGAAATTTTTCTGTGAAGCCTCAGGAGCAGCAGATTAAATCTCCACAATCAACTTGATGTACACTGCCAATGTGGAATACCTGAAGAGACAACAAATCATCCCAAAATTGAGGCAGTGGGCTTTGGGAGCAACTGTAGACTTGGGGTTTGCTGTATACAACTGACTCATTTCTGATTTATATGTTTATCTTAGTTGAGTTTTTAACACTTGTTATCATTGGTAGATTTGTTTATTGGTTTGGTTGCTCTCTCTTTTTTAAATTATTTTTTTAACTTTAATAACATTAACAAAATTATTTTATTTTAATAACTTTTTATTTTATTTTATTTTTCTCCCTTTTCTTCTGAGCCATGTGGCTGACATGGTCATGGTTCTCTGGCCGGGTGTCAGTCCTGGGTCTCAGAGGTGGGAGAGCTGAGTTCAGGACATTGGACCACCAGAGACCTCCTGGCCCCATGTAATATGAATCAGCGAGAGCTCTCCCAGAGATCTCTGTCTCAACGCTAAGACCCAGCTCCACTCAGCGGCCAGCAAGCTCCAGTACTGGATGCACCATGCCAAACAACTAGCAAGACAGGAACACAACCCCATCCTTTAGCAGAGAGGCTTCCTAAAATCATGATAAGGTCACAGACACCCCAAGACACAACACTAGACTCTGTGCTGCCCACCAGAAAGAAAAGATCCAGCCTCATCCAGCAGAACACAGGAACCAGTCCCCTCAACCAGGAAGCCTACACAGCTCACTGAACCAACCTTACCCACTGGGGGAAGACACCAAAAACAACGGGAACTAGAAGCATGCAGCCTGCAAAAAGGAGACACCAAACACAGCAAGTTAAGCAAAATGAGAAGACAGAGAAATAAGCAGCAGATGAAGGAACAAGGTAAAAACCAACCAGACAAAACAAATGAAGACAAAATAGGCAGTCTACCTGAAAAATGATTGAGAGTAATGTTAGTAAAGATGATCCAAAATCTTGCAAATGGAATGGAGAAAATACAAGAAACGTTCAACAAGGACCTAGAAGAACTAAAGAGCAAACAAACAATGATGAACAAAACAATAAATGAAATTAAATATTCTCTAGAAGGAATCAATAACAGAATAACTGAGGCAGAAGAATGGATAAATGACCTGGAAGATAAAATAGGGGAAATAACTACCACAGAGCAGAATAAAGAAAAAGGAATGAAAAGAATTGAGGACAGTCTCAGAGACCTCTAGGACAACATTGAATGGACCAACATTCTACTTATAGGGGTCCCAGAGAAGAAGAGTAAAAGAAAAGTACTGAGAAAATATTTAAAGAGACTATAGTCGAAAACTTCCTTAATGTGGGAAAGGAAATAGTCAATCAAGTCCTGGAAGTGCAGACAGTCCCATACAGGATAAAACCAAGGAGAAACAGGCCAAAACACATATTAATCAAACTATCAAAAATTAAATACAAAGAAAACATATTAAAAGCAGCAAGAGAGAAACAACAAATAATATACAGTGGAATCCCCATAAGGTTAACAGCTGATCTTTCAGGAGAAACTCTGCAAGACAGAAGGGAGTGGCAGGACATATTTAAAGTGATGAAAAAGAGAAACCTAGAACCAAGATTACTCTACCCAACAAGGATCTCATTTAGATTCAACAGAGAAATTAAAACCTTTACAGACAAGCAAAAGTTAAGAGAATTTTGTACCACCAAACCAGCTTTACAACAAATGTTAAAGGAACATCTCTAAGCAGGAAAGCCAAGAGAAGGGAAAGACCTACAATAACAAACCCAAAACAATTAAGAAAATGGTAATAGGAACATATATATCGATAATTACCTTAAATTTAAATGGATTAAATGCTCCAACCAAAAGACATAGACAGGCTGAATGGATACAAAAACAAGACCCATATATAGGCTGTCTACAAGAGACCCCCTTCAGACCTAGGGACACATACAGACTGAAAGAGAGGGGATGGAAAAAGATATTCCATGCAAATGGAAATGAAAAGAAAGCTGGAGTAACAATTCTCATAACAACAAAATAGACTAAAATAAAGATGATTACAAGAGACAAAGAAGGACACAACATAGTGATCAAGGGATCAATCCAAGATGATATAACAATTGTAAATATTTATGCACCCAATATAGGAGCACCTTAATGCATAAGGCAAATGGTAACAGCCATAAAAGGGGAAATCAACATTAACACAATAACAGTAGGGGGCTTTAACACCACACTTTCACCAATGGACAGAAAACCAAAATGAAAATAAATAAGGAAACACAAGCTTTAAATGACACATTAAACAAGATAGACTTAATTGATATTTATAGGACATCCCATCCAAAACAACAGAATACACTTTCTTCTAAAGTGCTCATGGAACATTGTCCAGAATGGATCATATCTTGGGTCACAAATCATGCCTTGGTAAATCTAAGAAAACTGAAATCATATCAAGTATCATTTCTGGCCACAATGCTATGAGATTAGATATAAATTACAGAAAAGAAAATGTAAAAAATACAAACACATGGAGAATAAACAATAAGCTACTACATAACCAAGATATCACTGCAGAAATCAAAGGGGAAATCAAAAAATACCTAGAAACAAATAGCAATGAAAACACAATGGCTCAAAACCTATGGGATGAAGCAAAAGCAGTTCTAAGAGGGAGTTTATAGCAACACAATCCTACCTCAAGAAAAAAAAAAGTCTCAAATAAACAATGTAACCTTACACCTAAAGCAATTAGAGGAAAATGAATAAAAAATAACCCCAAAGTTAGCAGATGGAAAGAAATCATAAAGATCAGATCAGAAATAAATGAAAAAGATATGAAGGAAATGATAGCAAAGATCAATAAAAGTAAAGGCTAGTTCTTTAAGAAGATAAACAAAATTGATAAACCATTAGCCAGACTCATCAAAAAAAGAAGGGAAAAGATTCAAATCAAAAGAATTAGAAATGAAAAAGGAGAAGTAACAACTGACACTGCAGAAATACAAAGGATCAAGAGAGATTACTACAAGCAACACTATGCCAATAAAATGGACAGCCTGGAAGAAATTGACAAATTCTTAGAAAAGCACAAACTTCTGAGACTGAACCAGGAAGGAATAGAAAATATGAACAGGCCAATCACAATCACTGAAATTGAGACTATGATTAAAAATCTTCCGACAAACAAAAGCCCAGGACCAGATAAATTCACAGACAAATTCTACCAAACATTTAGAGAAGAACTAACACCTATCCTTCTCAAACTCTTCCAAAATATAGCAGAAGGAGGAACACTCCTAAACTCATTCTATAAGCCATCATCACCCTGATACCAAAACCAGACAAAGATGTCACAAAAAAAGAAAACTACAGGCCAATATCACTGATGGACATAGATGAGAAAATCTTCAACAAAATACTAGCAAATGGAATCCAGCAGCACATTAAAAGGATCATACACCATGATCATGTGGGGTTTGTCCCAGAAATGCAAGGATTCTTCAATATAGGCAAATCAATCAATGTGATACACCTTATTAACAGATTGAATGATAAAAACCATATGACAATCTCAATAGATGCAGAAAAAGCTTTTCACAAAATTCAACACCTGTTTATGATTTAAAAAACCTCCAGAAAGTAGGCATAGAGAGAACTTACCTCAACATAATAAAGGCCATATAAGACAAATCCACAGCAAACATCATTCTCAATGGTGAAAAACTGAAACCATTTCCACTAAGATCAGGAACAAGACAAGACTGCCCACTCTCAACCCTATCATTCAACATAGTTTTGGAAGTTTTAGCCACAGCAATCAGAGAAGCAAAAGAAATAAAAGAAATCCAAATCAGAAAAGCAGAAGTAAAATTCTCACTGTTTGCAGATGACATGATGCTATACTTAGAGAATCCTAAAGATGTTACCAGAAAACTACTAGAGCTACTCAATGAATGTGGTAATGTAGCAGGATACAAATTAATGCACAGAAATCTCTTGCATTCCTATACACTAATGATGAAAAATCTGAAAGAGAATGTAAAGAAACGTTCCTACTTACCATTGCAACAAAAAGAATAAAATACCTAGGAATAAACTTACCTAAGGAGACAAAAGACCTGTATGCAGAAAACTATAAGAAACTGATGAAAGAAATTAAACATGATACAAACAGATGGAGAGATATACCATGTTCTTGGATTGGAATATTCAACATTGTGAAAATGACTATACTCCACAAAGCAATCTACAGATTCAATGCAATCTCTATCAAATTAGCAATGACATTTTTCACAGAACTGGAACAAAAAATTTCACATATTGTATGGAAACACAAAAGACCCTAAATAGCCAAGGCAGTCTTGAGAAAGAAAAACGGAGTTGGAGGAATCAGGCTCCCTGACTTTAGACTATACTACAAAGCTACAATAATCAAGACAGTATGGTACTGGCACAAAACCAGAAATATAGATCAATGGAACAGGATAGAAATCCCAGAGATAAACCCACACACTATGGTCACCTTGTCTTTGATAAAGGAGGCAAGAATATCAATGGAGAAAAGACAGTCTCTTCAATAAATGGTGCTGGGAAAACTGGGCAGCTGCATGTAAAAGAATGAAATTAGAACACTCCCTAACACCATACACAAAAATAAACTCAAAATGTATTAAAGACCTAAACGTAAGGCCAGACACTATAAAACTCTTAGAGGAAAACATAGGCAGAGCTCTCTATGACATAAATCACAGCAAGATCCTTTTTGACCCACCTCCTAGAGAAATGGAAATAAAAACGAAAATAAGCAAATGGGACCTAATGAAACTTCAAAGCTTTTGCCCAGCAAAGGAAACCATAAACAAGACTAAAAGACAACCCTCAGAGTGGGAGAAAATATTTTCAAATGAAACAACTGACAAAGGATTAATTCCAAAATATACAGGCAGCTCATGCAGCTCAATATCAAAAAACAAAAAACCCAATCCAATAATGGCCAGAAGATCTAAATAGCCTTTTCTCCAGAGAAGATATACAGATTGCCAGCAAACATATGAAAGGATGCTCAACCTCACTAATCATTAGAGAAATGCAAATCAAAACTACAATGAGGTATCACCTCACACCTGTCAGAGTAACCATCATCAAAATTCTACAAACAGTAAATTCTGGCAAGGAAATGGAGAAAAGGGGACCCTCTTGCACTGTTGGTGGGAATGTGAATTGATACAGCCATTATGGAGAACAGTATGGAAGTTCCTTAAAAAACTAAAATTAGAACTACCATATGACCCAGCAATCCCACTAGTGGGCATATACCCTGAGAAAACCATAATTCAAAAAGAGTCATGTACCACAATGTTCATTGCAGCTCTGTTTACAATAGCGGGGACATGGAACAACCTAAGTGTCCATCAACAGTTGAATGGTTAAAGAAGATGTGGCACATATATACAATGGAATATTACTCAGCCATAAAAAGAAATGAAATTGAGTTATTTGTAGTGAGGTGGATGGACCTAGAGTCTGTCATACAGAGTGAAGTAAGTCAGAAAGAGAAAAACAAATACCATATGCTAACACATATATATGGAATCTAAAAAAGAAAAATATTGGTTCTGAAGAACCTAGGGGCAGGGCAGGAATAAGACTCAGATTTAGAGAATGGACTTGAGGACATGAGGATGGGGAAGGGTAAGCTGGGAAGAAGTGAGAGAGTAGCATTGACATATATACAGTACCAAATGTAAAATAGAGAGCTAGAGGCAAGAAGTCACAAAGCACAGGGAAATCAGCTTGGTTCTTTGTGACCACCCAGAGGTGTGGGATAGGGAGGGTGGGAGGGAGACACAAGAGGGTAGGTATATGGGGATATATGAACACAACAATGTAAAGCAATCATGCTCCAATAAAGATGTTAAAGAAAAGAAAAACAAACAATATCTTTGAGTTCTTCTGCAGGAACTAAGGCTCCCCCTGAAGTTGAGGATGGTAACTTTTGGATGATTACAAGATTCCTGGAGTACTGCCCTGTTACCTCACCACCAACCAATCAGACATAAGTCATGCACCTTGTAGCCCTTACCCCAAAATTTGCCTCTAACAACTTCTCCCTGAAAACCATCAGGGAATATGGGACTTTTGAACTGGAGCCACCTGTTCTCCTTGCTTGGCCCTGAAATAAACATTTCTCTGCTCCAAACTCCAGCTTTTCAGTTTGTTTGGCCTCACTGTGCATCAGGCACACGAACTTGTGTTCAGTAACAAACAGATAGTTAAGTGTTGGATGATTTGAATCCAGGCAATCTGACTCCAAAATTTGTGTTGACAGACACTTCCTTATATCAACTATAATATTTATTTGTATACATTTTTATCTTTTTAAAGGAGCAGCTAGTTAACAACTAGCATACTACCTGGTATGTGCTCAGGAAATATTTGTTGAATTTAACTTCAGTGATCTTTTAGATGGATTTTAAATCACAGTTGTTCTTTGTCAGATGGCAAAGGTAGAGTGAAGTGTCCTTATTCAAGTTCTTGAACTGGAAGAGAATCCTAGAGCTGAAAAACTACACATGTTGTAATAAATACACCTTCCATTTTTTTATGAAGAGTATTTTACATTTCCTAAAGTACTTTTGGTCAACTCCTAATACATAATAAGCTCCCTTGAGACTGATAGACAAACAAATATAAATAAGAAATAAAATTAAAGGGGTCAAAATAAAATAACAAGGACATTTTGAAACCTACAGTGCCTAGGATAGTTTTCTTCTGAGCCTCAGCATGACAAAGAGTTCTACTGCATCAGAGGACCATGCATGTAATCACTGATGAGAGTTAGCGTTTTACAGGTTTGCCCAAGTGATGACAGCAGTACATGAAAGGTAAGTCAATTCATGTTTCCCTGAAACAGCATTATTTTTTCTCAATTGTAGGTGTATTAGCAAGCTTCCTTTAGAGTGTAGGTTATTAAACAATTAAATAAATGTTGCTCATCTGTGCACCAGCAATTTAAATGACTTACAGTAATCGGTAATGCTTAACAAGTGTGTCGATGGTTACCCACTTAGCTTAGGGGCACAGGTGTTTTATTTGTGCTGGAAATTGCAGGAATGAAGTTGGGTGAAATAATTTCACCATGGAACAAAGACAGACAGAGATTAAGGCATTTTGTCTTGTTTAATGTGAAGAATATGTAGGGTTTTTTATTTGTTCATTTGTTTATTTGTTTCTGTAACATTTACCATAACCTAGACCATAGATTAAAAATGTGCATGGACAAACATCTGGCCATTTTTCCCCAGGGTGTTTTCAGGTTTTCTCAGCATCCCATTTGATTCTGTCTGTAAATACACTGTGCATTTACATTATACCTTTACCTGATGATATCAAGGAAGTAAAAATAATAATTACTATGTAAACCTGGGAAGGAATAGAAATTCTTATGAACATCTGTAATACTAAAAGAAATGCTTTATTAATGTTGACTTATTATCTGAAATTCCATTTTCATTACACTAATAACTTAAGGGATTTACTGACAGCAACAACATCTTGCAGCCTTTTTCTTCTCAAAGGTGCCAAAATATTGGTGCTTAGGTACACTGATGGTATACTAGAAGGCAGCACACTCTTTCTGCTTCATCCCAAGGATGCACGGGAAGATAAGCTGGGAGCTCTTTCCAGATGACAAAACTGTTTACTCAAAACCATTGCCATTCATGAAAGACTTTATTATCAAGAGACTGATGTTAAAAAAAAAAAAAGTTATTTCAAAGGAAAAGAAGAGAGGAGGTATAGAGTTCGAGAAAAACAGAAGGGAAGTAAAGTTAGTGGCAGAGCATGAATCTGCTTTGATAAAAGTAATATATGTATATTAAAATTAATTTTAAATGCATGTGCAGGAAACTCAAAATATCTTTGATTTAGACCAAAGTTAAGAGCTATTTCTCTCTCACGTAAAAGTTTGGAGCTATTCAGTCTAGGGGTCATCTGCCAGCTCTGCTCTACTTTGTTTTCAAAGGCTCTAGCTACTTCCTGGTTCTACTTTCTCTAGTCTGTGGCTTTCATTCTTATGTTCCAAGGCAGCATTCGGGTTTCTGCTTCAGGGAACAAGGAAGAGGAATATGTGTAGTAAAAAGGAGCAAAAAGGACACACTGGATGTCTCTTATGATGGTTTCTCAAAGTTGCCACAGATTTCTGAGCATATCTCCTTGACCAGAGTCTAGCAACAGGACCACATATCAGTGCAAGGGAAACTGAAAAGTGTTGTCTCTTTTGGATGGCCATGTACTCTACTAAATATCAAAAAAATCTATGTCCACGGAAATAATATTTTTAAAATATGGTAGGGTAAAATTTTTATATACTCCATGACTCTCATTCCACTCCACAAGGGTAATTCCTTTTGACCATTTCTGTTGGGTTCTTCTAGAAGTTATTGGCATAACTGTAAACTATTTGTGAATTCCTTTATTTCTTTATTTATCAGTCATAAACTCTTCCTAGAGTAGAAGGGATTACTGTAAACTCTGTTTGTCTGGGTTAATTTGATTTCAAAAGTAGAGAGAGAGAAGGCAAGCAGTCTGAATATCTACCTAAATGCTAAAATTAGGAGGGCCATTCCTGAAAACCAATCTTCTCAATAAGAACTCTGAGTTCAGGAGGTCCCCAACTCCACCCTCAGGTTCAGTCATTTACTAGAAGGACCCCAAATTTAACAAAGCTGTTATACTCACAGTTATAGTTTATTATAGTGAAACTATACAGATTGAAATCAGCAATGGGAAAAGGCATTTAGTGCAGAGAGACCAGGTGTGAAGCCTACTGGAGTTATGTGGACAACACTTATTTCTCCCAGTAACAGTATGTGACAATATGCATGGAATGAACCCAGGAAGCTCACATGAGCCTTGGGGATTTTTATTGGGATTTGGCCACATAGACAAGATTGACCTTCCCTGTGGCTGACCTTAGCATCCAGCACCCCCAGAGCTCCAGCTGATACTATGTGGTCCAAGGTCATCACCATAAATCATATTATTAGTATAAACCGTATGGAGTAGCCCATAGTCCCCAGGTAAACAAATACACTCTTTTAAGCAGGATATTTCAGGGCTTAGAGGTTATCTCTCAGTAGCTAAGGGCAAAGGGTCAAATTTTTCTTTGGGCAAGGTTAATCCTTTACTGCACAGAGCCTTAATGCTCCTAGACAGATTACTCAGCTTCTCTAAAGAGCAGCTCTTTAGTTCATCCTGGGGACAAACATATACCCATACATGCAAGAAGGAGTATAACCATTTAGGCTCTGCTCTCCTTGCTGTTATGACTTTCCTTTTCTTTCTGCTACAAGCCTTGAGGTCCCCTGCAGGCTCCACCTGCATCATCCCTTTAGTATACTGTGCACTGATTCTATTTCTGTTTAGTTTATCTATCAGTATGATGTCATGCACCTTCCATATTTAGGAAGTACATCAACTTACCTGGTACTCTAATGATCTTTCTTGCCTCATCTGCACTTTTATGAATGTATTCCCTTTTGAAATTTACCATGATTTCAGTAGGGTTTAGAAAGAATTTGAGATAAATATACTCAGAGCTCAGGTCATCGTGCCAAACTGGGAGCTCAAATATGAATTTTTGCATACATACTAACTTTGGAACAGTTTTTTAAAAATAACTTGTTCCAAAACACTTTACTTCTTGAAACTGCATTTCTGCCTTGTGCGTGTGTGTGTGTGTGTGTGAGTCTGTGTGTGTGTGTGTGTGTGTGTGTGTGTTGGGGGAGGAGATGGGGGCTGCCATGTAAGTGAAAGCCTGTGTAAGCAGCACCCTATGAGGCCTTACTGAAACAGACTTTCCCCCACCCCCCCCACCCATCCTCTGCCTGCCTCTTGTTTGTAGAAAAGCTTTAGTCCCCCAGGCCTCTCCTGAGTCACAAAAGCCTGGGTCAAGAATTAATGATTAGAAGAATGTGAACATGTAGTAACAAAAAATAGCAGTTGGGCCAGGAGAACTGGTAACAGTTTGAATAATAGATCAGCCATATTGCAGTCACAGAATCTTTGGTTCTTCCCTGAAGGACATAGATAACAGTGTCTTATGCACATTTCTGAGTTGTTCTGCAGATACTAAACCCCCCACCAAATGGAAGAAGTTAACTACATGATGACCATGAGCACGTAGCCCCCAGACTTGTTGGAACCAGAGGCTGATGATTGAGATTCCTGGAGCACCACACTGTTATCTCACTACCAACCAATTAGAAGAAAGTGACACACCCTGTAGCATTCCCTTCAAATTTGCCTTTAAAAACTCTTCCCTGAAATCCATCAGAGTTTGGGTCTTTTGAGCACGAGCTGCCCATTCTCCTTGCTTGGCCCTTATGATAAACCTTTCTCTGCTCTAAAGTCTGATGTTTCAGTTTTTTTGGCCTCACTGTGCATTAGGCACGTGAACTTGGGTTCAATAACACCTATGTGAAGTCATGTCATGGAATCCTGCTAAGATCTTCCAGGTTCTGGTACATCATCATGGTGGATATAAGGTTCTTTAGCAGATTAAATATGGCCACAAATTATTTGACACTCCTCTCATTGAGAGAGAAGTCTATGTCCTCTTCCCTTGAATCTTGGCATATTTTGACCAATAAAATATGGTGGAATTGTTGCCATGCTAATTTCCTAGTCCAGGCCTTAACATACTGGCAGTTTCCCCATGCTGTGTTTTAGAAATGTTCGGTCCTATAGAAGCAAGCCATTGCATAGGATTACTACCCTAAGAATATGATGCTGTGTGGAAGCCCATGCCAGCCAAGGCTGCATGAAAAAAAAAAAAAAAAGGAGAGATGTCCATTCAATTCCAGCTGTTCCAACCATGCTAGTTAATGTATAAGGCATGTGAGTGAAGAAGCCTCCTGGGACATTCCATCCCCAGAAAATGCAATATGGAGAAGAACAAAAGAAACTAGTTGACAGCCAGAACTGAAGCTCCAGAAACGTGACCCTAATCCAACTCTCTCAGCAACCAACCTTCAGCCATTTAAGTCATGTCAGCTGAGGTCCTAGTTATCTTGGAGCAGAGGCAAGCTATCTTCTCTATGCTCTACTCAACTTCCTGACCCACACAATTGTGAGCATGATAAAATATTTGTCTTTTTACTCCAAACAGATTTGCGGTGGTTTTTAATGCACCAATAGATAACTAGAACAGGTTCTGTAAGCCAGGGTTTTTCTTTTTTGACTAAGCTATTAGTGATATAAAGCTAACTATTTCCATTGCTCCCCACCTTCCCTTTCTGGAGAAGAGTACTGGAGGTCAGAGCTAAGGAAGGCATTTTCCAAATATAAGACTTTATTCCTTTTCATTCATTGAAGCTTATTATCTTTGTAGTCCAATAGATAGTTCATGTTATAAGATTTATATTTAGTTTATCAATCAATGGATTAGGATATTACTTCATTTATAACATGTTAAATGATGCATAAATGTAATACAATACAAATGAAACATGATAAACTGTAGAAATGTATATACAAATTTGATTCAATATGTTTGCAGTTTATTTTGCCCTCTGTCCGTGTGATTGCCTTTGCATAATCCATGTCTCTAATTATCTTTTCTCCTGCTTTGCATATAAATAGCTAATTAGGTAGTGTTCCTGTCAGCTATGAAGTATATAGTATCCAAAGACATACTCCTTTAGAAATTTAATTTGGGAGAACAGATTGTGCTAACCAATTGAAACACAAGATTCAAGTCTGGTGAGTCATTTGATGATTTAATTTGAAGTCAGAAATGTCACATATGAATCAAAATATTGGTCCAAGAAATGTACTTATTTTGAAAAATTCTACTTTGTGCTTAAGATTTTCCATTTCTTCTTCCTGCTTTATATGAATTCAGTGTGTGGTAACATAAGCAATGACATTAAAGTTAAATTTCTCTTCCTTAAAAGAATGGAATTGAAGAAAACTACCAAGTGGAGGAAAAAGGGGAGAACTAAATCTTACTCCTCAGGTGTAAGGATCATCAGGCTTTTTATTTGTCAGTAGTATCATAAGCACTTATAATATGTGGAGCTTTCACTGAATTCAGTTTTTTATAGACACTACTCCATCCAATAATTAGTAATTTTAAGAAATAACTGCCAAATATGGTGTACCCAGTGCTAGGGGTAGAAGAGAATGCCAGGCTATTAGTAAACTCTGTCAGAAACACTGTGATGGAAACACTAAGATCTCTAAAAATAAGAATACATGCTGTCTTTCCTTGTGGAAAGGACTGGAGTGAGATTCTTCAATACAAGTGAATAGCTAGGACACCAGCTGTATCTTGTTCATATGCAGGGGTACTAGTTGTATTCTTGGCTGAAAATATCAGAAGCTTAATTTGGTTTATTTAGGCAGAAGAGGGATTTATAAGAAGGGTTTGTGGCAAGTGCTGATACTGGAAGTTTTGTGCATGCAGCTTAAGTAGGAACCAGGAGAGGTCAAGCACAACCAAGCTCCAAGTCTGCTCAGGAAGCTGATCCAGGAACTGTCACCACTGGTCATGCATTTCCCACTGTCAAAATTGACTGCCCTGAACACTCATTGCCATATTCTTGACTTTGTGGATGAATTCCACTTGACCTTGAGTCTTTGCATCACTACTCCACTCTTCAAAGTCCCTGGTGAGAGTGTCTGAAAGGCTGTACATATCATTTGACCAAATTCTAGATACCAGGCAAGGAGAGAATCTGTTTTTCTTCAGATTTCTTAGCGGGGAGGCAGGAAATTCCCCAGCTATTAGAAGTCCTCAACTCCATAAACAGAGCTCAAGCAGGGGTCCTGGGCACTCAGCTTTAATGAGCCCTATATAGTACTTCGTCAAGAGTGAGCCCCCAAATTGAGACCTCAGCCCCCATCACTTCTACCCTTATTGTCTAAGGTCAAGTGTAACACTTGGCTTCCCCTAGGATAACTCCATTTCATCATCTTGGTTGGGAGGGGGGTGCACCAAGCTCCAAGTACATTTTGTTCATCTCTGACAGGCACTGGGACTAACATCCCACTCTCTCAGACACTCAGCCCAATATTGGCAGGGATCATGAGAGAGCCCCACAACCGCCATTCCCACCTCCCTACAGTTTTACCCTCATTAACACCATCTTCCTTGAGAATACCAGAAATCGTGTAATTTTGCTATTTCTCCTTTATTGCCATTTTATGTTATCACAGCCTCAGACACCTTATTTCCTATGCTTAGAACTATATATGATCTGTACATTTCCTTGTCATCCATCTTCCACTCATCCTCAACTCCTCAGCTTCTCCACTGAAACCAATGGAATTCACTATTTATCACCAGTGAACTCCTCTATATCTTCAATCTCTTCCTTGATTGGTTCCTGTCTCTTCTTGTGCCATCATAAACCTGGAACTTTCCGGGGGTATTGCTTTCCCTGCAGCGCTCCTAAGTGGTAGTTGTTTATTTCCATCTATTTTATTTCTTTCCCTTTTACCACTGAGCCTAGAGGTCTGTCATTTCAGACCTCTCTTCCTCTTTTTTCCTTACAAACCTTCAGCTTAAAATCTCAAGCCTTTTAGATTATGTTACCCATTATTCCTCATTATTGGTATAATTTACCTACCTCCTCTCCTTGACCTATCATAATTCTTATTGATTTCAGTATGTACATAGGTAACATTTGCAATGTTAATACTTCTCAGTTACTTGATCTCCTATTTTCTAATTATCTTGTCCACCATTCTACCTAAGTCACACTCAGATCTTATCATTACTCCAAATTTCAACCAATCTGTAATTTCAATTTTTTACACAACCTCACTTTTCAACTCACTTTTCTATTTTTTTAAAATTTGTTTTTTAATTTTTTTTTATTTTATATTGGGGTATAGTTGATTTACAATGTTGTGTTAGTTTCAGGTGTACAGCAAAGTGATTCAGTTATACATATATCCATTCTTTTTCAGATTCTTTTCCCATGTATGCTGTTACAGAATATTAAGTAGAGTTCCCTGTGCTATACAGTAGGTCTTCGCTGATTATATCTATTTTATATATAGTAACATGTATATCCTTCTATTACTCCAATTTCAACAATCCTTTTACTCAAATGAGACCTCCAATCTATTTGTCTTGATATCTTTTCTGTTCTCCAGTGTATTTCTTGATGTCCTTTCTTCTCTCCTTATCCAACTTCAATTCTGTGGTCAATTATTTTATTAACTTGTTTAAATGTATTATTTACTCCATTGCCCTTATTCTCAATTTTACAATTCACTTGACAAAATCACAACTCAGGTAAATCCAGCTCTCTTCCAACTCTGCACCTGTATCAATGCAAATAAGTATGGCTTCTTAAAAGTACTAAAGCATGCTGATGGACCGCATTTTAAATTTATGACCACAATGCCAGGTGTGCTCTTAATGTTGCTGCACAATCATAAAATATCTCCCTGGTCCATTCACTTTGCAGTGCTTTAGAAGTTCATTCACATCTTGGTTTTCCTCCTCAAACCATCCATACCTACTCCACCAGCCATATTCTCTAGCACTTGTTTATTCTTAGACTGATGTTATTTTTAATAGTTGATATAGCAATAGGTCATACTAATTTTTTTAAAAATATATTTTCTTCTTGATTATTTCTGGCATATACCTATATACCAGTTTATTTTTCTTATTCTTTTTTAACTCAACTGCTTTACTACATTGTCTATATCTCTAATAGCTATTTTGTGGACTATTTGGAAACTTATAGAAAAACAAAATATCACATACAAATGTGAGTTAAATCCTTTTCTTTTCAATATTATAAATCCAATTTTTTTTTTGTAGTGGTTTGGTTGCAATGTTCCAAAAGATTTTGCTATTTGTTGTAAGTTAAGTTCTTGTTAGTTAAGGAATTTTCTATCTATTCCTAGGTTGATAACTTTTTCTAATAGAAAAAAATCATATCTAAGAGCACACATTTAAAAAGCTAACTGGAAGTTTAATGCACACGACAGGGATTTTTCTGCTTGTGGGCTCACCTTTAGAATGTTGAGACTGGAAGTTGTCCATTTTCTACAGAATCACCAAATGCCTTTAGGCTAAGTTGCTTTTTCCTAAGGCTATTCAAATGGGGAGGGAAAAATCAATAATTGATCTGCATCTGTGATATAAATGCCCAGTTGCTGGCATTTTGTATGTGATAGAGAAGTTGAAATCTAACTGCATATTATATATACTTATGCTTAATCTCCAATTTTCAAGTTTTCTTAGAGTCCTGAGTTTTTGCTAATAAATTTCCCTCAGAATATACCTCTGATTTTGTACCTAAAGAGAGAACCAGGGTAACAGCTGGCTGAAGTGAGAGGATTAGACTGTTGTATACTGACTTCTAAATGAGCCCCTATGATTTCAGCCTGTCACCACTTTTCAGCCTTCTTCTATACAGAATTTCTGAAATCTGAAATGTGGAATTTTTTCAAGGCTACTACTGTAAGTTCTTTCCTTTGTATATCCTCCACAGCATGTACTCTAGTCTGTGAATTCCTCTACCACTGTAAATATTCCTATTCCTTTATTTGCTTTTAACCTTTAAAAATTTTGTTAAATTCTCCAATATGTAGATGCACCTATTTCCATTCTCTTTTCCTTGTGTACTGATGATGCCTTTTATTTTTATTTATTACAATCTTAGCGAGTTGTCTGGAGAAATGAGAGACACAGCATGTTTGGTCAGTCTGCTGTTTCTTTTTTTGTTTTTTTTTTTTCAGTGGCAGGTAGATTTTATTGGCCTGGGACTAGGACATACCAGGGATCCTCCCCCACGGCAGGGGCTGGGGGCAAGGTTGAAGATCAAATCTGATGGTCACTTGTGGTAGAATCGTGGGTTCTGGCTGTGCTGGATGAAGGGGAGCCGAGGGCCAGGCTGACTGGTGGTTGCAAAGCCTGACTTTCCTGCTGGTTGCATCTGCACAGGGAGCTGGGGTGAGGCCAGGAGTCCAGGGGCTGGATGCAGAGCTTGGGGATGCATGGGGCGCAGGGAGGATGAGTCAGAGAAGCCTGTCTGTTGGTTAGCGTGTTCCATTTGTTTTTGCAAGGACGGGGCACCACCAGGCTGGAGGAACCCTGTCTGGGTGGGCTGAAAGTGGCTGGCACGGCATAGGGCTGATGCTGTGGCTGAGACAGGTACTGTACTCTGAGCTGCTGACTAGGACTGTAGGCAGGCTGTGTGGGTCCATAGTGAGGTGGGGGCTGAGCAGTCCCATAGGCGCCGCCCGGGGTTCCTTGGAATTGCCCATGCTCTGGGGTCCCTGCGAAAGCAGCTGCTGAGCCTACGTAGTGCCGGGTTGTAAGCACTTGGGGTCCAAACATCTGTTTGGCTCTGTCTGCTGCCATAAGGGTGCCTGGGCGATTATGTCCTCCAGGGCTCCCCTGCATGCTGTGGAGGTGAGTTCCAGTGTGAACGGTCAAGCCTTGCTGGTATGCCGCTGATGTCAGAGTGGTCAGGTCACTCTGCTCTTTTCGCCTCCGTTTTTCCTCCTCATGTAAACCTTTCTTGAGCTGCAGGAAAAGCTGATGTTTCTCTTCCTGTAGGGCTAAAAGCTTCTCCTGCAACTTCAGGATTTGTTCCTTGGTTTCCTCTAGTGACATTCTCTCTTCCATCTCCTTTATCTTCCTTCTCTCCTGCTCTTCCTTCATCTTCTGTTCCCTCATCTTGTCCACCTCTTCCTCCTCCTGTCTCTTGCGCTCCCGCTCCATCATGATGTGCCGGTGCAACGCCCTGGCCATGGCTTTGGAAAGCTTGGGGCGCTCCAGCAGCGCAGGCATGATGCTGCCGGGGGCGCTCGGGCCGTGGGTGCCCGGCTCTGTTGCTGGCTGCCAGACCTTGGGCCAGGCCTACAGGGAGGCGGGCGCTCAGGCGTAGCGCCCTGGGCCGGGCGGAAGCCGCCCGCCCGCCGCCCCTCTCAAGTGCCCACCGCCCGGCCCAGCTCTCAGCGTGGCTCCTCTGCGTGCGCGGCTGTCTGATGTTTTAAACTGATTTTTTTTCCATTTTATAAATTTCATAACTGAACTATCTATATAATTTAGAGTTAATTATGTATTATGTATTTTACTGTTAATATGTTCTTTTGTTCTCTTCTTTCTTGGACTCAGTCTTTTTTTTTTTTTTTCTTTTTTTTCTGGAGCACATACTTTAATAATTAATCAAGGAGAAGGAATTAATTTTAAGCCTCCTCTTTTTTTGAACTTCTGAAAATGTATTTCTTTTGCTTTTACATTTGAATATAATTTGAATAAGTTCAAAATATTTTTCTTAAATACATTGTAGGCATCTTGGAATGTTTTCTAGAATACTGGAAATTTTAATTTTTCTCTCAGCTTATGGAATTTTCCATTTGTTGTTGAGAAGTAACAAATGTCACCACAATGTTACTAAGTGTCTTCTTCAATAATAATTTAAGCTTTCACTGACTCTATATGAGAACTCAAAACTTTCTTCAGATTAGGGATTTTAAAAAATTATATTTCCTTATTATTTCTTTGACTCTCTCTTATCCATCAATCTCTTACATCTATTCTCTACATCTCTTAACTTTCAAAAAATAAATATACTATTTCTTTCTTACTTTTCTTTTGTCTTGTGTTTTGAGAAAATTCCTGCCTTGACTTTGTCATTAATTTGATTTTTCACCAGGAGCCATTCTACTATTTGACTTTCAGATAAGTTCCCAACTGCCTCTCTGCCTCCCCAGCAACCTTATGACTTATCAATTGCATCATAAAAATTTCTCCAAAACTTAGTGAAAGTAAAGTAGTAAAGTAAAGTATCTCATAGTTTCTGAGTGTCTGGAGTCCAGCTAAGAATTAAGTGTATTCCTCTACTTCAAGGCTTCTCACAAGATTCCAATCAAGATTTTGCCCAGGGATGAAGTCTCATCTGAAGATTTGATTGAGGGAATATCTACTTTCAAGTTCACTCATGTGATTGTTGGCAATATGCAATTTTTCAGGGCTGTTGGACAAAGGGACTCAGTTTCTTACTAATCATTGCCTGTAGGACTCCCTCAGTTCGTTGTTATGGGGGCTTCTCCTTATGTCAGCTCACAATGTGGCAGCTGACTTCCATCTGAGTGAGCAAGCATGAGAACAAAAGGATAGAAAGATGGAAGCCACAGTCTCCTTGCAACTTAATCTTTGAAATGCTATCCGTCAATTTTGCCATATTCTATGTGTTAGAAGAAAATCACTAGCTCCAACCCATATACAAAGATTAAGAATTAAGACATGAATACCAGAAGGTAGGGCTTGCTTGTAGCCATCTTGAAGTTTACCTACCAAGCACCCTCTACCCATTACATTGGTTTTAATAGCTAAAAATTCTCATTGCTTTTTAAATAGTGATGAGTTAATTTTTAATAAATGTTAAATCCTTCTGAATCTTTGGGAGGATGCTAATTATAATTAATTTTAACATCTCTTCTGATTCCTGCAACAACTGTTTTGTTCAGGGGCTAGTTCTTCTGGTTGTTTTGTCTGTTGATGATTATCGTACACCTTCACACATTTATAATTAAAAGGCTACTTTGATCAGTATTGAATGTACTCAACATGAGAAAAATCTGTATTCTGCTGGTAGTGAATACAGATTCCAATTTTAAGATTCTGGCTTGTGTGGTCATGCAGAGAGGGGCTGAGTGAAGACAGAGCTTGGTTGGTCCACATAACATTGACCTCCTGAGCACAGTAGAAAAGTTATTTGAGAAACTCCTCTTTTTCTGCCTAGAACCAAGGCTCATGCTGGGTTTTTTGTGCTTCTAAATAGAAAAACCTATTTGAGATTTAACCTGAGGGCAGCTACTCTGAGAGGAGCCTCATGCAGCTATTTCTGTGGTCTTTAATTACACCAAACCTGCCCCATGGCTCACTGAATTTTTCAACCCTGCAGGCTTTGATTTGAGGTTAGGCCATGGCTTTTCCAGGAAAAACTTCTTTATGAGGTTCTGTGTCTCTTTCCTGTAGAGATTCTCAGAGTGCTCTCTCTGTTGGGTTTTCTGATAAATCTCAATATATCTCCTTTTTTTATCCAGAGTCTCTTTAAATCTTGGTCTTTTTAATAAGACACTTTTTAGATTTCTAGTGACCAAGATGGTGTTAATAGTCCCCTCAGCTTGACTAAGCTTTAGACAGGCTTCTTACTGACTCTAGGCACTGAATCTACCTTTTCTTAGAGCTATTACTTGCCATGCTCCCCAAACTGCACACACACATGATATTTGTGTGTATGATAAGCATCACTGAAGGCTTCTGGCAATAGAAGGCTTTTACATTAAAGTAAAACAAAATTTTAAATTTATTGTCAAATATGTACTTCCATAAAATTCTTTAGACTCCTGACCAGCTAGAATTTTTCATAAAATATTTTAATCTGCTGACTTTAACTCTCTGTCATTTTGCTGCACCCCACTTTGTCTCTCAATACCCTTCTTACAATTTTTGTTTTTCTGAGTTTGCATTTCTTCTCGTCACCATCTTCCTCAACCCCATTTCCAGAGAAATTTAGCTCTCAATTCATTGTACAGTTCGAGAATAAATTTTGCATACCCAAGACCCTATGTTCTCTGAACAGAAGACTGCCAGCTTGAAGGCTTATCCTTTACTTAGGACAGAAGAACTAATCAGGGCTTTGAAACACTGGTTTCCCATTCTACTTTTGAAAATAAGCAGCTATAGTTAGTTTGTATTATAAATGTTATTTCATTATACTACAATTGAAATTGTCTAAATATTTTTATAAAATCATTTTTTAAATGCTTGAAATTATAACTAAAGATCAGAGAATATTTCAGCCTTAGTTTTCCTGCAAATTACTCTGTTATTGAAAATGTTATGTTGTGATAGAATTGATAGAATAGTATACTAAACTCCTTTTTATCTCTTATGGATTTTCTTTGCTTTTATTTTTATATGGATAAGTCCAAGATGTTTGGCCAAGCTATGTCCATATACTTTTCAAAGAGAAAAATATATTAAATACATTTAGAAATTAATTTGTTTCTATTATGTCTTAAAATAAATGGAGAAGAAACAAGGAGTCCAAGCTGGTGGTGTAGGAAGACCTTGAACTCACCTCCTCTCACAGACACAGCATATTTACAGCTACATGTAGAACAGTTTTTCCTCTGAAAAGGACCTGAGAACTAGATAAGCAGCACCTCCACAACAAAAGGCAAAAGAAACACATGGAGAAGGGTAGGAGAGGCAGAGACACAGCCTCACCTGGGACCCCACCCCAGATGTGGTGACCCCACAATCAGGAGGGATCCCAGAAAATACAAAACTCTAACTCAAGGAGTGAAGGGATTGTGCCCCACTTCAGGCACCCTGACCCTGGGAGCTGGCACTGGAAAGATGAGCCCCCAAAACATCTGGTTTGGAAAATTAATGGGGACTAACACCAGGAAAACCATAGAACTGCAAGGAATGGTGATCCTACTCTTAAAAGGCTCCTGCACAGACTCTCTGGCACTGAGAACCAGCACAAAGTCAACAGATTAAAAAGTGCAGAGACATTTTAAAGCAGCTCTAGGAGAGGCAGGAACCTGCAAGGACTTGCTGCTGATGGAGCCTACAGGCACCATTTTTGGTTCCCTCTCTCTAACCTGCTACTCTGGAGGGTGTGCTCCACCCACCCATGCTATAGCAAGGCTGGGCAAGCACTCTGTGTCCCCCCCACCCCCAATGAGCACCCAAGTCACAATTTGGCCAGGCAAGCCATCTGAGCCCCATCCATCATCTGCAGGGACCAAGTTGCAACCAGAATGGGTGAGAGTCCCAAGCCCCAACCTATTTGTGCTGTTGCCAAGTGACAACTGGACTCACTGAGCACCATGAACCCCACCCTCCCTGTGAAGCAGCCAAGCTGAAACCATACTGGGCAGATAAGTCCCCTGAGCCCCACATTTCCAGCGCAAAAGCTAGACCACAACTGGGCTAGGTAAGAGCCCGTAGTCCTACCCTCCCCATGCAGCAGCCAAGCCACAATCAGGCCTGAGCTCCTCTCACTTGCCAGAGTGCTTGAGTCACAACTGGGAGAGGCAAGCAACTCAAAGTTGCCCTTTCCACACAGTGGCCAAGCCACAGTGGGTTGGGCAAACACCCTGAGCCCTGCCCTCCCTGGGCAGCAGCCAGGGCCCTATTATAGCTGGTGAGCTCATGCAGCCCACACAAAAGATGCCCAAAGAGTACCTGGCTCTGGTGGCCAGGGGAGACTGCACTTCTGGCCTACACAGAACAGCTCCTACACAAGACCACTCTTTCAAGGCTGAGGGAGGTAGTTGATTAGCCTAACACATACAGACAAACATAAGCAAAATAAGGAGATGGGGAATTCTGTTCCAAGCCAAAGAACAAGGGAAATGCCTAGAAAAAGATCTTAATGAAACAGAGATAAACAACCTACTTGAAAAAGAGTTCAAAATAATGGTCATGAAAAAGCTCACTGATCTTGGAAGAAGAATGTATGAACATGGAACTTCAAGAAGGAGATAGAAAATATAAGAAGTACCAAACAAAAGTTATAACTGGACTAAAAAATACACTAGAGGGGGTCAAGAGCAGAGTGGAGGTACAAGAAAAATCAGTGAGCTGGAAAACAAAGCAATGGAACTCACCCAGACAGAGCAACAAAGTGGAAAAAGAATTAAAAGAAGTAAAAATACCTTTACAGAGTTGTAGGAGTACATCAAGCAACATATTTTTCACATTATAAGGTTTCCAAAGGAGAAGAGAGAGATAAAGGGCCAGAAAAATCATTTGAAAAAGTAATGGCTGAAAACTTCCATAATATGAGGAAGGAAACAGACATCCAGGTTTAGGAAGCCCAGAGAGTTTCAAATAACTAGAATGAACTAGAGGCAAGATACTTGTATTCAATACTTTGAAAACTATAAGACATTGATGAAAGAAACTAAAGACAACACAAACAAATAAAAGATATACTGTGCTCATGGATTGAAATAATTAATATTGTTAAAATGTGCATGTTACACAAAGCAATCTACAGATTCAAATGCAATTCCTATCAAAATACCATGGAATTTTCCCTAGAACGAGATCAAGTAATCCTAAAATTTGTATGGCACCACAGAAAGACCTCAAATAGCCAAAGCTATCTTGAGAAAGAAGAACAAAGCTGGAGGTATCACACTCCCTGATTTCAAACTACTACAAAATTACAGTAATCAAAAAATATAGTGGCACAAAAACAGACACATAAATCAGTGGAACAGAATAGAAAGCCAAGAAATAAATTCACACTCATATGGTCAATTAATCTATGACAAAGGAGGCAAGGATATGCAATGGGGAAGAGACAGTCTCTTCAATAAATGGTGTTGGGGGAACTGGACAGCTACGTTCAAAAGAATGAAACTGGACAACTTTCTTACACCATATACACAAATAAACTGAAAACTGATTAAAGAATTAAATATAAGACCTGAAACTATAATACTCCTAGAAGAAAATATAGGTTGTGAGATCTTTGACATCAGTTTTAGCAATATTTTTTTGGATATATCTCCTCAGGCAAGAGAAACAAAAGCAAAAATAAAATAATGGGACTATATCAAACTAAAAAGCTGCACAGTAAAAGAAACTATCAACAAAACAAAAAGACAACCTACTGAATGGGAGAAGATATTTGCAAATGATATATATGATAAGGGGCTGTTATGCAAAATATATAAAATGAACTACCATACAATCCAGAAATTCCACTTCTGGGTACTTATCCAAAGAAAACAAAAATAAGAATTCAAAAAAATATATGTACCCCCTATGTTCATTGTAGCATTATTTACAGTAGACAAGATATGGACGCAACCTAAGTGTCCATTGGAAGATGAATAGACAAAGAAGATGTTATTTGTGTATGCTTATTATATATATATATATATATATATATATATATATATATACATATATATAATGGAATATTACTCAGCCATAAAAAAAGAATGAAATCTTGACATTTGCAACAGCATGAATGGACTTAGAGAGTATTATGCTAAGTGAAATAAGTCAGACGGAAGACAAATAACTTAAGATCTCACTTATATGTGGCATTTAAAAAACAAGATAAACAGAAACAACTCATAGATACACAGAAGAAACTGGTGGTTGCCAGAGAGGAGGGGTTGAGGGGGATGACAAAATAGGTGGTGGTGATTAAGAGGTATGAACTTCCAGTTATAAAATAAATAAGTCCTGGGGTTGTAATGTACAGCATAAGAAATATAGTCAATAATAGTGTAGTATCTTTGTATGGTGACAGACGGTAACTAGATTTACAAAGTGGTGATCACTTTGTAATGTAAAAAATATCAAATCACTATGTTATACACCTGAATCTAACATAATATTGTATGTCAATTATAACTCAATAAAAATAATAAACCAATACCTAAATATATTTTTTAAATACTATATCTTTTGAAAAGTAAAAGACTGAAAATAAATTAATTAAACACTTATTTCAGGAGCTCAGGAAGGAAAAAAAAAATACAGCAAAAGAAACCTAAGGAAAAAGAAAAAAGTAAAGATAAAAGCTGAAAGTTATAAAATTATAAAAAGAAAAAGAATCAAAGATATTGTACTTAAGGAAATTGAAGTAAGTAGAGAAAACCTGATACTAGTGAAAGAGAAAAAAGAAAAAGGATGAATTAGTAAGTAAACTCATAAGCTAGTTATTTTGGAAAAGATACAATTGATAAAAGATCATTATTTTAATCAAAAAAAGGAGAAAACAGAAACATAGTGAGAAGTAAGAATGAGAATTTAATTATAGGTTATAAGATGTTATTTTGCTCAAATATACACAAGTATATTGAAAACCTGCATCAAATAGGTAATTTTGTAGAAAAATATAAATTATTTCATACTTCAGGGATGAGGAGGACCTTTCTCAGCAAGAAATAAACCTCAAAAGCTGAAAGGAAAATATTGATATGCTTGTCTACTTTATAAGCTTTTGACAGTAAGATAGAGAAATTCAAAAGACTAATGACCAACTGGAGAAGAAATACTTGCAACCTATATATATATATATATACATATATATATATATATACTTCACTGAGGAAAAAATACTTGCAACCTAAGGAAACAATTTTCTTTAATATATGAAAAATTCATTTAATCAATGAGAAAAAGAACATCAACCCTATAGAAAAATGGACAAAGAACACAAACTGGTAGTATACAAAAGATAAATGGCAGGTAAAAAAAAAAAATCAATCTCACTATGAATTAAATGCAATCCATTTTTCATCTATGAGATTGATAAGTAAAACAATTACTTGACAAATCACAATATGGAGAGTTTGGGAAACAGAAACTTTAGTGAAATGTATATGAGACTGTAAATTCTCAACTGTCATTGCAATTTGCAATGTTTGTCAAAATTGAGAAGACATGCCCTTTGACCCAACCAACTCCAATAACTAAATAATGATCTTCAGAAATATTGACACATTTGAGCAAAGGCATGTATACAACGTAGTTCATGGCAGCATAATAACAGAATACTGATAGCAGCTTAAATGTCTATCATTGTAGAACTGATTAAATACAGAATGCTATCTTTATAGAGTGGAATATTGTAGGGTGATGTGAAATAGTGTACTAATATGAAATCATATTTAAGATATATTATTAAATACAAATGCAACTTACTGTTTATCTAATTCTCCCATACTTGGGGAAAATTTGTCTACAAAAACATATATGCTTGTATAAATGGAATATTTCTGGAAGGATACTGAAGAGATTGACAATACCAGTTACATCTAGAAAGGGAGTTGGAGGGGGTTTTAATGGTGGCAGTAAGATTAAATTTTCACTATAGTCCTTTGGTTTTGGGTGGCTGTTTTCTATTGGGGTGTGAGTGTGTGTGTGTGTGTGTGTATATATATATACATATATATATACACATATATATATACATACAGACACATATACATCTATGTATATATATATATATATATATATATGTATTTAAAATAAAGATTAATTAATGAGACAAAGCCAAAATGAAAAAAAAAGTAGAAAATACGTGGAACATATTTTACATCATATTCTTGTGCAGTGTTTAACACTATGGATTCCATATTTCCTAAAAAAATTAGCTGAGAACTTGTTTTTAGCCCCCATTTCTGTATTTATCAACTTTACTCAATAGAAATACAATTAAATTCCTCTTAATCTAACTCAGGGAATCAAATATCTTGAATGTTTTAAAAGAGGAATGCTGTCATTTGTCATTTAGTTTTATCAGTTAGGATTTATCTTATCTTAGTAATTCATTTTGCTTGGCAATGTGCTAGGGCTGGTATGTCATATTTTAAGTCAGGTTTAATTTAAAATTTCAAATGCAATTTTAGGTCTGTTAGAATCCAAAATATATAAAACTTATGAAAATATTTTAGTTCATATGAAACATTCTAATGAGGGATATTTGAGGCTTGAATACTGGACTTCACCAACTTGAGTACAAATGGGGTTATATTCCTGTCCTAGATATGTTAATGATTTCATCATATATGAGTTCTAAGTACATGGTGAATTGGCCTTAAGCAAAATTGTGAAGTACAGAGTTTGTCCTCATCACATTGCTCATTTGCGTTTCACATTCACATTCATACATTTAGTGAATCTTACCTAACTGTCCTAGATATTCTCCCAATTCCTATCCTTCTAACAAGTCAAACTACTGGAAAAAAATAGCTCACTGTAATAGTAAAATCTAACATTTATTGAGCACTTTAATATATGGCAAGGGCTGCACTAGGCACATTTCTTACATTATCTTGTTTAACCACAGCAACTATTTTTTTTTCTTTCCTATTGCCTTTTTTTTTTAATTGACTTTTTTAAAACATCTTTATTGGAGTATAATTGCTTTACAATGGTGTGTTAGTTTCTGCTTTACAGCAAAGTGAATCCGTTATGCATATACATATGTTCCCATATCTCTTCCCTCTTGCATCTCCCTCCCTCCCACCCTCCTTATCCCACCCCTCTAGGTGGTCACAAAGCACCAAGCTGATCTCCCTGTGCTATGCAACTGCTTCCCACTAGCTATCTATTTTACGTTTGGTAGTGTATATATGACCATGCCACTCTCACTTTGTCAGAGCTTACCCTTCCCCCTCCCCATATCCTCAAGTCCATTCTCTAGTAGTTCTGTGTCTTTATTCCCATCTTGCCCCTAGGTTCTTCATGACCTTTTTCATTTTTTCTTAGATTCCATAGATATGTGTTAGCATACAGTATTTGTTTTTCTCTTTCTGACTTACTTCACTCTGTATGACAGACTCTAGGTCCATCTGCCTCACTACAAATAACTCAATTTCATTTCTTCTTATAGCTGAGTAATATTCCATTGTATATATGTGCCACATCTTCTTTATCCATTCATCTCTTGATGGACACTTAGGTTGATTCCATGTCCTGGCTATTATAAATAGAGCTGCAATGAACATTTTGGTACATGACTCTTTCTGAGTTATGGTTTTCTCAGGATATATGCCCAGTAGTGGGATTGCTGGGTCATATGGTAGTTCTATTTTTAGTTTTTTAAGGAACCTCCATACTGTTCTCCATAGTGGCTGTATCAATTTACATTCCCACCAACAGTGCAAGAGGTGTTTCCCTTTTCTCCACACCCTCTCCAGCATTTATTGTTTCTAGATTTTTTGATGATGGTCATTCTGACCAGTGTGAGATGATACCTCATTGTCATTTTGATTTGCATTTCTCTAATGATTAGTGATGTTGAGCATCCTTTCATGTGTTTGTTGGCAGCCTGTATATCTTCTTTGGAGAAATGTCTATTTAGGTCTTCTGCCCAATTTTGGATTACGTTGTTCATTTTTTTGATATTGAGCTGCATGAGCTGTTTGTAAATTTTGGAGATTAATCCTTTGTTAGTTGCTTTATTTGCAAATATTTTCTCCCATTCTGAGGGTTGTCTTTTTGTCTTGTTTATGGTTTCCTTTGCACAGCAACTATTTCACCTTGAGGGGAGTGTAAATTGGTTAGGTCATTTTGGCAGTATATATTAAAAATAAAAATGTCTTTAGCTTATGTTCCACCAACCTCTTTTCTTTGCTTTTACTTTAGATAAACACTTTTATACCTGCATATTGAGACATGTGAATATGGAAATATTATAGAATAGTTCAAACGAATAATATTACTTTACATGTACTAATCTGGATATAACTCCAGAAAATATGCTGAATGAAAAAGTAAGTTAAAGAACATTATATAGAATATAATATTATCTGTATATATATAAATAAAAGAAATATGTGAGACTAAACTATCTACAAAATTAGTTATAACTGTACAGAAGAAGTTCTGGAATAAAATACCAAAAAAATCAATAAAAGTAACTACTGCTCAGATCAAACTAGGGCTAGGGGTAGTGGTCAAAGAAAATTTCTATCTGCAATGTTTAAAAGTTTGCAAAAGTAACATTTTTGTAAATTTTATTGAAGTTTTTCAAATTTTAAGAAGATATTTTTTGAGAGTTGCTTTTCACATAAAAAGAAAGACTACTTTTATTTTTGAAAACTATTGTTAAAGACACATAATTTCCCCCTTTTGCCTTGGCTGCTTGGGACCTTCAGAGTAAATTTAGTGTACAATTAGATTTCATTTGCAGGAGGAAGTGGCATAGTCTAGACAGCAAGGAGCAACTCTATATACCAGGTCCTTTTCATTTCTAAGGCTATTTAATCTAAATAGCAAACCTGCCAACAAAATGTGATTATTACTAATTTTATAGATCAATAAACTAAGAATTAGAAAAGTTATGCAGATTTCCCAAGATCCCATTTCTTGTTAGTGTGAGTATATGAGTAAAACATTGTTGTGGAATAAAGCTTCTAGCATATTGTACAGGCTTATGCTGTCAACAGAAAACTCTAGATTCCAGGAAATCAGGTTAATTTGTGGCTAGTTTCTCTTTCTCAAATGTTCTTGCTGTCCCTTGTCCATCGTCCTAAGTGATTACTCTTTTACTTTAATCCTTTGATTAAAAGCACATATGTTTGGAAAAGGTATCCTCTTAAAGACAGCATTTTTATGTTGTGAACAGATCTAAGGTGATCTCCAGTGACCCTCACCTCCTTGTGTCCATGCCTTTGTGTGATTCCCTTCCATTGACTTATGACTTTCTTCTGACCAACAGAATATGGCAAGGATGAAAGGAAACTGCCATGATCACAATACCTTACCTGAGGCTCCATCTTGCTGGCTGATATGCTATAGAGACTTTCCTTTCTGGCAGCCATGTTGAAGAATTCTACATGACAAGAAACAGAAAGTGGCCTAGGAGCTCGGGGAAGCCTCCCAGCAACAGCCAACAAAAAACTGAAGCTCTTAATCCTATAGCTACAAGGAAATGAATTCTATCAACCTGGGTGAGCTTAGAAGCAAATTCTTTCCCCAACAAGAATGAAGCCTGGCCAACACACTGTTTGCAGTCTTGTGAAACCCTAAGCAGAGGACCTAGTGGAGTCTGATGCCCAGAAACTGTGAAGTAATAAATGTGTATTGTTTCAAGCTGCTAGGTTTGTGGTAATTTGTTACACAGCCGTTGATAACTAATATAAACAATCAGGCATAAATTACCATGAAGGAGCTTAAAATCTCTTGTGAATTTGGCTTAGTGATATTAAAGGACAGGAGAAAAGGGTATCTAAGAGTGTGGACAGAGCTGCCCCTAAGAGAGAGGGTAATATGTGTGGAAAGAAGAGATTGACTAAAGGTTTCTGATGATGATTCATGCTGGCTGCATGATTTTGTCCAAGGCCATGTAGAGAATATTTATTGATTGGATATTCCTATTCCATTTTTTTTTAATATGAATAAAAGCCTCCGCAAAATGTTTTTTCTAGGCAAGCATTAAACCACCTAGATTAGTTCAAGCCAACTGAGTCAAGATGGACAGCTAAAAGTTATTAGAAGCATTTTCTTTTGAGCCTCTTGTTAAGATACTACAAATCTGATGTGAGTTACAATCGCTAAGGGATACCATGGCCTATTGGTCAAAACTTTAGTTATTTTCTGGTATCACACTTACCCAGACCATTCTGTCCCTTCTAAGTCTCTGCTCTGGGATAATTAGCTGTCACTGTGGATTTTCAGAGCTGCTTCATTGACTCTCCTTCTCAGTGATGACAGGGAAATTATAGCTCTCTTAAGCATTCCTCTCTATCATGCCACAGTGTAATGCTACTGGTGAATTTTTCCATATCCTATTAAATGTCAGATAATCAACAGTCTCATCCTACCAAGAATCTTAAGTTTTAAACTCTCAGGTTTTATGGTTCTAGTTCTCTGCATAATTCCTTCAATTTTTAAGTGACACAAAATAATTATTCTTGCATCTGGTGCAAGAAATGTTTGTGTCATTTGAATTTAGTAAATATATGAAGTGCAGATTGAATAATTCTTTCCTATATGAGTCTGCATCTATTAGCTTAAAGGAGTGTCAGGAAGAAAGAACAGGGAATTTGGAGTAAGGCAGACCAGGAATTGAATATTGGTTCTGTCACTTGCTTTCTGGCTATGATCTCGTTAGACCTCAGTTTTCTCATGAATGATGATAACATCTATGTCATACATTGTGAGTGATAATCACATAAAGCATAAATATTAACAATGTAGGTGACTAGTTGTAGTTCAAACGAGGCCTTAGAGTAAAATAGAATGGGATTGAACAGAACCGAATGTCAGAAGGTTCTGAAATCTCTGTCCTTTCCCTTCCTCTCTAAATCCTGAATTGGAATTCTCATAAAGAGTTAATTTTACTCAAAACATAATAACCATTATCTCCTTCTGGCTTCTATTTAAAATCCTATGTGATGCAGAGTAACTTCCTCCACATATTACATTTTTCTTTATCTCAAGGAGGCATCTGATAGAAAACAGAAGGATCTTTTATTTAACAAATAAAAATGTGCAACTTTACATTTTTTATATGTATGTACTAGATGATGGGAGAACTCAAGGACTTGAAACATTATGATGATGGGGAGTGAGGAATCTGGAATAGTTTGAGATTATAACTTAGCTGAAGTTGTTTTAAATCATAAAATGGAATATTAAAAAAAGGAGAGAGGGAAGAAGGAAGGAAGGAAGGAAGGAAGGAGGAAGGTAGAAAGGAAGAAAAGGAGGGAGGGAGGAAGGAAAGAAGGAAAGAAGAAAAATAATAAAACCTTGGAAGGCAAATGTGACAAACACTCCTTTCTCTTTGGATGAAGGCTGTAGTTCCACATAGAATGTGGAATGCTGTCTAGTGACTGGGTGGTGAGAGGGTGCATGGAATTAAAAGAGATAGTAGATCAAATGTGCAAGGGCTGATTCATAAAATCTCTGTTGGTTATCCTCCCTTGGGCCCCAGATCTATTCTCTGCCCTTCCTGCTCTTTCTGTGCACTGATGTCAACTGAGGTTGGTGTTTGTATGCTGCATGACCTGGGCTCCCCAATGCAATGCTTAATACATGCTGGTCCCTTTCTTCTCCTCTCCCTGGTCTAGTTTTTCCACTGTCAAGAAGTAGTACATTTTTTCCAAAAAGTCAATAATCTCCTGTGAAAGGAGTCTTAGCTTAAGAATGAGAACCCAAGATGTGTCCATGACTCACTTATGCACTAGCTTCCATATCTGTGGTGTCACAAACACATTTCAGGTTGAGTGAACATTTATTTTTGTGTATTAATAAATAGCCTGTCATTTGAGCTTTAATGGGCTCTGCTGTGTTTAATGAACGGAGGATCCAATCAGCCTCTCTCTAGAAAAAGGTTAGCAGGATGAAACTTACCATATCTGGAGCCATATAGCAGCACAAAACATTCATAAAACCTTGTCATGCTGTAAAGTGCTTTGATACCATGTGAAGCTACATTCTGGTTGTTTTCTTTTTTCTTTTTTAAAATCTTTCAGGTATATCATAATATTAATGCCTCCTCAGATAATGAGAGATGATGCTTTAATACAAACATACAGAGAGCCAGACAAACAGACTCATGCACACACATTCAGGGGCATCCAAATGCAATCAAGTAAAGCCTGGAGGGAACTGTTACAATGTATCTTGGTGTCTGAGACATCATGTTAATTTTGTTGAGTGAGACCTGGGCAAAAAGACAGACAAAGAGGAGGTCATGCTCTATAACACTGAGCAGTTGAAATAACATTTTGTGTCTGATATGGGCCAGGCAGTTTCAAATATGTGTGATTTAATTCTCCTGGAAACCCTCAAAAATAAGTATTATTTTGTGCTTTTCCAGAGAAGGGATCGAAATTCAGGGAAGCTAAATGATTTGGCCAACACCACACAGTGAACATATCACAGAGCTCATATCTGAATTCAAGTCCTCTGACATGGTGCCCATTGCTTTTAATACAACACTCATCTATCTGCTTTCAGAGCTTTTAATAACCACCCACCTACAACCTTAGGACTCAAAGTAGGTTTGGGGTTCATTCATTAACCTTCTTGCTCTGATAGTGATGTCTTTGGAAGGCAGTAATTACATTACCTTCACTCACCGAGTCCTCATAAGTCCTGTAATCAAGGAAAAGGTAGATGAAAATATAATGAGAATGAAGAGGTTGATTTAAAAACTGCCCAATGGGGAGGACACGAAAGAAATTTGTCTTCAAGAAAATTACACAGGTTTATCCCCAAATATGATAGAAAGAACCAGAAGATCTAGACTCAAGTTGTCACTCCTTGTGGGCCACAGTGAGGCTCCCCAGAACATATATATGCAGAAAATATGATTGTAGTGAAAATTCAGCTGCAAAACAAACAGAATCTATGAAAGTAAAAATGTATAAATTTAATTTAAAGACCAAAAATGGCTCCTATAATTGAGATTTGGTGGCAACCTGCTTGTCTGTTGGGCATTAATCAGCCATGGAATGTTGAAAAAGGAGAGTCAGAGGGTATAATAGATCCCTGTGAACCTACTCAGGTTCCTTCAACTCTACCTACCCTTTGGACCACGTGGACCCTATCAGGGACTGACCATCCACTTGTCTAGGGAGTACTGGGCCCTCTTGTGTACCTCGGCTGCACAGCTGTGATGACCTCCCTCAGGTCAGGGTTTCGGGCTCCTCTTGCCAGTTCCACATTTTGATGAAGCACACACTGCAGGATGTGGGATCTGGCATCCCAGATGGCCTTCAAAATGGCCAGATGGTAGAACTCAGTAATGCAGGGGATTCTTTGTGGGGAGAACTTTGACTAAAGGGAAATAGACAGTGGGAAGAAACCAGGCAGACATATTCTCTCTTATTTCTCCTTCCCGTGGCATTTCCAAGACATGGTTACTACAAATACATGCTCCAGGACATATGCTGCCCTGCCATCAGTTGGGTTCCCAAACCCCTGATCCTCTTACTGTTGTTCCCCCTCAGTCCATCTAACTATTGGAGGACTGTTCCTGTGGCCATGCTGACATGCACCCCAGGACAGATGCTACCCTCCTGTGATCAGGCTCCAAACACCTGACTTCTGCATGCCTGCTTGGCAGCCTCAGTTTGTTTCTGCCTTGGAGAGGTGTTTTCTGATGACTGTGGACCAAGTCTGGCTTGTGGAAGCCAGTGAACTTCTACACCATCCAATTGGTTACAACCACATCTTTTTATGAATCCCAGGCTTAGAGGGGGATATCCCAGCCAAGTGGCCCTTTTTTGGGGTACTCTCCTTCAGTCATAGGGTATTCTTAATAGTTATCTCTATCTTTATAGTTACCCCTTTGGTATAGTTACTGATTCTCTATATTAAATTATTTTCTTTTCAAATTACTGTGTAATTTCTATCTCCTGATTGGACCTTGGTTCACCAGGTAAATGGTGACCCAAAACCATGACCCAACATCATCATGGGACAAAAGGGGAATATAAACCTATTTGAACTTCCCTCTTTCAAGCTAAGTCTTAATACTCTCCTCTGTAAAATGGGAATAATAATGTACCTAATAATGTACCCAATAATGTACCTAATAATAATGTACCTAACGTTAAGAATTAAGGGAGATTATATATACATAAGCTTTACAAATTTCAAGCTTTACAAATTTCAAAGTACTCTATTATATTCTGGGGAAAGCTCAATCTTTTAATGGAAATGAGACTCTTAACTCTTTACTCAGTTAACTGTTGCTTATCCTTCATGTCTCTTGTATATTTCACCATTCAGGAAACCTTTCTTCAGTCATCAGAATTGTGTTAGGTGCCCCAAGGGCTTATCCTTATCACACTGCTAAGGACTTCTCTCCATTATAGTACTCAGTCTTCTGCATTGTAATTGCCTGTTTGATAAATTTTATATAGAGGTCAGGGCATCTGTTCACTGTAGAGTCTCTAGCTTTTAATGTCCAATAGAGAAAAAGCATCTTATAAATGTTTGTTGAATAGCTAGTTTAGAAGAATTAATGTAATTTTTCCAAGAGAAAAAAATAAATAAATGTTATTTTAAGCACTGAGAATATTGTAAATGGTGGTATCAAAGTGCATGACCTTTTGGCGAATTGTGGAGTAGTCTGTTGTGTCCAGAGCTTATTGTACCTGGGAGGAGGTAGGAATGTTGGTGGGAAGTGATGTAAGAAAAATAAACTGAGGTCAGGCTAAATGCTGAGCTACTCAGCCTGGACTTAATTATCAGGCCTTGGAGAACAATCAAAGACTGAAACCTAGGCATGACATGAGAAAAAAGGGGAATATGATCCACTTGGTAACTCTTGCAGTGCATAACAATTTTCTATGGAATAGGGAAAGAAAAGGGCTTTAAATGGAAAATGATTGATCTGCTTTTTTTGGCATATAATCCAAAGGGTTGCCATCCTTTTCTACGCACTAAATCAAGAAACCATAAGAAATAGTGACATCCTTCAAGACCTCAGGGACAGCCAAAAGAGAATAAAGTCATGACATGAATGAGCTGCACCTCAGTGCTAGAATCCTTGGATGAAATAGTCATAATTATATCGGACTCACCCTGGAGATGCCCATGCATTTGGGTCTTGAGCAGTATTCAAACAGAATACCATATGAGTGGTGTTATACGGAGCTGCAAAATCTAGTATCCCTGGGCCTCACAGAAACAGGAATTTAGGATTTTATTCATTTTCTTTAGAATGTTTCACTATAATATAAATATTAACCATATCTAGCATTTTTTTGTCATTGCTTGCCAGATACCATGAAATGTATGGTATTTTGGCAACTGCTGAGCTCTGAGACAAACTGATGACAAACTTGCATACGAGAGAGTCATTTGGAAATTTTAATAGAGTCAAATTATCTCTCTTTAAGGCACTAATCTGCAATTTTTTAAATGAACTATTTTGAGACGTCCTATTTATGAGACCAGCAGAGTAAGTGTCTAAAAATTCCTACAGATTTCAATCTATTGAAATTTAATTTTGAGGGAGCCCATTTCATGGTCTGTTTGTATCACAGGAACAATCTAACAAGAGGAAAGTGAACAGAATTGCTATGTTACATCTTGCTTTGTACTCTAAAATGTGACATTTAAAGCTAAAGGACCTTTAAGAATTTGTAATTAATGTTAAATTCTGGCATTGAGAAGAGGACATCTGTGCTTAATCAGAATTTTGGGGTTTTTTTGTTTTGTTTTGTTTTTTTTGTGTGTGGTGCACAAGGAAAAAGCAGATCTTTGAACTTGGAAAAATGTTGATGTTATTACAGCAATAAATAGACAACAGGGTATGAGTTACTAGCTCATTAATGCAGGCTTCTTGATTAAAGTCAATTTGATTCTACCATTATGACTTATCACATGCCTGAGGCACACATTAAAGAATCCAAATCACACATGCCTAGACTTGTTTTATTGTTTAATTATTTATAACTATTATTGCTTGATGTAACAAAGCACTCAATAAAATTTAATAGAAATTTACTATTTTCATGATATAAAGTTTTCCTTCTTAATCTGGACAGCTACCTACTCTCTGCCACTCACCAAATTATAATCTCACAAATAAACTACACTAGATAAGAAAAATGATGATACAACTTTTCATATGTGTACACTCACTCAGAGTCTCAAAGCAATTTACAAACATTGATTATGTTTCAATGCATGCCCCTGGGTTATATAGCTGCTAATATTTTTCATCTGTCAAATAGGATGTATGGAATTTGTTTAGACAACTTTTTTTATTCCCGATTTTACCCTTGGCTACTTAGAGTCTGTAATCCTGTGAAGTTAAAAGGAGTTAAGAAGATCATGTTTACTAAGAGAGCGAAAATATCTGGATACAATTATACAACTAGGATAGAGTGAATTTTTGAAAAACATATGAAAAAATATAAAATGCTCTAATTCCAAGTCCTAGGGTAATCCTTTTCAAAATATCATGCTTTTAAGAAGTCTACCTAACTTTACACTTGCTATTTTTTCTTTCTTCTTCTCCCTCACTCCAATCCTCTATTAACTCAGTCTTTTAGACCCTTAGCAAAAAATTATTCGAGTGAAATTTTCTCTCACTTTTGTCCCCTTAAACAGATTAACGATTGTTTTTTTCCTACACCAACTATACCTATATAACTTAGTTTATAGCACTTACCTTAATGTACTGCATCTATGTTATATCAATGAATGTCCAGTCAGGAAAACAGAAATAGAGAGTGACTTAAATAAGGAATTGGAATTGGAAGAGCAAAAGGGAGAAAAAGATTTCTCCAGAGATGGGAACTTTGCTACAGTTCCTACTGTAGTCCATAAACCTGCCCTGGCTGCTGGATTGAAGGAATCCTCACTGTCATTTCTACTACTACAGTTTGAGTCACTGTTGTTGATGCTACAGGGAGCATCACTGAGCGGGAGCTGTCCCTGCTGATGTTTGAATCACCAATGACACTGGAGTCACTAATGATGCTGGAGCCCTTGGTTACCTGAAATCTCTTCCTGCTGCTGCTGCAGGAACCAGAAGCAGAGAACATATATTCTCTCTTTTTCCAAACTACTAAAATCCCACCAGTGACTCTTATTGGCATATCTCAACAAGAGCACAATCAGCCAAAGGGACTTAGCGTTGTAGTTTTCATGCTTTCAGCTCAGCAATAGAATGGTGAATATAGAACAAGTCCAAGTCTGAGAGCCAACAGACAAATCACGGATATTTGTCTGCATTTGGACACAGGATGATTCTTGCTGCTTCTTGCTAATACAATACAAGAGGGCAAGTCAAGAGAAGAACTATAACAATAATTTAGCAAGAGATTTTTGTGACTTGAAAGTAGTGGAGATGGTGATGCCAACAGTATCAGCCATGAGTGAAATTGCAGCTTGCCCTCCATCTCCTATTGCTGAGGATCCTTCAGCTCTACCATCTCCCACCTCTTTTCCCTCCTCCAGCAGTAACTCATTTTGACTGTTCACTCAATGCCAGTCCCGGTGTGCCAGCTGTTGTACTGTACTGTAGTACTGTACTTTTTAAGGTACTGCACTGTAAGATTAAAATTGCTTACTTTTTGTGTTTGTTTTTTATGTATTATTTGTGTGAAAAGCATTATAAACCTATTACAGAACAGTACCATATAGCCAATTGTGTTAGCTGAGTACCTAGGCTAACTTTGTTGGACTTATGAACAAATTGGACTTATGAACGTGCTCTCAGAATGGAGCCTGTTTGTATGTAGGGGACTTACTGTATCTGTAGCTGAAGAAAGTTTATGGAGTATATCTTTTCTTTCTAATTATTATTACCTACGGTAACCAGGACCCAAGACGGAGAATAATGGTGCATTTTACTTAAGGCAGTGTAGGTGACTAGGAAATGGAGATCCTAGAACCAGAGCAACATATTGCTTTTAAAACATAAAAAGAAAAACTTCCCACTTAATTAAATCATGGGAAGTTTATTTGTTTTATGAGCATCTTGAATGATTACAATGCACACACCAGCTCTTCTGTTTAAACATGGCTTATTCAGCCTGTGATTGGTATTGCAGAAACTCAGGTTGGTATCTTGTACTGACAGAATGTCAAGCAAGTTTGACAGCCAACTGCTATTTCCAAGGGAACTTCTTCACCTGCCTCCTAGAGCAGGATTATAAAAAGTGTGACTTAAAGCCTAAATTGAGTATAGTCACTTCTACTCTCCGATGTAGGTATCTAGTGTGAGAATTGCACCTCATCATTGCAACCTCCCACATAGAGTGACTTAGGTGGGAGGAAGGAAGGATTGATGAATTTTTCAAAGCCTTTGACAGCTCCTCAGACCTACCAAAAAGGAAATCTGGATATATGGCTTTTATTTTTGCAGAGTACATTATAGAATCTTTGGATATGCAAAGGTAGGTAGAATAATAGATGGAAAGCAAAATTATTCTGCAGATTTGTAGTGAAAATTGTATTATGAGGATGGACAGTGAGAAGATGACCAATTAAATGGCCAATGAGAAATTCTGTACTCTGGGGTGATTAAAGAACTTTTTTTTAATAGCTATTGCTAATATTTTAAGCAATACACTTTTCTGTGATGTAAACCCTTCCAATCACACAAAACCTTCAGTAAACTTTGCTACTCATAAGTGTTTTACTTAAGAGTATTTTTGGAAAATTAAAGAAAAAAGGGCTGAGTGTTCCATCTGGGTTGGTACAAAACAGACAGAAGAGAATGGCTGCTGGAGGTGATAGGTGAGTGAAATAATCATCAGAGAGAGTGGAAAATCAGACCATGAAAAATAAGCCCTTGGTAATTTACAGAAATGTTGCTGGCCAGAACAAAAATATTGATTAAAGTACAAAGAACAGGGTGATAAGAGTTGACATCTGGATATAGACAATAATCCTAAAGTGGTGTGTGTGTGAGTGTGTGTGTGTGTGTGTGTGTGTGGTTTATATGTGTTGACTGTGGTTGGGGGTTTGGAGTTGGGAATAAGATAAAGTGATCCTTCCCCAGCATAATATGGACCGTCATAATTGTGTGATGTCTGACCTGGGAGTTAGGATAACAGGTTTTAAGTCTCAGTTAGTTAATTAACTGAATGAGTTATTCTTTTAAGTCTTTCCCTGCAGGGGGTATATGTTTCCTCAATTGAATAATCATGAAATTGGAGCTTGTTAAGTGATATATAAGAATTTATGTAAGTCAAATCCTATGACTTACAATTTAAGCTATTTTGATACAAGTGCTTCCCCTGAGAAAATATATAACATAGTTAAATCAATAATTTTCATTTTAGTTATGAAAGTATTTTTTTAAATTCTGAGGCATTACCTAAATGTAAAGGTTACTATGGCTTTACTGGTTAATGATCTGCTCCCATCTCACAGAATCCCTCCTTTGAATAATGTTGGGAAGGAAAATACAACAGAACAAAATAGTTGGTTATCTTAGTCCAATTGGTCTGTGATAAGAAAAATACCATAGACTGGATGGCTTAAACAACAAACATTTATTTCTCACATTCTGGAGGCTAGGAAGTCCATCAAAGTGCCAGCAGGTCCAGTGTCTGGTGAGAATGGCTTTATGGCTTGTAAATGGCCATCTTCTTGCTGTATCCTCACATGGAGGAAGGGGCAGGGAGCTCTCTAGGGTCTCTAGGGCATTAATCACATGAATGAAGGCTCCACCCTCATGACTTAATAACCTCCCAGAGGCCCCATCTCCTAATACCACTACACTGGAAGTTAAGTTTCAAAATGTGAATTTTGGAGAGACACAAACCTTCAGCCTATAGCAATTTCTGACACCCTAGCTGGATACAAGTCTAACTGCCAAAGCTCATATGGCAGAAGTGTGATTATTTTGAGATTCTTTCAATTAGCGTCAAGAGGCTTGACCGAGGACTCAAAAGACCCATTCTGACTACTAACTTAGTCATTAACAAACTCTGAGACCTTAAGCAAGTTTTTCTTAAACTTTCTAAGGCTTGGTTATCTGATCCATAGAAGAAGTTAGAAAATATCTGCACTGCTGACTCACAAATTTATAGTGACTTTAAAAGTTAGAATGTGAACTTGAAAGCACTTTGTAAACTAGAGAGTACTACGTAAATGTAAGAAATTATTACAATAGTTCTGTGTTAATCAATGACTTATTTCCCTCTAACTATTGCTTACTCTATTGATTGGTGATATAGAAATACTGCTAAATATGAAGATGGCTTAGAACAAGATGGGTATATCTGTTTGTAAATAAGATTTATAGCATTCCTTGATTTCATAATACTAATAAATACAGCCCTTGACAGTTGTGGTTTTCCTCGTGGCTTCTTTATATGGCTTGACTGACTCTTTTATGAAGATTTGTGTCTGTGTAAGCAAGCTCCCTGCGCCACAATCAGAGTTCCCATAAATCCCCAGTGTATTCATTGTGACAGTAGCCACAACTCCTGCGTCCTTACGAGACAACAGAGGGATGCCTTAGATGCCATGTTTCCTGTGGTTGGTGAAGATTTCAGAGTTTGGCTGTGTTTGCAGGGAAGGCAGAGTTTTTGGGGAAAATATGAATGCACTAAATTAAAGTCAATCCCAGTGCACATGCTGATAAAAGCCAAATGGTCCTTCATGATGATTCCTTGCACAGTTGGGACCTGAAAAAGTCAGAGGGATGTCTGCTGCTTCCTCTCCTTCCCTATGACTTAGAATCCTGGATGCCAAATTAAAGAATAAAAGTCACTCAGCTTTTGCTGTGAGAACAAGGTTTGGACCCAACAGCAAGCATTGCACCAGGAAAACCATTTCAATGTGTGGTGATATACAGGGTAAATCAATTAAATTCTCAAACTTGGGTCTATGCTTTGGAAAAAAACACAAGTGGGCCCTTTGACTTTTATGCCTGACAGGTTAACACAGGGAGTAACTGTAACATCATATTCCTTAAAAATAACTCTTAATTATTTAGGGAATACATTCCAAAGTCTTTGACAGTGTGGGCTCAGCCAACCTTTCCAGTTTAATTTTAAGCCAATCACTTCATATAACCTGTAAATTGGCAATGTCTAATTACTTCATACTTTATAAAACCTATAAATTGGCAATGTCTATAACCTGTAAATTGGCAATGTCTGTAAGTTGGCAATGTCTAATTACTTCATACTTTATAAAACCTCTCATTCAATTTCTTGCCTCCATTCCTTTTTCCACATGCTATTCCATCTACCTGAAATATGTTTCCTTCTTGTCTTCCTTGAAAATTCTTATTCATGTTTTAATATTCAGATTAAATATTTATTAAGCAGCTTTGCTACACACACACACACACACACACACACACACACACACACACACAAACCTCCCAAATTCAGGGGTTTCCAATGACAAGCATTTGTTCTCATGTTCACAGGTCTATAGTTCAAGTGATCCAGACTGGACTTAGTTTAGCATCTCTGCTTCAGTCTGTCTGCCAGCTGGACTTGGTTCTGGACTGTCAATTTGCTCTGAAACCCCAGCTGAAGTGAGAGCATCTCTCCAGGGTATTTTCTTCTGGAGTGCAATGGCAAGCTCAAATCTGCGGGCAAGTTTTACACTTCTGCTAGTCTTATGTCCACTAAAGTTCCCTTGCCTGAAGTAAATAACATGGCCAATTTCAACTTTAAGGAGTAGTGAGTACACTCCACCCATCATGAAGTATTCAAAGGGTAGATATACTATTTTATCATAGTTAAGTGTGATTGGGTACAATTATTCAATTTAGCATAAATGTGAAGCTCTTCTTAGGCAGACTCAGAAATCTCTTCAGTGTTCTCTAAATACATTTTATAACTGATCACACTGAATTGTTCTTACTTAATAACATTTGTTTCTTCCAAATATGTGGGAAAATGTAAAGAGTTTTTGAATTTTTTTTTTTAGCATATAACACTGTATTTTGTTACAATAGAAGATCAATAAATGTTTGTTAGAATAGATGAATGAATGATCTGTATCACAAGCTGTCATATGAATCCTCTCTATAGAACCTTTCTATTGGTTTCAAACAGATTTCATGCTTTCTAGGAAATACAGGAGAAACCAAATGTGAAAATTTCATATTATATTAGTTTTCTCTTTATTAAGACGTCTCTGACCTCACAAGAAACAATTAAGTCCATCCACAGAGTCTAGGATCATTTCAAATGTGACTATGTGACATCATTTTTCAAACTCACACTTCAGTATTTTAACTGAGCCATAAGTTATTTTATTGCTTTAGTCTACTATGTATGTGGTTCTGGCAGTCAGTGTAATAGTTTGCAAGATTAATATTTACCCATAAACTTCACGTCTGAGCTCATAAAATATAATATTCACTGGTTGGTTTTAAGCCAATGAGAAATGCTAGCATGAAATGAAAATCTTCTTTCTATGGCAATTTAAAGCAAATTAACAGTGACAGTGATGCCATTTTGGTTGGCAAAACACTTTTTCATCCTTTTTGTCAATGGCTTTCTAAAATTTTCAAGTTTAAACTGATTTTGAGTCTTTTATAGGGGGAAGGAGGTGAATAAATACATTTTTCATCCTTATGTTTTCAACTTCAGTGGAAGTATAAAAGAAACACTTGTATTCAAAAGCCCAACTTTTACAAAACTACCAATGAAAAATGATGGATAGTATATTATATCTATATTAAAGCTAGAACTATTTACCTTCAGTAAAGCAGGGAAACCAATTTACAATGGAAACCTGCTCCTAATCCCTTTCGAGGAAGAATCTTGGAATAAAAGATTCTAATTCATGGTTTTCTAATAAGATTAGAAGAAACTAAAAATCTAAACAGCTGCCATATTAATTAATCCAATTTGGGGAATTACTGTTAAATATAGGTTTTGTGAAAGAACATGTCTGATATAATTTTAAAGTACCAAGTGATCCTAATTCAGGTTTTTCTTAGAAGAACAGGGGTTTACTTTCTGAATAAAATATTTTTATTTTCCCCCTATACTCCCCTCTTTAACTTTACTCACTCTTCCCCATGCATCCTGTAACGCATATATACTGCATTCTCACCCATCCAAACCAAAACTATCTAAGTTATTTGCTGGTCTAGAAACATGTCTCCATGCTTTTACAAATGAGGTGGGTTTTTTGTTTGTTTTTGCTTTGCCTGAAAACCTATTCCCCACTCCTGCACTAATGCCTCCAACCACAATTCCAACTTCTCTGAGTAGATTAAGGCACTCTGCTTTCTGCTCCCATTGGCCTTTATCTGTTGTAGTTTCAGCACAGCACTTATGGCAATTATGGGACCCCATCTGCATGCCTGTCACCCTTATGCCTTGCCCAATGCCTATCATATACAAGAACTGAATAAAATTTTTGAATAAATAAAGATTAGAAAGACAAAATATGTTATTCCTAAGATGAATTTTATACTCTTTTAGGGTTGCAATGGCCTAAAAAGAAAAGCCTGGGGCTTCCCTAGTGGCGCAGTGGTTGAGAGTCCACCTGCCAATGCAGGGGACACGGGTTCGTGCCCCGGTCTGGGAGGATCCCACATGCCGCGGAGCGGCTGGGCCCGTGAGCCATGGCAGCTGAGCCTGCGCGTCCGGAGCCTGTGCTCTGCAACGGGAGAGGCCACAACAGTGAGAGGTCCGCGTACCGAAAAAAAAAAAAAGAGAAAAAAGAAAAGCCTGTGATGTCAGCTAACTGTCTCCTAATTCTCTCCCAGTGCTCTTCAGAATGGTGAATTTTCTCTTCCTATTTACCAACTTTAAAAATAAGATCTGTGTGGAAGCCTTTGCTTGTCTTAGTTAAGCATGGTGAGAGTCTCAGTAATTAGTACTTGTAAAACACTGCAAGGTTCTCAGATGAATTAAAGTGTGAAATCTTATTACAAGCAGTATATTGCTGGAGTAACAAACAGGCATGGCAAATTTTGCCATTCCACAAGTATTGTCTTGCTTGCCTCCTGTAATCTTTACTCACAAGATTAGCTCTCCTCCCTGCACTTGGTTGGCTGGTGGGGCTGTAGGAAAGTTTCTTCTTCCAAATGATATTTTATTTGGCAGCCTCAGATGTTCATGTCTGTAGAAAAAGCTTTCTGCACAAACACAAAGAAATTATTGTGCCCTGCAGAGACAAAATAGTTTAAAATGATACAGAATCTCTCTAATTACTGTCAGTGAGTACTTGTGGGTTCACAACAGCAATAGCTATTTTAAGCTACCTCCTCATCTCCAGAGTGAGGGGGTCTAGTAATTTTTGCTTCCAGTAAGCAATTTGCCATATTAAAACTACACACCATCCAAACACTCTGTAAGACAGCAACAGAAAAATTAGCTCTGAACTGAGCTTTGCTGTTAGATTGGGCTGGGAGGTAGGTGGATACAGGAATGTGAAGCAAATCAACTTGACTTTGCACACCAACCAACACAAATGCTGAAGCTTTAGCTATATAAAGATTTACTTTGTATCTCATGCTGTGGAAGTAAAAAGATATCTCTAAAACTCAGCAATAATTACTAAATTAATTTAGTAATTACTCTCAAGCACATCAAGCTTGTAACGATTAACAATCATAAAGACTTGTCTTTCCCTTTGCGCAAGTAACCACCTATGTCAACAAATTTGGTAACAGCTATATTATCAAAGAGTGAAGTTTCTTGGATTTCATCTGCTTTTTTTTTGACTCCCAGTAGTCATAATTAATATAATAAAATCCCCATTATAAAATCATTAGTGTAAATGCAAATAAGGTCTTGCATTGTTAATGCCCCCACCAGGTCCTTAATCACTTGAAGTGTCATGCTGCATTAACTACAACATCGATTACATAATGATAAAAACATGCAATGCAAAAAATATGAAAGTGGTATTTTCACGTTGTTATCTAGAGCAGAAGGGCTTTAAAAATTAATTACTTTTTGGAGCTCTGAACATTTTAGAGGCTAAAGACCTCATTTACAAGCAAAAGCCTTGGGTCCCCAAAAGGCCTTCGGCCTTTTCTCATTTTCCTAGCTGTATCCCTCAGACCTTATCCATTCCTTCTTTCCTTTTTAAAAGTTTTTCTCACTGAGCGATAAATGTTTGGAGGGAAATTTCTACAGCATTTAATGATTCTAAAGTAGCTTAATCTTGAAGATATATTCCAAATGCCTTACTTTTTAATATTCTTTAATTGAGGGAGTAGACGAAGGTGTGTTTTCAGACATGACCGTGACTGAAGAAGTTGCAAAAATGTGATGGCAATTGTTCTTCTAGAGTGAGGGCTTTGCTGATAATAAAGAAGAAACACATATGCTGCACTAAAAGGAATGACTTATAATTACAAAACATATTAGAATTTACCCAGCACTGCCTCTACATTATCTTATTCAACCACCAGTTAGGTAAATCAAAACACTGAACATTTAAGTGTTTAACTAGCTTTTCTTAAATTCATTGAAAAGTCATTCACTTTGTTAGGGAAATTCCAATGATTCTCGTCCATAGACATGCAATTAGTTGTATCTGGTGGAATGCAATTTTACTTTACTTCTTTTTGTAAATTGCCAATTTACTTCTATTTGTAAATTCATTTCAGCATTCCTCATATGCCTATTATGTGTGATATTTTCAATTCTCCTTTGAACCTATTCTAACATCTGACTGGTTCCATCATTAATTAATGAGTTAAATAAAATGCTTGATACTATTATTTTATGTTTGTATGAGAGTAATGATTATATCTTTAAAAAGTAATCCTTTAACATCATATTCAGACTGGAGAGCACACTTATGAAATTCAAAGGAAGATTTAAATCCTTAACTTATACTCTCCCCTGGTCCCATATTCTTTTGTTTTTCACCAGTGTTGCTGTAGAAAGCCAGCAGTGAATTTCATCCCCCATCACCCCCCTTTGTATTTCCATGTTTATAAAACTCTCTAGATACCAGATAACCTAAAGAAATGCTTAGAATATCATGGTGGGGCTGCTGTCAGGAATGTAGAGATTTGCTGTCAGGGATTTAAAGATTCTACCTCACCAAAAAGCCCATCACTTGCCTTCCTACATCTTTAGTAATCAGAGTTGTGTTTGTGCTTTGTCAGGGCTCAATGACTTCAACAGCAGTGATAAAAGAATGCCAGAAGGTAGATTCAAATGACATTCTGCTTGGCACTTCTTTTTATTTCCTTGGTTTCATAGAATTTAAGTCTATCATTTGACCTGGTATTATCTAAAATTCTTGTAGCTCTTCTGTGGAAAGCACAAAGGCAAGAGAGAAAATAGAAAAAAAAAACTTGCTTTCTTCAAAAATGGGAAGAAGCCATTTTCAGGGGATTTTCAAGGGAAAGCAAAAATGATAGAATTGGAGAGCTCATCTTCCTTTCAGGAGATATTACTAGATTAGACTTTTGTACATAGATGTGTCCATCTTTTGCAGGCCTTTATAAGGAATGGACAACCATTGCATGGCTTAGGTAAATTGTTTCTTACATAAACATAAAGCTTCACTGAGATATTGGTATACTATAGGTCCTATACTAGGAACAAAGGAGCACATCTCAATCTAGCAGATAAGAACCACGTCAGAGACATCATTCCAGGTATCCTTTTCACAAAGATGAGATTTCCTCAGACTGGAAATCAGAACTGAAAGTGCTGGATGAGTAAGAGAGATCTCTTACCCAGTTTTTTTGCTTTTTAACTGAGAAGGTGTCAGGATGTTTAAGTTGTGTCATCCTATAGGTGAGTTACTACCCAACTTATAACATCAAAAACTAGACAAAAAATAACACTCTTTCCTGGAAACCAGCTAGCTAATACAAAAGAATCCTATAATTTGTAAACCAAGTAGTTTAGAGCCCTTGGAGTCATTGAGTTTAACTTTTGCTATCCCTTGGTGTTTAGATGTATTTTAGAAACCTCCAGTCTGTATTAGCTGTAATAAGAAGAATCAAGAAAAGAGGTCTGGTTCCAGTTCAATCAAAGTATTAAAGGGACTGAAGTAAACCCTGGGGCCAATATGCAATGGCAGCAATTGAAACAGAAAAAATCTCATGGGAAAGGGAAAGTCAGGATGATAGAGTGAATATCTATTTGACAGCCATTTCTTCCACAAAAATTTTCTCCTATTTGTTAGAATGTTGAATTCATGGAGTTAAGGAGGTCCTTCTTAACTATAGCATCTCTATCAGAACAAAACAGGGGGGACGGACGGACAGAGAAATGTATGAGTAAGTTTTTATGATAAAATTTTTTTTAAAGAGAGAATGAAAAAATTTTAAGTACATTTCATCAATCTTGAGCATTTTCCGTTTGCAACATACATTCAATTCATGTAGGCATGAATCAGAGCAAATAAATTGGCCGTGGTGCTGTTCCTGGTCAGGAAATGTTAGTGTTACAACACAGGAGATTCCATGGGGGCTCTGGACTGTTGGGTGAAGAAGGGTCTACAAAGACGTAATTACCTTTCTTAAGAGCATTTTCCTCTTACGGAAGAAAGGAAGGAAGGAAGGAAGGGCAGAAGGAAGGGCAGAGGGAAGGAATGGAAGAGAGAAAATATTACTTAGAGGAGAAAGTTGCTATATAAAGTGGAAGTTTACTTCATTTTTTTTTAGTTATTCAGCTGTAAGATTCTACGATGAAGAGCAGTTTGCCCAGTAATCTGTGAAAACAAAAGAATATACCTGAGGGACAGAGTTCACTGTGGGTGTTAAAACATTTTGCAAATTAAGCATTTCATTAAGTCCTCAAAAAGCAGTTAGAAAGATACCCCAATTTTTCAGCACCAAAAGCAAGATGAAGGAAATTCAAAGGTATGGAAATTCCAGCTTTTAAATATCTTCTACAAGTTATTTATTTCTCATACTTTTCAAATGTTGCATTTACTCTAAGCTAAAAGACTTGAACCAAACATTCCTGTATCATGTATCAAATATTTTTACAGTTTGGGAAAATTCACATATAAAGGCAATATTTTAAGAGGTACGGTACCATGAAAATTCTTAGAAGGATGCATGACCCTCACCAACTGTCTTTTGTTTGAGGTGATTATATGCTTATCTCTGTGCCCTACTACATTATGAATGCTTTGAGAAAACAGACCAAATTTTATTCTAGCACCTTTTGACAAATTGGTGACAATATTGTTAACAGTATTGTGCATGAAAATTTCTTAGCAAGTTTTTATTAGAATAAAAAATATATAACATATTTTGCATCAACTTTATTGTAGTATAAATATATACAATATACCCATTCTAAGTGTACAGTTTGATGGGTTCAACAAATGGATATACCTCATAACTACTTCAAGAATCACAGTGTAGAACATTTCCTTTACAGCAGAAAGTTTTCTTATGCCCCTTCTCAGTCAATCATCTCACTCGCATCCTGTTAAATTTCTATCACCTTAGAAGTGATTTGACTTTCCAGAGTTGTTTATAAGTAGAAACATGCAGTTCATACTCCTTTGTGTCTAATTCCTTATGTCTAGCATAATGTTTTTAATAGTCAGCTCTGTTATTATTATTTTTTATCAGTAATTTGTTTCCTTGTATTTCTCAGAAGTACCCCTTTGTATAAATATACCACAATTTGCTTACTCATTCATCTGTAATAGAAATTTGGCTTGTTTTAGTTTTTATTTAGTGCAAATAATGTTCTTATCAACATTCAAGTACAAGTCTTTTATATGGAACAATGCTTCATTTCTATTGGTACCTGTTTAAGAATGGAATGGCAGCATAGTACTTGTATGTTTAACTTTTTACTAACCTGCCAAAATATTTTGAAAAGAAGTTGTAGTGCTTTGCTTTATATATATTTGGAGCTCTGTTATTGGGTACATGCACCCAGGATTGTTATCTTGATGAATTGACCCTCTATCATTATGAAATGTTCTTTATTCCTGTTGTGGTCTTAAATATTATTCACAACCTAAAAGTTGAGAGTTATGTTTTATTCGATGGGAATTTTTAGGACTTCAAGCCTGGGAGACAGCATCTCAAGTAACCCTGAGAGAACTGCTCCAAGGCAGCAAGTGGTGGGGTGTAAGCCAGGTTATATAGACGTTTTGTAACAAAGGGCAGGCAGTCGGGAACATTAAAAGATTACTGTTAATTAAAGAAAACCACATATCCCAAGTTAAGGAATTTAGTGCTTTTCTATATTTGGGGAGATGCAAGAGTCTGGGCTCACTGAAATCATTCCTTTGATATGCACCTCAGCTAACTGGGGCCAGTATCCTGTTTTCACATCCTGAGTTTCCTCAGGGCTCACGTAGGGAGTGGTTGCTGTCTGATAGCGGCTAGATGGCAGGTATTATTTCCTTCCTGAGTTCCCTCAGGGCTCACCAGCTCACCATGGACGGTTGCAAGCACGCTGATGATCGTGACATTCTTTGTTTACTTATATGGCAGGAAATATTCCATTTCTCAGATCCTCCTCTTGGTCTGGAATTCGACCAATATTTGGGAGACATTTTCTGACCAATTTTTTGTTTTTTGTTCCATGGCACCAGGAGGCTCATCCCAGATCAGGCGGAAATTCTTGTTGATATGCCATTCTGGGTGCTAATTTTTGGATAAGGCCCTGTTGATAATTAAAGTTTCTCTGGATCCTCTGTCTTACTAGCCTACTATGATCCAGGAAATGTTTTCCCCTGTTGTCTCTTCCCTTACCTAGAATCACACTATTACAGTTACTCTATAAGAATCATAAATGTGATCTATTTTTCAAGATGTTTAGCCATCATCAGTTTTGTTGGCGACCTGATTACTCACTGGGTACTGCAAGAGACAACAATCTTATAAAATAGACAGGATATAAGTAATGTAGCTAGTAACATTGACAAAGTCATGGTGTAGCAGGGAGACACAAATCATAAAGTTTGGAAACAAAGAACAAATTAAAACAATGATTAGTATAACAGTTGTAATCCAGTTGCAATAAACCATCAAGTCCACAGGAGAGCCAGCTGGAGAAACCAAATTTTGACAGGATCAGGTAGAGGGAAAAGATAAATGTCTCATCTTTGTTTACAAAGACATACTTTATCAACTTGTTGTAGGTTGTAGCATAAGAGAAAATGTTTTTCTGAAAAACAAAGATTAAAATTAGTATATTTTCCAAAGTCATAAAGTTATAAATCATATTCATCAGTTCATTCAGTCCCATGTAATTAATTTCTGTTGATCTGGATGAAGAGATCAGGTTTTCAATCAGAGTTTTGTCATTCGTTGCCCAGTTCAGTGGTATTATCTAAAGTCCATCAGAAACTTATATTTGTTTTTTATGAGTCTTCTTGAAGATCTTCATTTTGTAAAAGCATCAGGACAAAACTTAAAATAACATGGTTAAAGATGTGAGTACAGCACAATTAGCAGGAAACTTGGAGATTTCTGTGACATACAACATCTTAAGATAATAACTAGAATTATGACTGATGTCATTATATCAAAACATATCAGATGTTAAGGATTCCACAAAAAATTTGGAATATCTATATTAATAACACTTATCCTTACACTATAACCTAAGGTTCATCTCCAATCACTTGACAATGTTTCTGGAGTAATTAAACATACCAAATACACTTAGTTGGTTTAATATTTATCTCATTTGAATATCTATGCTCCTTTGAAGCATCCCAGAGTCAGCTGGAGGCTAAAAGAGCTTTAGTTAGATTTTGATATTCGGGAAGTTTGTTAAAAATATCAAAAAGGTTTTAAAACAAAACAGGATCATAGGTCACTGTGAAACAATACTTATTCATTTAAAAAAGTTACAAAATTATTAAAAGAAAACAACAAACATGGATCACTTAAGGGCACAGAAACTCACACAATCTTACCCACTCAACAATGTCATCAGGAAATAAAGTCCTACGTGTTTTCTGACATCACAATTATAACTTTCAGAATAGAGGTAGGAACACAGGGCCACTAGATATATTATAAGAAGATGTTCACTACACAAATTAGACCCAACACAAATATGGTAAAAACTGGAGAAAAGAGAGAATGTCAGAGACGTTCATTACCAAGAAAGTATAAAATTAATGGTGTGGGTGTACATGTCGGAACTTGCAGGAAGATCCAAGTTGTAGACTGGAACATAATGATAATTAGAAACAAAACTATCTAACATGTCAATAGTTCCATATTTTAAAATACACTTCAGGGGGACTTCCCTGGACAGAAACCATTTTAAACAACACTGTCATCAGACAAAGACATTGGGTGTGACGGAGTAAGGCACAAACAAGAGCACCCTGTGATCATGTCACCACACAGGATCAAAAGAGAATTATGTAATCCCCAAAATGATGAAATATTCTCCTAATCTAGCTAACAAAACTGACTTATTTCCTTACAAGTTAATTTTAGCTCTACGCTCTTCTTTTTGCCATCCAAATAAACCAACCAGTTCTAAGACATACTTTCTTTGCCCTCAATAAAATGTAATTTCATTCCTCATCGCTTCTTTACAGAAAACACACATTCTACTTTCCTACTGTACACTGAAATGTTTCCGTATTATTCCTATTAGTTTTAATTACATGTTTAAATTAGAACCCTCAACTCTTAAAAACCTAAGTTTCTAGTGAGAACTAAGAAGTAAGCAATTATGAATTGTCTTTTACATTAGCATTCTGTAGATTGGCAAACATAAATACCAGTGATAATTTCTCAAAACATTAGTTTTCTTATAGAGAACATCTCAGGGTGGCACCAAACATTTTCATTAATAGTCTTAAATACCTTTAGTTTTTTTATTTAGTAATTGATGTCTCAGTATCTTAATTTTTGGGAAATCATCTAGCTATTCAATAAACTTCCATCACTTAAATTAATACAACTCTAGAACTTTGAGTTACCAAATATCTGTAAAGATCATTTTAAGTAGACATTTCTAAAATATAATTATTTTTAAAGAGTTTACCCAAAAGTTCTTATCTCATTTACATTTGAAGTCTTATCATATCAAGTTATTTTCCTTGCAACAGATATAATAAGGTCTTATTTGACTTCTATTAAGCCTAGGTACAATACAGTATTATACTTAATGATGACGACTGTAATGACATGTTTATATTAATTAGATCAACAAACTTTAATACCAGGTATCAAGATAATATTGAATATTTCCCAGTTCACGTGAACCTGGAAGTCAATTTGGTCAGTTTTTTTTTAATATTTAATTTTTAAGCACTCCCTTTTAAATTGAATAGAGGTCTTTATAAATTCAATTTTGATAATATTTTTCAAAGTTAAAGATATCTCATCGTATAATGTGTACACAGACATAAAAACAGGCAAAATGAGGTCTCATTGCTTTACTTAAAACTTAGTTATGAATCAGGTATTACAATATAAACTTACTAGTTTACAAAGAACAGTTGGAATACATTAAAGTTGCTTGCTCATGTGACTAAGGCTTTACTATTTGTAAAGTTTGGCTAAGGGAGCATTTCCAGTGGTTTGAATTTTAAAACCGCCACTTTTTTTTCCCCTTGATTTCAGGTCTTGCCTGATTGAGCTAGCTAGGCTCAGTCTCAGGTCCTTGTGGCCTGTATTTACATTTCTGGTTTGTAGAAATTTGCAAGAGAAAGACAGTTGCTTTTAGTTCCCTAAAGAACAGGTCTGTCACCTAAAAGATACTAAAATGTTTTATCAGTGACAAGATTTCTTACTAAACTAAACTTTATTTTATGAGTTCTATGTTCTAGAACTTTAGAGTTTAATTTATTATGCCTTCAAAGGTTTGTATAAGGCTTCAGCAGAGACCATTTTTCTGAGTTCACAAGTTAAGCCCAGATCAAAATCATTATTTTTATTTTTTATTAGCCCTTGGATGTTTATTCCCAGTTTTTACTTATTTGTATGGCTCAGGTAACCCTATTGGTTTCTTTTAGTATGCTTAATATTTCCTGAGGGGCAATATATATGCCTTGTCTTATAATACCACGCAGGGGAAGCATTCCCCAGTGAAACTTGCCTATCCCACAATATAATTAAACAAAAGAGATGTAACCGCCTTATATAAATCCCATTTAAATATACAGATTTTATATACGTTCATCTCAATTTTATCAACTTTATACCCTTAACTTTAGTTTTTGTTAGGATTCAATCAAAAACCTTTGATCTTACAGGAGGAGTTCTAGAAGTTTTTTTTTTCTTTCTGTTCCCTGTCCATTTTATCTATTTTTATATAAAAGGCCCTGGGATCCCCAGAGGGGGCTGCAGCTGAGGAGCTCAGGCCCTTTGGCCTAACTGTTGCCCCAAATAATTGCCGGTCATGTACTGATCTCAGTGTAATTTTTTTTTTTTTTCTAGTCCCTTAAAAGTATATTTTAAAACTGGGGTAAATAGAACGCACTTGTTTGGCTTTTAATGTTGGGGACCAGTAGGGGGTCCCTTTTGGCCCATGCAACCTTAGGTAGTGTAGTAATATCAAAACCTTGTGTTTTAATCACATAAATGTCCATTTTATTTATCCCATTTTAAATAACCATCTAAAGGTTTCTTTATTCATTTGAGATAATTCCTTTTAAAATTTCTACCTTGCTGGAAGTAGCATCTAGATTTTCCTTACAGGATTTTTCCTGTTAACCACAAATGAAGCTTCCCAAAACAGGTTTTCTTGTTTTAAACTAAAGAAGTTCTTAGGTTAACCATTAGATATATCTATTATTTTTTTCACCTTTAGTTTGCTTTTTGTCTTAGAGGTACCAATAAAACAGCTGTTTATAATGAGAATGCTCTAGATTCGCCAATTTGTTAGTTTCTCCAATTTAAAATGATCCATCATTTGGCCATTAATAAAATATATATTAATAGTGATTCAAACCAGTAAGACACAAGAGGCTTTCCCATAAGAGGGTGGAGATGTCGTGTAAGTAAAATCCAGAGAGTTTACTCTCAAAAATAGTATGTCAGGTCAAGTTTTCAAAACACATACACACACATTCACACAGAACATCCTACGATGATCACGTAGAACATTTATATCTCAAAGACACAGAAAAGTACAAGCTCCCCCTAGAAAGACTTTATTTAAAGTCAGAATTCTGAAAGGATTTTTTTTACCAAGCCGGTTTTTTAACCTTAATTTAACTTAACTGTGTATGCAATAAAAGAGCCCTCATCTTTACGGCAAAATTTCCTTTAATTTCACAATACTTATGAGTTTTGTACGTACATTAACCTGGGTGAGGTATTAATTGGAGGCTAGTAATCTGTTGTTCCTTTTTCTTTTATTTTGAAACCTTTATTTTCCGCTCTGAAGTTGCTTTGTCAAAATAAAATTGCTAGTGATGATCGTGTGGTGGGCTAGAATGCTGCTTGAGAGCTCAACTCTAGGTTTGGCCCCAGAGTCCTTTCAGCTCCCTCTTACGCGTCTGGGCTTCTCCCAGTGGCGGTGGCGTGTAAGACTACCACGGGTGCTCAGAGCTCAGAACGGCCAGTTCTTAGTCACATCCCCAGTTGTTTGAGCAGGTTGTTAATTAAATGAGTGGGTTTCCCTATAGGGTCAGCTGAACGGCATGAGATCTCGCCTCCACCACTCCTGCACGTTTCTCAGTCACCTAAGAAAGCCATTGCCGGCCAAGAGGAGAGTCCCTTCTTCGGAGCTCAGAAGCTCTCATAAGATTTCAGTTTTTATTTCTACAAACTCTATTAATTCAAGGAAAAATGACAGTGAGGTCTTCCCTCTAATAACTCAGTCCCACTTTAGTGTTTAACTGAGCAGTCTTCCCAGTCTCTAGACTGAGGATAACCACTCAGTATCCAAACTGAGTCTTCCCACTGTGTTTTACAGAGGATAACCCACTTGAGCAAAATCTGCCCAGTCCTTCGACTGAGGATAACACAGGTACCTCTTTTTGAAATAACCTATTCCCCAGCTGAATAAAACTTAAGATCATCAAACCAATTACGGGAGACCATAGAACCAGGAGAGACTCACCCAAATTCATCTGGACTCCCTGAGGAGGTGGCTGGGCACAAGAGGCCTCTGCTGGCATCAAGGCTCCAGATCCTCGTAGAGTTCAGGCAAAAGAGAGGAATCTGTTCTGGTCCCTTCATGATCACAGTAACTGTGGACTTAAAAATTATTCACAACCTAAAAGCTGAGAGTTATGTTTTTATTCTATGGGAATTTTTAGGACTTCAAACCCAGGAGACAGCATCTCAAGTAACCCTGAAACAACTGCTCCAAGAAGGCAAGGGTTGGGGAGCCAGGTTATACAGACATTTTGTAACAAAGGGCAGGCAGTCGGGAACATCAAAAGATTACTGTTAATTAAAGAAAACCACATATCCCAAGTTAAGGAATTTAGCGCTTTTCTATGTATGGGAAGATGCAAGAGTCTGGGGTCACTGAAATCATTCCTTTGATATGCACCTCAGCTATCTGGGACCAGTATCCTGTATTTTCACATCCTGAGTTTCCTCAGGGCTCACCATGGGGAGTGGCTGCAGTCTGATGGCTGCTAGATGGCAGGTATTCTTCCTGAGTTCCCTCAGGGCTCACCAGCTCACCTTGAGGGGCTGCAAGCACCACTGATGATGGCAGGAAATATTCCATTTCTTGCTGGTAATAATTCACTTTAAATTCTTTCAATTTATTGATCTACTTTCCTGCAGTCTACTTTTAATTTCACTAAGTGGAAATTTAATTTCATTTATTTGGTTCTTTTTTATATTTTACTTCTCTTCTTATTGAGTTATGTGTTCCTTAGATCTTTAGGCACACTGAACCTATTTACAATAGTTGATTTTAAGTCATATCTAAATTCTATCATCGCTTTAATTTTGAGTTTTGTTTCTATTGGCTGACTTTTTTCCCAGGTGATGCTATATTTTCTTATTTCTTGACACATCTAGAAATTTTTATTGGATTCTAGACTTTATGAATATTGCACTGCTTTGTATCTGGATTTTGTTGTCTTCCTCTTAAATATGCTATGCTTTGTTTTGACAGACAGTTAAATTACTTGCAGATTACCTTGATCTATTCAAGGCTCATTTTAAGCTTTATCAGAGGAAGTCTACACTAGTTTTTATTCTAGAGATAAGTTAGCTCTACTACTATGGCATGACTAGTCTGGGTATCATTTGAATATTCCAGGTGTTCAAAGAGAATGCGTCCTTCTGGCTGCTCAGAGCTAAACTGTCTTCATGTCCTGTGTAAGCTTTGGAAATTGTTCAGGTTATAATCCGCCAGTTGGACTTTGCCCAGATTCAAGGAATTTCATGTTATGCATATGCATATGTAGTTTTATATTTTTTGCTTTCTTTTTTTGGGGGGAACATCTTTATTGTTGTGTTAGTTGCTGCTGTATAATAAAGTGGATCAGCTATACGTATACATATATCCCCATATCCCCTCCCTCTTGTATCTTCCTCCCACCCTCCCTATCCCACCCCTCTAGGTGGTCACAAAGCACCGAGGTGATCTCCCTGTGCTCTGTGGCTGCTTCCCACTAGCTGTCTATTTTACATTTGGTAGTGTATATATGTCCATGCCACTCTCTCACTTGTATATGAAGTTTTCAATAAAAATTCAAAGAAACCCCTGTGGAGATATTTGGAGCTTTAAGAAAAAAATTATAATCTTAAATTTAATGTTATATTTTTCCCTGTGTGGCTCGCCGCTCTCCAGAATCCTGCCCAGCAAATTCCCGCTGCCTTGCCATATAATCTCTTGTCTCCTCAAGAGAGCAAGCCCAATGTGCCTGCTTGGACCCTACTCTTCACGCTGTAGAATGTGCCTCCGGGTAGAAAGCCAGAGCAATGGGCTTACTTTTTCACTTGTTTCCCATATGTGAATGATCACAGTCGTAAACTACCAGTTGTCTAATCTCTGTTTTATATTTTTTCCAGCTCTTTGTTTACAGTGGGATGATAACTTTTCTTCTTATTATTCCATCATGAATGGGATACATTTTGTGAATAATAATAAGAAAATATGAGGATGATTTGAACATATTGATAAAGATTATAATTTGGTGGTGGTCCTAGTATTTTAACTTTCCTATTCCAAATATGGCTGGAAATGATATAAAAATAGACATTTAGAAGACGGAAGCATATTTGTCTGTTTTTTATTCAGCAGAATTTTAGTTTACATAGTTTTCTAGATTAAGAGTAGAGTTAGTAGAGGGGATGGGGGCAATAATACCTTAATTTTTGCATATTAGGTACAATTAAGGCACCAGGAAAGAGTGGTAAGAGCAGCTTTTGGTGTCAGATAGAACTGACTTAGACCCCAGCTTAGGTGTTTATTAGCCATGAAATTTCATTCAATTTGTCTAACTCTCAGTTTAATTGTATATAATATTCATACAAAAATACTTTCATTATATAGTTGTTAAAAGATTTACTTGAGAATTTATAGAAATGACCTCCAAGAGTTCTTGGAAGTGTTGTAAAAATGCTACTTTCCTTCTATTGGCCTGACTGAAGAGATATATTAAAGTTGTATTAAACTTTGCAGAGACAATTTCTTTCAAAGCAGGGAAAAATGACATTTAAGAAAGAGAAACATGTTTCTATACAGTGTTTCAGAGAATCATGGACTGTCAGAGTTAAAACAGTTCCTGGAAATAATCTCCAGAGATTTTATGCTTTTCTTTTTCCCAATAAATTCCTTTTAAAAAACTAAATCCTACTTGGCACTTCTGTAGGTTATTCTCCATTTGACTTCCCCTCGCCATCCTCTACCCTGCTCTGCCCCCAGAGGGCTGAACCCTGTGGGATGTAACCCTCAGTTTCCTTGCTCTCTGCTTCTGCTTGTATTTGGACAATGAGAGGAACCACCAAGCGCCTGGAGGACAAGGAGGAGAAGGAGAGACCAGCGTGTTTTCTGTGTTTCTGCTCTGGCTCCCTTGCTGCTTTGACCCTGCATTTCCTCAGTGCTGGTGTACCTCTACAGCAACCTCTTGGTAGTTCCTCCTGCCCTGCTTCAGCTCTTTTAGCCCCGTAAAAATAAAGTTGTTTCTTCCTTTTGTGTCTTTAGGCCTAGAAGTGGCAAAGATTCCTTCTTGCTGTTGCTTATCCCTGAGTGCTCATTTTAGTCCTTCAATCTTGCCCATGCCTCTCTCAAAAGTACCTTCATGAAATTCTCTTCCCTAAAACCATTTTGAGTAGAATTTCAATACCAGTTACATCCTGACTATATTCATTTCCTATGGCCATTGAAACAGATTATCACAAACTGGGTATTTTAAGCAACAGAAATGTATTCTCTTACAGTTCTGGAGTTCAGAAGTCTGAAATCCAGGTGTTGACAGGACCATGCTTTATCTGAAGGCTCTAGGGGACAATCTTCCCTTGCATCTTCATGCTTCTGATGGTTCTAGGAGTTCTTTGGCTTGTAGCTACCTTTATCCAGTCTCTGCCTTTGTCCTCACATGGCATCTTCCTCAGTCTTCTGTCTCTTTAAGGGGACTGGCTACTGGATTTTGAGTCTACCAGGATAATCCAGGAAGATGTCATCTCAAGGTCTTTAACTATATAGCCACTGTTCAACCCACTACACTCACTCATACAAGCTACTAATACTTAAAGCAGAAAATAGCTAACCTGCTCTAATTGAAAGGAGGGTAACTGGACCATACCCTTCCCCACACCTATGTTATATATAGGGAAACAGAAGCTCAGTGATCAGAAGTTATTTACCTAGTATCACAAACCTAGTTAGTAGGATTTCTAGACAGTGGCTTTCTTCATGAAACCTTCACATTCCTGGTATTTGGGTAGCTGAGAGGTTAATCATGTGGTCAATATCATTTACTATGCTAGTAAGAAAATCAGGCATTTGTGGCAAGGTTAATTCTTGCCTTCCTGGTATTTTCTGTTTAGCAGGGGAGAATATTATGATTAATGCCTCTTAACCTAATGGTTTTTTTTAAAGCTATGACTAAAGAAATATGGAAGATTATCTTGAGCCAAATTACTATCAAATAAAGACAGTTAAACACATTACTTTTTCCCCTCAGAGTTCTGTAAATTAAAATAAATTGAAGTTAAGAATATCAAAGCAACTTCTAAATGTGTTTTGTCAACAGACATCAGGGCTTCCAAAGTTATATGAAAGAAGTACCTTCTCCTTGTTTGACTGAGTGATTCTTAACATATGGTGTTTGCTATTTCCAGTGGGATTTCCAAAACTTAAAATCAGAGAAAGCAACAGTTTTTAAGACTGTCAAGCTGGCTCAGGTATGAAAAAGAATTGTTTCCACATCTGGAATAATGTATCTGAAATAGAGAGGTAGAAAATTCTTAGTCTCCCCTTAGTTTGCCTCCCAGCAGTGTCACTTGTTTATCTATCCCAGAATGTTTGAATCAACTTTCTGGATCATGGTCTAGTAATCTAGGCAAAAACAAATATGCTTGTTTACCCGAAGGAATTGTCAAATAGCTTGGACTGCACTCCTAGGACTTCATAGCCTCCTCATTATGTTTCAAAGTCTGCCAGGCTAGCGTCTCTTGATCTTCAGTGCCCTGTTTTCTTTTTTTGTTTGTTTGTTTGTTTTTGTGTGTGTGCTTTGGCTCAATAACACATTCTATCAGACAGTGCAGATGAAAACTCCTTAGTTAAAATATTCAGGAGAGAAGAGAGAATTAAGCCTATGATAGCATTTTCCAAGCAGACTAGAAAACGCTAAGAACAAAATTTTGTTGTGATTTTGCTCCTGGTAATTTTATTTGGAGTTTATGGGGAAAAAAACAACACTTAATTGAATCTGCAGGCCATTGTTTTATTTAAGCACTTCACCTTAATCTATTCATTTCACAAACAATTATTGAGAGTCTGTTATATATAAAATCACGTTCTAGTCTCTGGGTTTCCTGTGGTAATCTAAAGAGACATAGACTTTGCTGTCATGGAAATTACTTTCTAGAAGTAATAAAAAGAAAATACAGCATAAATAATTAAGCAAGAGAGAAGAAATGAACAGGTAATGTTATAAAACAAAACAGGTTAGCAGGTTAATTGTGCCTGGGTGGCATGAGTCAGGAATATACTAGGTGGTTCCTTAAAAAGAGGAATTTGAAGTCTTTTGGGTCAGGCTCCCAATGCAACATGCTGTTTTTGTTTCACCTGGTATAACCTAATGACCCAAATCCTAGTCTTCCCTCAACGACAGAAGGAAGAAATCAATTGCTTGGGGGTCCAACAGACTGTTGGAACAAAAGATTGCATAGCATGCATTATATTCTATGAATTGTGAGATTGGTTTTCTCTTTATTCTATATTTTATCCTTTTCTTTCTCACTAGGTTTTAGGAGTAGAGGAGGCAGAATTAAAGTTTTGCTCATTTCACCCATAGGTTGTGAGTGTATTTTTTTCCTCTGAAATGATAGTCTTTAAAGTGCTTGCTACATGCTTACTTACCTCTTCTCCTAGGCAGATTTTTTTTATTGCAATTTAAAACCTTGTTCTTTAATAGGACTAATAACCCCATGAATCCTAAGAAGGATCACCTAAACAATTAGAACAATTGAGCTGATGCAATCAGCCCAGTCCTATAAATGTGCATCTCCACATTGATAAATGCTCTCTATTTAATTAAAATATATTGATCATGGCACATTTATCTTTATCAGAATGAACATGCACGGTTTTTTGAGGAATTATTGTTTATTGGTTTGAGAAACTAATAGGCAGCTTTAAAAGAATGTGTAGGCTTTCAAATTTATTTTCTGTCTTCTAAGTAGTTACATATTGCTCTTAGTTAAAATATGTTGTTTTGCCTGCTTAAAGCTTCCCTTAAAAGATATGTAGGTTGTAATAAACATTAATTAGTTCGTGTGATCATTCAGCTAACTGCTTGGGAAGACTCCAATGATTTGCTGTACAAATATCACCTCTTTAATGGAACGTCTGATGTGAAGTGATTACAGATTTATAAAGCATGTAAACTTAAACCAAAGTTATTAAGTCTCTTGTGATCAATTCACCTAATGTCATGGAGAAAACAATTTAAGAAGATGCTGTCTTAAATTAATATGTTAACATAGATCACACATACTGGAATTGGCAATTGTACTTGGGGGTATAGTTCCTTCATCAAATGGAAACTTGCTAACAAGAAGGAAATTATAATTCACTTTTAGAAATAATTCTGAATAAAAATGCACTACAAACATATTTTTTGAACACTTTAGTATTTAGCTTGAATTTTCAAATCTCAAAGGAAACAACTATCTAGTGCAACATCAACAAGCTATATAGAGTAAATATTTTAGGGCATATTATACACGCATAGTAGAGCTGTAAAAAACTCAAACCCTAAACCATGACCAATTCTTAGTGTCTACCCCAAAGCACTATCTAAGAAACATCCCAATTTTAAAATGGACTTTCTTAAATAAGTATACATTGTAACTGTGATAAAGACTATGGAAAACAACCTTGGGATGTTGTTAGAACAGGTAAGAGGGGCCTCTGACACACCCTGGAGGGTCAAGGAAGATGTTTTTAGAAAGCTACACTTGATTTGAGAGATGAAGCATCTCAATATCCCATCCAAGTAATTCTCCACCTTAGTCTTACGTAGAAGTTACTCTTTACTGACTACCTAAAACCCATTTAGAATCCCTTTTCCATTGCCGAAGGTGGACAGTGCAGCTCAGGTCTGACCCAAGTGAAAAGAACTGAAATCTGGGAAGATTTGCTTTCTCAATCAAAAGAGGAAAATGCAGTTGGAGAGGTCTCCTTCCTTCTAGTTTCCTGCTTTTAATATGGAAGCAGGGCAGCTCTCTTGGTGTCCTGAAGCAACACGTAGGAGGTTATAGCCAAGGAAATCACAGAGATGTTGGCTAGAATGGTTAGAAGATTGTCAAGCCACGGAAACAACAGCAGGAACTGCTGGAGTCTATGAAATAGTGGGAATTTTCTCAGGTTGATTTTTTTTTCCCCCATTGCAATCTTCCATTGTAAAGCAAGAGAAAGTTGATGAGGCTGTTTAGTTTGTCAAAAATCAATCTAAAAAGTAGAAATTGAAAACACATCTGCTGAAAATGCACATAGAGAAAATTTAATTAAAGTAAATCATTGTGTGATGAATCCTTTACATTTTGGGGGAGGAAGATTCTAATACTGAGCTTGGCAATATCTCAATATGATTTACTCACAGATTTAACTTCTGAGGCTTTATTATAAAGAAAAGTCAAATCAATCATTTTATACTTTTACACTTTTTAATTTTACAGTGTCTGTTTTTCTTCTGCAGGCATTTATTTCTTGATATGTAACACATAAGGCACTATTGATAAATGAATAATTAAAATTAAATATGCCACCCTCAAAAGCTCACAATAAGTAGAAAAAATAAGCTAAAACAACCCCTGATTATATTATCAATAATAAAATTTTAAAGGATGTAAATATAATATGTATAATCTTCTTTGCAGGACAATCTCCTTTGGAGGTGGGCAGGGTGATATGCTAGAGGATCTTGAAAGCCATCTTGAAGGAGGTGCTACCTGAGCAAAGTTTTGAAAGGTGGATAAATATTTTCCAGGCAGCAGAGGTTGAAAGAAAGGCATTGAATGGGCATATACAAAGGTGTGGAGGAACTAACTTGTAAAACCAGTTTTGGAAACCATAGGCAGTTCAGACTTGAGAAACCAAGATGAATTAGAGGAGAAAGTGACAGCAAACGAGGTTGAAGAAGCAGACAGAGCCTCAAGAACAAATAGGCAAGTCTGTATCGATCTTTCTGTACTTAAAATGGATAGTCCAATGAAGTCAGCTCTGTTAAGCTCAGGCTCAGAGTGAGATGCTAACCCCAGGAAAACTGCATTGGGGAGTACTCAGGTACATGCCCTTGATCGTTTAAACCCCAAATGAGCTTATAGGATATGTGGGTGTGATTTTTATTTCATTTAAGAATGAATCTTAAAAATCTTTTATTGTTATAAATTTGCATCCAAATCAACATTCATCAACATGTAGAGTTGTCCTTCGGTATCCTGGCGGGATTCTTCCAGGACCGCCCCTCCCATACCAAAATCCGAGGATGCTCAAACCCCTTATATGAAATGGTGTAGTACAGTCGGCTGTCTGTATCTGGCAGCTGGTTTAATCCGTGGAGGTGGAGCCCATGGATATGAAGGGCCGACTGTGTAACAACTGTGGGGTTTTCCATTGCAATGGGTGCCCCACAGTTTATTTAGTCCCGCACCATTGGCCAGGTTATTAAAATTTGCACAATGATGTGATATGTGCTTTCCAATTTACATAAATTTTTCAGGGTAGATTTTTAGAAGTGAATTGCTGTCATAGAACTACAAGATTTTTATAATACTGAAAAATTGCCACCCATTTATATTATATATAACTTATATGCCTGCCAGCAAATATATATAATAGGATTTATGGAATATTTTTCTTTCCAAAGTGAATTATTGAGCGATATATGTGTTTGTGTGTGTGTATGCATATATATAGCCATATAACATTAATATCAAATTAACAAATGAATTTTAAAAGGTGGAAGTCAAATGTATTGATGAGAAACATTTCAAATTTTACATTTCAATTATTTTATCTTGAATAGTGAATACTTGCCCATGGCACAACACTCAAAAGTGACAAGAAGTGTGTAAAATTATGCATGTCTCTTTTACTCTTGTCACCTCTCTCATACAATTCCCTTCCTAAGGGGCAGCAGTGTTACTGCACCTTGCTCATTGCTCCAGAAATAATCTTTATAAATATAAGAAAAGCAGATATATATAGTCCACCATTTTAAGCCCAAATTATAGTAGCATATTATAACCATTGTTGGGTATTTTGCTTTATTCTATTAAAATATGTCTTGTTTTTTTTTTTTTATAGCAGTATGCAAGCTCTTCCTCATTTTTTTTAAAACAGTATTATACTGAATGACATTTAAGATATTTTGAGTATTTTGCTACACAGGAAAACTGTTGCAATTAATAACTCTGTATATGTATCATTCTATATATGTGCTAGTATATTGTTAAGATCCCAAGAAATAGAATTTCTGTGTCAAAAGGTGTGTGCCAAATTGCCATTCACAAGAGCTGTAGTAATTTATAACACCTAACCCTACAGTGTAAGATATGCCTATTTCCCATCTCTCTCATCTTTTTTTTTTTAATTTTTGCCACTCCAAAAGGTGAAAAAGGTATCTTTTGACTTGCATTATTGAGTGAAACTGATCATCTTTTCATATATTTCAAAACAATTTATATTTTCTTTTCTCTTAACTTTCTGTTTAGATCCTTTGTCTACTTATGTATTGGACTATTGGTGTTTTCTTACTGACTTATAAGAGCAATCTTTGTATAGTAAGGAAAACAATTCTTTGTGATATAAATTCCAAATATCTATTCTCAGCTTGTAATTTGCCTTGGTACTGTTTTAATTTTTTTCCATGTCAATTTTATTTTTTTTATGTAGGTAGATCAACAACATCAGAAACACCTCTAAATTCTTACCTTCTCCTTTCACCATGGATAGGATATGAAAAAATAAGCATGACTTACAAATGCAAGATATTTGAATTAGAGATAAAGAAGTTCTAAAGTAAAGGGTTATCATTTGAACTGATTTTTCAGGTTAGTGAGTATCCTTCTCCAGAGATATTTTAGATTATGATTAAAGAAAGGTCTTAGTCTTTGAGTATATCCAGGCTGAAATCAGCTAGATTATGTGATGTTTTGTGATAAGTTGTGGCTCTATGGGTGGAATGGTACTCAAAAAGTATTGAATAATATAGCACCCTCCCAAAGTTCCACAGAGATCATTTGGTTTATTTTCCTCAATATCCCAATTAGGAAATGGGGAATAAGAGATGAAGCAACTTGTCAAGCTTCTCACAGTGAATAACTGGCAGCATTGGGGCCAGTTCTCCAAGACTTGGCCACACTGCCAATCTCATCAGTAAGATCTTTTCTCTCTTGTCCATAAAGAGTGCCATCTCTCAAGCTGAAATCAGCAGTAAACTAAACAATAACAAACTAAACAAAATCACATCTGCTGAAGCCCAACTAGACTGGAAACTCATTCTGTTAAAGTTTCATGTGATTTGTCCTTTCACAACATTCAAATCAACAAAAGAAATACCTATATACAATGAACTTGAAAAGTGTGCTTTTGAGGAAAAGGTCTCCGAGCAACATATTAGTGTTTTCACAGCATTTATCTGTCCTTTTTGGCTAATTAGCTGGCTTAGATAAGAAAGCACTTCTAATAAAAAATGTGTGAATAGAAAATAAAACAACAACAACAAAAAGTTAAAACACTTCAGGGCTTCATTTACTTCTGGAATATGAATCAAATCAATATCTTAAAAACTACTTGGGTTAAAATTCCTGAAATGAACACATATGCACTTATATAAGCTTGTACATATCTTTAAAAATATCCATTAAAGGCCCTCCCCTTCCCCTCAGCGCTGGGGTCTCTGAGGTGCCTGCCAGTGGCTGGAGCAGATCTGGGCTGTGGCTTGGGATTCATGATCCACTTCCTGGGTGCCAAGGGGCTGCTGAGCTGGGGCCAAGGCGGGCAGCACCCTCGGAGACCGTGGTGCAGAGGTGTTTCTGCCAGTTATCATGGTAGGAGGGAAAACTGAGAATTGAGAAGAAGAACAGGGATTTCATATGAGAATTCAGAGAAAACAATGTTTTAAAATGTTGTGGAGATCGAGTATTTTTGGCGTCTGGAGCTGAAAGGTGCTTCAGTCTGGCAAGCCAACAAAACTGGGCATAGAAAAACCCCAGCACCAGCGGAGGCTGTAAATGTTGGAGTTTACAAGAAAGCACGAAGAGAGGAACAAGGAAGGACATTATAATCATTTTCATATAAGAGGGCAGACAGCAGAAGCAAGAAGTACAATCCTGCAGCCTGTGGAACAAAAACCACATTCACAGAAAGATAGACAAGACAAAAAGACAGAGGGCTATGTACAAGATGAAGGAAAATGTTAAAACCCCAGAAAAACAACTAAATGAAGTGGAGATAGGAAACCTTCCAGCAAAAGAATTCAGAATAATGACAGTGAAGATGATACAGGACCTCAGAAAAAGAATGGAGGCAAAGATCAAGAAGATGCAAGAAATGTTTAACAAAGACCTAGAAGAATTAAAGAACAAACAAACAGAGATGAACAATACAATAACTGAAATGAAAAATACACTAGAAGGAATCAATACCAGAATAAATGAGGCAGAAGAACAGATAAGTGACCTGGAACACAGAAAGGTGGAATTCACTGCTGCGGAACACAATAAAGAAAACAGAATGAAAAGAAACAAAGACAGCCTAAGAGACATCTGGGACAATATTAAACGTAGCAACATTCACATTATAAGGGTCCCAGAAGGAGAAGAGAGAGCAAAAGGACCCAAGAAAATATTTGAAAAGATTATAGTTGAAAACTTCCCTAACATGGGAAAGGAAATAGCCACCCAAGTCCAGGAAGTGCAGAGTCCCATACAGGATAAACCCAAAGAGAAACACACTGAGACACATAGTAATCAAGTTGGCAAAAATTAAAGACAAAGAAAAATTATTGAAAGCAGGAAGGGAAAAATGACAAATAATATACAAGGGAACTCTCATAAGGTTAATCAGCAGTTTCTGCTGTTTTCTCAGCAGAAACTCTACAAGCCAGAAGGGAGAGGCATGATATACTTAAAGTGATGAAAGGAAAGAACCTACAAACAAGATTACTCTACCCAGCAAGGATCTCATTCAGATTTGATGGAGAAATCAAAAGCTTTACAGAAAAGCAAAAGCTAAAAGAATTCAGCACCACCAAACCAGCTGTACAATGAATGCTAAAGGAACTTCTCTAAGTGGGAAACACAAGAGAAGAAAAGGACCTACAAAAACAAAGCCAAAACAATTAAGAAAAAGGTAAGAGGAACATACATATCGATAATTACCTTAAATGTGAATGGATGAAATGCTCCAACCAAAAGACACACGTTTGCTGAATGGATACAAAAGCAAGACCCATATACATGCTGTCTACAAGAGACCCACTTCAGACCTAGAGACACATTCAGACTGAAAGTGAGGGGATGGAAAAAGATATTCCATGTAAATGGAAATCAAAAGAAAGCTGGAGTAACAATACTCATATCAGATAAAATGGACTTTAAAATAAAGAATGTTACAAGAGACAAGGAAGGACACTACATAATGATCAAGGGATCAATCCAAGAAGAAGACATAACAATTATAAATATGCACCCAACATAGGAGCACTTCAATACATAAGGCAACTGCTAACAGCTCTAAAAGAGGAAATAGACAGTAACACAATAATAGTGGGGGACATTACACCTCACTTACACCAATGGACAGATCATTCAAAATGAAAATAAATAAGGAAACAGAAGCTTTAAATGAGACAATAGACTAGATAGATTTAATTGATATTTATAGGACATTCCATCTAAAAACAGCAGATTACACTTTCTTCTCAAGTGTGCATGGAACATTCTCCAGGATAGATCACACCTTGGGTCACAAATCAAGCCTCAGTAAATTTAAGAAAACTGAAATCATATCAAGCATCTTTTCTGACCACAACACTATGAGATTAGAAATGAATTACAGGGGAAAAGAAACGTAAAAAACACAAACACATGGAGGCTAAACAAATGCATTACTAAATAACCAAGAGATCACTGAAGAAACCAAAAAGGAAATCAAAAAATACCTAGAGACAAATGATAATGAAAACACAAGGATCCAAAAACCTATGTGATGCAGCAAAAGCAGTTTTAAGAGGGAAGTTTATAGCTATAGAAGCCTACCTCAAGAAACAAGAAAAATCTCATATAAACAGTCTAACCTTACACCTAAAGGAACTAGAGAAAGAAGAACAAACAAAATCCAATGTTAGCAGAAGGAAAGAAATCATAAAGATCAGAGCAGAAATAAATGAAATAGAAACAAAGAAAAAAAATAGCACTGATCAATAAAACTAAAAACTGGTTCTTTGAAAAGATAAACAAAATTGATAATCCATTAGCCAGACTCATCAAGAAAAAGAGGGAGAGGACTCAAATCAATAAAATTAGAAATGAAAGAGGAGAAGTTACAACAGACACTGCAGAAATAAAAAGCATCCTAAGAGACTACTAAAAGCAACTCTATGCTAATAAAATGGACAACCTGAAAGAAATGGACAAATTCTTAGAGAGGTACAACCTTCTAAGACTGAACCAGGAAGAAATAGAAAATATGAACAGACCAACCACAAGTAATGAAATTGAAAATGTGATTAAAAATCTTCCAACAAAGGCCCAGGACCAGATGGCTTCACAGGTGAATTCTATCAAACATTTAGAGAACAGCTAACACCCATCTCTCTCAAAATCTTCCAAAAACTTGCAGAGGAAGGAACACGCCCAAACTCATTCTATGAGACCACCATCACCCTGATACCAAAACCAGACAAAGATACTACAAAAAAAGAAAATTACAGACCAATATCACTGATGAATAAAGATGCAAAAGTCCTCAACAAAATACTAGCAAACAGAATCCAACAGCATATTAAAAGGATCATACATCATGATCAAGTGGGGTTTCTCCCAGGGATGCAAGGATTCTTCAATATATGCAAATCAATCAATGTGATACACCATATTAACAAATTGAAGAAGAAAAACCATATGATCATCTCAATAAATGCAGAAAAAGCTTTTGACAAAGTTCAACACACATTTATGATAAAAACTCTCCAGAAAGTGGGCATAGAGGGAATCCACCTCAACATAATAAATGCCATATATGACAAACTCACAGCAAACATCACTCTCAATGGTGAAAAACTGAAAGCATTTACTCTAAGATCAGGAAAAATACAACGATGGCCGCTGTCAACACTATTACTCAACATAGTTTTGGAAGTCCTAGCCACAGCAATCAGAGAAGAAGAAGAAATAAAAGGAACACAAATTGGAAAAGAAGAAGTAAAACTCTCACTTTTTGCAGATGACATGATACTATACATAGAGAATCCTAAATATTCCACCAGAAAACTGCTAGAGCTAATGAATGAATTTGGTAAATTTGCAGGATACAAAATTAATGCACAGAAATCTCTTGCATTCCTATATACTAACAATGAAAAATCTGAAAGAGAAATTAAGGAAACACTCCCATTTACCATTGTAACAAAAAGAATAAAATACCTAGGAATAAAGCTACCTAGGGAGACAAAAGACCTGTATGCAGAAAACTATAAGACACTGATGAAAGAAATTAAAGAGGATACAAACAGATGGAGAGATATACCATGTTCTTGGATTGGACAAATCAATGTTGTGAAAATGACTATACTACCCAAAGCAATTTACAGATTCAATGCAATCCTTATCAAATACCAATGGCATTTTTTACAGAACTAGAACAAAAAAAATCTTATAATTTGTATGGAGACACAAAAGACCCCAAATAGTCAAAGCAGTCTTGAGGGAAAAAAAAACAGAGCTGGAGGAATCAGACTCCCTGACTTCAGACTGCACTACAAAGCTACAGTAATCAAGACAACACGGTACAGACACAAAAACAGAAATATAGATCAATGGAATAGGACAGAAAGCCCAGAGATAAACCCACGCACCTATGGTCAACTAATCTATGACAAAGCAGGCAAGGATAAGCAATGGAGACAAGACAGTCTCTTCAATAAGTGGTGCTGGGGAAACTGGACAGCCACATGTAAAAGAATGAAATTAGAACACTTCCTAATACCATACACAAAAATAAAGTCAAAATGGATTAGAGACCTAAATGTAAGACTGGACACCATAAAACTCTTAGAGGAAAATGTAGTAAGAACATTCTTTGACATAAATCACAGCAAATCTTTTTTGATCCACCTTCTAGAGTAATGGGAATAAAAACAAAAATAAACAAATGGGACCTAATGAAAGTTAAAAGCTTTTGCACAGCAAAGGAAACCATAAACAAGATGAAAAGACAACCCTTAGAATGGGAGAAAATATTTGCAAATGCATCAACAGACAAAGGGTTAATCTCCAAAATATACAAACAGCTCATGCAGCTCAATATTAAAAAAACAAACAACCCAATCAAAAAATGGGCAGAAGGCCTAAATAGACATTTCTCCAAAGAGGACATACGGATGGCCAAGAAGCACGTGAAAAGTTGCTCAACATCATTAATTATTAGGGAAATGCAAATCAAAACTACAGTGAGGGACTTCCCTGGTGGCACAGTAGTTGAGAGTCTGCCTGCCGATGCAGGGGGCATGGGTTCATGTCCTGGTCTGGGAAGATCCCACATACCGTGGAGTGGCTGGGCCCATGAGCCATGGCAGCTGAGCCTGCATGTCCGGAGCCTGTGCTCCCCAGTGGGAGAGGCCACAACAGTAAGAGGCCCATGTACCGCAAAAAAAAAAAAAAAAACTACAATGAGGTATCACCTCATACCAATTAGAATGGGCATCATCAGAAAATCTACAAACAACAAATGCTGGAGAGGGTGTGGTAAAGAAAATGTTGTACATATATACAATGGAATATTACTCAGCCATAAAAAGGAACGCAATTGAGTCATTTGTAGAGACATGGATAAATCTAGAGACTGTCAAACAGAGTGAAGTAAGTCAGAAAGAGAAAAACAAATATGGCATATTAACACATATATGTGGAACCTAGAAAAATGGTACAGATGAACTGGTTTGCAGGGCAGAAACTGAGAGACAAATGTAAAGAACAAATGTATGGACACCAAGCGGGGAAAGTGGCGTGGGGTGTGGGATGGTGTGATGAATTGGGAGATTGGGATTGACATGTATACACTGATGTGTATAAAATAGATGACTAATAAGAACCTGCTGTATAAATAAAATAAAATAAAATAAAATAAAATGTTGCAGAGAAAATAAAATACCCATTAAAGATTACATACTTGATATTAACTAGACTAATGTCACTAACACTACTTTAGGACAAGAGCTACCCTTAGGCTGCACACATTCCTACTCTAACATTTATTCTAAAGTCAGAAATGTATTAGAAATGACTGGTGGGGAAGAGCCTCACAATTAATTTTATAAGTCTTAGGCATACCAGGAATCTTACAACAAACATTAAAGAAAATCTTCAGTTTTTTATACAGAATTTGTTTAACCACTGAGAATAATCAAGAACGCCCATAAAATTTTAGCCCTTGGTCAAGACGGCCAGATTCTTGAAAAATGTTAAGTAAAAATATGGAAATAGGTAAATACGATGATTCAGTGGACAGAAGGAGGAATGGAAGACATTGAACAGAATGAAGCCATAACAGATGGTTAGTAAGAGATGTTCTGGTAAAAAAATTGGAACGAGTATAATTGGAAGTTGACTGGTGGAGAATGGGTAGTACATAGGAGTTTTTAAAAAAATGGAAAAATTTGTTAAAGCCCAAGCCAAAAGAGACTTTAGTACCATGGCCATACATACCAGTAAAAGCCAGAGTAACAGAGGGCAGGTCAAGTGTTGAGATACATGTACATGTGAAAGTATGGATGAGAGGAAGGGGGCTTACAGGACTTTGCAGTCTACTCTTCTTTCTTCACGACAGACACCACGAATTTAGTTTTCCAAATGCAAGTTCTGTTCTTTGCTGCCTAAAATGCATCTTTTGTATTCTGCTATTGCATTTTTATTTTCTTACAATTATTTTTTATCTAATGTAGTCTCTTGGCTTATCTGACTATACACTTCATAAAAAATTCTCTTTATATTTGATGAAGCCACTTGGTTTAAGAAAAAAGTTTTAATATTGAAATTATATTAAGGGATATTATCTTCCTCTCATTCTTAAGAATGATGAGGGATTTTTCTTTTTCTATTTCTGTTTCAAAAGCCTAATGCTGAACGTTTGTTTATTCATCATCCGATAAGAAGTGATCCTTTTAGACTCAATGGCCAACATTTGAAAGAGTACATGGATTAACTTCCTAAGTAATCAAGGGAATGTAAATTAAAGCCACAGCAAAATATCATTACACGCCATCAAATTAACAATTTAAAAGCCTGACAATGTCAAGTATTGATGAGAATATGGAATAATGAGAACTCTTTAATACTGTTAATGGCAGTACAAATAGGTATAGTTGCCTCTGCAAATAGGTATTTTCTGACAATGTTGAATATATGACCAAGAACCCAGTACTTATATTCTTTTTTTTTTTTTTTTTTTTAATTTATTTTTGGCTGCACTGTGTCTTCATTGCTGCTTGCGGGCTCTCTCTAGTTGCAGCAAGCGGGGGTCACTCTTCGCTGTGGCACACAGGCTTCTTATTGCGGTGGCCTCTCCTGTTGCAGAGCATGGGCTCTAGGCATGCGGGCCTCCGCAGTTGTGGCACGTGGGCTCAGTAGTTGTGGCTTGCTGGCTCCAGAGCACAGGCTCAGCAGTTGTGGTGCACGGGCCCAGCTGCTCCACGGCATGTGGGATCTTCCCAGACCAGGACTCGAACCCACATCCCCTGCATTGGCAGGCGGGCTCTCAACCACTGCACCACCAGGGAAGCCCTACATTCTTAAATATAGAGAAATTTATGTACCAGGTTATACATCAGGTTGTGACTGAAAGAATACTTATGGCTGTATTCATAATTGTCCCAGATTTGAAACAACTCAAATGTCCTTTAACAGGAGAATAGATAAATACATCAAAGTATATCCCAACCATAGAATATTTTACATCAATGACATGAATAAACTACACTCATGATCAACAACATTAATAAATCATACAAATAATGTTGAATAAAAGAAGCAAGAGAAAAAAGCATAGCATACACTATGACTTCATTAATATAAAGAACAGGAAAATGAACAACTGTTCAGTGATGATAAGTGATAAGTTGGTGATAAATCTTTGAAAAAGTTAAAAAAAGTGACACATTATAATTTTGTGAGAATTGTTATTTCTGTAGGGATGAGGAGTGGGAAACCTGAAGAATTTTGGAGAACTAGCAATGTTCTATTCCTTTATATAAGTTATGGAAAACGTCAGTGCTTACATTTTTCATTAAACTGATATTATGCCTTATGAACTTTTTAATATATAAGCTATACTGAAAGGGAGATACAGCTAAATACCTATTAGAATGGCCAAAATCTGAAACACTGACAAAACCAAATGCTGGTAAGGAAAACAGGAACTCTCATACTTACCTGGTGGGAATGCAAAATGGTACTTACCTGGTGGGAATGCAAAATGGTATAGTCACTTAGGAAGATAATTCGGTGGTTTCTTACAAAACTAAACATACTTTTACCATATGATCAAGCAACCATGCTTCCCAAGGAGTTTTAAAACTATGCCCACACAAAATCCTGCACATGGATATTTATAGAAGCTTTATTCATAATTTCCAGATATTGGAAGCAACCAACCAAGATGTCCTTCAGTAGGTGGATGGATAAATAAGCTGTGGTACGTCCACACACTGGAGTGTTATTCAGTGCTAAAAAAGAAATGAGCTACCAAACCATGAAAAGACATGGAAGAAACTTAAATACATATTACTAAGAGAAAGAAGCCAATCTGAAAAGGATACGTACTGTATGAGTCTAACTATATGACAGTCTGGAAAAGGAAAACTATGGAGAGAATAAAAAGATCAGTGGTTGCCTAAGGTGAGGGTGGGCAGAGATGAGTAGGCAGAGCACAGAGAATTTTTAGGGCAGTGAAAATACTCTGTATGATATTTTAATGATGGATATATGACATTTTATTTTTGTCCAAAACCATAGAACGTACAACACCAAGAATGAACTCTAAGGTTAACAATGGACTTTGAGTAATTATGATGTGTCAATGTAGATTCATCCTTGGTAAAAAAAATACACCATTCTGGTGAGTGATGTTAATAATGTGGGAGCTATACATGTCTGGGGACAGGAGGTATAAAAGAAATTTCTGTACCTTCCTCTAAATTTTTTTTGTAAACCTAAAACAGCTCTAAAAGGATACAACCTTTAAAAAATAAAATTAAATTAAAAGTGCATATTTTTCTTTGGTCCCTTTCAATGTCAGCTTAGACGAGCTTGAACAGATAAATCAAAAAAGAAAGAGCAACGAGCAATGCAATAAATGGTAATTATTTGTTGATACATTCAGCAGACACTGACTATCATTCAGTTTGATTCATGTATGCAACCCAGTGCCTAGCTTGGGCCTTGGAATGACCAATATTCAAAAATATGTGGTAAAAGTATGTGTGAATGAATAAGTGAATTATGGCGGAATTCTCTATGGTCAGCTACTATGAACCTTAGAAAGTGTGTGTGTGTGTGTGTGTGTGTGTGTGTGTGTGTGTGTGTGTGTGTATGAAAGATAAAGGACAGGCTTGTTACTTCTGTATTGATAACATGATCTAATTTATGGTATAATAATAGCCTACAAAGTAAGTCACTGCAAAGTGTCAGCAAGCCTGATGTAACATGGAAAGACAGTGTTTTACATGCATCAGTAAACAAGTTCTATTACATACATGTAGAAGTAGGATAGATGGAGGTGTCAGGTAAATGGACACACCCAGATGTAAACTGAAAATGAAAGCATAAAGCTACTTGTGGATAAGGAGAATTTTGGGAGTCAGCTGCAAAACTGGGAAGTAAAGATACGCAACGCAAAAGGGAGCTTATGCTCAGCTGGACAAGTTTAGAATCACTTTCTGTTAAGAAGCTTACAAATCCCAAGTGGATAGCTTTGGGTCCATGTAGATGAGAGTTTAATAAAGACTTCCTTCTGAGGAGAGGCAGAGTATAGTGGTAATTGTTCTAATTTCACTGGCTTCTGGACAGCATATCCCATATTAATTGGTTCTATTTGTAAATCATATGTCTGCATTAAGTTATTCTAAGTACTCGGGAACATTCTGGAATAATATTCAAAATATTAATTACATTTCTCTTATCCTTTCCTGAACATATTCCTCTTCTTTCTTCCTTAAAAACTGCACCCTGAATTCAGTAGGTGGAGCTGAGCAAAGTAGACAGAACTTAGGGTGGGGAGGACCACAATGGCTTGGAACAGTGGGGAGGGGGGTCCATACTGGAGGGCTGCTTGGCAAGGAAGTCAGAGTTCTAGTAGGAGATCATCCCCTCAGGGAAGCAATTTGGTGTTGGGGGTCAGGGTGCAAATAGGGTGAGGAAGGCAGTTCTGCAGATGAGAGTCTGAGCTTGGTGTCAGACCCCAAGAAAGGCGGGGAGAGGGTCCATGTGGAATGGTGGCCAATCATGTTATGTCAGAGACATGCAGCTTGAGGAGGGCATCTGAATCAAGTCATAAGAAAACAGGCAAGCTCAAATTGAGGGACGTACTACAAAATAACTGGCCTATTTAAGAATGTCAAGGACATGAAAGTCAAGGAAAGACTGAGGAACTGCTCCAAACAGAAGGGTACTAAAGTGACATGACAACAAAATGGAACATATAATTTTGAATAGTATCCTATTATTGTAAGCCACATTATTGGGACATTTGGTGAAACTTGGAGTCTGAGGATAAGATGATAATTTATCAATGTTAATTTCCTGCTTTTTTTTTTTTTTTTTTTTTTTGCAGTACGCGGGCCTCTCACTGTTGTGGCCTCTCCCGTTGCGCAACACAGGCTCCGGACGCACAGGCTCAGCGGCCGTGGCTCACAGGCCCAGCCTCTCCGCGGCATGTGGAATCTTCCCGGACCGGGGCACGAACCCGCGTCCCCTGCATAGGCAGGCGGACTCTCAAACACTGCGCCACCAGGGAAGCCCCTAATTTCCTGCTTTTGATGATTATGTGTGGTTGTGTTGGTTGCCTTTATTTATAAGAAATATACACTATAGTATTCGGGCTGAAAAGGCATCAGGTCAGTATATGTGCTGCTGCGGAAAGTCAAGCTGAGATAAGTTCGATAACTACACAGCTAGTGGATGAGGTGGGATTTGAACCTTCAGCTGTTGAATTCTTTTCATTTGATATCTCCCTTGCTTCTCTTTGCTGGGCATTTTGTAGCCACTCTGCATCTCAATTTTCTCAACTGGGAGGTTCACCATACAGAAAAGCTGAAGATAAAACATGAGATTACCATAGGGACATTTACAAAATGGCACTCCTCATTTGGTATAACCAGGCTCAGCACAAATTGTGACCACCTCAGAGAGATCTCCTCTGGTGTCTGTTGGATATAAACTCCATGATAGCTGACACTGTCTGTTCAGTTATATCTTCCACAGCCAGCACGGTGCCTGGCAGAGAGGAGGTCCTCAATTAAACTTGTTGGATGAAGATAAAAGAAAGTGAGTACAGTTTATTCCAAGAGCTATCCCATAATTCTCCAGGCATCCCCATTTTGAAGGCATCCAATATCAAATAATCATTTACCAGCAGTCTTCCGGGAATGCTTGAAATTTTGTGCACCTTCCCTGTCAGAAACCCCCGATTAGCCTGCCATTGACCCTATCATTTCAGAGTCTCGAATTGGGGAAATTGTCTTCCTCTGGCTCTTCCTCAAACTGGTGTAAGAATAAAGCTAAATATGTTATCACATGCATTTCTGGTAATAGCAGCAACTCTCTTTGGTCCTGGCTGACCTACATTATGCCTCAACACAGTGATGGGAAGGGTAGAGGTGGAAGTGAGACAGATAGAGCAGTCCAGCTATTAACACTCCTTTCTACAAGGTTAACTGTGTCCTCATTTGCAGACTGAAGAAAAGAGACAAAAAAAAGAGTCTCTTATTTATCTGGATTCACAAAGAAGTTGAATTACTGGATTATGTGAGAGCATAATTGTTGCCATGGCAACAGAACTCTGTCTATGTTGGTGATTTCACTATTGCATCAAAGATTCACATATGGTTTTTATTTAGTTTTTGGAAGGTGACATATCCTTATTCCAATATCCACGTTGGAATCAAATAAAAGGAAACATTCAAAAGTTAGTGATGAGGTAACAGACGTTTTAAACTCAATGTTCTCTCTTGTTAGCACCACTGAGAAAGTTGCTGTCTTTTAAGGTTTAATTTTGAAGCCTTCCTTTTCTCACATTCTGATGTGGTAAATGGCTGCATGCTATTTCTATCAGACTGACATGATCAGTCAGGCTTCAGATCACAAACATGTTTGCAAACCATCTGTTACATTTACTAACAGAGTGAAACAAAAGATCTGGCACTTGACAGTGTTTCACATATTAACTTTGAAGCCTAATGAATGTGTTTAAATCTGCTGGTATGCTACACTCAACTATCTACATCCCAGAAACCTCTACCTAAAGCCCAGTTACTATTTTCCTAAATGCTATAATTATAAAGCAGAAGGCAATCTGCAACCAGCCCATTGCCTTTGATATAGAACCGTGCATTACTCTTGGAAAGGGAACTGGATTTGTAAGTATTTTATTATATTCTTCTTGAACATAAACATGCAATTATTCAAATACACTCCTTTTGCTTGTACACTTGAATTGTGCTATTTGCCAGAGATCCATAAAGTGATGTCAGATGAATAGAATTAGGAGATTGGAGGGTAAATAGCATTTAGCAGTAATTTGGGGGTAGATGATACTTTGTGTTTAGCTAATGGGCTCTCTAGAGTATGGCAGAAAATATTGTTCTGGTTGAAAAGAGATGAGCAACTGGGCAAAGCTTTTCATCATTTTTGGACTGTTTCTTTGCCAGAGAGTCCTACTGAGTAAAGCGTAGGATAAATATATTGTCAGCATGTGGCAGCCATGAATTATGATGGTACCAAATTACATTTGTATAGTGTGCCACTATTTACAAAGTATTCCATTTACATTATTATGCATATTCCTTTCAAAGACACTGTGGAGGGTAGAACAGTCATTTTCTACTTTCTAAAGATGAGGAAGTAGACTCAGAATCAAGTGAAAAGTTTCACTTGAAATCCCATAGTTAATAAGAGGGAGAGCTGGAAGTAGGGTGACCAACCATTCTCCTTTTCCTGGGCAGACAAGTCTTCTGATATATGGAGCTTCAGTTTTAACACTGGGACCAAGGGGTTTCCTGAGTCATGAGACTTTCAGTGTTAAAACTAGAAAAGTCCTGGACAAACCAGGACAAACTGGTCACCGCAGCTGGAGGAACTTGAATCAAAGAATTCGGAGCACAATCCTCATTTCTTTCTTTATACTTCAGAGTTTCACTGGTACTTTTCAATGGTTCAATTTATTCAATGTACATTTGATCTCTCAGACTGCAAAACTAAAGTTTCTTGCCATGAGTTTCACTGGTTTACTTGTTTTACACTATGCACAACAAACCAGGATTCATACCCAGGCTTTTGAATTGTATTCTTCCTTCACAAGAAACCTCAGGAGATGTGCAGGGAAACATTGCACCTTAGAACCTATAGTAAAATTCTTAATTTAATCAGAGAAAAGAAGTAATTTGTAATACACAGCTTTCATTTAGAAACAAACCACATTATCTACACATTGTTCTGTCTCAATGAAATATTTGTGTTGTCACAAGGCTATTGCATATCAATAGCTTACACTGTGAGCTGCAAATTAATTCCAGTAGGAGCCCTGATGTATAGATTCTCATTTTTCACTGCCAAGTATAATTTTAATGTCAAAAGCTCTGCATCTAAACCACCACTTTCCATTAGAATGCTATCCTAGCACAAGGTGACATAATCAGGAGCCTTGAAAAATACGAAGGTCTGGCTTAGCATACAAGTAGGACAAAGAAAACTATATATTACAAGACACAAGACTTTGGACTCTGCTAATGCTACTAGAAGGCAACCTCTGATGAAAAATAATGGAAAGGGACCAACTTTGCCAAACTCACTTAATTTGCAGCCTTTGGTTTCTCTGATTCTGTCAGTTATATCAGCAATTTTTGACATGTTCCATTCAGAAGATATTGTTTCTAAATGGTAAACACATGATTTAAAAAAAAAAAATAACAAAAAGTCCAAGTAGTAAACACTGAATATATAGAAGCAAAGAGGCAAGAATTATTTGATGTCTGCTCAATAAAGAAATAAAGATTTTTATTGCATTCTGTTTTTTAAGAAAGATATGCAGGTGTAAATCTAACAAGACATATATAAAAATCATATGCTAAAATGAGTGATGAGAAAATTTTTTTAAAGATCTAAATAAATGGAGAGACAAACCGTTTTCATGGAATAAAAGCTTTAACATAATAAACATATCAATTCTCTCCAACTTGATATACAGGTCCAGTGCAATTACTACAAAAATCCCAGCAAGAAATTTTATAGATATAGACAAGATTATTATAAAATGTATATGGAAATGCAAAGGAACAAGAATAGCTAAAATAATTTTGAAAAAGAATAAAGTGGTAGAAATCATTCTACTAGACTTTATGACTTACCATGAAGCTATGCTAATCAAGACATATTGGTGGAGGGATAGACACATAGATAAATGGAATAGAGTAGAGAGCCCAGAAATAGATCTACACAAATATGTCCTACTGATTTTTGACATAGGGACAAAAGTAATTTAATGGAAGAAAGATAGCTTTTATAGCAAATGATGCTATAGCAACTGGACATCCATAAGCAAAACAAAACAAACAAGCAAAAAACCTTGACTTAAACTTCATAACTTATTAAAACAAACAAACAAAACCTCTAAGTGGATCACAGACTTAAGTGTAAAAGTAAATCTAGAAAACTTCTAGAAAAAAAGTAAGAGAAAATCTTTAGGTATGTATGGCTAGGTGAAAAGTTCTTAAACTCAACACCAAAAACACAATCTAGAAAAGAAAAAATGATAAATTGACCTTTGTAAAAATAAAATAAAACAAAAACTTTTGCTCTGAGAATGACCCAGTTAAAAGGATGAAAGACAAGGTACAGACTGGGAGAAAATATCAGCAAACCACATATCCAACAAAGGACTAGTATCTAGAATATATAAAGAACTCACAAAATTCAACAGGAAAAAAATCAAGCAATTCAATTACAAATTGGGCAAAAGATTTGAGGAAATTTTTCAGTGAAGAAGATGTACAGATGTCAAATAAACTCATGAAAAGATATTCAACATCATTAGTCATTAGGGAAATACAAGTGAAAACCACAATGAGATATCACTATATCCCATCAGAATGGTTAAAATAATAATGACAATACTAAATGCTATCAAGAATGCAGAGAAATTGGATATCTCATACATTGCTAGAGGGAATGGAAAATGGTACAGTCACTCTGGAAAACAGTTTGACAGTTTCTTAACAAGTTAAATATGCAACTACCTTGGGGCCCAACAATTATACTCCTTTGTGTTATCCCAGAGAAATAAAAACTTATCTTCCCACAAAACCTGTACACAAATGTTTATATCAGTTTTATTTCTAACAGCCAGAACCAGAAACAATCCAGATGTCCTTTAATAGGTGAATGGTTAAACAATCCATGCCATGGAATACTATTCAGCAATAAAACTATTGGTACATGCAACAACTTATATGAATCTTCAGAGAACTATGCACATGAATAAGTCAACCCCCAAGGGTCATGTAACATTATTTCATTTATATAACATTCCTGAAATGACAAAATTATAAAAATAGAGAACATATTAGTGTTTTCAAGCAGTCAATTAGGCAGTAGGGGCATGGCTATAAAAGGGAAACATGAGTGATCCTTGTGGTAATGGAAATGTTCTGTATCTTGACTATATCAATGTTAATATCCTGGCTGTGATACCGTACTATAGTTTTGTAAGATGTTACCATTGGGGGAAACTGGGTAAAGGATACATAGAATTTCTCTGTATTTTTTCTCATAACTATGTGTGAATTTATTATTTTGTCAAAATGAAAAAAGGAATTGCAGACAGATATCCAGCTATAATCTTATAGGATAGCATAACCAAGGTGATTGATGCTTCAGGTGATTTTAGGCACCCAGAATATCCCAGGTAGGTGTCTGGCCTTCAATGTGAGATTTTGCTTACCTCCAGATGACAATGATAGAAAAGAATCAGTGCTGACTGGGAAGCCGTGATGTTTAATTTTACATGTTTACCTGAATGGGCAATGATGCCCAGTCATTATTCAGACACCAGTCTAGATTTTGCTGTGAGGTATTTTTTAGATGTGACTAACATTTAAGTCAGTAGACTTTGAGTAAAGCAGATTACCTTCTGTAATGTGGGTGGGCCTCATCCAATCAGTTGATGACCTTATGAGAACAGATAGAAAACCCCAAAGAAGAATTTTTACTTCCAGATCACTTTCAGCCTCAAGACTGCAGCATCAGCTCTTCCCTGGGTTTCCAATATGCTGGCCTGTCCTGTAGATTTTGAATTCACTAATCCCCACAATCACATGAAGCAATTTCTTAAAATAAATCTCTCTCTCCTCTCTCTCTCTCTCTCTCACTCATTCCTATGGTTCCATTTCTCTGGAGAACCCTAATTAATACAGAAGCAGCCTAAGGGAAACTTTTATAAAAAAAATACCTTGAACCCCCTCAAATACCTATCTGGTCACAATGTCTGTTGTTTCTCTAAGGCTTCCCTCCACTAGTGCAAATTTTCACTTGCAATGACTTCATTTGGGTCAGGGAGTGGTCCTCTCCAAGGGATTTGATCATCTACAGCCAACACTTCTATTCTATAATGGAGATATGGAGAAGGCTAGTTATTCTTAAGACCTTAATCTTTTTGTCAGTTTTCCTAAACAGTTTTCTGAATTCAGTGAAGTTTCTTTATGGAAAGAGTAAATCCTCTAAATAATCAAAAAGTTGCAGGAGAAATTATTTTGACAGTATCTAAGGCAGAAAGGTAGAATGGCGAAGACCTACTGCAAACCAGCAGAGACAGAAAAAAACCCACCAGTCGTGTGTTTCTTTTAAGACATGCACATGCACACGCTCGTGAGCTTGTGTGCACACACACCTACACATGTATACAGTTGTGGAAATCTAGGAAGAGATGCTATACAGTTAGCTATAGCCCGAGGAAGATCTATTGTTAAAATGAAGGACTCTCCTATCTGAAGGAAAGAAAAACAGGACAATATGTACAAACTAAAACCAAGAGCTCCAATAAGAGTGTGACATTTAAATGCTGCGGATCTCTTCTCTCTAGTACGTGGCAGTAAAGGTTACGTTTTTATCTATATAAACAAAATGTTGCTAAGAAACATCTTGTTTCCAGAACATCTTGCCAGTTAGTTCTAAAAACAAGAGGCAGCTTTGGAAGAGTGGGTAAGAGAACAAAAACAATAAGGACTTTATTCATGAAGTAATGTGAATTTTATAAACGCACATTAGAGAACTTATGCATCCATATGAATATTGTCCTTCGAGCTGACTGCTTTGTGTATAAGAATGAGGAATAGAGGAATAAATGATGGTACAGAATATGTTTTGGCTTCTCTTTGGGAATCACAGCTTCAGGCAGCTTTCAAACCATGCAAGAATGGTGGTCACATAATTTATTGTGTGATGTACTACAAAAAGCACAGGCTTTGGAAATTGTTTAACCTCCATTGATCTTTGTTTCCTCATCTGTAAAATGGATCTAATACCTCACCTTAAGATGTTATTGTGATAGTCGTGGATGATAATAGTAGTTACCATTTTTGAGGGCTTACTTCAGGCACTAGTCTCAGTACTTTATTAAACCTCATAAGCAACCCCATGGAGTAGGTGTTATTAATTATCTACACTTAACAACCTAGGAAATTGAGGCTTTGTGAGGGTAATTTATCCAAAGTCACAATATAGTAATTGGCAGAGACAAGAGTTAGTTCCAGTTTTCTCTAACTCCTATCCTAAGTCCATATTCTTAACCACTATATTATAATACTTATCAGTAATTAAATTGACCAAAAGAGGTCTCTTATGCTATATACATATAGTACATATTGAAAATTGATACATACCATCCCATCCATCTCTGCTCTCTTTTAGAAGTTCAAGGATGGTTGACTTGATTTGTGAATGGTTCTTTTCAAATATAAAAATGACTGGAAGCCATTAGGTAAATTTCTGTGTGATTGACTTTGAAAACAAAATACTCAGGCCATTAAGGCAATTCAAACAGCACACAACTAACCATAGGCAGGTGAGTGTTCTTGGCTTTCCAGCTACCTGCTGTTGTAAACAAAGATTGAAAGATCCTCCTTGTTTCAGGTCCTCTCAAAGGAGTTTGACAAGTATAATAATTCTCTACTCTGAGAGGATCAGTCTACCCACTGGAACATGTAATTGGTTCCCTTCATGTATTGGACTGGTACCTGGCATTATGCATTTGTTACCTTGGTTAGCTAGAGGTGATTCCTCTGTGTGTCTCTGAATATTGAGAAGGAAGATACTAAAGTCACATCTTTCAGAAAGTGAAGTCACTTCATCTATGATAGGAGATGGTGGTGGGTGGTGGGTTGTATTTACATCTTAGAATCTGGATTGATTGCACTATTATTCAAAGACATTGCAAGAGGAAATTCTGGGATAGCTGATGTGATTTGCATAGGAAATAAGGAGTACTTCCCAGGGAATTGATGTCTCATCACTTGGAAAAGACATCAGGCTAGAATAAGACCCTATTCACCTTACAGGAAGGGCTGTTAGTCAACAGGTAACCTAGATATGGCTACACCAGTTGTTTTTTATTTTTATGGCCAACAACCCCCTGTTAATCAGTACCTATTCCTTACCAGTTGTTAAATGTTTTGAATATGAGTGAATACTGATGGTGTTCCTGGAGCCAAAGACAAAATTAAACCCAGATGAGAGTAGACTACTGGTTATGAAGCGGTTGTTGAGATATAAAATATGAGGATTCCCAAGAAGATAATAATTACATCTGACCTGTTATTTTATTTCTATTCTGCTAAAGGCGATACAGTCCCTACTTACATCAGGAAAACAACTCCCAAAGTCCCCTTGTTCTCACAGTATGGAGAGAAAACTGTTGCTATTTATGGTCAAATGAAAAAAGACACAGTTCAGGAAGCAGTCACCGGCACCAGCATAGCAGACAACTACAGAGTGGGAGCCCTGCTAGAGGAGGGAGGGAAGCAACACACACTGTATGAGACACAGGGAAAACAGAAGAATCACACAGCTGTGAGGCCTGCAATAGGTGATTCCTGTAATTTTTCTCCAAACAAAATCAGAAAGTGACTGTGAGGTGTTTATTCTCAGGTCATTTGGGGACTTTAGAATGTATATGTTGCAGAATAGCTAATATTTACAGCTCTTTAATTGCAATAAACTTATTTTTAAACCAATATGGTTTAAATTGGGGCTGCTGTAATCAGCAAAGTAGGCTGTCCATGAGGGTGATTTTCTGGGCATTCAAAGCCATTAAAACATGCCATCTCATAAAGTAACTTGGGCAATGGTCAAGCATTCTGCCAAAGTCCTGCACTGTAAAGCCAGTCCAGCTCACTTAAAAATCCTGTGTTACATGGCCAAGATAAACTAATAGTGATATATCAGCCTTTGTCTTGGCATCATCCTGGAAATTACATAATTCCTCTCAACTCTTCTCCCTCTTTTCTAGCTCTTCTCTTTTCATTTCCACTGATATCCTTTGTGTTGATATGCTGATCATTGTATTCTTTTATAATAGAAACCTAAGATTGTGTATGGAATAACATGCATCACTTACTAGATATGGAGTACCTACTAAACACCTCAAACTGTTCTAAATGTGATGGAACTATGAAATAAAAACAGAAACAAGAAAACCTTTAACAGTGGTGTCTAGCATAGGCAGTCTAGAGTAATGGAAGAGTGGGGGCTTTGGGATCAATTAGACAGTCAGCTAGACCTCATGCTGTTACATTTGTAACTTTGTAAAGAAGATTACGATGTTGTGAAGATGAAATGAAACGATGCCTGCCCCTGAAGCTCAAGGAACAGGGTCTGGCACATAGTAAGTGGTCAACAAATGAGACTTATTTAAAGATGATGAAATCTTACTTATTGAAAAAATCATGAAACACTTATTCTAGTTTAGTTCTTCAAACACTGTCACTGAACATTTAACATGTCACTTATGGATTAATTTCATCTTCTGTAAAAATTTGGTACAATTAGCCGGTTGAAACTGGGCTTTGAGTCTAGTAACTATGACTATGAACTACTTCCCTCTGTGAAATACAGAATTAATATCAGAGGGAACTTGGAACAATAGAGAATTCTGAGATGACTGACAGAACCTAGAAATGGGACCATCAAGAGTTGTGGAGATATTCTGAAGCCATTTTGAAGCCCAATAATATAAAGAATTAGCACAAATGTGCTTGTGATTAAAAGGCTGAACCAAGAGACAATGAAGAGTAACAGGATTGCACGCAAGAACATTTTCCTACTTTCTGGACTCTGCTTTCTACTTGTAAACTTTGATTCAGATGTCATGATTTTTAGTTGTCCAAACAAACTCCTTAACAATATGTAATCACAGCTAAAGCAAACAAATAAAATCTATAGAGAAAAGATAATTTCTTCAAGAGGCTCCCATTACTTACTTGAACCTTACAAGCCAAAAAAAAGGCACTCTATTCATTCAACAAATATGTATTGATTAATTACTGTGAGCCAGGCACAGTTCCAGGTGTAGAGAATATTGTAATGAACCAGATAACCATTTATTCTGATACATAAATCTTGGTCCAGTTTGGGTTACAGAGGAGATCACAAACAATTAAACCCAATGCAATAAGTACTGTGAAAGGAGAAATCAAGCATGGCATGAGGGATGCAGGAAAATCACATCATCTAGATCAGCAGTTCTCAGCCAGGAGTGATTCTGCCTTCCTAGGGGTTTTGGCAACATATGTGGACATATTTGGTTGCCATAGTTGGGGGAGGAGATGTTACTGGCATCTAGTGGGTAGAGGCCAGAGATGTTGCTAAACAGCCTCCAGTATACAGACATCACCCCACATCAGATGATTATTCATTCTAAAATGTTAATAGTACCAAGATGGAGAAATTCTGATGTAGATGTAAAGGGTTAGGAAGACTTCCTAAAGGAAATGATGTTTGATCTGAGAGTTGAAGGTTGAGTAGGTGTTAACAATCCATTGAATTTAGCAAGAAGGAGATTGTTATTGTTAGTGACCTTGGTAAGGAACAGTTGGAAATAGTTTGAGGAGTGAGTGGGAAGTGAGAATGTGGAGAGCCAGAAACAATTCTTTTAGAAAGCTTAGCTGGGAAGGAAACAGTACAGAAACTGAAGTAGGGTGGGATGCTGATGGATAATTAAATTTTGCTTAATTTGGTTTAAAGATGGACAAGATTTGAACATATGTAATGCTTATGAGAAAGAACAAGTGGAGGAGGAGATATTAAAAATTCAGGGGGTAGAGGGAAAATTGAGTGAGGCCTCCATATAGTGTACAATTCCATTTATATGAAATGTTCCCAGACAGACAAATCTATAAACAGGGAAAATAGATTATTGATTGCCTAGGGTTGGGAGGTGGAGGTGAATGGGTCAGGGTAATGTGGAATGACTTCTAGTGGGTAAGGTTATTTTGGAAAGGGGTGAAATTTTTCTAATATTGATTGTGGTGACAGTTTCACAACTGTGTAAATATACTAAAAATCACCAAATGTACACTTTGATTAAGTTGGTGTGTGGAATGTGAATTATGTTTTAATAAAGCTGTTACTTAAAAAATAGAGCGAGAAGGTAGGGTTGGGAAAATATGATTCATTGGGGGGGCGGGGATGATTTTTAGGTAGGAGAAGGGACAGCTTTTAAGTGACATTAGAGAAGGGAGTACCTGATGGGTCCGGGTGAAGACTAAGCCTTAAGGTGGCAGGAAGTTGAAGGAGCTCGATGCCTCTTTGGGTGTGTGTGAAGCAAATGTGTAGAATAGATGATCAGCTGGGAGTGAGTGAGGAACTGGTGAGATGGGAGAGTTGAGAAGAGTGCACATTTGCTGCCACAAGGAACAGAGAATGTTGAGTAAGAAGTCAGAGTTCTTGTCAGGGAGTACCAGGAGACTAACCGAGCTTGGAGACCGTGACTCTATAGTGGCTCCACTTTTCAGGTCATGTTATTTCCACCAGCCAGCCTGCATATGTGGTAGTCAGAGGACAGGCAATGGCTATAAATGATGCAGACTCCAGGTCTCGTCAGGACAGCACCATGGAAAGACAGTGGGAAGGGTCTGTCGAGGATAATGAGAAGAGTGGGGCTCAAGCATAGACCACAAATCTTAGCTGGGAAGAAAGAATGATGGGACAGTGTTGAATTTCATTTGTACAGTAGGCCAACATTTTATGACATATTGTGTACTACCATGGCAAGTAAAGTCATAACAGTTCAGATTTACATAGTGCATTACAATTTGTAGAGCATGTTTGCATGTTTTATTTTGTCTTTCCCTAATGGTGATGTCTGTTATGTCTTATGTCTGTCATTATTTATGCATGTAGCTAAAACCATAGGTTAAATCACCTACCTTCACTAATTAAGGTTATTTTTAGATTTGCATGTCCTACAAACTGCACAGAGTCTAAACAATAAGATGTTTGCCCAGGTTATTTTCCAGGAATTTGGGGTCAGCTGTGTCCAGTTTAAGCTGAGTTCCTTAAGACTGGATAGGACCACTGACCCTTCAACTGGGCATGCACAAGTGTCCACTCAGTGACCTTTTGACATCAGAGGGTTGAAAATTCCACCCTTAGAACATGCAGAGGCCTGTAGCCTAGATACACCTGAGCAGAACCAGGATTACTGCACCTTTACCCAATCACCTTTTTCCACACTCCCCACGCCTTTGAGTGCCCTGCTTCTTTGTTCATTATCCCATAAGTACCCTGAGCCCCTTGCCTTTGGGGAGGAGAATTTGAGATTTGTTTTCCCATCTCCTCACTTGACTGCCTTAAGAATAAACCTTGTTTTTGCTGAAAACCTCGTTGTCTCAGCCTTTTGGTTTGCTGTGCATCGGGCAAACTGAACCTGATTCAGTAACACAACCATTATGAAATATGGAAAAGGACTCTATCCTTTTGCCCCTGTGTATCCACTCTCCTAACACATACACACAGCGTCATGTCCACAGTAGGCATCTCATAAATGAAATACAACAGTTTTGCTAAGTATATTTGACTTAAGCTCAGAATATGGTATCAAAATCATCTACATTCAGGTACCAGTTATAGCTCTTCAAGTTGTGTAGATTAGGACAAATTATCTAATCACTCCCAATCTTGATTTATTATTTACGTTATGTCACTTATCCTAACTTCTATTTATTCGTAAGTCTTTCCCAGTAGGATTGCTATTCAGAAGCAAAGGCCACTCTTCTATCCTCCTGTTAGCTGATGCCTTACCATGTTGTCTAGCTCCTCAGCTTCAAGCACAGTATTTGATCTCTTTGTGTTTTTTCTAAGAGCAAAAAAAAATATTTATTCCATTTGTTTCTACTTAAACAAAAGGAGATGCATTGTTTTTTAACTAAAAGGAATCTGTATAGCATTGATACACATTAAGTGAACAAGTCCCAGCTGAGCACTTCTTAGATCACCAGTCTTCCCCTAAAGACCTTATTTTCTCTGCAGTAACTGATGCACAACTGTCAATGGCCCAGAATCAGGCCTCCAGCATGAAGCCAAGAAAGGAAGTCAGAATCTTGTGCTCTGTTGATGAGGTGATATATTAGGCTGTACACCCTGGTCCTGATTTCTCTGACCTGTTTCTTTGTAGCAGTTTTACAGTGTGGGTAGAAATGGAATGTGCTCCAGGGTCTTCGCTGGTGAGTCCAGGCTTGTAATATCATTGCCCTTTTGATCAAGGGAGAGAAAGATGAGGGGGCTAAGCTCAGCTCTGAGCATGGCTTTGGAAAGCAAGGCCAGAAGGGGTTAGCTGTTACCTGGGGAAGGATACTGGTCAGCATTCTAAGCAGGCTGCTTTGTCTCTAACAGGGAGCCAAAAGGACATGTCGTAACCAAAGTGCAGCGTGAAGAAAAATATATCATCACTTGTTGTCTTTACTAAAGCTGCTTTCCAAATTCTTTGCACTAAAAACTAGGTTATAAAAACCCTCGTTCTAAAAACCCACTTTTGTAGCTATAGGGTGGATACATCTTCTTAGGTGTTTAAAATAACAAATGATAACACTTTGTGTCCGCGTGTGAGTTTATATGTGCGTTAGAAGGTTGAGAGTCCTCCTAGAATAAAGTATGTGAAAATGCTTTGTAAAAGACAAAGCACTATAAACTTGTAATGGATTATTATTTCTTTAATTGAATTGAATATTCCAAACATCCACTTCACTTTCTCTATGCCATCCTCCCTATCCCAGTGCTTAACTAATTGTCATAATCTTCCCTAATGTGTTAACTAATAATAGCTAGAGGTATTATATTTCCCTGGGGTGTCTGGATATATATTCTCATATTTATTTAATTATAATTATTATTCTTTTAAAATAATGAAAGTAATACATACTCATTATAAAAATTGGAAAATACATAAAATAATGAAGAAAAAATTATCTGTCATTCCTCCACATCGAGATAATCATTTTTATGTCAGTTTTTTCAATCCTGTTACTATAGACACTAGGGTATAAAACATTTATATTTTACACTTTGTGATCATTCTGTGTATTATGAATATTGCCTTTTCATTTTAAAATATATGAAGAGATTTTTATCTCATGATTAAATGTTCTTCAAAAATTATTTTAAAGCCTTCATAAGAGTTCATCATATGAACATAAATTATTTTAAAGCTAATTCTCATATCAATGGATATTTTTACTGTTTCAAATTTTATTATTATTTTTTTAAAGTTAACATTTTGACACAAATTTTTTGATTTGTTTTCTTAAATTTGTACTTATCTTTTTAGGATCATGCCTCCAAATGGTATTACAAGTTAATGGGGTGTCGAATGTGTGCATATTTAGTAGATCACTCTTTAAGGTACAAATCTTAATCTGGAATGTAAATTTTAGACATTTTGTCAAGAGCAGTGGTGAGAAGGACGTGTAGTAATGAATGTTTCCTATACTGATCTAGTATAGAAAGCATAATATGCATCCTTGGCATCTCTAAGTTTATCTGATTTAACTGAAAGTTTTATATGTGTTCTTCAATGACCTGTACATTTGATATTCAATCCCTCCACAACTGGGAACATATGAACTTGTATTATTTACTATTTGTAGCTTGCACTATATACTCTCAGACTTATGGCTCCTAAAGGAGATAGAATGTGTTACTTGTCTATGGTAATTGCCTCTGTGTAGGTTTAGAAGCTACATATCAAGAGTAAGTATTATTTTCAAAGCATCTTTCTGAGTATTATATCTAAATTTTGATATTATGCTGATGATTTTCAATTGTCCAAGATCAAAGAGCTGTATCCCTTCCTCTCCCCATGCATTCCTGATGGCTCATCTCTCCCCAACACAGATTATTTTATATAACATAAATATAAGTAAATAAAATGTGGGAAAATGATAATACAGGCATTCTTAGTCTGTTTTTATTTTAAGATGACTCTACCCAGGTAATACTGTTAGGGTCTGGTGGCTAAAGCTTTCTGGCCCTTGACCAAACACTATAACATTTCGGCTGACATTTTTTCCTTTTCCTAGGCTGGTTCTGCTACTGAACTCAGCAGGTTAATCATGCTTTACCTATGCATGCATAGGTAAAATATGATTAAAGTCATTGTTGGAGTAAGGGTACACATACCTCAGACATGACAGTAGTGATGTTCTCTCCATGAGATATGTTGAAGCTAAACAAAAATTTTGATATTGTTTCTATATTGTCTCAAATAGAACCCTGATTTATGTTTCACAATTTGGTTAGCTAATTATATATACTTTTGACAATTCTATCTTACTTTAGTCAGTTATAATGCCTTTTCCCTAATGAGCCACTGGATCATTCCATAAGGATGTTAACTGTAGGAAAGTGAGAAAACCAAGGGCCCAAGAAGACAGCATCTCACTCAACTTTTATGGGTGCAGAGCATCTTCTATTGTGTTTACCTGGGCCTTTGAATTTTGATGTTTACTGGTCTCTCCAAATCTGATTCTGTGTTTCAAGGTACATATTCCTATTCTGGGTTTGATAATTCAATAGCTGCTGGTCCTTGTCCTGTCTCAGTCATTGGAATATTGCAGGATTACAAAGACCAGTCGTGCTGATCCTGGGAAGTCATGTCCAATTTTAGAGTTTTAGCCCAGGTTATTAACAGAAGGACTTTAGAGAATCACTAAAGTCCTGTCCATGACACGAATCAAAGTTGGAGTTAGGCCATATCAGACACAGAATCAAAGGGCAAGATATGGCAAATCTGAGCAAGACTGTGTGTGAGGATGAGTATCCATGGGTAAAACTAAAGTCCTAACCTGCAGGGGTTGACCAAAAAGTAAATATGCTGAATTAGGAAGATCCCAGGGACAGAGTTAAACCATGGTTATTGGACTGTTCCTTGTTGAGGTGGAACCTATGAATTTTGAAGTCTCATGCTCTGTCCAAGTCCTCAGCTGGTCTTGAAGACACACTATTTTGAAAACAATGCCTGTCAGTCTTAAGCCTAGTATTTCCACTTTGAGTAAATAGCAGAATCAAAGCAGCAGATGGAATGCTATGGTGGCTTCCATCTTCCAAACTGGTCTGGTTAAAGCTTGGCCTCCAAAGCTTTATCTAAATTTGAAAAAACAAACAAACAAAACTAAAGGGTTATAGAAGTACATGAAGACAACTCAAATGAGAAGAGAGGCTATTTGAAGTTTGCTATAGCAAGCAAGTCAACTACCAACACCTGTGTTTAGAAGACTCAAAGGCAAAGGAGTGGGAAAGGTTTATAATGAAGAAAAAGGAGAAGACTTCAGGTATGCTTTTACTGGAGGTTACTGGCATGGGAAAGCTGAAGTCATGCTAAATAGATGCTAACAGGGCATCCTATGTGATTGGCTTGTAGAGCATATATAGCTTTTTTTGTTCATCCTGAGTTGGAAGCATGAGCAAAAACTAGGGAAGCTGACAGTCATTTGCCAAGTCTTGGCTGTTTTGGACCAATTGCAACAGAGGTGGTGGTTTGGATTCCTGAGCTGATTGATGCAGAGGTTGTGGGTCAGAGTTTTATTGTCATATATGGTCTGGTCATTGTCCATTTATATATTCAGTCTCTCAAAGTATACATATTCTAAATTCTTGTCAGGCAATTTTTGTGCATCCATATCTTAACATGAATTAATTTCGGTTACACTAGTTCAATGCTAAGGACAGTATCTGCTTTCAGATATTGATTCAGATTAGAGTTTATAATCTAGCAAGGGAATAAGTTAACACTATTGGTAAGTTCCACAGGAAAAAATACTCTAGGAATCCAAGTATGAGCTATTATGCCTAGTTTTGTTGAGTGGATACATTTCAAAAGGGCTTCAGTTAGAATTTGAGCTGAGCCTTTGTGAATGTGAGAACAGCTCTTTATAGTGGGGGAAGAGAGTTGGGGAGATGGCCTTAGGGTTGAGAACAGTTAAGTAGAGAAGAGCCCAAAGATAAATTAACTGACTTCACTAGTTTGTATTAATCTGAGCAACTCCTTGTTCCGAATCCTGTTATTGATTCGTAACTCTTATACTGCAAGTTCTTGTTCTGGATTCCATTCCCCCCTCATTTTGTTCAGCTCTGATCCCAGTCATCACTTGCCACTTTTTCTATGAAAGTATGCTAAATGATAAGGTTTAAATATACCTAATATTGTTTAGGTATATTCTTACCAAACTTCCTAAAAAGACGCTAAAGAAGTCTTCAAGGCATTCCATTAGTGTAAGGGTCAGCATAAATCTTCTGTAAAGGTCCAGATAGCAAATATTTTTGGCTTTGTAGGCCACACAGTTCCTGTTACAACTACTGAACTTTGCCATTATACCACAAAAGCGCCAACAAACAGCTGTCGACAGATGTGGCACCACCTGTGACTGAATTTAGCCTGAGGCCTGGGCTGAAGCTTGCTGATCCCTGTATTAGTGGATGGAAATTTTCCAGGAGAATAGCTTTGTTAATGCAGAAGTGGAAACTGAGAGAATGCCATAGCTTTGGAGGCATTCCAGAAAGATTCCAAATATATGTACCAATTGCCCTTAATGGAACCTTATCTCAACTTCCTTTCACTAACACAATACACAGTTCCTTATTAAGAAATTAAGAGTGTTCTTCTCTTACAAAAGATACACTTAATTCAATTAAATGTAACAGATGTTTACTGAGCTCCTACTGCTGTTGTGGGTACAAAGAACAGACATAGCCCTGCCTTTAAGGATCTTACAGATTAATAGTGGAATAAGACAAGCTCCAGGATTGAAGTAAAAAACACAGTTTATGGATATTTACAGTAAGGAGGTACTAGGCAAATGTACCACACCATTCTTTTCCTTCTTGGGATGGAATCTGAAGATAAGATAGAATTAATGAGTGAAAACATGTGAACATTAAAGATTTAAACAAGAAAGTCAGGACATTTGGAGGGAAATAGTATATGATCTGCCTTAAATTCCTCTCAGGCCTCTTAATTTTTCATGTCCCAAACCTTCCTCTTAATTTTTTGCTGTACTTGATTTTTCCTCTTTTACCAATATACTTAATTTTGTTTAGGTATAGTCTCACTAAGCTGTTCCCAGAATGAACCTGAACAAAAGACGTTTCACCATCTTATCAGCTGTTCAAACTAGAAACCTAATATGTCTCTTCTCTTCAGTGCATCAATTTGTTTTCTCTAAAATCCAAGAAATATATGTTTAATCTCTGTTTTTCTCCATCTGTACTCCATTAGGTCCCAGGCACAGTTATCTCATGCTTGGACTCCTGAAAAAGTGATCTAATGATTCTTTCTACTTCCACTCTTGCTCGGTTCTGATGTCTTCCTCACATAGCAGTCAGGATATTTTTTAAATCATAAAATGGAGTATTTTAAGGCCCTGCTTGAAGTTCCTTAGGAGATTCCAGTTATGTCCAGGCACAGAGGCAAACGTTTAGTTCTTAAAATCTGCATCAGTCTTCCCTGCTGAGGGTCTTTCTTTTCTTTGGACCACTTTTATTCTCACTCTTTGTATGGTTGATTCTTTTGCATCTTTCAGGCCTCAACTTAACTTTTAACTCCTCAGAGACTCCTTCCTTGCTTACTTTGTCACTAAACCCTGTTTGTTCATGGATTTCCTAATAGAGTGTATCAACTTTTTATTAGCCTGAGAGTCTCTGAAGGCAGAAAAAGGCTGTTTGACTCATTGTAGATATCCAAAGCTGAATACAGTGCCTGGAACTTAGTAGGTATTTATTTAAGCAGTAATTCCATAACTATTTCTTGAGAATATATAAGACTACAAATGCAGTTTAAGATTGTGAGATATTGAGGAGAGATAGGTGTAAGTTTGGTAGTCACTTCCATAGAGATGATTGATAGTTGAGACTATGAAAGTGAAAAAAATCATTGAAGGAGATGAGAAAAAGTTGAGAAACATTTAGGGTGCTTTGGGTGACTTTGAGCAAGTTACTTAACCACTTTGTCTTTCTGTTTTTTTGTCTCTAATGTAGGTATAATATTATATCCCTTGCAGGCTTGAACTGAAGATACTTTCATGGGACTTGACATAGTAGGGCTTCATTGTACATCATGTTCCATTCCCTTCTCATTATAAATTACCCTACTCCATGAAATGTAAATAAAACTAAACATAAGATTGCATTTGTATCGTTTAAGGAAAAGAAAATCTTCTCCAGTAAATACTTATTCAACTAGCACTAATTTATCATCTATGAATATCAGGTTTTGTGCCAACTTCTGAGAATATTTAAGAAGTAAAAAGGAGTTTACCATTTAGAGAAGCTTACAGACTTTGGGGAGAAATAAAAGACACTTATAATATGACAAGCACAAGGACAAGGGGGCAATATGAACACACAGAAAAGTGTTTTGTTTTTTTTAAGAATTTGGATAAACTTTTGGATTCAGTGTGGTCTTGTCGGGAACTTGAATCTTTCCTTAGGTATTCACTAGGATGTGGCAGGGTACAATTTGCTTAACTTCTCTGAACTTCACTTACTCACCTGTAGAGTGAAGATAATAAGAATCACATCTTTCATGTTTGTTAGCTATCAAATTGGTTAAGGCAAATGACTTGGTATTAGAATATACCAAGGCTTTAGCCAAGGATTTACCAATGTAAGTCAAAGGAAGTTCTTTAGAATAAAGCAACTGTATTTGACACAGGAATTATCAAACACTGTCAGCCCAACAGAGGAGTTATAGAATTATCCTTGCTTACCCATATTACTTAAGGTTCCTACCGTCATGAAAGTGCTTGTGTTTATATAAAATCATAGCCTTGATTAACTGGAATCCTCAATTAAATGGACTTTTTAGGCATGTTATTCTTTAGAGAATGAAGATAGTGATAAAAAAACAAGCTGATAATAGGGAATCAGCAAGGAAAATAACTCCGTCTGTCTTGGTTGAAAATAGTTCATATTCAGAACAATCTTTCATATCTTGTTTTTACTGTTTCCATGCTATACACACAGAGTATATTAAAATGGTGACCCTTAGGCAACCTAAAAGCATCATCAAAGAACATGTCTTTCATGTTCACTCTACACACAGTACAGCAAAGGCAGGAAAATGGATAGCTATATTTAGCACAGACTTTTGAACAACACAGTCAGGGGGAAAATACTATGCTAATCATCTTTCAGCTAAACTCTTTGCTTTATCAGCACCCAGAATTGTAGGTAATAAGTTTTAACGGAGATTGATTTCAGACATCTTAGAAGAGGAGAAGAAAAGTCTGCATCACTTGATCCCAAATTAGATCTACTGTTTTTCCTTTAATGCTAGTAGGTTTTTTAAAACAAATATACATCTTCATATTAATGAAAATATTATCATTTAAATAAGTTGCCATTTAAGTATGATACCTGGGTAAAACAATTATTAGGCTGAACATCCTTGACAAATTAAAGAGAAATAATCTTGAAACAATAGATAACCTAATTTAACAATTTCACTGGTGTCTTTGGAACTTCTCCGTTAACTATTTTATTTTCACTTTTCAATTACATATTAATGTTCAATGAATATTTCCTTTCCTTCCTTTCCTGAAGACTTCTGCCTTCTTTTGTAATAATGCTGTCTTTGTCATTTCCAAGTTTAGCTGGAAAGTTTTTGTGAAAAATATGTATATTTAGTGTAAAGAAATCTGAATTTGACAAATTCATAATTGAATTAATACTAAGTCAATTTATATTTTTTTGCAACCATGGCAGCAAAACCCAGCTAGTTATTCCAGTAGGTGGCTCCCTAGTACTGCCTACTGATTTATGACTTTGTGTTTAAATGACTGTCAATATAAGTGATAAAAATTCAAATGGAGAATTTTAAATGTGCTTGAGTTCCCCTGCCGCTCAGATCTTAATGAACTGCAGCCCAAATGCCAGTTTGCCACCTGGTTTCACTGTTGATACAGTCTCTTCATTTAAGAAGCAAATGACACAAAAAGTCTGCTAACAATGCAACAAAATTACAATTAAATAACTACCTTTGTGATTGTTTGGGGGTACTTAATTGACATTACATGTTGCATAAATAAGGATAATAAAAGGCCTGGGGATTTTTTTCCTCCTGCTTTCTTATTCAAGGATCAAAGATATTTTCAATAATTTGTATTGTTATGAATCATTAAGAGGAAAACAGAAATGAGAGAAACAGGATTGGAGATTGCACGTTTTTCTTTATCTGTTACTTCTGATGAGTAATTTTCTCTGGCCTAAAATCCATTAATCGAGAAATTTGAAGTAATAGAATGTACTTATACTTTGGTAATTTCCTCATTGTTTCAAGGGAGACAACACGGTAAGGTGGAAAGAATCGGAGAGACAAAGATAAGGATTTCATTTTAAGTCCAGCAATTGTTAACTGTATGACCAGAGAAACATACTAAACTTGCAAAGTGGAGTTTACAAATATCAGTCTGGAGGATTGTTGAAAAGATCAGAGAACACTTCTGTAAAATATTTGGGATAGGTTAGATGTTCAACAAATTATACTTATTATTCTCAGAGTAAACATATTTAATCCTCACTATAATACCATTTTCCTGAAATTTATTATTTCATCTAGCTTTGAAATGTGCAGAGCCAGGCATTATTAATTCCATTTGCTGATGAGAAAAAAAGTAGTTTAAGCGACTCACTTCTTCGCTTTTTTTTTTTTCTTATTAGTCATCAATTTAATACACATCAGTGAATACATGTCAATCCCAATCGCCCAATTAATTACACCCCCACCCCCACCCAACCGCCGCTTTCCCCTTGGTGTCCATACATTTGTTCTCTACATCTGTGTCTCAATTTCTGCCCTGCAAACTGGTTCATCTGCACCATTTTTCTAGGTTCCACATATACGTGTTAATATACAATATTTGTCTTTCTCTTTCTGACTTACTTCACTCTGTATGACAGTCTCTAGATCCATCCACGTCTCAACAAATGATCCAATTTTGTTCCTTTTTATGGCTGAGTAATATTCCATTGTATATATGTACAATATCTTCTTTATCCATTCATCTGTCGATGTATTTAGTTGCTTCTATGACATGGACATTGTAAATAGTACTGCAATGAACATTGGGGTGCATGTGTCTTTTGAATTATGGTTTTCTCTGGGTATATGTCCAGTAGTGGGATTGCTGGGTCATATGGTAATTCTATTTTTAGTTCTTTAAGAACCTCCATACTGTTCTTGATAGTGTCTGTATCAATTTACATTCCTACCAACAGTGCAAGACGGTTCCCTTTTCTCAAAATTCTCTCAAGCATTTATTGTTTGTAGATATTTTGATGATGGCCATTCTGACGGGTGTGAGATGATACCTCATTGTAGTTTTGATTTGCAGGTCTCTAATGATTAGTGACGTTGAGCATCCTTTCATGTGTTTGTTGGGAATCTGTATATCTGCTTTGGAGAAATGTCTATTTAGGTCTTCGGCTCATTTTTGGACTGGGTTTTTTAAATTGATATTGAGCTGCATGAGCTGCTTGTTAATTTTGAAGATTAATTCTTTGTTAGTTGCTTCATTTGCAAATATTTTCTCCCATTCTGAGGGTTGTCTTTTAGTCTTGTTTATTATTTCCTATGCTGTGCAAAAGCTAATAAGTTACCTTAGGTACTTTTGTTTTTATTTCCATTTCTCTAGGAGGTGGGTCAAAAAGGATCTTGCTGTGATTTATGTCATAGAGTGTTCTGCCTATGTTTTCCTCTAAGAGTTTTATGCTGTCTGACCTTACATTTTGGTCTTTAATCCATTTTGAGTTTATTTTTGTGTATGGTGTTAGGGAGTGTTCTAATTTCATTCTTTTACATGTAGCTGTCCAGTTTTCCAAGCATCACTTATTGAAGAGGCTGTCTTTTCTCCATTGTATATTCTTGCCTCCTTTATCAAAAATAAGGTGACCATATGTGTGTGGGTTTACCTCTGGGCTTTCTACCCTGTTCCAATCATCTATATTTCTGTTTTTGTGCCAGTACCATAATGTCTTGATTACCATAGCTTTGTAGTATAGTCTGAAGTCAGGGTGTCTGATTCCTCCAGCTCTGTTTTTCTTTCTCAAGATTCCTTTGGCTATTCGGGGTCTTTTGTGTTTCCATACAAATTGTGAAATTTTTTGTTCCACTTCTGTGAAAAATGCCACTGATAGTTTGAGAGGGATTGCACTGAATTTGTAGATTGCTTTGGGTAGTATAGTCATTTCCACAATGTTGATTCTTCCAATCCAAGAACTTGGTATATCTCTCCTTTTGTTTGTATCATCTTTAATTTCTTTCATCAGTGTATTATAGTTTTCTGCATACAGGTCTTTCATCTCCTTAGGTAGGTTTATTCCTAGGTATTTTATTCTTTCTGTTGCAATGGTAAATGGGAGTGTTTCTTTAAATTCTCTTTCAGATTTTTTGTCATTAGTGAATAGGGATGCGAGAGATTTCAGTGCATTAATCTTGTATCCTGCTACCTTACCAAATTCATTGATTAGCTCTAGCAGTTTTCTGGTAGCATTGTTAGGATTCTCTATGTATAGTATCATGTCGTCTGCAAACAGGACAGCTTTACTTCTTCTTTTCTGATTTGGATTCATTTTATTTCTTTATCTTCTCTGATTGCTGTCACTAAAACTTCCAAAACCATGTTGAATAATAGTGGTGAGAGTGGGCAACCTTGTCTTGTTCCTGATCTTAGAGGAAATGGTTTCAGTTTTTCACCATTGACAATGATGTTGGCTGTTGTTTTGTCATATATGGCCTTTAATATGTTGAGGTAGGTTCCCTCTATGTCTACTTTCTGGAGAGTTTTTATCATAAATGGGTACAGAATTTTGTTGAAAGCTTTTTCTGCATCTATTGAGATGATCACATGGATTTTATTCTTCAATATGTTACTGTGGTGTATCACTTTGATTGATTTGCATATATTGAAGAATCCTTGCATCCGTGGGATAAATCCTACTTCATCATGGTGTATGATCCTTTTAATGGGTTGTTGGATTCTGTTTGCTAGTATTTTGTTGAGGATTTTTGCCTCTTTATTCATCAGTGATATTGGTCTGTAATTTTCTTTTTTGTAGTATCTTTGTCTGGTTTTGGTATCAGGGTGATGGTGGTCTCATAGAATGAGTTTGGGCGTGTTCCTTCCTCTGCAAAATTTTGGAAGAGTTTGAGAAGGATGTGTGTTAGCTGTTCTCTAAATGTTTGATAGAATTCACCTGTGAAGCCATCCGATCCTGGATTTTTGTTTGTTGGAAGGTTTTCAATCATAGTTTCAATTTCATTACTTGTGATTGCTCTGTTCATATTTTCTATTTCTTCCTGGTTCAGTCTTGCAAGGTTGTAATTTTCTCAGAATTTGTCCATTTCTTCCAAGTTGTCCATTTTATTGGCATAGTGTTGCTTGTAGTAGTCTCTTAGGATGCTTTTTATTTCTGCAGTGTCTGTTGTAACTTCTCCTTTTTCATTTCTAATTTTATTGATTTGAGTCCTCTCCCTCTTTTTCTTGATGAGTCTGGCTAATGGTTTATCAATTTTGTTTACCTTCTCAAAGAACCAGCTTTTAGTTTTATTGATCTTTGCTATTGTTTTCTTTGTTTCTGTTTCCTTTATTTCTGCTCCGATGTTTATGATTTCTTGCCTTCTGCTAACCTTGGTTTTTGTTTGTTCTTCTTTCTCTAGTTCCTTTAAGTATAAGGTTAGATTGTTTATTTGAGAGTTTTCTTGTTTCTTGATGTAGGCTTGTATAGCTATAAACTTCCCTCTTAGAACTGCTTTTGCTGCATCACATAGGTTTTGGAACCTCGTGTTTTCATTGTCATTTGTCTCTAGGTATTTTTTGATTCTGTCTTTGATCTCTTCAGTGATCTCTTTGTTATTTAGTAACATATTGTTTAGACTCCATGTGTTTGTGTTTTTTTACTTATTTTTCCCTGTAATTCATTTCTAATCTCATAGTGTTGTGGTCAGAAAAGATGCTTGATGTGATTTCAGTTTTCTTAAATTTACTGAGAATTGATTTGTGACACAAGAGGTGATCTATCCTGGAGAATGTTCCATGCACACTTGAGAAGAAAGTGTAATCTGCTGTTTTTGGATGGAATGTCCTATGAATATCAATTAAATCTATCTGGTCTATTGTGTCATTTAAAGCTTCTGTTTCCTTATTTATTTTCATTTTGGATGATCTGTCCATTGGTGTAAGTGAGGTTTTAAAGTCCCCCACTCTTATTGTGTTAATGTCTACTTCCTCTTTTAGAGCTGTTAGCAGTTTCCTTTTGTATTGAGGTGCTCCTATGTTGGGTGCATATATATTTATAATTGTTATGTCTTCTTCTTGGATTGATCCCTTGGTCATTATGTAGTGTCCTTCCTTGTCTCTTGTAACATTTTTTATTTTAAAGTGCATTTTACCTGATATGAGTATTGCTACTCCAGCTTTCTTTGATTTCCATTTGCATGGAGTATCTTTTTCCATCCCCTCACTTTCAGTCTGAATGTGTCCCTAGGTCTGAAGTTGGTCTCTTGTAGACAGCATATATGGGTCTTGTTTTTGTATCCATTCATCAAACCTGTGTCTTTTGGTTGCAGCATTTATTCCATTCACGTTTAAGGTAATTATCAATATGTATCTTCCTATGACCATTTTCTTTATTGTTTTGTGTTTGTTTTTGTACGTCCTTTTCTTCTCTTGTGTTTCCCACTTAGAGAAGTTCCTTTAGCATTTGTTGTAGAGCTGGTTTGGTGGTGCTGAATTCTCTTAGCTTTTGCTTGTCTGTAAAGCTTTTGATTTCTCCATCAAATCTGAATGAGATGCTTGCCGGTAGAGTAGTCTTGGTTGTACGTTCTTCCCTTCCATCACTTTAAGTATATCATGCCACTCCCTTCTGGCTTGTAGAGTTTCTGCTGAGAAATCAGCTGTTACCCTTATGGGAGTTCCCTTGTATGTTATTTATCATTTTTCCCTTGCTGCTTTCAGTAATTTTTCTTGTTTTCAATTTTTGCCAGTTTGATTACTATGTATCTCAGTGTTTTTCTCCTTGGGTTTATCCTGTATGGGACTCTCTGCACTTCCTGGATTTGGGTGGTTATTTCCTTTCCCATGTTAGGGAAGTTTTCGATTATAATCTTTTCAAATATTTTCTCTGGTCCTTTCTCTCTCTCTTCTCCTTCTGGGGCCCCTATAATGTGAATGTTGTTGCATTTTATGTTTTCCCAGAGGTTTCTTAGGCTGTCTTCATTTCTTTTCATTCTTTTTTCTTTTTTCTGTTCCACAGCAGTGAATTCCTCCATTCTGTCATCCAGGTCACTTATCTGTTCTTCTGCCTCAGTTATTCTGCTATTGATTCCTTCTAGTGTATTTTTCACTTCAGTTATTGTATTGTTCATCTCTGTTTGTTTGTTCTTTAATTCTTCTAGATCTTTGTTAAACATTTCTTGCATCTTCTTGATCTTTGCCTCCATTCTTTTTCTGAGGTTCTGGATCATCTTCACTATCATTATTCTGATTTCTTTTTCTGGAAGGTTCCCTATCTCCACTTCATTTAGTTGTTTTTCTGGGGTTTTATCTTGTTCCTTTATCTGGTACATAGCCCTCTGCCTTTTCGTCTTGTCTATCTTTCTGTGAAGGTGGTTTTTGTTCCACAGGCTGCAGGATTGTAGTTCTTCTTGCTTCTGCTGTCTGTCCTAAGAGATTCACTTCTAACCACACAACTAATTTGTCTGTGGTCCATTACTGGGTTACTTTTGAGCAGAAACCAGCAACCCTGGAGATGAACACTGGGTCAGCTGCTTTGTTTTTAACCTAAGAGCTTCTTTGTTTTTTCATCTAGTAATCATAGGAATATTTAAGAAAATAAACTTTAGCATTTAGGACAAAGAAATTGACATAAAATATTTCTCATAATGATAAGTTTTTGGAACTCCCATTTTTGATTTGCTAGCTATCTCTTTGAGGGCATTGGCCATTGCTGAAACAACTCAGGCATGAGCTACCGCCCATAGTATTATAACACTCTCAGTAGAGGATTTTGTGCTATAAATTTTATCTAAGGTAGCTGTTCCTCCAAAAAGAAATATAAAGACATGTAAGTAAACATTTTGTTTTAATGATAATCGTGTCTTGAAGAGAATTTTCTCAATCACCATTTTGTTAACAGAAGTATATTTATTTATTTATTTATTTATTTATATCTTTATTGGAGTATATTTGCTTTACAATGTTGTGTTAGTTTCTGCTGTATAGCAAAGTGAATCAGCTATATGTATACGTATATCTCCATATCTCCTCCCTCTTGCCTCTCCCTCTCACCCTCCATATCCCACCCCTCTAAGTGTACACAAAGCACCAAACTGATCTCTCTGTGCTATGCATCTGCTGCTGACTAGCTATCTATTTTACATTTGATAGTGTATATATGTCAACGTTACTCTCTCACTTCATCCCAACTTACCCTTCCCCCTCCTCATGTCCTCAAGTCCATTCTCTACATCTGTGTCTTTATTCCTGTCCTGCCCCTAGGTTCATCAGAACCTTTTTTTTTTTTTTTAGGTTCCATATATATGTGTTAGCATACAGTATTTGTTTGTTTCTTTCCAACTTACTTCATTCAGTATGACTGACTCTAGGTCCATCCACCTCACTACAAATAACTCAATTTCATTTCTTTTTATGGCTGAGTAATATTCCATTGTATATATGTTCCATATCTTCTTTATTCTTTCATCTGTTGATGGACACTTAGGTTGCTTTCATGTCCTGGCTATTGTACATAATGCTACAGTGAACAATGGGGTACATGTCTCTTTTTGAATTATGGTTTTCTCAGGGTATATGCTCAGCAGTTGGATTGCTGGGTCATATGGTAGTCCTATTTTTAGTTTTTTAAGGAACACCCATACTGTTCTTGATAGTGGCTGTATCAATTTACATTCTCACCAACAGTGCAAGAGGGTTCCCTTTTCTCGAAATTCTCTCAAGCATTTATTGTTTGTAGATATTTTGATGATGGCCGTTCTGACTGCGGTGAGTTGATACCTCATTGTAGTTTTGATTTGCGTGTCTCTAATGAGTAGTGATGTTGAGCATCCCTTCATGTTTTTGTTGGGAATCTGTATATCTGCTTTGGAGAAATGTCTATTTAGGTCTTCAGCCCATTTTTGGACTGGGTTGTTTTTTTATTGATATTGAGCTGCATGAGCTGCTTGTTAATTCTGAAGATTAATTCTTTGTCAGTTGCTTCATTTGCAAATATTTTCTCCCATTCTGAGGGCTGTCTTTTAGTCTTGTTAATTATTTCCTATGTTGTGCAAAAGCTTTTAACTTTCATTAGGTCTTGTTTGTGTACTTTTGTTTTTATTTCCATTTCTCTAGGAGTTGGGTCAAAAAGTATCTTGCTGTGATTTATGTCATAGAGTATTCTGCCTACATTTTCCTCTAAGAGTTTTATGCTGTCTGACCTTACATTTCAGTCTTTAATCTGTTTTGAGTTTATTTTTGTGTATTGTTTCAAGGAGTGTTCTAATTTCATTCTTTTACATTTAGCTGTCCAGTTTTCTAAGCATCACTTATTGAAGAGGCTGTCTTTTCTCCATTGTACATTCTTGCCTCCTTTATCAAAAATAAGGTTTCCATATGTGTGTGGATTTTTCTCTGGGCTTTCTATCCTGTTCCAATCATCTATATTTCTGTTTTTGTGCCAGTACCATAATGACTTGATTCCTGTATCTTTGTGGTATAGTCTGAAGTCAGGGTGTCTGATTCCTCCAGCTCTGTTTTTCTTTCTCAAGATTCCTTTGGCTATTCGGGGTCTTTTGTGTTTCCATACAAATTGTGAATTTTTTGTTCCACTTCTGTGAAAAATGCCACTGGTAGTTTGAGAGAGATTGCACTGAATTTGTAGATTGCTTTGGGTAGTATAGTCATTTTCACAATATTGATTCTTCCAGTCCAAGAACTTGGTATATCTCTCCTTTTGATTGTATCATCTTTAATTTCTTTCATCAGTGTATTATAGTTTTCTGCATACAGGTCTTTCATCTCCTTAGGTAAGTTTATTCCTAGGTATTTTATTCTTTCTGTTGCAATGGTAAATGGGAGTGTTTCCTTAAATTCTCTTTCAGATTTTTTCTCATTAGTGAATAGGAATGCGAGAGATTTCAGTGCATTAATCTTGTATCCTGCTACCTTACCAAATTCATTGATTAGCTCTAGCAGTTTTCTGGTAGCATCGTTAGGATTCTCTATGTATAGTATCATGTCATCTGCAAACAGTGACAGGTTTACTTCTTTTTCTGATTTAGACTCATTTTATTTCTTTATCTTCTCTGATTGCTGTCACTAAAACTTCCAAAACCATGTTGAATAATAGTGGTGAGAGTGGGCAACCTTGTCTTGTTCCTGATCTTAGAGGAAATGGTTTCAGTTTTTCACCATTGACAATGATGTTGGCTGTTATTTTGTCATATATGGCCTTTATTATGTTGAGGTAGTTTTCCTTTATGCCTATTTTCTGGAGAGTTTTTTTTCATAAATTGGTGTTGAATTTTGTCAAATGCTTTTTCTGCATCTATTGAGATTATCATATGGTATTTATCCTTCAATTTGTTAATATGGTGTATCACATTGTTTTGTGTATATTGAAGAATCCTTACATTCCTGGCATAAACCCCATTTGATCATGGTGTATGATCCATTTAATGTGCTGTTGGATTCTCTTTGCTAGTATTTTGTTGATTTTTGCATCTACGTTCATCAGTGCTATTGCCCTTAGTTTTCTTTTGTTGTGACATCTTTGTCTGGTTTTGGTATAAGTGTGATGGTGGTGTCATAGAATGGGTTTAAGAGTGTTCCTCCCTCTGCTATATTTTGGACATGTTTGAGAAGGATATGTGTTATCTCTTCTTCAAATATTTGATAGAATTCACCTGTGAAGCCATCTGGTCTTGGACTTGTGTTTGCTGGATGATTTTTAATCAGTTTCACCTTCAGTGCTTGTGATTGGTCTGTTTATATTTTGTATTTCTTCCTAGTTCACTTTCGGGAGGTTGTGGTTTTCTAAGAATTTGTCCATTTCTTCCAGGTTGTCCATTTTATTGGCATAAAATTGCTTGTAGTAATCTCTGATGATTCTTTGTATTTGTGCAGTGTTAAGTGTTATTTCTTTTTCATTTCTAATTCTGTTGATTTGAGGCTTCTCCCTTTTTTCCTTGATGTCCTAATGGTTTATCAATTTTGTTTATCTTCTTAAAGAGCCAGCTGTTTGTTTTAATAATCTTTGCTACTGTTTCCTTCATTTTTTAAAATTTACTTCTGGTCTGATTTTATGATTTCTTTCCTTCTCCTAACTTTGGCTTCTTTGTTTTTTCATTCTTCTTTCTCTAATTACTTTATGTGTAAGGTTAGGTTGTTTATTTGAGATTTTTTTTGTTTCTTGAGGTAGGATTGTATTGCTATAAACTTCCCTCTTAGAAATGTTTTTGCTGCCTCCCATAAGTATTGGGTCATTTTGTTTTAATTATCATTCGTTTCTTGGATGTTTTTGATTTCCTCTCTGATTTTCAGTGATTTCTTGGTTATTTTAGTAGCATATTGCTTAGCCTCCATGTGTTTGTATTTTTTACTTTTTTTAACTGTAATTGATATCTAGTCTCACAGCATTGTGGTTGGAAAAGATACTTGATATAATTTTAATTTTTCTTAAATTTACCAAGGCTTGTTTTGTGACCCAAGATATGATCTATTGTGGAGAATGTTCCATGAGCATATGAGAAGAAACTGTATTCTGTTGTTTTTGGATGGAATGTCCTGTAAATAACAATGAAGTCCACGTTGTCTAATGCATCATTTAGAGCTTGTGTTTCCTTATTTATTTTCATGTTGGATGATCTGTCCATTGGTGAAAGTGAGGTGTTAAAGTCTCCTACTATTATTGTGTTACTGTTGATTTCCCTTTTTATGGCTGTTAGCATTTGCCTTATGCATTGAGCTGCTCCTATATTGGGTGCTTAAATATTTACAATTGTTATATCTTCTTCCTGGATTGATCCCTTGATCACTATGTAGTGTCCTTCTTTGTCCCTTGTAATAGTCTTTATTTTAAAGTCTATTTTTTCTGATATAAGAATTGTCCAACTTTCTTTTGATTTCCATTTGCATGGAATATGATTTTCCATCCCCTTACTTTCAGTCTGTATGTGTTCCTCGGTATGAAGTGAGCCTCTTGTAGACAACATATATATGGGTCTTGTTTTTGTATCCATTCAGCCACTCTGTGTCTTTTGGTTGGAGTATTTAATCCATTCCCATTAAAAGTAATTATCAATATGTATTTTCCTATTATCATTTTCTTAATTGTTTTTGGTTTGTTTTTGTAGGTCTTTTCCTTCTCTTGTGTTTCCTAGAGAAGTTTTTTTGTTTGTTTGTTTGTTTTCTTTTTGTGGTATGCAGGCCTCTCACTGTTGTGCTCTCCCATTGTGGAGCATAGGCTCTGGGTGCACAGGCTCAGCGGCCATGGCTCACAGGCCCAGCCACCCTGTGGCATGTGAGATCTTCCCAGACTGGGGCACGAACCCATGTCCCCTGCATCGGCAGGTGGACTCTCAACCACTGCACCACCAGGGAAGCCCCCCTAGAGAAGTTTTTTTAGCATTTATTGTAAAACTTGTTTGGTGGTGCTGAATTCTCTTAACTTTTTCTTGTCTGTAAAGGTTTTAATTTCTCTGTCGAATCTGAGTGAGATCCTTGCTGGGTAGAGTAATCTTTGTTGTAGGATGTTCTATTTCATCACTTTAAATATGTCCTGCCACTCCCTTCTGCTCTGAAGCATTTCTGCTGAAAAATCAGCTAAAAACCTTATGGTGGTTCCCTTGTACATTATTTGTTGCTTTTCCTTTGCTGCTTTTAATATTTTTTCTTTTTATTTAAATTTTGATAGTTTGATTGATATGTGTCTTGGCCTGTTTCTCCTTGGATTTATCCTCTATGAGACTGTCTGCACTTCCAGGGCTTGATTGACTATTTCCTTTCCCACATTAGGGAGGTTTTCAACTATAATCTCTTCAAATATTTGTTCAGACCCTTTCTTTTCCTCTTCTTCTGGGGACCCTATAATTTGAATGTTTGTTCATTTAATGCTGTCCCAGAGGTCTCTGAGACTGTCCTTAATTCTCTTCATTCTTTTATCTTTATTCTGCTCTGTTGTAGTTATTTCCACTATTTTATCTTCCAGGTCACTTATCCGTTCTTCTGCCTCAGTTATTCTGCTATTGATCCTTCTAGTGAATTTTTAATTTCTTTTATTGTGTTGTTCATCATTGTTTGCTCTTTAGGTCTTCTAGGTCCTTGTTAAACATTTCTTTTATTTTCTGCATTCTATTTCCAAGATTTCAGATCATCTTTACTCTCACTACTCTGAATTATTTTTCAGGTAGTCTACCTATTTCCTCTTCATTTTTTTGGTCCGGTGGGTTTTTCCTTTGCTCCTCATCTGGTGCATCTTTCTCTATCTTCTCATTTTGTTTAAGTTACTCTGTTTGTGATCTCCTTTTAGCAGGCTGCATGTTCATAGTTCACATTGTTTTTGATGCCTGCCCCCAGTGGGTGAGGTTGGTTCAGTCTCTTGTGTAGGCTTCCTGGTGGAGGGTAGTGGTGCCTGTGTTCTGGTGGATGAGGCTGGATCTTTTCTTTCTGGTGGGCAGCACAGAGTCCAGTGGTGTTTTGGTGTGTCTGTGACCTTATCATGATTTTAGGAAGCTTCTCTGCTAATGGGTCAGGTTGTGTTCCTGTCTTGCTAGTTGTTTGGCATGGTGTATCCAGTACTGGAGCTTGCTGGCTGCTGAGTGGAGCTGGGTCTTAGCATTGAGACAGAGATCTCTGGGAGAGCTCTCACTGATTCATATTACATGGGGATGGGAGGTCTCTGGTGGTCCAATGTCCTGAACTTGACTCTCCCACCTCAGAGGCTCAGGCCTGACACCAGGCCAGAACACCAAGACCCTATCAGGTACATGGCTCAGAAGAAAGGGAGAGAAAAAAGAAAGAACAAAAATTAACTTAAAAATATAATAATATTTTTTAAAAATGAGAAAAGAAAAGAGCAACCAAACCAATAAAGAAATCCACCACTGATAACAAACACTAAAAACTAAACTATGATAAACATAAATATCAGAAAGAAATCAGTTGAAGACAGCAAACCCCAAGTCTACAGTTGCTCCTAACGTCACCATCCTCAATTTTGGGAACACTTGTTTTCTATTCAGGTATTCCACAGTTGAGGGTACCTCAAGTTGATCGTGAGGATTTATTCTGTTGATCCTGAGGCTGCATGGAGAAATTTCCCTTTCTCTTTGTTCACACAGCTCCTGGGTTTCAGCTTTTGTTTTGGCCCCACCTCTGCCTATACGTCACCCTAAGGCATCTTTTCGCTACCCTAACAGGAGGGGGTTAAAGCAGTGGCTGATTAGGGGACTCTGGCTCACTGAGGCCGGAGGAAGGAAGGGGTACAGTAGTCATAATTGGAATGTGAGGTGAGCCTGTGGCAGCAGAGGCCAACATGATGTTACAACAGCCTGAGGCGCACTGTGCTTTCTCCCAGGGAAGTTGTGTCTGGATCACAGGACTCTGGCAGTGGCGGCTGCACAGACTCTTGGGGGTGGGGTGTGTGTGTGTGTGGATAGTGACCTGTGTTTGCACACAGGATTTTTGATAGCAGCAGCAGAAGCCTTAGCATTTCATGCCCGTTTCTGGTGTCCAAGCTGATAGCTGTGGCTCGTGCCCATCTCTGGACCTTGCTTAGGCAGTCCTCTGCCTACTGTGGGAACATGGGAAAGGAATTCCCTCTCCTCATGAACCCTGAAACAATGGTATCTTGCCACTTAGGCAGGTCCAGGATTTTTCCCCAGACTCCCTCCTAGCTAACTGTGGTGCGCTAGCCACCTTCAGGCTGTGTTCATGCAGTCAACCCCAGTTCTCTCCCTGGGATTTGACCTCCAAAGCCTGAGCCTCAGCTCCCAGCTCCCACCTGCCCTGGCATGTGAGCAGACCAGCCTCTCAGGCTGGTGAGTGCTGGTTGGCACTGATCTTCTGTGCAAGAATCTCTCCGCTTTTCCCTCTGCACCCCTGTTGCTGTGCTCTCCTCCATGGCTCTAAGCTTCCCCCCCCCCGCCCACCCCCCATCTCGACCAGTGAAGTGGCTTCCTATTGTGTGGAAACTTTTCCTCCTTCACAGCTCCCTCCCAGTGGTGCAGGTCCCATCCCTATTCTTTTGTCTCTGTTTTTTTTCTTTTGCCCTACCCAGGTACATGGGTAGTTTCTTACCTTTTGGGAAGTCTGAGGTCTGAGGTCTTCTGCCAGTGCTCAGTAGGTGTTCTATAGGATCTGTTCCACATGTAGATGTATGTTTGATGTATTTGTGGGGAGGAAGGTGATCTCCATGTCCTACTTCCCTGCCATCTTGATGGTCCCCCAAAGTATTTTTTATTTTTATTCTTTTCCTCTTCAACATTTTCATTTTTACAATATTTTTAATAATATTTTTTAAGTTTACAGTTAGAAAATTAAAGCAAATGGGACTTGGGGGTTCAGAGAACATTTCTTTTTACTTTAAAAAAAATTTACTATGGAAAATGTCAAACATACAAAACAATTAAGGGAAGAGTAAAATGAACTCACAAGTACACTTCATATAGCTTCAATGCCTTGCAGCATTTTATGTTTTCTTTCTTTCTTGATGATGATTTAATTGGGTTTTATATATATTTCTTAGGTGATAGAGTATTTGAATTTGAAAGTCAGCATATGATCAATGATCATAACAAAAATACACAATTTAGTCTCCTGTTTAAGACTGTTATCAATAAAAAAAAATGTTTCCTGCCATATCAGTAAACAAAGGATGTTGCAGCCATCAAGCCATCACCCTATAGCTGCCTGGACATTGAGCTGTGAGGGAACTCAGAGTAGAAATAGAATGCCCTGCCATCTAACAGTCAACCACTGCAGGCACCCCCAACGGTGTACCCTGAGGAGACTCAGGATGAGAAAGCACAAGATGCTGGCTTCAGATAGCTGAGGTGCATATCAAAGGAATGATTTCAGTGACCCCAGACTCTTGCATCTTCCCATACATAGAAAAACACTACATTCCTTAACTTGAGATATCTGGTTTTCTTTTATTAACAGTAATCTTTTGATGTTCCAGCTGCCTGGTCTTGTTGCAAAAAATCCCTATATATCCTGGCTCCTTGCTTTCCTCTTCAGAGTAGTACCTTAGAGCTATCTGAGATGCTGTGTCCTGGGCTTAAGTCTTCAGTTTTTTCTGCCAAATAAAACATAATTCTCAACTTTTAGGCTGTGCTTTTTTTTTTCAGTTGACCCAATGCATATTAAATGCTTTGGATTCATTGAGAACATTTTCCATGGTATTTTGTCTCCAGTCTTAGCATCTCACCTGGAAGAGAATCAGACACTGTATTTTCCATGACAATGATCAAGCTGTGTCTTGTCCAATTAATCCTAATGTGTGCTTTCTCTTTAAATGTCACAGGCTTCTTTAGAACAAGTCCTCTTTTATTTATTTATTTATTTTCAGTACGCGGGCCTCTCCCATTGCGGAGCACAGGCTCTGGATGCACAGGCTCAGCGGCCATGGCTCACAGGCCCAGCCGCTCCGTGGCATGTGGGATCTTCCCGGACTGGGGCACGAACCCGTGTCCCCTGAATCGGCAGGCGGACTCTCAACCACTGCGCCACCAGGGAAGCCCTAGAACAAGTCCTCTTTTAAATAGAAGGATTGTACTGTTAATTCAGAGTAATACTGCCTGTTTTCAGAAGGTAGCATATCTTCCCAGGAAATATCCCAGAGCCATTAGTCTATACTGGATAAAGGCTGCTTCTTATTCATTGAGTTAATGCTAAGTGTACTGTATGTGAATGATTTATATTTTTACTGCTCTTAACAGCAACAAGTTCCCTTTATAAATGAATACTCTGTATGGAAACATTTATTTTTTTCTTCTACCTGGTACATTAAGGGGAAAAAGGAGTTGTTATCCCTTTGTATTACTAGCTGTGATAAATATCTTCCTTACATACATTGAGACAGAGTAGTATAATGAGTTAAGTTTGGTTTTAGAGTTAGAAGACCTAGATTTATATCTAAGCTCTGATACTTATTTACTACTTTGGTTAAGATCTTCCATCTTCTATGTCTAATTGTGATTCTCTGTATATGGGAATATACCCATTACCTTATGTAACTCACAGCTTGCCTACAAAGGAAAAAAAAAAATATATATATATATTTATTGAAGCGACTTTGGGGGATGGGGAATAAGGAAGTAGCAAAAAGACTGTACCTACTGTTTATGAATAAACATGGCTTAACTCAGGATCTAAAAGCAGGAAGCAGGGCAACCTGCAGAGAGTGAAGCAAAGACATCAAAATCATACAGTAAGTCCCCTACATAAAAATGAGAGTGAGTTCGTAACTCCAATTTGTTCATAAGTCCAACAAAGTTAGCCTAGGTACCCAGCTAACATAATTGACTATATAGTACTGTATTGTAATAGGTTTATAATTCTTTTCACACAAATAATACATAAAAAACAAACACAAAAAATAAAGAAAACATTTTTAACCTTATAGTACAGTACCTTGAAAAGTAAGTAGTACAGTACAGCAGCTGGCATACAGGGGCTGGCATCAAGTGAACAGGTAAGAAGAGTTACTGACTGGAGGAGGGAGAGGAGGTGGGAGATGGTAGAGCTGAAGGATCGTCAGCAATAGGAGATGGAAGGCAAGCTGCAATTTCACTCACACCTGACATTGATAGCACAGGTTCTGTTTCCTTGCTGGATTCAATTCTATCTACCCTCTTGCAAAAACTATCCAGTGATGTCTGGGTAGTAGCTCTTTTTTTCTCATCATAGATGACATGGTTGTCCTGGATTGCATTCTGAAAGGCTACTGCAACCTTCGTGGACCATTCTACATTTGGGTCCTGTGCCTCCTCAAATAAAGACAATCCCCTTGCCATTTCCTGCATCGTGAATCTCTTCTGTTCTTCAGTTACTTCTTCTTCCTCTGGTCTCTCTTGGTCCTTTCTCTGGGTCACCAATTCCATTAGGTCTTCATTAGTAAGCTCCTCTTATTGCACAGCAAGGAGTTCAGTGAAGTCATCCTCTTGCAAGTCTAGCTCCAGCTTCTCACTGAGGGTAATTAAGTTGTTGAAGATCTCTTTGGACTCCTCATCCATCTTCTCAAATCCACGAAAATGGTGGACAAGCTGTGGGCAAAAGTTCTTCCAAACCCCACTCATTGTGATGGCTGTAACCTCACACAAAGCAAAGTCGATGATTTTTATGGTCTTGTAGATGTTATAGTCCTTCCAAAATTGTTGCAATTTTGTTCCTTATTCATCACTTGCCTTTACTGTCTGACAAAGTGTGACATTAATAATATTTCTTGAAAGTCACTATAACTCCCTTGTCCATAAGTTGAATGAGTGACGTAGTATTCGGTGGCAGATGAACTACTTTGACACTGAGATGAAAGTCGTCCATGAATGCGGGGTGACTCAGAGCATTGCTGAGCAGCAAAAGAATGTTGAATGGGATGTCCTTCGCCAAGTAATATTTCGTTACCTCCAGGATAAAGTGGCAGAAAAAAACGTCCTGGAAAATGGTCTGTGTAACACAGGCTTTGGGGTTACTCTTCCACACAACAGGAAGAGAGCCTGTGGCTATGTTTTTAAGGGCTCTTGTGTTCTCTGAATAATAAACTAAGAGAGGCTTCAGCTTCATATCACCAGAAGCATTGCCACCAAACAGCAGAGTTATCTTATGCTTTGCTGCTTTATAGTCTGGCATCAACTTTTCCTCCTTACTGATGTAACTTTGGTCTGGCATCCTCTTCCAGAATAGTCCTGTCTCATCCACATTAAAAACCTGCTCAGGTAAATACATGCTTTCATCAATAATTTATTGAAGTGTTTCAGGAAATTCCCGGACAGCTACTGTATCTGCACTCGCTGTCTCGCCACTTACTTTTATGTTGTGAAAGTTGGCTCTAGCCTTGAACCGATGAAACCAGCCATGGCTGGCATTAAAAGATGTGCCCTCTGATACTTCGCCTATGTTTCCGCTTCAAGTCTTCATAAAGGCTTTTAGCTTTCTCTTGAATCAGCTTTATTAAGCTGAGCAGACTCAATGCTGATGTTGATCTTGCATCCACACATCTCCTCCACCACTTTTCCAGCTTCTAAGATATTACTGTCAACATCATCAGCACAGAAGACTTCACATGTTCCGTGATCTTGTCCTTGTTTTTTAGAATCATGGTTGAAGAGTTCATGTTATATGAACAAGCAACTTCTACCATCTTTTTGCCTCTCTCCACTCTCTCAGTTATTTTCACTTTTGTTTCTATTGTTATCGCTTGGTGCTTCTTAGTACCAGCTACATCACTGCTGCTTTTACTCTTGCTTCTGGACATCTTGGGCTTGAAATAAAGATACTGTACTACTGTACTCTATACACTACTGTACTGTAAAGTACACAAAAGCATAATCACTTGTATAGGATGCACACTCGTGACAATGTACACCAGACATATGAACTAACTTATGTGATTGGACATGCAAAAGCACATTCACGTCTTTGAAAGTTCACAGCTTCAAGGTTCATAGGTAGGGGACTTACTGTATTCAGGAAGGGAACTGGAATCAGGATTTGGAAATTTAACCCAAGGTGTAGATATGAGCAGCCTGGGTAGTGGTTTGGTTGCAGTGTTAATTATGTAATTCCTCCCTAACAGCTTTCTTCTCCCTGGAGGTTATTTTGGGATTGAAACCCACATAGTCTTTTTTTTTTTTTTTTTCAGAGTTTTGAAGATAATGTTCAATCTTTGACAATGTACAGTGTTAAATGACTGCTAATGATTTTTTTTACTCAATATTTGTAATTGTCTGTATATTCTGATGAATAGAATTACTAAGATGATTAAAATGCACTTTCATTGCATGAAAGAATCACATCTTTTTTTTTTTTTTTTTTTGTGGTATGCAGGCCTCTCACTGCTCTGGCCTCTCCCGTTGAGGAGCACAGGCTCCAGACATGCAGGCCCAGCGACCATGGCCCATGGGCCCAGCCGCTCCGCAGCATGTGGGATCCTCCCGGACCAGGGCATGAACCCGCGTCCCCCGCGTCGGCAGGCAGACTCCCAACCACTGCGCCACCAGGGAAGCCCAGTAATCACATCTTTATATTGTAGGGAAGAAAAAATAATTTTCCCTTTATCCTTCTAGTTTCTTGGCTGAGACTCCACTGTAACAACAACAAAACATTAGTCGGTGACAAATAGAAGTTTAACATTTATACCTCCTTTTTACATGGGAGATACTGAAATGGACCAAGCCATCACCTAAAAACAATCTTAAGCTAAAGACAAAAGAAAGATGTTGGGTGTGAGCAGAGTCAGTTATGAGAGATTATCAGGCAAACACAGTAAACAGGGTAAGGTTGGTATTATAGATTTAGGTCTTTGCTTCTCAAATGATAAGAGTTTCTAGAGTTTAGTCATCCTCCTCTTCCTGGTACAGAAAGGAAGACACCCTCACAAATGGAAATTTTTCTTATAAATGTCTCTTACAAAAGGGTAATTTCTACTCAGTTTTTAGAGCTTTGCCTGTGTCTGCATTTTCTTAAAAATAATCAGACTAAAATAATGCTTTTGCCAAAAAGGCATATTTTGGGGTGGCAAATTCTGCTCCCCTTAATGTCCTTTTGAATCTCAATTATTTTTCTACCTCACATCATTTTTCACTTTCCTTCCATGACTTTAGTACAAAAGAGTAAGTATCAAAATATCATTTATTGGGGGGCCTACTGAGGCTGTGCCCTCTACCAGGTTATTTATACATGTTCTAAACTTGCAGGTGAGGAAAAGGATTCCTTGAGACTATTCCTTGACTATGAACCATATCTGTGATACCTGGTAAGAGTGGGAACCTCATTTCAGGTCCAAATCTCTCTGGCTCCAAATTCCAAGTGTAACCAGGCAGGACCCTATGGGGTCTTCCCGGGACATACCCCTCTCCCATATCCTCTGTTTTAGCTCCTCTCTGAAGTACCTAGATAACAGTATCTGATGCAAATTTCCTGAGTTGTACAGATGCTAAAACCCCCACCAAAAGGATGACATTAACATTAGACATTAACTACTTGATGACCATGAGCACATAGCCCTCAGGCCTACTGAAGAATAAGGATTGATGATGTCTACCCCTGTGATACTCCCCTGTTACCTCACCATCAACCAATCAATTGTGCATGAGCTGATCACATACCCTGAGAACCCCACTCCCTAACCTGGCCTTTAAAAATGCTTTGCTGAAACACGTTGGGGAGTTCTGGGTTTTTGAGCATGAGCCACCCGTTTTCCTTATAATAAATGCTGCACTTTCCTTCACCACAACCCAGTGTCAGTAGATTGAGCATGGGTGAATGGACCCAAGTTTTGTTCTGTAACACATATGCCTTCTTCTGCAAAGCTTATAGGGTAAAGAAAGCAAGATTATGAACATTAATGAAATAGTGTCAGACAATCAAATTGAAAATTGAATGTCTAAAACTCTAAGAATCTGTTTGAATACATTCTGGGAATTTTCCAAGTAAGCTTGCTTTACTAAAAGATAACCGGTGTAAGTAAAATGGCCATTTGTGCAAAAGTAGTTGCAGCTCTCTAGTAGCTGGATCTTTTACCTAAGCTGGTCAGAGTATTTGGCATATATTTTTCCATTGATGTCTAAAAGGAAGTAATGATTATCACCACCTTACTTTTAAAATTTACTATTAAGCCACCACAAGGTGAAGTCCTTAGCACTATATCTATCAGGGGGACACTTGGAATTGAATAACTCCGGGCAGATTGTTCACAAGAAACTGAACAAATCAGATCACTTGATCCTAAGTATCTCAGTTGCTCAATAAGTATCAATTACAATTATCTGATACAGTTTGAATCACATCAGGCACAAGAAGGCTCACTCTCATATGTCACATCATGTGGGAAGAAAAAGAATAAAACAGGAAAGAAGTGGCTCATGTCAGCTATGCACTTCTATGTAAAGGAAGTAGTAGTTCTTTGAAAAACTTAACTCTTGGTCTGAGTTCAGAACCCATAGCAGTATGTTTTTCCTTTTCTGACACCAAACTTTCTTTTTTCAATCACCAAGCTAATTTTAATCACCAAGCTAATCCAAGAGAATGATTAAATAAGAAGAGACAAAAATGTAAAATAAAATTAAATCTAAAATATTATGCATCTTCTGCTTAGATGAACTTTCCACACTTTTATTACACAAATACCTTTGCATTCCCTATTTCTGATCTTATTTACAACCTGTTCTCTTGTTTTAAATGCTTTATATTGAAGTTCAATTTCAGTGTACAACTGTATTCTGGGGAAAGATATTAAAGTCACTCAATGGTAACATATCTAAATACCTTCTTGAATATATATACAGTTGCTACTATAGAACCAGGGAAATATTGTTCCCTTTTCTAGAAGATCTTCAATGTCTGTGCTCTGCAGGTCAAAGTATACACAGGGCTCCTATTATAAATAGTTTTCAACTTAACATACTGTGTAAAGCAATCAATTAATTGACTTTATCAGTGTGTTAAGGGTTCAAAAATCATTACTGCAGTGCAACTGAGACTGGAGGGAAAGGGACAGGACACAAACACTAGATAATGAAGAAAGTGTGCAGCTGTTGCGATGTGATAAAGAGCCAGGCTGGAACCAGCTGAAACCAAAGTTGCTTTGAGAATAGTCTGGTCATTGACCTTTAGCTAATTATACCTTCACTGTAATACTAAAAATCACTTCCCTTCATGCCATGACAGTTCCAAAATGGACCATAAAAGGCCAAAATGTGGGCAGTGGTCCAATTCCTGAGAAATCCCACTTGACCCCTGAAGTAGCCTATAAAATTACTTAACCCATAAATACCTAGAACCTCATGCCCTGGGGCTGCTCTCACTTTCTGAGATGGTCCACATTCTGCCTATGGAATATGTATCTCTCTAAATAAACTTGCTTTTCCTTTACTCTGGCTCTCTCTTGAATTCTTTCCTGCTCAAAGCCAAGAACACTCACTTGCAGGTCTGTCCTAAGGACTCCTGCAGGTCCTAGGATGTGACATTTCCCTCTACTGCAATGTAATGATAAGGACATAGGTTTGAGTGTCAAACAGATTAGTGGCAAATTTTGTAGCTGAATAATTTGATGCCAGTGACTTAATATCTCTGAGTTTCCTCATGCAAAGTATTGATGTAATAATATCAATTTCAATAGATGTAGTTAGAACTAAATAAGATAATTTATGAAAAGTGCTCTGATTATGACAAACACACAGTGAACACTTAATGATGTTTGATGTCTTTGCTATTCTTGGCTAATATAGGCTACCTGCTTTTGAGACTTTCATATATCATCTGGGAAAACAGATATATAACCACAGATAATTAGTATACAATGTGATAATTATATATGCCATCTGCTATGGAGAAGGTAAAAAGATGGATATGTTTCCTTTTTCAGCTTTATTGAGGTATAATTGACAATATTGTAAGATATTTAAAATGTACAACATGATGATTTGATAGACATATACACTGTGAAAGGATTCCCCCCACTGAGTTAAATAACACATGGATCACCTCACGTATATACCTTTTATTTGATGAGAACATTTAAGTTCTACTCTTTTAGTAAATTTCAATTATACAACAGTGTTATCAACTATAGTCGATACATCCAACATTAGATCCTCAGACCTTATTCATCTTATAACTGTAAGTTTGTACTCTTTTACTACCTCTCCCTATTTCTCCTAACACCCACCCCTGCTGCCCCAGCTCCTGACAACCACTTTTCAATTCTCTGCTCCTATGAGCTTAATTTTTTTTAAAGATTCCACATATAAGTGATACCATACAGTATTTGTCCTTCCTCTGTCTGGCTTATTTCACCTGCCCTTCAGGTTTATTCATGTTGTTGCGAATGGAAGGATTTTCTCCTGTTTTAAGGCTGAATAATGTTGTGTACGTGTGTGTGAGTGTATACATACACTGATAAATGAATAAAGCAAATGTGATATATATATATGTGCACATGTATATATATATATATATATATATATATATATATATATATATCACATTTTCTTTTTCCATTTATTCGTTTATGGACACTTAGATTGTTTCCATACCTTGGTTATTGTGAATAAGCTACAGTGAACATGGGAATACAAAAATCCTTTGGATATATACCCAGAAGTGAAATAGCTAGATCATATGGTAGTTCTATTTTTAATTTTTGAGGAACCACCATATTATTTTCCATAGTGGCTATACCAGTTTACAGTCCTACCAACAGTGTACAAGTGTTCTGTTTTCTCCACATCTTCACCAGCATTTGTTATCTTTGGACTTTTTTCTCCTACCAACAGTGTACAAGTGTTTCCCTTTCTCCACATCCTCACCAGCATTTGTTATCTCTTGACTTTTTGGTAATAGACATCCTAATAGGTGTGAAGTATAATTCATTGCTGTTTTGATTTGCATTTCCCTCATGATTAATGATGTTGAGAACCTTTCCACGTACCTTTTGGCCATTTACATGTCTTCTCTGAAAAAAAAAGTCAATTCAGGTCTTTTGCCCAATTTTTATTTGTTTTTTTGCTCTTGTGTTGTATGCATTTCTTGTATGTTTTAGGTACCCTTATTGGATATGTGGTTTTCAGATATTTTTCTGCTATTCCATATGTTACTTTTAATTTTTTTGATGGTTTCTTTTGCTGTGCAGAAGCTTTTTTGTTGTTGTAGTCCCACTTGTTTAATTTTGCTTTTGTGACTTGCTTATGGTGTTAAATCCCCAAAGTCATTGCCAAGACCAATGTCAAAGAATTTACCCCTATGTTTTCTTCTAGGGGTTTTATGGTTTCAGGTCTTATGTTCAAATTTTTAACCCATTTTGAGCTGATTTTTGTATATGGTGCAAGATACGGGTCCAGTTTTATTCTTTTACGTATGGCTGTCCTGTTTTCCCAACACTGTTTATTGAAGAGACTCTCCATTCCACATTGTATATTCTTGTCTCCTTTGTCAAAAATTGATCATATATACATGGATTTATTTAGGGGCTCTCTATTCTGATCCCTTGATCTGTGTGTCTGTTTTAATGCTAATAACATACTGCTTTGATTACTACAGCTATAACTCAGGCTTTGTTCTTCTTTCTCAAGATTGTTTTGGCTAATTGGGGTGTTTATGGTTCCACACAAATTTTAGGATTGTGTTTTCTATTTCTGTGGAAAATGCCATTAGAGTTTTCATAGGGATATCGTTGAATTTATAGATCCATTTGGGTAGTATGGGTGTTTTAACAATATTCTTCCAATTCATGAATACAAAATATCTTTTCATTTAATTGTGTCATTTTCTATTTCTTTCATCATAGTCTTATACTTTTCAGTGTACAGATGTTTTATCTCTTTTTTTTTCTTTTTTTTTTTTTTTTGTGGTATGCAGGCCTCTCACTCTTGTGGCCTCTCCCGTTGTGGAGCACAGGCTCCGGACGCGCAGGTTCAGCGGCCATGGCTCATGGTCCCAGCTGCTCCGCGGCATGTGGGATCCTCCTGGACCGGGGCACGAACCCGTGTCCCCTGCATCGGCAGGCGGACTCTCAACCACTGTGCCACCAGGGAAGCCCTATTTTATCTCTTTAGTTAAATTTATTCCCAAGTATTTTATTCTTTTTGATGCTATTTTAAATTGAATTGTCTTAATTTCTTTCTGATAGTTCATTGTTAGTATAAAAACACAACTGGTTTTTGCATATTGATTTTGTAATATGCAAATATACTGCATTTGTTTATTATTTCTAACAGTTTTTTGGGTGGATTCTTTAGGGTTTTCTACCTATAGGATTATGTCATCTGTAAACAGAGATAATTTTATCTCTTCCTTTCCAATCTGTATGCCTTTCTTTTGGATTTCTTTCTTTTACTTGCCCAATTGCTCTAGTGAGGACTTCCAGTACTATCTTGAATAAAAGTGGTGAGAATGGGCATCTGTGTCCTGTTGTTGATCTTAGAGAAAACTTTTCATTATTGAGTTTAATGTTAGCTGTGGGCTTGTCATTTATCTCCTTTATTATGTTGAGGTATGTTCTCTCTATAACCAGTTTAATGAGAGTTTTTATCATGAAAGGATGTTGAATTTTTTCAAATGCTTTCTCTATATCTATTGAAATTATTATATGACTTTTATCCCTTGTTTTGTTAATGTGGTTTATCAAATTTATTGATTTGCCAAGGCTGAACCATCTTTGCATCCCTGGAATAAATTCGACTTGATCATGGTGTATGATCCTTTTGATGTACCATTGAATTCAATTCATTAATATTTTGTTGAGGACTTTTACATCTATGTTCATCAGGGTTAGTGGCAGGGGAAATGTCCACCAGCTTTCCCAGTCTTGGGAGGATGGCAGCCAGCCACACAGATGAGTGCTAAGTTAGAATCCAGACCCTCAGGCAGCAGTTGTAGAGTATGTAGTCAGAACCCTTTCAGGGAAATAATGGCAGATTGACATTTCTGCCTGCTCCCTCAGTGCTGAGCTTTGGGGGGATATCCCCATGAGTGCTTATACTCTTAAACAACTGCTTCTTTGTTTGCAGCTGTCCTTTAGGATTCATAATTGCAAGTCCTATAGGCTATCAGAGCAAGATTATCTGCAGGCCCATCCCTTTAGCAGCTACAAAAGCTGAGGCACCAGATGTTTGCACAAGCTCTTATCAGGGAGATACCAGCAACTTGATTTTCATTGTTGGAGTGGGTCACAGGGAGAGGGTAGGGAAATGTCTGCCAGCTTTCCCAGTCCCTAGGAAATATTGCAGCCAGCTCCTAGGTGTTATTAAATTAGAAACTGGACCCTCAGGCAGCAGCTGTAAAGTATGGAGATGGATCCCTTTCAGGGAGACACTGGGAGGTGCTATTTCTGCCTGCTCTTTCTGTGCTGAGCCCTGGGAATAGCCTTGGAGAGTGCTCTATGCCGGTGCTCTTTAGAAAGTGCTCCTTTGTTTTCTACAGTCATATGGAACTTGTAGACACAAGCCCTACTGACTTTCAGAGGGTGTTTGGGGGGCCCATGCCTCAGGTGGGAGCTATAAAAATTGTGGTGCTAGGTGTGCAGTCCAAACCCTTCACAGCTCAGGGAAGCTGGGAGTTGGAGATTCCCTTCTGATTATATGGCACTGTGCTGGGATTGGGGTTTGTGGCTAGAGTGTGTCTTAGTCTTTCCTACCTATTTTGATGTGGGTATTTTCTCATTCACCTGATGTGTAGGAGTTGCTCGGTTAGCTTATGGATTTCTTTCTGAGAGACTTGCTGCATGGGTAGCTGTACATCTGGTGCATCTGTGGAGGAAGTGATTTCAGGAACCACCTATGTTACCCTCTTGGTCAACTCTAGATCTCTTCCTTCTTGAAATATAACATTGAGATGGAGACATTTGTGCAACTTCTTGAAATTTCAGAAGTATTTTAGGAGAGTAATGCCAAACAAATATTTCAAGTAGAAGGTATGGAACACGATCTGCTATTTTGAGCTGTCATTACACTTTCTACATAAATCTCTTATAGCAGTTGTCCATACTATATGGCATGTTTCTTAAAATACGTCTGTTTTATATCTGTTCATCTTCTTAAGGTAAGGATTCTGGCTTATCCATTTTTATATTTCCAGTACCTAGCATAGCATACTTCACATAGAATATATTGTCAAATATTTTGCTGTGGAGATAATTATCCCCAAATCATGAAAGTCTGAAGATACAGGTTGTGTTCAAGAAACACTGATGGTGCCGTTGACCAACTGGTTGAGTCAAGAGGCCAAACTAAGACATGTCATCAATGTTATGCTAGAAATAGAAAATTAACCTTGTAGGCATTGACTGGCCATTGGCAATTTTTATCCTGGTGGGACAAAAAGCTTTATTAAACAAAGAAACTAGACAACACAATCCTTCATTTTATTAAATTGTTACTTTTTTGAATTTAAGGATATATTAGATCATTATACAAAACTTTGCATTGATATTTTAGTTTTTTTATGTCTTTATTGTAATTGCTTTACAATGGTGTGCTAGTTTCTGCTTTATAACAAAGTGAATCAGTTATACATATACATATGTTCCCATATCTCTTCACTCTTGCATCTCCCTCCCTCCCACCCTCCCTATCCCACCCCTCTAGGTGTCACAAAGCACCAAGATGATCTCCCTGTGCTATGCGGCTGCTTCCCACTAGGTAGCTATTTTATGTTTGGTAGTGTATACATGTCCATGCCACTCTCTCACTTTGTCACAGCTTACCCTTCCCCCTCCCAATGTCCTCAAGTCCATTCTCTAGTAGGTCTGTGCCTTTATTCCTGTCTTACCCCTAGGTTCTTCATGACATTTTTTTTTCTTAAATTCCATATATATGTGTTAGCCTATGGTATTTGTCTTGCTTTTTCTGACTTACTTTACTCTGTATGACAGACTCTAGGTCCATCCACCTCATTACAAATAGCTCAATTTTGTTTCCTTTTATGACTGCGTAATATTCCATTGTATATATGTGCCACATTTTCTTTATCCATTTATCCAATGATAGACACTTAGGTGGATTCCATCTCCTGGCTATTGTAAATAGAGCTGCAATGAACATTTTGGTACATGACTCTTTTTGAATTATGGTTTTCTCAGGGTATATGCCCAGTAGTGGATTGCTGAGCCATATGGTAGTTCTATTTGTAGTTTTTTAAGGAACCTCCATACTGTTCTCCATTGTGGCTGTACCAATTCACATTCCCACCAGCAGTGCAAGAGTGTTCCCTTTTCTCCACGCCCTCTCCAGCATTTATTGTTTCCAGAGTTTTTGATGATGGCCATTCTGACTGGTGTGAGATGATATCTCATTGTAGTTTTGATTTGCATTTCTCTAATGATTAATGATGTTGAGCATTCTTTCATGTGTTTGTTGGAAGTCTGTATATCTTCTTTGGAGAAATGTATATTTAGGCCTTCTGCCCAATTTTGGTTTGGGTTGTTTGTGTTTTTTTTATTGAGCCACATGAGCTGCTTGTAAATTTTGGAGATTAATCCTTTGTCAGTTGCTTCATTCACAAATATTTTCTGCCATTCTGAGGGTTGTCTTTTGGTCTTGTTTATGGTTTCCTTTGCTGTGCAAAAGCTTTGAAGTTTCATTAGGTCCCATTTATTTATTTATGCTTTTATTTCCATTTCTCTAGGAAGTGGGTCAAAAAGGATCTTGCTGTGACTTATGTCATAGAGTGTCCTGCCCATGTTTTCCTCTAAGAGTTTGATAGTTTCCAGCCCTACATTTAGGTATTTAATCCATTTTGAGCTTATTATTGTGTACGGTGTTAGGGAATAATCTAATCTTATATTTTTATATGTACTTGTTCAGTTTTCCTAGCACCACTTATTGAAGAGGCTGTCGTTTCTCCACTGTATATTCCTGCCTCCTTTATCAAAGATAAGGTGACCATATGTGTGTGGGTTTATCTCTGGGCTTTCTATCCTGTTCCATTGATCTATATTTCTGTTTTTGTGACAGTACCATACTGTCTTGATTACTGTAGCTTTGTAGTATAGTCTGAAGTCAGGGAGCCTGATTCTTCCAGCTCTGTTTTTTCTTTCTCAAGATTGCTTTGGCTATTCAGGGTCTTTTGTGTTTCCATACAAATTGTGAAATTTTTTGTTTTAGTTCTGTGAAAAATGCCAGTGGTAGTTTGGTAAGGATTGCCTTGAATCTGTAGATTGCTTTGGGTAGTAGAGTCATTTTCACAATGTTGATTCTTCCAATCCAAGAACATGGTATATCTCTCCATCTATTTGTATCATCTTTAATTTCTTTCATCAGTGTCTTATAATTTTCTGCATACAGGTCTTTTGTCTCCTTAGGTAGGCTTATTCCTAGATATTTTATTCTTTTTTCCAGTGGTAAATGGGAGTGATTTCTTGATTTCACTTTCAGCTTTTTCATCCTTAGTGTATAGGAATGCCAGAGATTTCTGTGCATTAATTTTGTATCCTGCTACCTTACCAAATTTTTTTATTAGCTCTAGTAGTTTTCTGGTAGCATCTTTAGGATTCTCTATGTATAGTATCATGTCATCTGCAAACAGTGACAGCTTTACTTCTTCTTTTCTGATTTGGATTCATTTTATTTCCTTTTCTTCTCTGATTGCTGTGGCTAAAACTTCCAAAACTATGCTGATAAGAGTGGTGAGAGTGGGCAACCTTGTCTTGTTCCTGATCTTAGTGGAAATGCTTTCAGTTTTTCACTATTGAGGATGATGTTGGTTGTGGATTTGTCATATATGGCCTTTATTATGTTGAGGAAAGTTCCCTCTATGCCTACTTTTCAGAGGGTTTTTACATAAATGGATGTTGAATTTTTTTGAAAGCTTTCCCTGCATCTATTGAGATGACCATATGGTTTTTCTCCTTCAATTTGTAAATATGGTGTATCACGTTGGTTGATTTGTGTATATTGAAGAATCCTTGCATGCCTGGAATAAACCCCACTTGATCATGGTGTATGATCCTTTAAATGTGCTGTTGGATTCTGTTTCCTAGTATTTTGTTGCGGAGTTTTACATCTATGTTCATCAGTGATATTGGCCTGTAGTTTTCTTTCTTTGTGACATCCCTGTCTGGTTTCGGTATCAGGGTGATGGTGGCCTCGTTGAATGAATTTGGGAGTGTTCCTCCCTATGCTGTATTTTGGAAGAGTTTGAGAAGGTTAGGTGTTAGCTCTTCTCTAAATGTTTGATAGAATTCACCTGTGAAGCCATCTGGTCCTGGGCTTTTGTTTGTTCGAAAATTTTTAATCACAGTTTCAATTTCAGTGCTTGTGATTGGTCTGTTCATATTTTCTATTTATTTCTGATTCAGTCTTGGCAGGTTGTGGATTTCTAGGAATTTGTCCATTTCTTCCAGGTTGTCCATTTTATTGGCATAGAGTTGCTTGTAGTAATCTCTCATGATCTTTTGTATTTCTGCAGTGTCAGATGTTACTTTTCCTTTATCATTTCTAATTCTATTGATTTGAGTCTTCTCCCCTTTTCTTTTTTTTTTGATGAGTCTGGTTAATGGTTTCTCAATTTTGTTTATCTTCTCAAAGAACCACCTTTTAGTTTTATTGATCTTTGCTATTGTTTCCTTCATTTCTTTTTTCATTTATTTCTGATCTGATCTTTATGATTTCTTTCCTTCTGCTAACTTTGGGATTTTTTTGTTCTTCTTCCTCTACTTGCTTTAGGTGCAAGGTTAGGTTTTTTATTTGATATGTTTCCTTTTTCTTAAGGTAGGATTGTATTGCTATAAACTTCCCTCTTAGAGCTGCTTTTGCTGCATCCCATAGGTTTTGGGTCATCATGTCTCCATTGTCATTTATTTCTAGGTATTTTTTGATTTCCTCTTTGATTTCTTCAGTGATCACTTCGTTATTAAGTAGTCTATTGTTTAGCCTCTATGTGTTTGTATTTTTTACCGACATTTCCCTGTAATTGATATCTAGTCTCATAGCATTGTGGTCGGAAAAGATACTTGATACAATTTCAATTTTCTTAAATTTACCAAGGTTTCATTTGTGATCTAAGATATGATCTATTCTGGAGAATGTTCCATGAGCACTTGAGAAAAATGTGTATTCTGTTGTTTTTGGATAAATGTCCTATAAATATCAATTAAGTTCATCTTGTTTAATGTATCATTTAAAGCTTTGTTTCCTTATTTATTTTCATTTTGGATGATCAGCCCATTGGTGAAAGTGGGGTGTTAAAGTCCCCTACTATGAATGTGTTACCGTCGATTTCCCCTTTTATGACGCTTAGTATTTGCCTTATGTATTGAGGTGCTCCTATGTTGGGTACATAAATATTTACAATTGTTATATCTTCTTAGATCAATTCCTTGATCATTATGTAGTGTCCTTCTTTGTCTCTTCTAAGTCTTTATTTTAAAGTCTATTTTGTCTGATATGAGAATTGCTACTCCAAATTTCTTTTGGTTTCCATTTGCATAGAATATCTTTTTCCATCCCCTCACTTTCAGTCTGTATGTGTTTCTAGGTCTGAAGTGGGTCTCTTGTAGACAGCACATATATGGGTCTTGTTTTTGTATCCATTCATCCAGTCTGTATCTTTTGGTGGGAGCATTTAATCCATTTACATTTAAAGTAATTATTGATATGTATGCTCCTATTACCATTTTCTTAATTGTTTTGGGTTTGTTATTATAGGTATTTTACTTCTTTTGTGTTTCTTACCTAGAGAAGATCTTTTAGCATTTGTTGTAAAGCTGGTTTGGTGGTGCTGAACTCTCTCAGCTTTTGCTTGTCTGTAAAGGTTTTAATTTCTCCATCAAATCTGAATGAGATCCTTACTGGGTAGAGTAATCTTGGTTGTAGATTTTTCTCTTTTATCACTTTAAATATGTCCTGCTAGTCCCTTCTGGCTTGAAGAGTTTCTGCTGAAAGATCAGCTGTTAACCTTATGGGGATTCCCTTGTGTGTTATTTGTTGTTTTTCCCTTGCTGCTTTTAATATGTTTTCTTTGTATTTAATTTTTGACAGTTTGATTAATATGTGTCTTGGCATGTTTCTCCTTGGATTTATCTTGTATGACCCTCTCTGTGCTTCCTGGACTTGATTAACTATTTCCTTTCCCATATTAGGGAAGTTTTCAACTATAATCTCTTCAAATATTTTCTCAGTCCCTTTCTTTTTCTCTTCTTCTTCTGGGACGCCTATAATTCAAATGTCAGTGCGTTTAATGCTGTCCCAGAGGTCTCTGAGACTGCCCTCAGTTCTTTTCATTATTTTTTCTTTTTTATGCTCTGCAGTGGTTATTTCCACTATTTTATCTTCCAGGTTACTTTTCCATTCTTCTGCCTCAGTTATTCTGCTATTGATCCCTTCTAGATTATTTTTAATTTCATTTATTATGTTGCTCATCATTGCTTGTTTCAACTTTAGTTCTACTAGGTCCTTGTTAAATGTTTCTTGCATTTTCTCTATTCTATTTCCAAGATTTTGGATCATCTTTACTATCATTATTCTGAATTCTTTTCCATGTAGACTGCCTATTTCCTCTTCATTTGTTAGGTCTGATGGGCTTTTACCTTGCTCCTTCATCTGCTGTGTGTTTTTCTGTCTTTTCATTTTGTTTATCTTACAGGTTTTGGGGTCTCCTTTTTGCAGGCTGCAGGTTTTTAGTTCCTGTTGTTTTTGGTGTCGGTCCCCAGTCGCTAAGTTTGGTTCAGTGGGTTGTGTAGGCTTCCTGGTGGAGGGTACTAGTGCCTGTGTTCTGGTGGATGAGGCTGCATCTTGTCTTTCTGGTGGGCAGGTCCACGTTTGGTCGTGTGTTTTGGGGTGTCTGTGGCCTTATTATGATTTTCGGCAGCCTCTCTGCTAATGGGTGGGGTCGTGTTCTTTTCTTGCTAGTTGTTTGACATAGGGTGTCCAGCACAGTAGCTTGTTAGTCATTGAGTCAAGCTGGGTCTTGGTGTTGAGATGAAGATCTCTGGGAGAATTTTGCTGTTTGATATTACGTGGAGCTGGAGGTCTCTTGTGGACCTGTGTCCTGAAGTTGGCTTTCCCACCTCAGAGGCAGAGCACTGACTCCTGGCTGGATCACCAAGAGCCTTTCATCCACATGGCTCAGAATAAAAGGGAGAAACAATAGAAAGAAAGAAAGAGGATAAAATAAAATAAAATAAATTTAGATAAAATAAAACAATTAAAATAAAAAATAATTATTAAGAAAAAAAAATTTTAAAGTAAAAAAGAAAAACAAACAAACAAACAAAATGGTTGGACAGAACCCTAGGACCAATGGTGAAAGAAAAGCTATACAGACAGAATCTCACACAGAAGCATACACATACACACTCACAAAAAGAGGAAAAGGGGAAAAAGTAATATATCTTGCCCCAAAAGTCCACCCCCTCAATTTTTGATGATTCTTTGTTCCTTCAGGTGTTCCACAGATGCAGGGTACGTCAAGTTGATTGTGGAGATTTAATCCGCTGCTCCTGAGGCTTCTGGGAGGGATTTCCCTTTCTCTTCTTTGTTTGCACAGCTCCCGGGGTTCAGCTTTTGATTTGGCCTTGCCTCTGTGTGTAGGTTGCCTGAAGGCATCTGGTCTTCGCTCAGACAGGATGGGGTTAAAGGAGCAGTTGATTCGGGGGCTCTCGTTCAATCAAGCCATGGGGGACGGAGGGATACGGATGTGGAGTGAGCCTGAGGCAGCAGAGGTTATCGTGACATTACAGCAGCCTGAGGTGTGCCGTGCATTCTCCTGGGGAAGTTGTCCGTGGATCATGGGGCCCTGGCAGTGGCAGGCTGCACTGGCTTCTGGGAGGGGAGTTGTGGATAGTGACTTGTGCTTGCACACAGGCTTCTTGGTGGGGCACCAACAGCATTAGCAGCGTATGCCCGTCTCTGGGGTCTGCACTGATAGCCACGGCTTGCACCCATCTCTGGAGCTCCTTTAAGCAGCGCTCTTAATCCCCTCTCCTCCCGCACCACTAAACAAAGTGGGAAGAAATAGTCTCTTGCCTCTTCGACAGGTCCAGACTTTTTCCCGGATTCCCTCCTGGCTAACCATCATGCACTATCCCCTTCAGGCTGTGTTCATGCAGCCAACCCCAGTCCTCTCCCTGGGATCCAACCGAAGCCCGAGCCTCAGCTCCCAGCCCCTGCCCACCCCAGTGGGTGAGCAGACAAACCTCTTGGGCTGGTGAGTGCTGGTCGGCACTGATCCTCTGTGCAGGAATCTCTCTGCTTTGCCCTCTGCACCCCTGTTGCTGCACTCTCCTCCATGGCTCCAAAGCTTCCCTCTCTGCCACCCAAGTCTCCGCCCACAATGGGGCTTCTAGTGTGTGGACAACTTTCCTCCTTCACAGCTCCCTCCCACTGGTGCAGGTCCCATCCCTATTCTTTGTCTGTGTTTTTTCTTTTTTTCTTTTGCCCTACCCAGGTACATGGGGAGTTTCTTGCCTTTTGGGATGTCTGAGGTCTTCTGCCTGCATTCAGTAGGTATTCTATAGGAGAAGTTCCTTGTGTAGATGTGTTTCTGATGTATCTGTGGGGAGGATGGTGATCTCTGCGTCTTACACTTCCATCCATCTTCCTCAACTCCCCCAGGTGGACTTTAATCATACATTTTGCTCATTTAAAGGCACATTGCTGACAATTTGCCTCCTGCACTCTAAATCCATCAGGTATTCTCAGGGTACATGTAACTAAGAAATCTGGAACACATCTCTGAAAAATCTATCATATTGCTTCTGGGTCCAGAAGAGAATTTTAGCAACACATCTGGATGTCTTTTTATTTCTTAAAAAGCAAAAAGTTGGTAAAATTCCCCTAATCTGGAAGTTATTATTTTTTATACTATTTATGATATAAATCACTATTTGTAATTTTATGTGTATACTACTTTATAATATAGGAATTATTATAATTTTGGTAGTACAGACACATTGCAGCTGTTTAGTACTTCTGACATTTTAAGACATCTATGCATGCACAATGAATTGGACAGTTTTATAGGTATTTTGATTTGATTAAATAAAATTATTTTTAAAGCAGGACAAGAAAATTCTTAAATTCTCTGTCCATTTGAGCCATTACCCCCTCCCAGTTAGTGTGCACTGTATATCTCTATTATACATTATCTAGATCCCCATGGAAGACACAGGAATGCCTACTTGCAAAAACAAACAAACAAAAAACAAAGAAAAAAAGAAAGAAAGGAAAAGGAAAGAAAAAGCAATTTCCTCTTGGCACCAGAAAGGTAACTCCTTCTTAAGAGATAACATTTGTTTCTCAATCTTGTAAGGGATCATGATAACCCACTACTCACCTTGTTGGATTATAAACTGTCAGTATGTTACTTTGATGTACAAACTGTCTACTGAAGAAAAACACACAACCTAAAGATTGTGAGTTAGGTTTTACTTGGGGATCTTACTAAGGACTATATCCCAGGAGACAGCCTCTCAGGTCACTCTCAAGAACTGCTCCAAAGAGGTAAGGGAGAAGCCAAGATATATAGGAGTACTTTTGCTGCAAAAAACATGTAGTAGAACATCAAAAGATTATTGTTAATCACACAAAAAACAGACAACTCTATTTAATTATTTTTCTATACCTGGGAAGATACAAGGATCTGGGTTCCTTGAATTTATTCCTTAGATATGCATCTTAAATATTAAGAACCAGTGTTCAAAGCACAGAATGCTTCCTGTTTTTCTCCATCTTGAATTCCCCTCAGGGTGTACCATCAGTGGGCAACTGCTGTGGCTGATGGCTTTATCCTTATAGAAACGGGGTGCCAGGTAACATTCTTTGTTTGCTGGAATGTCAGGCAACATTCCTAGCCCACAAACCCTTTGTCTCAAAAACTTATATGACTGTGCTTTGACCTCTAACAGGCAGGACAGTTCTCAGAGCTTTCTGAAAGACTGTCTCCCAGGTTATAATCCTTAGGTTGGCTGGAATAAAATTTTCCATTTCTTTCTTTGATTGACTATTGATTAGTTTTTTTCATTGACAGTCTATAATTGGAAAATGTCACATATGAAAATGGGTATGGTTGTTTATTTTCTATCAGGTTCCTGGATCAAGTCCAAGATGGGAGTGATTGGGTCTTTCCCCACACAAACAGCAAACAATCCCCCAGACACCAGCTAGGTATTCTACAATTCAACTCAATTCTGAACTATTTACCTGGAGATAGCATCATATCCACCACTCCCCACCACACTTCAGGTACCACCTTACTTGGGCTTTTGACCAACTGGCTATGAATCAGAGGTTCATTGGGTTTGATTAATTTGCTACAGCAGCTCATATACCTCACAGAAAGAGTTTACTTACTAGATTATGGATTTATTATAAAGAGTATAACTCAGGAACAGCCAGTTGAAAGAGATATAGGGAAAGATATGAGGAAAGAACACAGAGTTTCCATGCCCTCTCCAGGTGTGCCACTCTCCCTGAACCTCCACGTGTTGTTCACCCAGCCAGAAGCTCTCTGAACCCCATTATTTTGTGTTTTTATGGAGGCTTCCTTACATAGGCATGGTTGATTTAATCATTGGTCATTGGTGATTGATTCAACCCCTAGTCCCTCTCCCCTCTCCAGAGGTTGAGGGAGTGAAACTGAAAGTTTCAACCCATCAATCACTTTGTTGGCTCCACCTGCAAAGAGCTCCTATCCTTAGGTGGAGTCCAAAAGTTACCTCATTGACATAACCAAAGACACCTTTATGGGTCTCATCACTTAGGAAATTCTAGGGGTTTTAGGAGCTCTGTGCCAAAAATAGTGATGAAGACCAAATATATATTTTTTATTATAAATCACAAAATCACATATTTATAACCAGATCATTTAGAACAGCTCAGTTTCATTCCAAAAAGTTGGGTGTCAACACATTCTGAAAAGGGTTATTAGTAATGCTATGGAAGTTTTTTTTTACATCTAGTCACTTCAATGAAAGAATACAAGAAGGTGTTACTTGAATACATATATTTTTGTTTTAAGATCTAAAGTCCTAAGAGCTTGGGTTCTAAATAGTTGCTCCAATTTGAGAATGGTAAAGTGGACAAAATATACATATTTGCAGGTGTAGAAATATATAATTACATAATAATATTCCTGGAAGACATATTTGAGACCAAATTCAAATTTCTTACTAATACAGGTTTTGCATTGAGAGTCTTTATAACATTTGGACATCCAGCTGACTATGATGGAGGAAATCACCTCCATCACCTCATGGGGCAGTTTATTTTATTTGGGGGAAAGTCTAGTGATGAATAAATTAATTTAACAGTCTGGAGGGATACACATCAAACCCATGATAATGGTTATTTTTGGCAAGGGGTAAGGTAAGGGCAGAAATTGAATATGTTACATAAAAGGAACTCTTGTTTTACCTGTAATACTTAATCTTTTAAATTTACTGGTTTTATGTGTTTATTATCTAATTGAAATCGATTTTAAATATATTATTTCTTTGGTTAATCAAAATTATTCTCCATTTGTTTCCTATGGTTTACATCTTTAAGAAACACAAAATAAGTATATACCTATCTAAAAATGATAGCTTTTAAAATAGATGAAAGCAGTTATATCTCCCCTAGATAATCCTTCCAGGAGAAATATTTTCATTTAACCATTCTTCACATTCACTGAAACAAATATTTGTTGAATAGGAATAAGACATTGTCTTGGGGAGATGGACATAGGAACAAAAAGGAACAAATACATATTATTTATTTGTAATAAATATTCCAAAATCTGTTACAGAAATCATCAAAAGACCAAGTCCAAAGACCAAGGCAATCACCTGCCTGGGAGAATCAGAAAAGGCTTCAGCAAGAAGATGACATTTACGAAAGTTGACAAAGTTAGACAAGAGCTGTGAAAATAGGGGAGAAATATAACAGATTCAAAAGATGGTTCTAAGACAGAATCGACAGAATTCTGTGTTGATTAAACAAAGATGACTGAAAAGAAGAGAAAGCTGTTAGTAGTGAATGATACCAAGATTAGTATCTTATGTGGAACAGGTTGGACAGAAATTTTTAATTAATTGCACTTTGAATGGGAAGAACATTTGCATGGTACAAATCCAAAAAAATTTAAAAGGGAGTACAATAATAATCTCCCTTGGTTCTCATTTTCATAGTCAGGGGGAATGTTTTTACTTTTAAAATATTTTTTGAGGTTAATTGATATAGAAGCTTAGAATACATTACACAGCCAGACAAGTTTGACATATACATGTACCTTTAAAATCATTGCCACAATCAAAATAAACATAAAATCACCCCCAACACTTTCTTGGACAACTTCATATTCTCTCCTTGCTCTCCTTCCTTGAACACTTCTGGGCTCCAGCAATCCCTGTTCTGCTTTCTGTAACTATGGATTGGCATTTATTTTAAATAATTTTGTAAAAATGGGATCATATACAATGTGTTCTCTTTTATCTGGCTTCTTTCACTAAGCATAATAGTTTTAAGATTTAACTATGTTGTTGTATGCAACATTCTTCATACATTCTTATTGCTGAATGGTATTTTGTTATATGAATACATCACAATTTATCTATTAACCTTTTTATAGATAGTGTATTGTTTATAAATTTGGACATTATAAATATAGATTCCATAAACATCCCTGTACATGTTTTTATATGGACATTTGTTTTCATTTCTCATGAGTAAATACCTAAGAGCACAATGGCTGAGTCTGATGGTAGGTGTATGTATAATTTCTTTAAAAAGTGTCAAGCTTTTTCAAACAGGTTGTATCACATTACATACCTATCAGCAGTGTATGGAGTTTCAGTTGTCTTCACATCTTTGCCAACCGTTGATATGGTCAATCTTTCAAATTTTAGCCAGTTTAGTAGTTATTTTGTGATACTTCATAGCAGTTTGAATTTGCATTTTCCTGATGATTAACGATATTGAGTAACTCTCTTCTTACTTATGTGCTAATTGTACATCTTTCTTAGTGAAATTTCTCTTTATGTCTTGTATACATTTGCTATTGAGTTGTGTACATTTATTGTTGAGTTTTGAGAGTCTTCTTTACATTAAAAATATTCTGAATATAAAGCTTTGATCAAATATGTAATTTTAAAATATTTTTCCAAGCCTATAGCTTGTCTTTTAATTCTCTTAAGTGTCTTTTGAAGAGCAGAGGTTCTCAATTTTGATGAAGTGTTATTTATTAATTTCAATTAGATCTTGCTTTTGGTGTCATATATATCAATGACTAAAGTTTTCTCCTGTTTGCTTTTGGAACATTTAGTTTTTGTTCTTGAAATTAGGTTTACTATATACCATAAAATAATTTTTGTAAATCATGCAAAGAATGGATTGAAATTCACTTTTTATTTTTAATATAGACTTCTAAATAATTATAACAATATTTATAGAAAAGACTATTCTTTCTCTACTGAATGGCCTTTGTCACTTTGTCAAAAAACAATTGACCTCATCTGTGTGGAACTATTTCTGGACTATCCATGCTGTTTCCTGGAGTCGTATCTCTTGATGTCAATACTGCACAGCCTTATCTACTTAAGCTTTAAAATAACTCTTGAAATCAGGTAATATAAGTCTTCCAATTTTTTTCTTTGTCAAATTTGTTTTGCCTACTGTAGGTCCTTTGCATTTCTAGATGCATTTTGGGATTAGCTCTCCATTTTTTTTTTTATACAAAAATATACCTGCTTTGATCAGAATGGCATTGGAGCTATAGATCAATTTGAGGAAAATGACATCTTAAAAGCACTGAATTTCTCAAAAGATGAACGAATTGTCTCTCTCCACTCTCCATTTATTTACATGTCTTTCAGTTTCTTTCTGTGGTATTTTGTAGTCTTCAGTGTACAGGTCTTGCATATCTTTTGTCAGATTTATCACTAAGTATTACATATTATTTTAATATTTTACCACTTTTAGTTATTATTAGTGGATGGGTTGGTCTGTATTATCTTATCCTCTATGGCCAGAAGAAGTCCTTTGGTCACTTATCTTTCCTTATCTTACTTAAACTCTTGGCAATACCTTACTTAGCTGATCACTTCTTCATTCTTGAAACCACCTCTTGTCTTGGCCTCTGTAGCACTATATTCTCCTGATTTTTTTCTCTTATTCCTCCTTCTCAAACTGCTTTACTTGTCCTTACTTCTCTGTTTGACCTCAAAATATTAAAATGTCACAGGGCTTAACCCTATTTCTTCCATTTTTCTACTTCTACAGTTTCTCATTATGTATTCTTCAATGGCATTGTCCCATCTATTTGCTGACATCTACAGAATCTGTATCATTAGATCTGACCTCTCCAATGAGCTTAATTTGTACTGAGTACATTAATATTGAATGATCTATTTTAAAACTACATTTGAATACCCAAATGATTTCTTAAATTTAACATATTCCTACCCTATATTTCCCTGATTTAAGTAAATTCTACCACAATTTACCTCGTTCTTTAATCCCTATAACCAAGGGTCACTCTTGAGTCTTCTCTGCATCCTCATGTTTAATTTCTCACTCACTCTGTTTGGTTCACCCTCATATTACATTCTAAATCCATTCAATTATTTTCATTCCCATTGACACCATTCTGGTCTAAGTCACAATTATTTCACCAGGATTACTCTCAATAAATTTCTTTGTGTCAACTCTTGGCCTCTCACTGTCCTTTTCTCTGCAGAGAAACTGGGATGATCTGTCAAATGGATACAATATAATCATATTACTTTCCTACTCAAGATGCTCTAGGAATTTCCCATTTCACTTGGGATAAAATCAGATTTCTTTTTTATGACCTGTAAAATTCTTTTTTTTTTTTTTTAATAACAATAGGGATTTGGGTTAAACAAGTACAAGCATTGGTCAAAACTAGTGACTATACACAAGATCTGGGTGTTTCACTCATGTATATTATCTCAAAAGAAAAAATGTAAACAAATATTGAACTCTAGTTAATGATTTACTTGGCTGAAATATTTAGATGTGTACTCATGTCTGCAATTTCAAAATAGATCACAAAAATAAGTTGGATTGGTGGATGGATAGAGAGATGGATAAATGGATGGATATATGATACAGTAAATTAGTAAAATGTTAATGGTAGAATCTAGGACATGGGTATGGGTGCTCACTATAAAATCCTTCAACTTTTTTGTATGTTTGAAAATTTTCATAATAAAATGTTGGAGAATATCAGTAAAAGATAAACTGTATAGCTCTTTTTTTTTTAACGTAACAGCTTTATTAAGCTATAATTCACATATCACACAGTTCACCTGTTGAGTGTACAATTCAATGTTTTTTAGTATAGTTACAGAGTTTCATATTTTAATCATCTCCAAAGGAAACCCTGTGCCCATTAGTGGCCACTCCCCAGTCCCCTGTCCCCCAGCCCCAGGTAACCCTAATTTACATTCTGTCTCTATGGATTGCTTATTCTGGGCATTTCATATAAATGGAATCATAGCATATGTGGGGTTTTTTTTGCGACCGGCTTCTTCCACTTAACGTTTTCAAACTTCATCCTTGTCGTGTCAGTATTCCATTCCTTTTATTGCTGAATAATATTCTGCTGTGTGGATATACTGTATTTTGTTATCCATTCATCAGTTGATGGACATTTAGCTTGTTTCCATCTTTTAGCTCTTGTGAATAATGCTGCCATGAATATTTGTGTACAAGTTTCTGCGTGGTCGTATGCTTCATTTCTTTTTTTTTTTTTTCATTTTAACATCTTTATTGGAGTATAATTGCTTTACAATGGTATGTTAGTTTCAGCTTCACAACAAAATGAATCAGTTATATATATACATATGTTCCCATATCTCTTCCTGCTTGCGTCTCCCTCCCTCCCACACTCCCTATCCCACGCCTCCAGGCGGTCACAAAGCACCGAGCTGATCTCCCTGTGCTATGCGGCTGCTTCCTACTAGCTATCTACCTTACGTTTGGTAGTGTATATATGTCCATGCCTCTCTCTCGCTTGGTCACCCTTTACCCTTCCCCCTCCCCATAGCCTCAAGTCCATTCTCTAGTAAGTCTGTTTCTTTATTCCTGTTTCACCCCTAGGTTTTTCATGACATTTTTTTTTTCTTAAATTCCATATATATGTGTTAGCATACGGTATTTGTCTCTCGCTTTCTGACTTACTTCACTCTGTATGACAGACTCTAGGTCTATCCACCTCATTACAAATAGCTCAATTTCGTTTCTTTTTATGGCTGAGTAATATTCCATTGTATATATGTGCCACATCTTCTTTATCCATTTATCCAATGATAGACACTTAGGTGGTTTCCATCTCCTGGCTATTGTAAATAGAGCTGCAATGAACATTTTGGTACATGACTCTTTTTGACTTATGGTTTTCTCAGGGTATATGCCCAGTAGTGGGATTGTTGGGTCATATGGTAGTTCTATTTGTAGTTTTTTAAGGAACTTCCATACTGTTCTCCACTGTGGTTGTATCAATTTACATTCCCACCAACAGTGTAAGAGGGTTCCCTTTTCTCCACACCTTCTCCAGCATTTATTGTTTCTAGATTTTTTGATGATGGCCATTCTGACTGGTGTGAGATGATATCTCATTGTAGTTTTGATTTGCATTTCTCTAATGATTAGTGATGTTGAGCATTCCTTCATGTGTTTGTTGGCAGTCTGTATATCTTCTTTGGAGAAATGTCTATTTAGGTCTTCTTCCCATTTTTGGATTGAGTTTTTTGTTTTTTTGTTATTAAGCTGCATGAGCTGCTTATAAATTTTGGAGATTAATCCTTTGTCAGTTGCTTCATTTGCAAATATTTTCTCCCATTCTGAGGGTTGTCTTTTGGTCTTGTTTATGGTTTCCTTTGCTGTGCAAAAGCTTTTAAGTTTCATTAGGTCCCATTTGTTTTTATTTCCATTTTTCTAGGAGGTGGGTCAAAAAGACCTTGCTGTGATTTATGTCATAGAGTGTCCTGCCTATGTTTTCCTCTAAGAGTTTGATAGTTTCTGGCCTTACATTTAGGTCTTTAATCCATTTTGAGCTTACTTTTGTGTATAGTGTTAGGGAGTGATCTAATCTCATACTTTTACATGTAGCTGTCCAGTTTTCCCAGCACCACTTATTGAAGAGGCTGTCCTTTCTCCACTGTACATTCCCGCCTCCTTTATCAAAGATAAGGTGACCATATGTGCGTGGGTTTATCTCTGGGCTTTCTATCCTGTTCCATTGATCTATATTTCTGTTTTTGTGCCAGTACCATACTGTCTTGATTACTGTAGCTTTGTAGTATAGTCTGAAGTCAGGAAGCCTGATTCCTTCAGCTCCGTTTTTCATTCTCAAGACTGCTTTGGCTCTTTGGGGTCTTTTGTGTTTCCATACAAATTGTGAAATTTTTTGTTCTAGTTCTGTGAAAAGTGCCAGTGGTAGTTTGATAGGGATTGCCTTGAATCTGTAGATTGCTTTGGGTAGTAGAGTCATTTCCACAATGTTGATTCTTCCAATCCAAGAACATGGTATATCTCTCCATCTATTTGTATCATCTTTAATTTCTTTCATCAGTGTCTTATAATTTTCTGCATACAGGTCTTTTGTCTCCTTAGGTAGGTTTATTCCTAGATATTTTATTCTTTTTGTTGCAGTGGTAAATGGGACTGTTCTCTTGATTTCACTTTCAGATTTTTCATCCTTAGTGTATAGGAATGCCAGAGATTTCTGTGCATTAATTTTGTATCCTGTTACTTTACCAAATTCATTGATTAGCTCTAGTAGTTTTCTGGTAGCATCTTTAGGATTCTCTATGTATAGTATCATGTCATCTGCAAATAGTGACAGCTTTACTTCTTCTCTTCTGGTTTGGATTCCTTTTATTTCCTGTTCTTCTCTGATTGCTGTGGCTAAAACTTCCAAAACTATGTTGAATAACAGTGGTGAGAGTGGGCAACCTTGTCTTGTTCCTGATCTTAGTGGAAATGCTTTCAGTTTTTCACCATTGAGGACGATGTTGGCTGTGGGTTTGTCATATATGGTCTTTATTATGTTGAGGAAAGTTCCCTGTATGCCTACTTTCTGCAGGGTTTTTATCATAAATGGGTGTTGAATTTTTTTGAAAGCTTTCCCTGCATCTATTGAGATGACCATATGGTTTTTCTCCTTCAATTTGTAAATATGGTGTATCACATTGATTGATTTGCATATATTGAAGAATCCTTGCATTCTTGGAATAAACCCCACTTGATCATGGTGTATGATCCGTTTAATGTGCTGTTGGACTCTGTTTGCTAGTATTTTGTTGAGGATTTTTACATCTATGTTCATCAGTGATATTGGCCTGTAGTTTTCTTTCTTTGTGACATCCTTGTCTGGTTTTGGTATCAGGGTGATGGTGGCCTCGTTGAATGAATTTGGGAGTGTTCCTCCCTCTGCTATAGTTTGGAAGAATTTGAGAAGGATAGGTGATAGCTCTTCTCTAAATGTTTGATAGAATTCACCTGTGAAGCCATCTGGTCCTGGGCTTTTGCTTGTTGGAAGATTTTAAATCACAGTTTCAATTTCAGTGCTTTGATTGGTCTGTTCATATTTTCTATTTCTTCCTGATTCAGTCTTGGCAGATTGTGCCTTTCTAAGAATTTGTCCATTTCTTCCAGGTTGTCCATTTTATTGGCATAGAGTTGCTTGTAGTAATCTCTCATGATCTTTTGTATTTCTGCAGTGTCAGTTGTTACTTCTTTTTCATTTCTAATTCTATTGATTTGAGTCTTCTCCCTGTTTTTCTTGATGAGTCTGGCTAATGGTTTATCAATTTTGTTTATCCTTTCAAAGAACCAGCTTTTAGTTTTATTGATCTTTGCTATCATTTCCTTCATTTCTTTTTCATTTATTTCTGATCTGATTTTTATGATTTCTTTCCTTCTGCTAACTTTGGGGTTTTTTTGTTCTTCTTTCTCTAATTGCTTTAGGTGCAAGGTTAGGTTGTTTATTCGAGATGTTTCCTTTTTCTTAAGGTAGGATTGTATTGCTATAAACTTCCCTCTTAGAACTGCTTTTGCTGCATCCCATAGATTTTGAGTTGTCGTGTCTCCATTGTCATTTTTTTCTAGGTATTTTTTGATTTCCTCTTTGATTTCTTCAGTGATCACTTCGTTGTTAAGTAGTGTATTGTTTAGACTCCATGTGTTTGTATTTTTTACAGATCTTTTCCTGTAATTGATATCTAGTCTCATAGCGTTGTGGTCGGAAAAGATACTTGATACAATTTCAATTTTCTTAAATTTACCAAGGTTTGATTTGTGACCCAAGATATGATCTATCCTGGAGAATGTTCCATGAGCACTTGAGAAAAATGTGTTTGCTGTTGTTTTTGGATGGAATGTCCTATAAATATCAATTAAGTCCATCTTGTTTAATGTATCATTTAAAGCTTGTGTTTCCTTATTTATTTTCATTTTGGATGATCTGTCCATGGGTGAAAGTGGGGTGTTAAAGTCCCCTACTATGAATGTGTTACTGTCGATTTCCCCTTTTATGGCCCTTAGTATTTGCCTTATGTATTGAGGTGCTCCTATGTTGGGTGCATAAATATTTACAATTGTTATATCTTCTTCTTGGATCGATCCCTTGATCATTATGTAGTGTCCTTCTTTATCTCTTCTAATAGTCTTTATTTTAAAGTCTATTTTGTCTGATATGAGGATTGCTACTCCAGCTTTCTTTTGGTTTCCATTTGCATGAAATACCTTTTTCCATACCCTTACTTTCAGTCTGTATGTGTCTCTAGGTCTGAAGTGGGTCTCTTGTAGACAGCAAATATATGCATCTTATTTTGTATCCATTCAGCCAATCTGTGTCTTTTGGTGGGAGCATTTAGTCCACTTACATTTAAGGTAATTATCGATATGTGTGTTCCCATTCCCATTTTCTTAATTGTTTTGGGTTCGTTATTGTAGGTCTTTTCCGTCTTTTGTGTTTCTTGCCTAGAGAAGTTCCTTTAGCCGTTGTTGTAGAATTGGTTTGGTGGTGCTGAACTCTCTCAGCTTTTGCTTGTCTGTAAAGGTTTTAATTTCTCCATCAAATCTGAATGAGATCCTTGCTGGGTAGAGTAGTCTTGGTTGCAGGTTTTTCTCCTTCATCACTTTCAGTATGTCCTGCCACTCCCTTCTGGCTTGTAGGGTTTCTGCTGAGAGATCAGCTGTTAACCTTATGGGGATTCCCTTGTGTGTTATTTGTTGTTTTTCCCTTGCTGCTTTTAATATGCTTTCTTTGTATTTAATTTTTGACAGTTTGATTAATATGTGTCTTGGCGTATTTCTCCTTGTATTTATCCTGTATGGGACTCTCTGTGCTTCCTGGACTTGATTAACTATTTCCTTTCCCATATTAGGGAAGTTTTCAACTATAATCTCTTCAAATATTTTCTCAGTCCCTTTCTTTTTCTCTTCTTCTTCTGGAACCCCTATAATTCGAATGTTGTTGCGTTTAATGTTGTCCCAGAGGTCTCTGAGACTGTCCTCAGTTCTTTTCATTCTTTTTTCTTTATTCTGCTCTGCAGTAGTTATTTCTACTATTTTATCTTCCAGGTCACTTATCCGTTCTTCTGCCTCAGTTATTCTGCTATTGATCCCATCTAGAGTATTTTTCATTTCATTTATTGTGTTGTTCATCATTGTTTGTTTCATATTTAGTTCTTCTAGGTCCTTGTTAACTGTTTCTTGCATTTTGTCTCTTCTATTTCCAAGATTTTGGATCATCTTTACTATCATTATTCTGAATTCTTTTTCAGGTAGACTGCCTATTTCCTCTTCATTTGTTAGGTCTGGTGGGTTTTTATCTTGCTCCTTCATCTGCTGTGCGTTTTTCTGTCTTTTCATTTTGCTTATCTTACTGTGTTTGGGGTCTCCTTTTTGTAGGCTGAAGGTTCGTAGTTCCTGTTGTTTTTTGTGTCTGTCCCCAGTGGCTAAGGTTAGTTCAGTGGGTTGTGTAGGCTTCCTGGTGGAGGGTACTAGTGCCTGTGTTCTGGTGGATGAGGCTGGTTCTTGTCTTTCTGGTGGGCAGGTCCACGTCTGGTGGTGTGTTTTGGGGTGTCTGTAGACTTATTATGATTTTGGGCAGCCTCTCTGCTAATGGGTGGGGTTGTGTTCCTGTCTTGCTAGTTGTTTGGCATAGGATGTCCATCACTGTAGCTTGCTGGTCGTTGAGTGAAGCTGGGTGCTGGCGTTGAGATGGAGATCTGTGGGAGATTTTCGCCATTTGATATTATGTGCAGCTGGGAGGCCTCTTGTGGACCAGTGTCCTGAAGTTGGCTGTCCCACCTCAGAGGCACAGCACTAACTCCTGGCTGCAGCACCAAGAGCCTTTCATCCACACGGCTCCTTACTTTGGGATGATTCGTTATCTTTTCATGTATTCCACAGATGCAGGGTACATCAAGTTGATTGTGGAGCTTTAATCCGCTGCTTCTGAGGCTGCTGGGAGAGATTTCCCTTTCTCTTCTTTGTTCTCACAGCTCACAGGGGCTCAGCTTTGGATTTGGCCCCACCTGGGCGTGTAGGTCACCGGAGGGCGTCTGTTCTTTGCTCAGACAGGACAGTGTTAAAGGAGCCACTGATTCGGAAGCTCTGGCTCACTCAGGCTGGGGGTAGGGAGGGTCACGGGGTGCGGGGCGGGCCTGTGGCGGCAGAGGCTGGCTTGACGTTGCTAGCCTGAGTCGTGCCGTGCGTTCTCCCGGGGGAGTTGTCCCTGGATCCCAGGACCCTGGCAGTGGCGTGCTGCACAGGCTCCCTGGAAGGGGGGTGTGGATAGTGACCTGTGTTTGCACACATGCTTCTTGGTGGCGGCATCAGTGGCCTTAGCGTCTCATGTCTGTCTCTGGGGTTCGCACTTTTAGCTGCGGCTCGCGCCCGTCTCTGGAGCTCCCTTAAGCAGCATTCTTAATCCCCTCTCCTCGCGCACCAGGAAACAAAGAGGGAAGAAAAAGTCTCTTGCCTCTTCGGCAGCTCCAGACTTTTCCCCGGACTCCCTCCCGGCTAGCCGCGGTGCACTAACGCCCTGCAGGCTGTGTTCACGCCACCAACCCCACTCCTCTCCCGGTGCTCCGACCTAAGCCGGAGCCTCAGCTCCCAGCCCCGCCCACCCCGGCGGGCGAGCAGACAAGCCTCTCAGCTGGTGAGTGCTGGTCGGCCCCGATCCTCTGCACTGGAATCTCTCCGCTTTGCCCTCCGCACCCCTGTTGCTGTGCTCTCCTCCGCGGCTCCAAAGCTCCCCCACTCCGCCACCCGCAGTCTCCACCCACAAAGGGGTTTCCTAGTGTGTGGACACTTTTCCTCCTTCACAGCTCCCTCCCGCTGGTGCAGGACCCGTCCCTATCCTTTTGTCTCTGTTTATTTTTTTCTTTTGCCCTAACCAGGTACGTGGGGGGTTCCTTGCCTTTTGGGAGGTCTGAGGTCTTCTGCCAGCGTTCAGTAGGTGCTCCGTAGGAGTTGTTCCACGCGTAGATGTATTTCTGGTGTATCTGTGGGGAGGAAGGTGATCTCCGCGTCTTACTCTTCTGCCATCTTCCCGGAAGTCTAAAATTCTTAAATGATCTTACTCTGCACAATCATTGTTATCTGATTCTACCACTTGCCACTTTCTTTACTTGGCCAAGCTCATCCTCCCTCACCTAAGGTGTTCACGTATGATGTTTTCTCTGCCTTAAAACTTTAACTCCTGATTTTCCTATATCTGGATGCTTCATTTTAGTATTCTGAGCTCAAATATCGAATCCTCAGTGGGCATTCCTGACCTAGCCTAAATTAGTCCTCAACACTACTTCTAGTCAAAATATTTTGAATCTTATTTCTATTTGAAATTATCTTGTTTATTTATTTATTTGTTAATATTATGCTACAACCTATTAAAATGGAAGCTCTAGAAGAAAAGAGTCTTTATTTTTCTGATTCACTATTATATTTCCAGTACCCAGAATAGGACATGGTGATAAATATTTATTAAATGAGTGAATGAAAATAAAAATTGTGAATAAATCAATCCTCTGGATATTTTTTTCATAGGACCTGCTATGAAACCAGATTTTGCATAATGGACTGTGTAAGATTTCTTAGATTATTTTTATATATCTTTATTCATTATCTTGTTGATTTTTGTTGGAGGGACTTTAGCTGTTCGAGAACATCACTCTAACAAATCTTTTCAGCTTTAGATATCTAACTGATATTAAAAATTACTATCTGATTTGAAAATCATTTTTCTCATCCAGTTAATTATTAAGTGGTACCAAATAGAGTCAGAAAACTACAGTGCTATAATTGAAGCTTTATTCAGCATGATCTATAGCTATTAATCAATACTTAAGTAATCCTCTTAAGAGTACTATTACTGGGGGACTTCCCTTGTGGTCCAGTGGTTAAGAATCCACCTTCCAATGCAGAGGACATGGGTTCAATCCCTGGTCAGGGAACTAAGACCCCACATGCTGTGGGGGTACTAAGCCCATGCACTGCAACTACTGAGCCCACGCACTCTGGAGCCCGAGTGCCACAACTAGAGAGAAGCCCACATTGCTACAACAAAGAGCCTGCCCACCAAAATAAAAGATCCCACGTGCTGCAACTGGGACCCAATGCAGCAAAAATAAATAAATAAATAAATTTAAAAAGAGTGAAAGATCCCACATGCTGCAACTGGGACTCAACACAGCCAAAATCAATTAATTAATTAAAATGAGTGCTATTAAAGTTAATATTTATTACTTTATTTCTAAGGGTATTATGTGATACTTTTCTTTGTTGAAATTAATACATCATCTTGGCAGTGACTTGCTGATCAGTAACATTAAAAAATTATCAGAGAAAAAACGTTATGTAACTTCCCCCCCCAAAATAATTTTATTGAGATTCTATCAGCTGTGCAATCTGTTCTGACATTAGGCCCCTTCTTCCTTTGCAATTCTGTCCTTCTTAAGGGGTCCCATGAATACTTTCTTCTCCTCCACAGTCTGGAAGCAACCATGGCCAAATTTGGAGGTGGTGTCAATAAACTTGAAGTCAATCTTCTTCAGGGCCTGCCATTTGGTCTGCACCAGAAAGGATTCATGCAGGGTGAGCACTTGCTTCTTGGTTCCTACCATGCAGCATTTGAGAATGACAAAGTCATTGGTCACTTCAACGTAGTGGACAAAGCCACACAGAGATTTGATGCTCTTGTCAGACAGATCCTAATCAGTAGAGACATTTTTCTTGATCAGTTTTCTGTCCTTGATGAGGTAGCCCTGGCTGATCTTGTAGATCTTCTTGTTGACCTCAGTGTGGTGATGGTAGCCTTCCTGCCTAGCCTGAGCCACAGAGAAGGCCACCCCAGCAGCTCACCAAGGGCTGCATAAAGTTGCCTGTATTGGGATACAGGCAACTTTATGCAGCCTTTGGTGGGTCTTATGGGGCAGCTTCGTGGTGTGCCAATGGCGGGTGACCCCTATGCAGCCTTTGCCCTTGGTCACCCCAATGAAAGCAATCATCTTATCCTGCCCAAACACTTGAATCATAGGGACATGCCACTATAGCCTCTCACCAGCCCAGTCCAGTTTTTTTGCCACAGTGCCTCTGTTCACCTGGATCTCCATGAGGTGGACCTTCTTCTGGTGTATAGGAAGCAGGCGCCTCTTGGTGTGGGCAATGACGCAGATGACATGGTAGTACTTCTTCATGCTGCTGAAGTCCCTCTCCAGCTGCTTCTTGCTGTTACATTCTGCCACTTTTTGCATCATTTGGTAAAGGCTTTTGTCTTACATTTATGCCAGTTTTTATAGAAGTGCCTTTTGCATTCATTGCTGAAATGCTCAGCAAAGATGGTCTTAAAGGTCTGGAGGCCTCGAGGTGTTTCCACATAGCCCACAATGCCCACAGTACCACAGGCAGCAGCTCCACAATGGTCACAGCCTCCACAACTTCCTCCTTGTTCACCTTGCACCCTGGCCTATCGACCTCCCTCACCATGTGGGTCATGCCGGTCTTGTAGCCGAGGAAGGCTGTGAGGTGCACAGGCTTGGAAGAATGATCATTGGGGAAGTTCTTCACCTTCCCACAGTGCCAGCTGCTGTGTGCTTCTGAGGCAGGAAGCCCAGGGACCCATGCCTGGGAGCGGAGAACTTCCAGGGAGACATCCTGCCATAGGATGCTGCCGGTAGAGCAACATTATGTTACTTTGGATTAATTTCCTCCCAGGGAACTCATGTTGATTCTCAATTATCCTCATTTTTTATCCTACATGGTCATTGCCCATTACTTTAACAATAAGTTCTCAAATTTATTAAAAATAGCACATAACTTTCCAGAATCTGCCATTTTGGAAATGGAATTGTGTATCTGTCTTTGGTCATAATATCATTCGCATTTCCATTGTTTTCCAAGAATAATGATAGTGGCCATGAAATTGTACCTTGAAATTCACTATTCTGAAAAGCAATTAGTCAACAGTGGAATGAATGATTAATTTGAAGCTGACAAGTGATTTCTTCTGAGTTCTCAAATTACTTTGAGCTAGAATCCCCTCTTTTTGATGTTTACCTTTTTCATTCCTGTTAAAAAAGCTAGGCTGTAGCATGCCATAAATCTTCAAAGTGAAAATACTGCAATGGATGTTATACAGATCTTATTTTGAACTTTGCTTTAAATTAGATTTCAGGTTTCATTGAAAGCAGAGAATTTGAGGAAATGGGATAGATTAAAGACAGTATATTTCATATGTGAATTATCTGCAACTTTAAACATCACAGGGCAATTATGAAAGATGTTGAGAGCAGTGAAACAGGATAAGCTGTTTGTTTTGATAAGTAGTTGTGAAATCAGAGAAGAGGCACTAAGAACATAGAAATAGAAAATAATGTTAAGGGATTAACACTGATTCATTGATCAGGGGATACATTGACTAAGTTGGCAAGAATAATTAAGAATGAATTATCTAAATAAAATTTTTTCAAGTTAAGAATTTTCTTTGAACTTTGGAAAATATTCACATAAACAAGCGTTTTAAACTATTTATGGGAAATTTGTGTTGATAAAGAAATAAAATACATATGAACAAATCAGTTAACAGTGAATGTAACCCTCACCTCCAAACAAACAAAGTCCAGTGACTGTAGATAACACCAGATTGTGATTGACTAACACTCAAAGAACAATTAAAAAATGTTTTCTTTTAAATAAACAATTTTATGTTTTTTATTCTTTTGACTATTCATGTCCTAGAAATATCTAATGTACTGAAATATTTTCTTTGGTTATGAAACATTTTCTTAGACACTAACCTTCATGATAATTCCTTCTTTCTTCAGTTATGAGACAAGATTCATTCATTAAGAATAAAGTGTACACTAAAATTAACATGTATAAAAATGAACCCTGTAAAGGTAGACTCAAACATGGTAAATGTATGCAAGATTTTCTAATAAAAATTCATAAGAAATATTTTTGTTTGTTAGAATTTATTATGGATTATGTTTTGAGAAGCTTTCCCCCTACATCTGCTTTTCAGTTCATACATGAGAAATTTATGCAAAGTCTAAGAATTACTATATTATTTATTTATAAAAATTTTCATGCTTATCTCTAAGTGAATTTGGTAAAGCTCAAGATATACATAAAATAAAACTGATAAACAAATCATAGATTGTAAAAAATGTGGAGAGAAGCAGGTCAATATGCTAAAAACTGTAGTTGAAGATTCAAATAAGATTTTTTGTCTCCTGGAAGTATTACAGAACATCTATCCAACCCAGAGTCAGTTTTCACACAATGATAAAATATCAAAATTTTAAAACTCCTGGATGTCTAGTGTAAGACTGGGCTTATGTCAACCAAATAATATAAACTGCTATAAGTATTTCCTGCCAAAATCCCTATTGTAAAGGTGGAGGGGATATTTTGTTTAGAATAATTTATACTGATTGCATATACCAATTAAATTTATGAGATAATTACCTTTTCTTTACTTTTGCCAAGGCTGAAAGAGTCTTAATTTTCCTATCCTTATTATTAAGCCTTGCTGAGAAGGCTCATTCTCTACCTTCTGACCCTTGAGTTGCCACTTAATGGAAAGGTTGACAAGGCTAAATCTCTTAAACAGGAAGAGGAGTAGAAAAACATAACTTCATGAGTTCAATATTGAGAATGCAATCTGGAGCTTGAGAGAATAATTTGGCAAGGCTGTTAGAAGGAATATCCTGTTAACATTTGAAAAAATAAAATAAATGAATGAAAACAAATGTGGTCCTGAATTTTAAAATTCTATTTGTATCAGAGATTCAGAGAATGACATACTAACTAGAATGAAAGCTTGCCCAAGACTGTCAGCATTCTAATGGCTTTCTAAGCTGCCACGTTGTGACATATATTCATCATGGAGTGAACAATAAATGCTATCAATAGGGAATGATAAGAAAAATCAGAAGGCACAAGAAAATTGTCTGGTTCTGCATGTTAATATCTTTCATTTGTATAGCATTTATTTACAAAATGCTTCTACATAAAGATTTTCAGTGTTGTTCAGCTTGCAAGAAGCCACATACAGCATCTTCTGCACTTAAACCACAACTGTGACCAACCTCTCTAAAGAGCTACAGCTCTGAGCAGTCATTAAAAAGTCATTTTCTTTTGGTAAGAATTTTCTTCCGGTTCTACTTTCCATTCTTTATTTTGAATCATTTGTCCATAAACTATACCATGTGTCAATGGGAAGACATTATGAGATTTTTAGTTAAGGGGGCACAGGATCTAGTTCAGAGTGCCTTCAATCTGCTGGATGTTATTAAGGTACTGAGGTGTCGTAGGCAGAATTCTAAAAATGATCTACAAGATTCCCTGAACAGTGTCTGGCACATGGTAAGTAGAATGAATGGATGAACAGAATATTCTTGCTTTAATCTGGTGTTCTGATTTTCATCACTTGGCTTTGTATTATGATTATCACTCTCTTCCTAGGCCTTTGGGATGATCCTTTTGGATCAAGATATTACCTCAACTTCTGCCAAAAACTTATTTTCTCTGTTACTTTCTGCTTATTAGCATAAAATTCTCTGCAGCCAAGCCCAACTCAGCATTTCCTGTATCATCACCCAATACAGACACAGACCATGGCTTCCATTTCTTTGGTAATCTCTCAATACAATTGGTTCAGTAAAGACAAGAAAATATGAAGAACCAAGCTGGGGAAATAGCAAGAACAGAAGTCTACTGCATCTAGAGAAGCTCTATAGGAAACTACAGCTCAGAATGGAAGGACTGGAAGGTTAAACCACGATAAACTGGAAATTTTGAGGTAGGAGATAGATGGGCCCCTGTGCTGGACAGCAAGTGTTTGTCAAGTGAAGCAAAATTTAAGCTTTATTCTCACCTGGACACTCCAAGGACAAAGCTAGTGGCAGAAGCTGAACTCTGCTGAGGTAAAGAGGTAAGATGACCACTCCTGAGATCAAGGGAAACTTCTCTGTCTGCATACACAGGAAGGCTCCTTGGGGGTCAAAAAGGGAGGGGGGGCACCACCCCATAGTAAGTGTGGATATGCACCCACAGACCTCTGAAGTGGGATACATCTTAGCAAAAAGTTGCACACGTGTGTTGGAGAGGGTCCTGGGACAAGTCATGTGTGGAAAAAGAAACAAGATAATTGGCCAAAGGTAAACCAAGACCCGGAAGGGCTGTCCTATATAAGTGCTTTAAATCACATCCTTACTGTGCTCCTCATTCAGGATGCCAACACTACTCTCCCAGTGTGTATTTCTGCCTAGCTTCTGACTTAAAAAAATAAACTTTTTCTCTGTGTGCTCTCCCATACTTTGTGCTGTGTCTCTAATAATAAACTTTGTACCTGTTTTTACAGTTTTTACCTCCTTGAAACATTCTTGCTTTCAAGTGGGGGAAACAGCCAGGGCCATTTTGCTTCTAGCCTCTAGCCCCTGGTGGTCTAGCAGCTAGTATTTCTGGTTTTCATCCAGGAATGAAATGAATAAGGTTACCCCAGTTCAATTCCTGGGCAGGGAACTAAGATCTCTCTTCAGGACCACTCACTGCTGTCTCTCTGAGATCAATTTGAGTAGATCTAAGGAGATACAAGTCCATAGACAGAAGAAAAGTGTTTTTAGCAAGAAGTGGATTATAAGTGGGAGAAAGTGTGGTTGACATTAAGATTAGTCAGAATGTGAGAATGTACAGAATGAGGAATGTAATCAAATAAATATCCAAATAGTGTTCTTTATCTGAGCATGCTCTGCCTGCAGACTCCTGTGCCCCAATTCATAACTGAAATTTAATCAATGTAGAAAGCACTTTATAAAATTTAACGTTTCTATTTCCAGGTGAAATTTGAAGTCTTCATTGGAGTAAATTAACTTCAATTTAACTTTGTACAGATTTTATTTTTTACTTTTATTTTCCTTAAAGGCAATAAGAATGGCAAAACCTCACCTCTTCTTAGAAGAATATATTGCTTACATGTGTTAGAAGATCTTAAAGAATTCTCCTGTCACTTAGGGACGTTTTAAGTTAAATAAGGTAAAGCTACCTATGGGGGGTTTATTAATTCCGATAAATAAGATCTTCTCTAAGACAATTTTCAATTTCTTCAGGATCCATTGAAGAGTCTATGAAGAAACATTACTGTAATACATGAAATAGCTCCCATCTCTCCATTTTAGGAAGCTTCTCTAATGCTCTCAAATGTGACATGAAAATAAATTACCTAGAATGCCCTTTTCTCATTTTCACTTCCTTCTTTCTGGGTAAAAATTCCCTTTCTGCTGAAAGCATCACCTGCTTAATTCCATTAAATTTGAATTTTTATTTTGCCTTTCTTTAGTTTTTATATCATTGCTTGCTGCTATATTAATTAATATTTATTATAGAGTGTGCTGTAAATGTAAAATATGTAATTGGTAATGTAAATAAAGTTATCATAGGTTTATTTTGTTCTATCTATGGAATTACATGCTACAGTGAAAAGAGAGCTTTTGATTTTATATTCAAAATTATCTAGAATTGACTTACCTTCTCTGAGCCCTTGTATTCACATTTGCTTGAAGGTCAAGTAATACATGGGCTTTTAAGAGTCAAGATGGCTTAAAGCAATCTTGACAATGAAAAACGGAGCTGGAGGAATCAGGCTCCCTAACTTCAGACTATACTAGAAAGCTACAGTAATCAAGGCAGTATGGTACTGGCACAAAAACAGAAAGATAGATCAATGGAACAGGATAGAAAGCCCAGAGATAAACCCACGCACATATGGTCACCTTGTCTTTGATAAAGGAGGCAGGAATGTACAGTGGAGAAAGGACAGCCTTTTCAATAAGTGGTGCTGGGAAAACTGGACAGGTACATGTAAAAGTATGAGATTAGATCACTCCCTAACACCATACACAAAAATAAGCTCAAAATGTATTAAAGACCTAAATGTAAGGCCAGAAACAATCAAACTCTTAGAGGAAAACATAGGCAGAACATTCTATGACATAAATCACAGCAAGATCCTTTTTTACCCACCTCCTAGAGAAATAGAAATAAAAACAAAAATAAACAAATGAGACCTAATGAAACTTCAAAGCTTTTTCACAGCAAAGGACACCATAAACAAGACCAAAAGACAACCCTCAGAATGGCAGAAACTATTTGCAAATAAAGCAACTGACAAAGGATTAATCTCCA